>NC_050097.1:21363094-21988094 GCF_902167145.1 Zea mays
GAAATGACTACTATTGATAATGAATAAGATGATCGTATTAATATTAATTATTTATTTATGAACAATAAGATGATTTTCGAAATTATCGAACTTTCCTATACATGGGAAATATGAGAAATTACTAGATTTTCCCGAATAAGGGAAAATATCAAATTTTCTTAAAAAATCCGAAAACCATCACTAAGACATCTAGGCGTGAAAACGTTCAGAAACGATATTGTCTATATGAAAACGATTGCCAATCGGTCGAAAATTTGTCCAGTTTCATAATTAATCTACTTATTAGCAACTACAATACGATGTTGGTAGATATTTGGAATTCAAATTTTAAAACGCTGAGTTACGAAAACAATATTGCCTTTACGAAAACGATACGGTTACAAGGCCTCGGTTACGAGAATTTCGGTAACGTTTTTCAGCCCTAAAGATATCCCACCATTCATAGTACCGTTTTCATAATACATTACCTGGTTTTCATATTGTTTCCCGTATATCGTGATAAATTTGAAAATGGGCAGAAAAGTTAGTAACAACACCAGAAAATTACTAGTGTGGGTGGTAAACTCCAGCCGACGGAGTGCACCCGCCTAATCCTAAGAATGAGGGGGTTTCTAGGTTTTACGTCTGGTGATGCAAGAAACACAAAAACACAAGTGGGGCTACAACGGTGATCTCACATCAAGCAATTTGACCGTGGCTGGCGCACAACGACGCCACATCCACTATCACGCTTGTCGTCAGGTCGCCCGCTATCACCTTTGTTGCTACGGCTCACTGACCTACAACCCCCGTGCCTGGTGGTGTGCCGGGTCATGCACATAACTTTCGCCACCACCGCGACAATAAAAATGGTTTTTTACCACCACAATAATTCCCGAGAAGGTACTCATTGCCTCGTTCCGCGTGCACGGTGGTTCAGATCCGGCCTTTTCACACCAGCGCCATCCACCCTCTACATATGATTGGTGGGACCGGGTCCCCATGTCATGTTCTGGGTCGCTAGCATCTGGTGTGGGTGTCCCTTGGTGTTCTTCCTAACGCTTCAGCTACCAGAATACCAAGATTAAGCCCTATATATGACTCAATATGAATGTTTACTAGCACATACATGGGACCTACACTCTATTGCACTTGATCCTTTGAGACATGCAACCGGGCTTGACGAGCAGAATTTAGGAAGCCAATCTTTAAGCTAGAATGGGCCCGAGCAGACTAAACCCTCTTGATAGCAAAGAGGTGCCCTCTTATTGCAAAAAACTACTCTCTTGTGTGGAAATGGTTATCTTATGAGAAAAAGGGGACTTTTGGGAGTTTGATCAAAACAAGTGTTTTAAACTGATTTGTTTGTAAAACCAAGAGTTTTTTACTTAGAAGTTAGAAAAATTAGTTTGATTGCAAAACTCAAAACAAGTGGTGGCTAAAGGATCCAAATATGTCAAATCATTTGAATAATCCTTTTGTTTGAGTTTGAGCTTCAATTTGTCTCTTTTGACTCATTGGTTTTATTTAGTTAAATTTGAGTTGTTTTAGGTGTGTTGGCACGAATCGCCAAAAAGGAGAGATTGAAAGGGAAATGTGCCATAGAGCCATTTCTACCAGTTTTGGTGATTAAGTTCTCAACACACCATGTTGAACTAACTATCTTCATATGAGTATGAGCATAGTTCCATAAAAGGCAAGTTGAAGAGATCAAGTCCAAATGAGCTAAAATGGAGGGCCAAAAGTGCAACTTTAGGCAAATCAACTCAAACATGAGGTTTAAGTGTTTGAATAAGGTACACATACCTTACTCTATTTTCTAGCACTTCGTTTTGTCTGCTAACTCATTTCTGCAAGAAAAGTGCATTTTGGACTTGAAACAAGCCATTATGCAAACACTAGTGAAACTAAGAACAGGTATGTTTTCTGCACTTAGTCAATTGGATTAAGTACTAACTATATTTTTCTAAGTGGTAGGGAAGCTACCAAAGGAAGCCAAAAATATTTGGAGAAGTTTGGCACAAAGTAGCCAAAGTTGGGCAGGTCTGGTTTGCACCAAACCGGTTCGGTGGTGCACTGGACCGGGTCCATGCGACCTGGCGGAATTGTTAAATCTCAGGAATTTTAATTATAAAATTCACCGGACCATGAACAATATCGATCTAGTGTGCACCGGACCACATCTCCAATGGCTCTCTCAAGCGCCAACGGCTAGCTGACATCACCAGTCGATCCAGTGGCACACCGGATCGGTTCGGTGCTCGTCAGGTAAGAAAGGTGGTAAATCAGGATCCCAGACTAGCGTCTACAGGACTCGGTCTGGTGTGCACCAGAACGGTCCGATGCGCCTACAGGTAGAAAAGTTTTGGAGCTTCCAAATGGAGGAGACAATGACTCCTAGGCCCCTTGTTGCTATAAATGGACCCCTTATGCGCCTCCAACTAGCACCCCAGTATCTCAATAACATACCAACACTCCAAAACTCTGCGACCACGCCTTCTAGTGATTTAGTTACATTCAAACACTATCTTTGGCTTTGTAGCGCGTGTTGTTGTGATTTTCTCTTATGTGTGTATTCTATCTCCCTCCCTTACTCTAAGTTGTGATTTTGATCATTTGTAAGGCTGTGAGAGACTCTAGGTTGTGGAGATTCCTCGCAAATGGGATATAAGTGATAAAGAAAGTCAGTGGCACTCAAGTTGATGTTTGTGATCACTTGAGTGGGATTGATGAAAGGGAAATGTGCCATTGGGCCATTTCTAAGTATTTTGGTGATTGAGTGCCAACACAAGTGCTTTTGTGTTAATCTATGCAAAGTGGTGGACAAAGTGCAAATCATGTCAAAGGTATGTTTCTGGACTTAGTACATTGTTTTATTGACTAATGTATTGTATCTAAGTGCTGGAAACAGGAAAAATTGAATTGGAAATGAGATGGCTACGTTCAGCCTAAGTCAGCTCGGTCTGGGTGCACCGGACTGTCCCGTGGTACACCGGACAGTGTCCGGTGCGCCAGGCTGGCTCTGGCGAACAGGCTGCTCTCGGGACTTCGATGGCGGTGTACGGCTAAAATTCACCGGACTGTCCAGTGGTGCACCGGACTGTCCGGTGAGCCAAAGGTCTGCCGGGGCAACGGTCGGCCAAGGATTCCGCGCGTGACGCGTGGCCGAGCCAACGGTCACATTGGAGCACCGGACTGTTCGGTGTACACCGGACAGTGTCCGGTGCGCCAACGGCTCCCAGGCGCCAACAGTCGGCTTCGCCAAATAAGGAAAGAGATTCGCACCGGACAGTGTCCGGTGGTGCACTGGACTGTCTGGTGCGCCAGGCGACAGAAGGCAAGATAAGCCTTCCTGGAATGCTCTCAACGGCTCCTAGCTGCCTTGGGGCTATAAAAGGGACCCCTAGGCACATGGAGGAGAACACCAAGCATACTCAAAGCATTCCTAAGCACCAAGACTTCGATTCCACGCATTTGTTTCTTCGTGATAGCATCTAGAGCTCTTGTTGAGTTGCGAACTCGTCGGGTTGTGTTGCGAGCTCTTGTTGCGACTTATGTGCGTGTTGACATTCTGACTTCGTGTCTTGTGTGCGTTGATCATCCCTCCCTTACTCCGTGCTTCTTTGTGAACTTTAAGTGTAAGGGCGAGAGACTCCAAGTTGTGGAGATTCCTCGCGGAAGGGATTAAGAAAAACAAAGCAAAACACCGTGGTATTCAAGTGGGTCTTTGGACCGCTTGAGAGGGGTTGATTGCAACCCTCGTCCATTGGGACGCCACAACATGGAGTAGGCAAGCGTTGATCTTGGCCGAACCACGGGATAACCACCGTGCCATCTCTGTGATTGATATCTTTGTGGTTATTGTGTTTTGTTGAGACTCCTCTCTAGCCACTTGACGATTATTGTGCTAACACTTAACCAAGTTTTTGTGGCTTAAGTTTCAAGTTTTACAGGATCACCGCTATTCACCCCCCTAGGTGCTCTCAATTGGTATCAAAGTCGTTCTCTTCAAGAAAGGGACTAACCGCCCGAAGAGATGGATCCTAAGGGCAAGGGGATTGTGATCAATGACAAAGAGAAGGAGTCATTCGTCAACGAGCCCAAGGATGACAAGCCTACCGACTCGGGCTCGGGCCACAAACGCAAAGATGGGAAGAAGAAGAAGACAAGACGCATCAAGGAGATCGTCTACTACGACGACAGCGATGGGTCCACTTCTTCCCAAAAGGACAACGACGACAACGACTACGAGAGAAGGAAACCGGTTAATTCGAACTTTTCTTTTGACTACTCTCGTATTCCGCAAAGTACAAATACTAATTTGCTCTCTATTCCACTTGGCAAACCTCCTCACTTTGATGGAGAGGACTACGGATTTTGGCGCCACAAAATGCGTAGTCACCTGTTCTCTCTCCATCCGAGCATATGGGAGATTGTGGAAAGTGGAATGAAATTTGATAGCTCGGATAGTCCTAATTTTATTAATGAACAGATTCATAGAAATGCACAAGCTACTACTATGTTGTTAGCCTCCTTGTGCAGGGACGAGTATCATAAAGTGAGTGGCTTGGACAATGCCAAGCAGATTTGGGACACCCTCAAGATCTCTCATGAGGGGAACGACGTCACCTTGCTCACCAAGATGGAGTTGGTGGAGGGGGAGCTTGGACGATTCACGATGATAAGAGGCGAGGAGCCAACCCAAACATACAACCGGCTCAAGACCCTTATCAACAAAATAAGGAGCTACGGAAGCACGCGATGGACGGACCACGACGTCGTCCGCCTAATGCTAAGGTCTTTTACTGTACTTGATCCACATTTGGTGAACAATATTCGTGAAAATCCTAGGTACACCAAGATGTCGCCCGAAGAAGTCCTTGGAAAGTTCGTAAGCGGGCGAATGATGATCAAGGAGGCAAGGTACGTGGACGACGCGTTGAACGGTCCAACCCATGAGCCTCAACCCATTGCTCTCAAGGCAACGAGGAGCAAGGAGGCGCTACCTAGCAAGGTGGCGCAAGTTGAGGCGGCCGGGCTCAATGATGAAGAGATGGCCCTCATCATCAAGCGCTTCAAGACGGCGCTAAAGGGTCGCAAGGGACAACCAAGCAAGACCAAGACAAAGGGGAAGCGTTCATGCTTCAAATGCGGTAAGATTGGTCATTTTATTGCTAACTGTCCCGATAATGAAAGTGACCAGGAACAAGGGAGCAAGAGGGAGAAGAAGAAGGCATACAAGAAGGCTAAGGGCGAGGCACACCTTGGCAAGGAATGAGACTCGGATTGTTCGTCATCTGACTCCGATAATGAAGGACTCGCCGCCACCACCTTCAACAAATCATCCCTCTTCCCCAATGAGCGTCACACATGTCTCATGGTGAAGGATAAGAAGGTATGTAATCGAAATAATGCCACTTATGATTCCTCTAGTGATGATGAGTCTAATGATGAAGAAATAGATTACTCTAGTTTGTTCAAGGGATTGGATAGAGCTAAAATAGATAAGATTAATGAATTGATTGATGCCTTGAATGAAAAGGATAGACTTTTAGAGAAACAAGAGGACCGTTTATATGAAGAGCATGATAAATTTGTTAGTGCACAAAATTCACTTGCTCTAGAAGTTAAAAGAAATGAAATTCTTTCTAGTGAAGTGTCTACATGTCATGATTCTATCTCTAGCTTAAAGAGAACTAACAATGATTTAAATGCTAAACTAGAAGTAGCAAATAAATCTAACTCTTGTGTAGAACATGTTATGATTTGCACTAGGTGTAAAGATTTTGACATTGATGCTTGTAGTGAACACCTAGTTTGCATTTCTAAATTAAATGATGAAGTGGCTAGTCTTAATGCCCAACTTAAGACTAGCATCAATCAATTGGTAGACACGACCGTACCACAAGAATGAATTTGACAAGCTAAAATTTGCAAGGGATGCCTACACGATTGGTAGACACCCCTCAATTAAGGATGGTCTTGGCTTCAAGAGGGAAGTCAAGAACTTAACAAGCCATAAGGCTTCCATCTCCACCAAGGAGAAAGGAAAGGCCCCTATGGCTAGTAGTGTGCAAAAGAACCATGCTTTCATGTATCATGATAGGAGACATTCTAGGAATGCCTTTAGAAGTTATGATGCTTTTGATTCTCATGCCATGACTGCTTCTAGTTCCCATGTTGTGCATGATAGAAATGTTGCTAGGAGAAATATTGTTCATAATATGCATAGGAGAAATGTTGTTAATGTTCCTAGGAAAGTTAATGAACCTTCTACAATATATCATGCTTTAAATACTTCCTTTGCTATTTGTAGAAAGGATAGGAAGATAGTTGCTAGAAAATTAGGGGCAAAATGCAAGGGAGACAAAACTTGCATTTGGGTCCCTAAGACAATTGTGACTAACCTTGTAGGACCCAACAAGAGTTGGGTACCTAAGACCCAAGCCTAAATTTGCCTTGCAGGTTTATGCATCCGGGGGTTCAAGCTGGATTATCGACAGCGGATGCACAAACCATATGACGGGGGAGAAGAGGATGTTCACCTCCTACGTTAAAAACAAGGATTCCCAAGATTCAATAATATTCGGTGATGGGAATCAAGGCAAGGTAAAAGGGTTAGGTAAAATTGCTATTTCATCCGAGCACTCTATATCCAATGTGTTTTTAGTTGAGTCTCTCGGATATAATTTGTTATCTGTTAGTCAATTATGCAATATGGGATATAATTGCCTATTCACAAATGTAGATGTGTCTGTCTTTAGAAGGTGTGATGGTTCACTAGCTTTTAAGGGTGTATTAGACGGCAAACTTTATTTAGTTGATTTTGCAAAAGAAGAGGCCGGTCTAGATGCATGCTTAATTGCAAAGACTTGCATGGGCTGGCTGTGGCATCGACGCTTAGCACATGTGGGGATGAAGAACCTTCACAAACTTCTAAAGGGAGAACACGTGATAGGTCTAACTAACGTACATTTTGAAAAAGATAGACCTTGTGCAGCTTGTCAAGCAGGGAAACAGGTGGGAGGCTCTCATCACACCAAAAATGTGATGACCACATCCAGACCCTTGGAGATGCTTCATATGGACCTCTTCGGACCCGTCGCCTATCTAAGTATAGGAGGAAGTAAGTATGGTCTTGTTATAGTTGATGATTTTTCCCGCTTTACTTGGGTATTCTTTTTGCAGGATAAATCTGAAACTCAGGGGACCCTCAAGCGCTTCCTCAGAAGAGCTCAAAATGAGTTTGAGCTCAAGGTGAAGAAGATAAGGAGCGACAACGGGTCCGAGTTCAAGAACCTTCAAGTGGAGGAATTTCTTGAGAAGGAAGGGATCAAGCACGAGTTCTCCGCTACCTACACACCACAACAAAATGGTGTGGTAGAAAGGAAGAACAGGACGCTCATCGATATGGCGAGGACTATGCTTGGAGAGTTCAAGACCCCCGAGCGCTTTTGGTCGGAAGCCATGAACACGGCTTGCCATGCCATCAACCGGGTCTACCTTCACCGCCTCCTCAAGAAGACTTCGTATGAGCTGCTAACTGGTAACAAACCCAATGTGTCTTATTTTCGTGTATTTGGGAGCAAGTGTTATATTCTTGTGAAGAAAGGTAGAACTTCTAGTTTTGCTCCCAAAGCTGTAGAAGGGTTTTTATTAGGTTATGACTCAAATACAAAGGCGTATAGGGTCTTCAACAAATCATCGGGTTTGGTTGAAGTCTCTAGCGACGTTGTATTTGATGAGACTAATGGCTCTCCAAGAGAGCAAGTTGTTGATCTTGATGATATAGATGAAGAAGACGTTCCAACGGCCGCTATGCGCACCATGGCGATTGGCGATGTGCGACCACAGGAATATTTGGAGCAAGATCAACCTTCCTCCTCAACAATGGTGCATCCCCCAACCCAAGATGACGAACAGGTACCTCAAGTGGAGGCGCATGATCAAGGGGGAGCACAGGATGTTCAAGTTGAAGAGGAAGAAGCACCTCAGGCACCTCCAACCCAAGTTCGAGCGACGATTCAAAGGAATCATCCCGTCGATCAAATTTTGGGTGATATTAGCAAAGGAGTAACTACTCGCTCTAGATTGGTGAATTTTTGTGAGCATTACTCTTTTGTCTCTTCTATTGAGCCTTTCAGGGTAGAAGAGGCCTTGCTAGATCCGGATGGGTGTTGGCCATGCAGGAAGAGCTCAACAACTTTAAGCGTAATGAAGTTTGGACACTAGTACCTCGTCCCAAGCAAAACGTTGTGGGAACCAAGTGGGTGTTCTGCAACAAACAGGACGAGCACGGGGTGGTGACGAGGAACAAGGCTCGACTTGTGGCAAAAGGTTATGCCCAAGTCGCAGGTTTGGACTTTGAGGAGACTTTCGCTCCTGTGGCTAGGCTAGAATCAATTCGTATATTGCTAGCATATGCCGCTCACCATTCTTTCAGGTTGTACCAAATGGATGTGAAGAGCGTTTTCCTCAACGGGCCGATCAAGGAGGAGGTGTATGTGGAGCAACCCCTGGCTTCGAGGATGAACGATACCCCGACCACGTGTGTAAGCTCTCTAAGGCGCTCTATGGACTTAAGCAAGCCCCAAGAGCATGGTATGAATGCCTTAGAGACTTTTTAATTGCTAATGCTTTCAAGGTTGGGAAAGTCGATCCAACTCTTTTCACTAAGACTTGCGATGGTGATCTCTTTGTGTGCCAAATTTATGTCGATGACATAATATTTGGTTCTACTAATCAAAAGTCTTGTGAAGAGTTTAGCAGGGTGATGACGCAGAAATTCGAGATGTCGATGATGGGCGAGTTGAACTACTTCCTTGGGTTCCAAGTGAAGCAACTCAAGGACGGCACCTTCATCTCCCAAACGAAGTACACACAAGACTTGCTAAAGCGGTTTAGGATGAAGGACGCCAAGCCCGCAAAGACACCGATGGGAACCGATGGACACACCGACCTCGACAAAGGAGGTAAGTCCGTTGATCAAAAGGCATATCGGTCAATGATAGGTTCTTTGCTTTATTTATGTGCTAGTAGACCGGATATTATGCTCAGCGTATGCATGTGTGCTAGATTTCAATTCGATCCAAGGGAGTGTCACTTAGTGGCTGTGAAGCGAATTCTTAGATATTTAGTCGCTACGCCTTGCTTCGGGATCTGGTATCCAAAGGGGTCCAACTTTGACTTGATTGGTTACTCAGATTCTGACTATGCTGGATGTAAGGTCGATATGAAGAGCACATCGGGGACGTGCCAATTCTTAGGAAGGTCCCTAGTGTCATGGAATTCTAAGAAACAAACTTCTGTTGCCCTATCCACTGCTGAGGCCGAGTACGTTGCCGCAGGACAGTGTTGCGTGCAACTACTTTTGATGAGGCAAACCCTCCGGGACTTTGGCTACAATCTGAGCAAAGTCCCACTCCTATGTGATAATGAGAGTGCTATCCGAATAGCGGAAAATCCTATTGAGCACAGCCGCACAAAGCACATTGACATCCGACATCACTTTTTGAGAGACCACCAGCAAAAGGGAGATATCGAAGTGTTTCATGTTAGCACCGAGAACCAGCTAGCCGATATCTTCACTAAGCCTTTAGATGAAAAGACCTTTTGCAGGCTGCTTAGTGAGCTAAATATCCTAGATTCACGGAACTTGGATTGATTTATAGCATACATGTGTATATGCCTTTGATCATGTTCCTTATGCATTTTGTTGCTTACTTGTGGTGCTCAAGTTGTACAAACACTCCCTGGACCTCACAAGTCCTTGTGCAAGTGATGCACATATTTAGGGGGAGTTGTGCTACAACTTGACCCTTTGAGACTAACCATTTGCTTGAGGTTGCTTGATTTAGTCTCAAAGGAAGTTTGAAAGGGAAAAGGTGGACTTGGACCATGAAAGACTTCCACTGCACTCCGATGAGAGGGTAACTTTTTCCATGTTCATCTCATGTACTCTTATTGCCTTTGTATTCTTATTTGAAGATTTTGGTGAGGAAATGGGGTTATTGGGCCAAGATTGATTCCGTTTTGGTGCTTGATGCCAAAGGGGGAGAAAATAAAGGCCAAAGCAATAAATGGATCAGCTACCACTTGAGAGTTTTTTTAAAATAGTAGAATAGAGCTTTTTGTTTGTCAAAACTCTTTTATTGTCTCTCTTGTCAAAAGTTGGCTTCTTGTGGGGAGAAGTGTTGATTATGGGAAAAAGAGCTTTTTGTTTGTCAAAACTCTTTTATTGTCTCTCTTGTCAAAAGTTGGCTACTTGTGGGGAGAAGTGTTGATTATGGGGAAAAGGGGGAGTTTTTGAAATCTTGAATCAATTTCTCTTGGAATGACTCTCTTTATGTCTTAACAAGTATGTTTGACTTAGAGATAGAAATTTGAGTTTGATTTGCAAAAACAACCCAAGTGGTGACAAAGAGTGATCCATATATGCCAAATATGAATCAAAACAATTGAGTTCTCATTTGCATTGATATTGCACTTGTTCTAGTTGCTTTTATGTTGTGTTGGCATAAATCACCAAAAATGGGGAGATTGAAAGGGAAATGTGCCCTTGGGCCATTTCTAAGTATTTTGGTGATTGAGTGCCAACACAAGTGCTTTTGTGTTAATCTATGCAAAGTGGTGGACAAAGTGCAAATCATGTCAAAGGTATGTTTCTGGACTTAGTACATTGTTTTATTGACTAATGTATTGTATCTAAGTGCTGGAAACAGGAAAAATTGAATTGGAAATGAGATGGCTACGTTCAGCCTAAGTCAGCTCGGTCTGGGTGCACCGGACTGTCCCGTGGTACACCGGACAGTGTCCGGTGCGCCAGGCTGGCTCTGGCGAACAGGCTGCTCTCGGGACTTCGATGGCGGTGTACGGCTAAAATTCACCGGACTGTCCAGTGGTGCACCGGACTGTCCGGTGAGCCAAAGGTCTGCCGGGGCAACGGTCGGCCAAGGATTCCGCGCGTGACGCGTGGCCGAGCCAACGGTCACATTGGAGCACCGGACTGTCCGGTGTACACCGGACAGTGTCCGGTGCGCCAACGGCTCCCAGGCGCCAACAGTCGGCTTCGCCAAATAAGGAAAGAGATCCGCACCGGACAGTGTCCGGTGGTGCACTGGACTGTCTGATGCGCCAGGCGACAGAAGGCAAGATAAGCCTTCCTGGAATGCTCTCAACGGCTCCTAGCTGCCTTGGGGCTATAAAAGGGACCCCTAGGCACATGGAGGAGAACACCAAGCATACTCAAAGCATTCCTAAGCACCAAGACTTCGATTCCACGCATTTGTTTCTTCGTGATAGCATCTAGAGCTCTTGTTGAGTTGCGAACTCGTCGGGTTGTGTTGCGAGCTCTTGTTGCGACTTGTGTGCGTGTTGACATTCTGACTTCGTGTCTTGTGTGCGTTGATCATCCCTCCCTTACTCCGTGCTTCTTTGTGAACTTTAAGTGTAAGGGCGAGAGACTCCAAGTTGTGGAGATTCCTCGCGGAAGGGATTAAGAAAAGCAAAGCAAAACACCGTGGTATTCAAGTGGGTCTTTGGACCGCTTGAGAGGGGTTGATTGCAACCCTCGTCCATTGGGATGCCACAACGTGGAGTAGGCAAGCGTTGGTCTTGGCCGAACCACGGGATAACCACCGTGCCATCTCTGTGATTGATATCTTTGTGGTTATTGTGTTTTGTTGAGACTCCTCTCTAGCCACTTGACGATTATTGTGCTAACACTTAACCAAGTTTTTGTGGCTTAAGTTTCAAGTTTTACAGGATCACCTATTCACCCCCCTCTAGGTGCTCTCAATTGAGTGCAACCCTTGCCCATTGGAACATCACAACATGAAGTAGGCAAGCATATTATGCTTGACCGAACCACGGGATAAAAATCGTTGTGTCTCTTGTCTCATTTACTTTATTGTGATTTTTTCTTCTTCCTAAGTTTTCTATTCTCTCTTGTAATATTGCTTTTAGAATCTTTCATAACTTGGAAGAGGAATCAAGTGAAGGGAATGTTTATATATTCTTCTCACCCAAACTTGGTTTTACTTTGCACTAACTTAATTATTAGACCAAGTTTGTGTTGTTTTAAGTCTATTTTACAAGATCACCTATTCACCACCTCTAGGTGCTCTCACTACATAACTCTGTACCACCCTAGAGGACATGTGTCTTTCCTCTGGTCCTGGTTTCTAGTAATCCAAATCCCTTATATTAATAAAGGGGGTCCCAAACTGTCGGGGACCATAATTAGGGGTACCCTCAAGACGCCTAATTCTCAGCTGGTAACCCCCATCAGCATAAAGCTGCAGAGGCCTGATGGGTGCGATTAAGTCAGGGATCAGTCCATACGAGCGACTCGATCACGCCTCGCCTGAGCCCAGCCTCGGACAAGGGCAGCCGACCCCGAGGGATTTCCGTCTCGCCCGAGGCCCCCCCTTTAACGGCGGACACATCTCCGGCTCGCCCGAGGCCTTGCCTTCGCTAAGAAGCAACCCTGACTAAATCGCCGCACCGACCGACCGAGTCGCAGGAGCATTTAACGCAAAGGTAGCCTGACACCTTTATCCTGACGCGCGCCCCCGGTAAAGCCGAAGTGACCGCCGTCACTTCGCCGCTCCACTAACCGGTCTGACAGAAGGACAGCGCCGCCTGCGCCACTCCGACTGCAGCGCCACTTAATAGAGTGAGACTGACAGGCGGTCAGGCCCTGCCAAAGGCGCCATAGGAAACTCCGCTCCGCCCGACCCAGGGCTCGGACTCGGGCTAAGCCCCGGAAGACGGCGAACTCCGCTCCGCCCGACCCAGGGCTCGGACTCGGGCTAAGCCCCGGAAGACGGCGAACTCCGCTCCGCCCGACCCAGGGCTCGGACTCGGGCTAAGCCCCGGAAGACGGCGAACTCCGCTCCGCCCGACCCAGGGCTCGGACTCGGGCTAAGCCCCGGAAGACGGCGAACTCCGCTCCGCCCGACCCAGGGCTCGGACTCGGGCTAAGCCCCGGAAGACGGCGAACTCCGCTCCGCCCGACCCAGGGCTCGGACTCGGGCTAAGCCCCGGAAGACGGCGAACTCCGCTCCGCCCAACCCAGGGCTCGGACTCGGGCTAAGCCCCGGAAGACGGCGAACTCCACTCCGCCCTGGCCTCTGCCGAACGACCTCCGCCTAGAGATGGCAATGGGTACCCGAAACCCGATGGGTTTTTACCCCATTAGGGTACGGGTTTGGGTCAATTTTCATACCCATGGGTTTGTTAATGGGCATAAATGTATACCCGATGGGTTCATGGGTACGGGTTTGTTCCTATAGTACCCAAACCCGTGAACCCGTGGGTTTTTTAAACCCGACCAAACCTAGTGTATATTGTCATTTTATTTTATAAACGAACAACAAACTTGTTATCTACCTATTTACTTCCTATTTTTATCAAATAGTGAATGTATAAGTAGTTGGTGAGAGTGTTGCTTGCTTGCTATTATAGTTATTACTAGCGCTATATATGTGGTGGATGTATAACTTAGTGCAAGGTAACTTGATTATACAACTTATTATTTGTATTTAATTCTCTCTACTAATATTTTTTATACCAAATCATGAACTCGTTGTTCATTACATAAATTTTGGACCATGATCTCATTAATCATTACGATACTTATTGATTATAGAAAGAATAAGTATATTGGAGATAAAACCCGCGGGTAACCCGTGGGTACCCGCTAACCCGATGGGTACGGGTTTGGGCAAAATTTCAAACCCGTCACGGGTACGGGTTTTTTAATGGGTGTAAATATTTTTCACGGGTACGGGTTTGGGATAGCAAAACCCAGCGGGTTTGTACCCGTTGCCATCTCTACCTCCGCCTCGCCCGACCCAGGGGCTCGGGCTCGGCCTCGGCCACGGAAGACAGACTCAACCCCGGCTTCGGAGGAGCCCCCACGTCGCCCGACCTCGGGCGCGGGCCCGCCATGTCAACAGGGAGCGCCATCATCACCCTACCCCGAGCCGACTCGGGCCGTAGAGAACAAGACCGGTGTCCCATCTGGCTAGCTCCGCCAGATAGGCAATGATGGCGCCCCGCTAGCCCTGTGACGACGGCGGCTCTCAGCTCCCTTACGGAAGCAGGGGGACGTCAGCAAGGACTCAACCGCTCCGACAGCTGTCTCTCCGCCAGGCTCCGTTGCTCCTCCGACAGCCACGACTTCACACTAGCAGGGTGCCAAGATCTCTCCGGCTGCCACATTGGCATGTACTTAGGGCGCTGGCTCTCCCTCCGCTAGACACGTAGCACTCTGCTACAACCCCATTGTACACCTGGATCCTCTCCTTACGCCTATAAAAGGAAGGACCAGGGCCTTCTTAGAGAAGGTTGGCCGCGCGGGGACGAGGACGAGACAGGCGCTCTTCTGGGGCCGCTCGCTTCCCTCACCCGCGTGGACGCTTGTAACCCCCTACTGCAAGCGCACCCGACCTGGGCGCGGGACGAACACGAAGGCCGCGGGATTTCCACCTCTCTCACGCCCGTCTCCGGCCACCTCGCTTTCCCCCCTTCGCGCTCACCCACGCGCTCGACCCATCTGGGCTAGGGCACACGGCACACTCACTCGTCGGCTTAGGGACCCCCCGGTCTCGAAACGTCGACAGTTGGCGCGCCAGGTAGGGGCCTGCTGCGTGCTGACGAACAACTTCCCGTCAAGCTCCAAATGGGCAGTCTCCAGCAACCTCTCTGGCCCGGGACGGTGCTCCGTTTCGGGAGTCTTGAGTTCATGTCCTTCGACGGCAGCTACGACATGATACTCCTTCCACCTCCGCGCGACAACGACAATGGCGGCCGACAACCCGCCCGCAGGCGGCGGAATCGACGACATCTTCCCCGCGTGGTGGAAGAACAACATTCGAGCTCGCCCCGTCCTCTCCCCCGCCAACGGAGGAGGAGGCGGGGCAACCAAGGCCAAGCGGGAGGCCGCGCTTCGTCGGCTGTCGAGCGAATCGACGTCCCCAGCGCCCCAACGGAGGGCACGCCGGGCATCGACCTCGCGTTCGAGACGAAGGCGAGCGTCGTCCCCCCGCGACACACCAATCCTGAGCAAGTGGACGACGCCAGCGCACTCGCGGAGAGCTTGCAGGACGTCGCCCTCGTACCTGAGACGACGGTGCAATCAGTCCCCGACATGACTATGACACTCCTCGTCGACCAAAAGGTACCGACCAATTCCCATCCTACGTCATTTCGACTCGGCCTCAACCCGCCTAGCGACCTTGCTTTGGCGGGCGCTCTCGTTGAGGCGAGTGCAACCCCTCTAGGGTTTCGTATGCGGTCGCCTTGGGACCGGTTGACGGACGTCTCGACCTACGGGCCCCCTGGGTCCGAGGAAGACGACGATCCCAGCATCTGTTGGGATTTCTCCGGATTTGGTAACCCCAGTGCCATGCGGGACTTTATGACCGCATGTGACTACTGCCTCTCCGACTGTTCCGACGGTAGCCGCAGCCTTGACAACGAGGACTGCGGCCCAAGCCGCGAATGTTTCCACGTCGAGCTAGGGGATCCCTTCGAAGGCAACCATCTCGGCATGCCGGAGGACGGTGATCTCCCTAGGCCGGTGCCTCGCGCTGACATCCCGCGGGAGCTAGCTGTGGTCCCTGTTCCGGCGGGGGGTCACGACCCACAGCTCGAGCAAGTCCACGGGGCGCAGGCCAGGCTCGACGAGGGAGCAGGAGCGCTTGAGACGATCCGCCGGGACGTCGGGCAGGTATGGGCGGGCCAACCCCCGGCCGGAGAAATACGTCACCTGCCCCAGGGTTTCCAACACCGCATCGCCAACGACGTCAGGGTCAGACCGCCACCCGCATCCAGTGGGGTCGGTCAGAACCTGGCAGCCGCAGCGATGCTCCTCCGCGCGATGCCGGAGCCATCAACCACCGAGGGTCGGTGAATCCAGGGAGAGCTCAAGAATCTCCTGGAAGGCGCTGCGGTCCGACGGGCCGAGAGCTCTGCCTCCCGAAGGCAGGGATACCCCTCGGAACCTCACGCCGCGACTTCCCGATTCATGCGGGAAGCCTCGGTCTACACCGGGCGCACGCGCAACACCGCGCCTGCGGCCCCGGGCCACCTCGGCAACGAGCACCATCGTCGCGACCGTCGGGCCCACCTCGACGAGAGGGTGCGCCGAGGCTACCAACCCAGGCGTGGGGGACGCTATGACAGCGGGGAGGATCGGAGTCCCTCGCCCGAACCACCCGGTCCGCAGGCCTTCAGTCGGGCCATCCGACGGGCGCCGTTCCCGACCCGGTTCCGACCCCCGACTACTATCACAAAGTACTCGGGGGAAACGGGACCGGAACTGTGGCTCGCAGACTACCGCCTGGCCTGCCAACTGGGTGGAACGGACGACGACAACCTCATCATCCGCAACCTCCCCCTGTTCCTCTCCGACACTGCTCGCGCCTGGTTGGAGCACCTGCCTCCGGGGCAGATCTCCAACTGGGATGACTTGGTCCAAGCCTTCGCCGGCAATTTCCAGGGCACATACGTGCGCCCCGGGAATTCCTGGGACCTCCGGAGCTGCCGACAACATCCGGGAGAGTCACTCCGGGACTACATCCGACGATTCTCGAAGCAGCGCACCGAGCTGCCCAACATCACCGACTCGGATGTCATCGGCGCGTTCCTTGCCGGCACCACCTGCCGTGACCTGGTGAGTAAATTGGGTCGCAAGACCCCCACCAGGGCGAGCGAGCTGATGGACATCGCCACCAAGTTCGCCTCTGGCCAGGAGGCGGTCGAGGCTATCTTCCGAAAGGACAAGCAGCCCCAGGGCCGCCCATCGGAAGAGGCTCCCGAGGCGTCTACTCCGTGCGGCACCAAGAAGAAGGGCAAGAAGAAGTCGCAATCGAAACGCGACGCCGCCGACGCGGACCTTGTCGCCGCCGCCGAGTACAAGAACCCTCGGAAGCCCCCCGGAGGTGCTAACCTCTTCGACGAGATGCTCAAGGAGCCGTGCCCCTATCATCAGGGGCCCGTCAAGCACACCCTTGAGGAGTGCGTCATGCTTCGGTGCCACTTCCACAGGGCCGGGCCGCCCGCAGAGGGTGGCAGGGCCCGCGACGACGACAAAAAGGAAGATCACCAAGCAGGAGAGTTCCCCGAGGTCCGCGACTGCTTCATGATCTACGGTGGGCATGTGGCGAATGCCTCGGCTCGGCATCGCAAGCAAGAGCGCCGGGAGGTCTGCTCGGTGAAGGTGGCGGCGCCAGTCTACCTAGACTGGTCCGATAAGCCCATCACCTTCGACCAAGCTGACCACCCCGACCACGTGCCGAGCCCGGGGAAATACCCGCTCGTCGTCGACCCCATCGTCGGCGACGTCAGGCTCACCAAGGTCCTGATGGACGGGGGCAGCTGCCTCAATATCATCTACGCTGAGACCCTCAGGCTCCTACGCGTCGATCTGTCCTCCGTCCGAGCAGGCGCTGCGCCCTTCCACGGGATCATCCCTGGGAAGCGCGTCCAGCCCCTCGGACGACTCGACCTTCCCCTCTGCTTCGGAACGCCCTCCAACTTCCGAAGGGAGACCTTGACGTTCGAGGTGGTCGGGTTCCGAGGAACCTACCACGCGGTACTGGGGAGGCCATGCTACGCGAAGTTCATGGCCGTCCCCAACTACACCTACCTGAAGCTCAAGATGCCGGGCCCCAACGGGGTCATCACCGTCGGCCCCACGTACAAACACGCGTTCGAATGCGACGTGGAGTGCGTGGAGTACGCCGAGGCCCTCGCCGAGTCCGAGGCCCTCATCGCCGACCTGGAGAGCCTCTCCAAAGAGGTGCCAGACGTGAAGCGTCATGCCGGCAACTTCGAGCCAGCGGAGACGGTTAAGGCCGTCCCTCTCGACCCTAGTGGCGACACCTCCAAGCAGATCCGGATCGGTTCCGGGCTCGACCCCAAATAGGAAGCAGTGCTCGTCGACTTTCTCCGCGCAAACGCCGACGTCTTTGCGTGGAGTCCCTCGGACATGCCCGGCATACCGAGGGATGTCGCCGAGCACTCGCTGGATATTCGGGCCAGAGCCCGACCCGTCAGGCAGCCTCTGCGCCGATTCGACGAGGAGAAGCGCAGAGTGATAGGCGAGGAGATCCACAAGCTAATGGCAGCAGGGTTCATCAAAGAGGTATTCCATCCCGAATGGCTTGCCAACCCTGTGCTTGTGAGGAAGAAAGGGGGGAAATGGCGGATGTGTGTAGACTACACTGGTCTCAACAAAGCATGTCCGAAGGTTCCCTACCCTCTACCTCATATCGATCAAATCGTGGATTCCACTGCTGGGTGCGAAACCCTGTCCTTCCTCGATGCCTACTCAGGGTATCACCAAATCCGGATGAAAGAGTCCGACCAGCTCGCGACTTCTTTCATCACGCCCTTCGGCATGTACTGCTATGTCACCATGCCGTTCGGTTTGAGGAATGCGGGCGCGACGTACCAGCGGTGCATGAACCATGTGTTCGGCGAACACATCGGTCGCACAGTCGAGGCCTACGTCGATGACATCGTAGTCAAGACAAGGAAGGCTTCCGACCTCCTCTCCGACCTTGAAGTGACATTCCGATGTCTCAAAGCGAAAGGCGTTAAGCTCAATCCTGAGAAGTGTGTCTTCGGGGTGCCCCGGGGCATGCTCTTGGGGTTCATCGTCTCCGAGCGAGGCATCGAAGCCAACCCGGAGAAGATCGCAGCTATCACCAGCATGGGGCCCATCAAGGACTTAAAAGGCGTACAGAGGGTCATGGGATGTCTCGCGGCCCTGAGCCGCTTCATCTCACGCCTCGGCGAAAGAGGTCTGCCTCTGTACCGCCTCTTGAGGAAGGCCGAGTGCTTCGCTTGGACCCCTGAGGCTGAGGAAGCTCTCGGGAACCTGAAGGCGCTCCTTACAAAGGCGCCTATCTTGGTGCCCCCAGCTGATGGAGAAGCCCTCTTGGTCTACGTCGCCGCGACCACTCAGGTGGTTAGCGCCGCGATTGTGGTCGAGAGGCAAGAAGAAGGGCATGCATTGCCCGTTCAGAGGCCAGTCTACTTCGTCAGCGAGGTACTCTCCGAGACCAAGATCCGCTACCCACAAGTTCAGAAGCTGATGTATGCTGTGATCCTGACGAGGCGGAAGTTACGACACTACTTCGAATCTCATCCGGTAACTGTGGTGTCATCCTTCCCCCTGGGGGAGATCATCCAGTGCCGAGAGGCCTCGGGCAGGATTGCAAAGTGGGCGGTGGAGATCATGGGCGAGACAATCTCGTTCGCCCCTCGGAAGGCCATCAAGTCCCAGGTGTTGGCGGACTTCGTAGCCGAATGGGTCGACACCCAGCTGCCGACTGCTCCGATCCAACCGGAGCTCTGGACCATGTTTTTCGACGGGTCGCTGATGAAGACGGGAGCCGGCGCGGGCCTGCTCTTCATCTCGCCCCTTGGGAAACACCTACGCTACGTGCTACGCCTCCATTTCCCGGCGTCCAACAATGTGGCTGAGTACGAGGCTCTGGTCAACGGGTTGCGGATCGCCATCGAGCTAGGGGTCAGACGCCTCGACGCCCACGGTGACTCGTAGCTCGTCATCGACCAAGTCATGAAGAACTCCCACTGCCGCGACCCGAAGATGGAGGCCTACTGCGATGAGGTTCGGCGCCTGGAAGACAAGTTCTACGGGCTTGAGCTCAACCACATCGCTCGGCGCTACAACGAGACTGCGGACGAGCTGGCAAAAATAGCCTCGGGGCGAACGACGGTTCCCCCGGACGTCTTCTCCCGGGATCTGCATCAACCCTCCGTCAAGATCGACGACACGCCCGAGCCCGAGGCATCCTCGGCACAGCCCGAGGCACCCTCGGCTCGGCCCGAGGCGCCCTCGGTTCAGCCCGAGGTACCCTCGGCCCCCGAGGGCGAGGTACTGCACGTCGAGGAGGAGCAGAACGGGGCCACGCCTGATCGAAATTGGCAGACCCCGTACCTGCAATATCTCCGCCAAGGAGAGCTACCCCTCGACCAAGCCGAGGCTCGACGGGTAGCGCGACGCGCCAAGTCGTTCGTCTTGCTGGGCGATGAGGAGGAGCTCTACCACCGCAGCCCTTCGGGCATCCTCCAGCGATGCATCTCCATCGCCGAAGGCCAGGAACTCCTGCAAGAAATACACTCGGGGGCTTGCGGCCATCATGCAGCGCCTCGAGCCCTTGTCGGGAATGCTTTCCGGCAAGGCTTCTACTGGCCAACGGCGGTGGCTGACGCCACTAGAATTGTCCGCACCTGCGAAGGGTGCCAATTCTATGCGAAGCAGACCCACCTGCCCGCTCAGGCTCTACAGACGATACCCATCACCTGGCCCTTTGCTGTATGGGGTCTGGACCTCGTCGGTCCCTTGCAGAAGGCGCCCGGGGGCTACACGCACCTGCTGGTCGCCATCGACAAATTCTCCAAGTGGATCGAGGTCCAACCCCTGAACAGCATCAGGTCCGAGCAGGCGGTGGCGTTCTTCACCAACATCATCCATCACTTCGGGGTCCCAAACTCCATCATCACCGACAACGGTACCCAGTTCACCGGCAAAAAATTCTTGGATTTTTGCGAGGATCACCACATCCGGGTGGACTGGGCCGCCGTGGCTCATCCCACGTCGAATGGGCAAGTAGAGTGTGCCAACGGCATGATTCTACAAGGGCTCAAGCCCCGGATTTACAACGACCTCAACAAGTTCAGCAAGCGATGGATGAAGGAACTCCCCTCGCTGGTCTGGAGCCTGAGGACAACACCAAGCCGAGCCACGGGTTTCACGCCGTTCTTCCTGGTCTACGGGGCCGAGGCCATCTTGCCCACTGACCTGGAATACGGCTCCCCGAGGACGAGGGCCTACAACGATCAAAGCAACCAAGCTAGCCGAGAAGACTCACTGGACCAGCTGGGAGAGGCTCGGGACAAGGCCTTACTACACTCGGTGCGGTACCAGCAGTCCCTGCGACGCTACCACGCCCGAGGGGTCCGGTCCCGAGACCTCCAGGTGGGCGACCTGGTGCTTCGGCTGCGGCAAGACGCCCGAGGGAGGCACAAGCTCACGCCCCCCTGGGAGGGGCCATTCGTCATCGCCAAAGTTCTGAAGCCCGGAACGTACAAGCTGGCCAACAGTCAAGGCGAGGTCTACGACAACGCTTGGAACATCAAACAGCTACGTCGCTTCTACCCTTAAGATGTTTTCAAGTTGTTCATATACCTCGCACCCACACAAAGTTTAGTCATCAAGGAAGGGTCGGCCTCGCCTCGGCAAAGCCCGACCCTCCCTCGGGGGCTAAAAGGGGGGAACCCCCTCTGCGTCGAAATTTTCCTCGAAAAAAGATCCCTTTTACCAGAATATCTTTCGTGCTTTTTGACTACTTCGAAAAGCGGATCCTGAAAACGACGGAGTACACGTAAGCAGCCAAGGCTGACCGAGCCGAGGGACTCCTACGCCTCCGGGATACGGATACCTCACTCATCACCTTCTGCGATAAGTAACTCGCGTTCGGATAAAGTGACTCCGCGGACCGAACAAGTCTTTACGTTCGGAAGCTCTTCTGCCGAAGCGATCCTTCGAGCCTTCTCGACTGAGTCGGAGACAGGGCCTCATGGACGGGTGAAAGTACGCGTAAGCGGCAAGGCCGACCGAGCCGAGGGACTCCTACGCCTCTGGGATACGGATACCTCACTCGTCACCTTGACACGGGGCGACTCATGCTTGGTGAAGCGGTTCAGATAATCAACAGGTGAGACTTAGTGCTCGGAAATGAGGAAAAAGACACGGCTCCGTGCCAAAACTACATACATGTTCAGGCCTCGACAGCCACGATGAACAAAGACACTGGAATTCAAGGTGCCATCACAAACGGAACTCCGGTTCCCCCTCCGCAGGTACGAACAACCCCACTCCGTGGGGGAAGGCCTACAGAGCAACGGAAGACCGACGAACGGCGCGCCGTCACCTGCTCCAGCAGCGGCGACGACGACGACTTCTGCTCTGGGGGCCGAACAGCGGCGGCGCTGACCTCAGGGCGGATGCTGCTGCCGGGAGGCCCCCGCCCATGCCAAAACTTGTGAGGCAAGGGCGGGCAGAAGGCCGTAAAGTTGAAGGTCGGTCCGTGGCCGGCCTTGGCTATCTCGCCGGCAGAAGAACCTCTTCAAGCTGCCGTGGCGGACGCCGGCGCCACGAGCGGCTCCGAAGCCACTCGCGTCCGAGAGCCAGGCACGGTGCAGCTGCCAGCGCCACGGACGACGACCGCCCTTCCCTCCGATCACTGAGTGAAGGAGCAGGCCGCCGCCCACGCGGGGGCCGACCTCAACTCGGCACACTCCCCTCCCCAGCCCTGGTGATGAAAATCCTTGAGGCTGAGGGAGGGGCAGAGGCCGCAGCCCGGCTCGCTTTCCCCCACCATCAAGCCGGAGGTCACCATCTTGGGTGACCGCCGGTGGAGGGGTGCAGCCGGGCTGCATGATGAAAATCCTTGAAGCCGAATGATGGTTGAAAGGTACCAACTCCCACGGAGTTGCGTTCCTCCAACGATGAGGCGAGAAGACGGCGGGTTCCCCCCATCCGAGGGCTTGGAAGGTGGAAAGACGCGAGGCATAAGGGAGGGAGAAGACGTGGTCGCCTTCTAAAAGGGGTCGCCCTCCTTTTAAAGGCAACTATCCCTACGTGCGCCCCCAAACGCCACGGGCTGAGTCTTCTCCAACACGCTCCAAGGCCCTCCCCTGCGGCGCGGGGGCTGGGTCCCACATGTCATGCAAACCGGCTCAGAGCAGAAGAAGCCAAAGCGCCGCGCGTGGTGCACACAACCGCCCAGCGATTACAAGCGACCCCTCACTTTTGCCCAGACCAACGGGCGGAAGGAGCGGGCAGCCATGCAGGCGGCATGCAACCGCGCCAAGTGGACACGCTTCTCCGACTCCCAACGCGCCAGCGTGGAGGCCCAGGCCCACGCGTCACGCAACCGGCACGCCGGATGCTGCATGCAGGCAACTGCACCGCCACTTGCGCCACCATCGCGCCTCTTCGGTTGCGGAACCAATGCCGTGACTCGAGGCGACCCAGCGCACGACCCAGCAGCGCCAGCCTGGCGCGACGGTCAATGCGGCCGAAAGTGGGCCGGCAGTAATGACGGTGGCAGGCGGGCGGGAGCAGCGGTCACGTCGTCAGCCAGGCTCACGTCCCATCCAGGGGCAGCAAGAGAGCCTCCTCTCACGGCGTGAAGACGGCGCGCCAGTGATCCGTTCCTCGAACGGCTCGCGCACGCGCAACGGCCGCCCCGCCAACCACTCGCCCCGTCGCATTAACTCCGCGGCGGGACAGGCGACGTTTCTGGCAGGAGAAGCGGGCGACGCTTCGCCTTCGCCGTAATAACCGCGCCAAAAAAGGTACGCCACGTCGTTCGATTTCGTATCCTTTTCCTTTTTTCCTCTTTCTCTATCTCTTGCAACAGGGACCGGGAAAGGGGGATACCCCGAAAAGGATCCTTCCTTGTGAAGGAACCGGGCTCCGAGCCCCCCTACTGATCAGAGGTTCGAAGGCTGGCCCTCCGAGGGGTTCAACAGTCGCCTCAGATCACGTGGGCCCTACACCCACTACTGGTCAGAGGTTCGAAGGCCGGCCCCCCGAAGGGCTCCACGGCCGCCTCAGGCTACTCGGGCTCCGCGCCCATTACTGATCAGGGGTTCGAAGGCTGGCCCCCGAAGGGTTCACAGTCACCTCAGACGCCGAGCGAGGGATGACCAGGGGTACGTTCGATACATAACCAAGGCTCGGGCTGCACTCCCGAGGTACCCTAGGACATTTTCGAGACCAGTGGGAGCGATCTTGTAACGGAATCCCATCGGAGGGAGGCATCGAGCCCTCGGATCCCGTCGCCAGGGGACTGGGTCCGGCAGATCACCCGCAGGTACTTTTGGGCGTGCCTCTGGGCCCCTAGCCGACCCCCAACGAACGGGGCACGGACGTCCACTCGAATTACCCGCTTGCAGCTCACCGGAGACACCATGTTCGGTGCCCATCGAGGGTAACATGGCGCTCTCCCCCCCTCCTCCTTGCGGAAAGGCGACGTAGGGGCGTATGTAAAAAAGCCGAGTCTGTCCCTGATCGCCCTCTCGCCCTGTGCGGAGGCTCGGGGGCTGCTCTCGCAAAACCGGCTCCGGCCGAACCGTTGACAGCGTCAACATACCAGCTCGAGAGCTTGGGCCCCGACCGTGCACCCGGGCTACGGACAGTTCGCATGAGGGAACAACCAGACCAGCCGAAGCATTACGCAAGGCATTAAGACCTCGAAGGAGTGACACCACTCCTCCGAGGCCTCGGGGGCTACACCCGGCGGGTGCGCTCGCGCGCACCCACCGAAACAAAATGCAACCGAGAAAGGCTGGTCCCCTTGCAAAAAAGTGCGACAAAAGCCTCCAAGCGAGTGCTAACACTCCCTTCGAGGCTCGGGGGCTACTGTCAGGGACCATAATTAGGGGTACCCTCAAGACGCCTAATTCTCAGCTGGTAACCCCCATCAGCATAAAGCTGCAGAGGCCTGATGGGTGCGATTAAGTCAGGGATCAGTCCATACGAGCGACTCGATCACGCCTCGCCCGAGCACAGCCTCGGACAAGGGCAGCCGACCCCGAGGGATTTCCGTCTCGCCCGAGGCCCCCCTTTAACGACGGACACATCTCCAGCTCGCCCGAGGCCTTGCCTTCGCTAAGAAGCAACCCTGACTAAATCGCCGCACCGACCGACCGAGTCGCAGGAGCATTTAACGCAAAGGTAGCCTGACACCTTTATCCTGACGCGCGCCCCCCGGCAGAGCCGAATTGACCGCCGTCACTTCGCCGCTCCACTAACCGGTCTGACAGAAGGACAGCGCCGCCTGCGCCACTCCGACTGCAGCGCCACTTAATAGAGTGAGACTGACAGGCGGTCAGGCCCTGCCAAAGGCGCCATAGGAAACTCCGCTCCGCCCGACCCAGGGCTCGGACTCGGGCTAAGCCCCGGAAGACGGCGAACTCCGCTCCGCCCGACCCAGGGCTCGGACTCGGGCTAAGCCCCGGAAGACGGCGAACTCCGCTCCGCCCGACCCAGGGCTCGGATTCGGGCTAAGCCCCGGAAGACGGCGAACTCCGCTCCGCCCGACCCAGGGCTCGGACTCGGGCTAAGCCCCGGAAGATGGCGAACTCCGCTCCGCCCGACCCAGGGCTCGGACTCGGGCTAAGCCCCGGAAGACGGCGAACTCCGCTCCGCCCGACCAAGGGCTCGGACTCGGGCTAAGCCCCGGAAGACGGCGAACTCCGCTGCGCCCGACCCAGGGCTCGGACTCGGGCTAAGCCCCGGAAGACGGCGAACTCCACTCCGCCCGACCCAGGGCTCGGACTCGGGCTAAGCCCCGGAAGACGGCGAACTCCGCTCCGCCCGACCCAGGGCTCGGACTCGGGCTAAGCCCCGGAAGACGGCGAACTCCGCTCCGCCCGACCCAGGGCTCGGACTCGGGCTAAGCCCCGGAAGACGGCGAACTCCGCTCCGCCCGACCCAGGGCTCGGACTGGGGCTAAGCCCCGGAAGACGGCGAACTCCGCTCCGCCCGACCCAGGGCTCGGACTCGGGCTAAGCCCCGGAAGACGGCGAACTCCGCTCCGCCTGACCCAGGGCTCGGACTCGGGCTAAGCCCCGGAAGACGGCGAACTCCGCTCCGCCCGACCTAGGGCTCGGACTCGGGCTAAGCCCCGGAAGACGGCGAACTCCACTCCGCCCTGGCCTCTGCCGAACGACCTCCGCCTCGCCCGACCCAGGGGCTCGGGCTCGGCCTCGGCCACGGAAGACAGACTCAACCCCGGCTTCGGAGGAGCCCCCACGTCGCCCGACCTCGGGCGCGGGCCCGCCACGTCAACAGGGAGCGCCATCATCACCCTACCCCGAGCCGACTCGGGCCGCAGAGAACAAGACCGGTGTCCCATCTGGCTAGCTCCGCCAGATAGGCAATGATGGCGCCCCGCTAGCCCTGTGACGACGGCGGCTCTCAGCTCCCTTACGGAAGCAGGGGGACGTCAGCAAGGACTCAACCGCTCCGACAGCTGTCTCTCCGCCAGGCTCCGTTGCTCCTCCGACAGCCACGACATCACACTAGCAGGGTGCCAAGATCTCTCCGGCTGCCACATTGGCATGTACTTAGGGCGCTGGCTCTCCCTCCGCTAGACACGTAGCACTCTGCTACAACCCCATTGTACACCTGGATCCTCTCCTTACGCCTATAAAAGGAAGGACCAGGGCCTTCTTAGAGAAGGTTGGCCGCGCGAGGACGAGGACGAGACAGGCGCTCTCCTGGGGCCGCTCGCTTCCCTCACCCGCGTGGACGCTTGTAACCCCCTACTGCAAGCGCACCCGACCTGGGCGCGGGACGAACACGAAGGCCGCGGGATTTCCACCTCTCTCACGCCCGTCTCCGGCCACCTCGCTTTCCCCCCTTCGCGCTCGCCCACGCGCTCGACCCATCTGGGCTGGGGCACGCGGCACACTCACTCGTCGGCTTAGGGACCCCCCGGTCTCGAAACGCCGACACAAACTATGACACAAACAACCAGACTCGATAGGCAAAGTTTAGGAAGCCGACCTTTAAGCTAGAATGAGGTCCGGGTCCTAGGTGCACAATTCTAGGTACTCGGGCACTTGTTATAGAGTGGTGGAGTATGCAGACTTTAGGTATAGGACCAGGCTAAGCGGCTACACGACTTCATACCACCCCAGGAAACAGGTGTGTTTTCTCCAAACCTGGCTTCCTACAATCTGAATCCCTTTCAGCAGTAAAGGCGCACCAAACTAAGCTATAAGCCGGCTAACTCAATTTGGATCTCAACATAGCAACAACAGTAAGGAACCACATGGGGGTTAGAATAAATAATGCTTGTAAGTCAAAATAGGAAGAAAATTATCGCAAAGATAGAAGTGAGGTAAATCTTTTCTTTATAACTTGGTACACATGAGCTATGTGATGAATGCGAAAGACCAGGTTTATGAGGATGGACCCCACCGGATTGGACCACGCATAGGTGCAACCTAATTACAAAGTAATAAACTTATTCCCGGTCATGTCCTTACGGATAAAACTTATATAGATGATCTATGCTCCATGGATTAGGCACTGGCGTGGCGATGTCGACTGTCTCACTATCCTGACAAGGCCATAAAGCTTGGGCGTTGCGGAGCAACTCCCCAACTATCGAAAATGGCCCACGGCGGGCAACCAGCAAGGATACTCGTGCGCAACAGTCCCAGGCGCAGGGCGTTGCGAAACCCGTGGCATGGATGGCACCACAACCTCCCCCATTGAGAGGTCATCACAGGAGGAGTCAAAGTGCATGACAATCGGAACCATCATGTCAAGCAAGAAAAACAAGCGAAAAACCTAAGCTAAAGCCCCCTCCCTAGCGCACCAAATGTCGGAGGTAAACTCCAGCTAGGTGGCGGAATGCACTCGCCTAATCCTAAGAATGATGGGTTGTCCAGGGTTTATCCATGGAGATGCAAAAAACCCCAAGAACACAAGGATTTATACTGGTTCAGGCTGCCGAAGTATAATACCCGACATCCACTATGAGTTGTATGTCTCATGATGAAGTTGAGTCTGAGAGAGCTTCCCCTTGTATCACATGTGCCCTCCCTTCTATAGTCCAAAGGGCACATGTACAAGGTTGTTGAGACCCGACACGTGGGCCCTGCCAATCTAATATTAAATATATATACAACATGGGGTAGTAGATGCTACGATGGGAAGAGATCTCCTCCCTCAGCTGTCGTGTGGATCTTTTGACCAAGCGTGCTTCCGCCCTGTTTGCCGGCTCGAGTTGGCTACGGAGTGGAGTCTAGTATGTTGACGTATGTAGGGGCCTATGGGGGACAGATATCCCTCGGGTCCACCGGAAGGATAAAAGACCTCACGAAAGGCACGTGGGCCCAATAATTCGCGAGGTCATTCCTTCGTGGGCATGGGAGGAACGTCCAATAAGGCGGATTGACATAAGACTGGATCGACGCAGGCCCAGACGGCCCGATGGATTTGAGCAGTGATCACAACAGTGACCCGACCTTCCCGCTTAGGGGCCCCGTACATCAGAACTGAGCGAGGATGAGTTGGCTAAATTATAGGAAGATAGCCTCAGTTAGTTCACTATTACTTAGGCACACGTTGTTATCATATCCACATGTAATGCCCCACGGTCGAGTATATAAGGCCTAGGGGGCACCCCTTCAAGACGATCGACCTCATTCTACTTAGCCATCCACACCGGCTCTCTACGTTTCCAATACTAGAGAACCTCCTTGTAACCCACCACATAAAGTACTCACACCAGGACGTAGGGTGTTACGCTTTTCAAAGCGGCCTGAACCTATACACAACTGTCCACTATCTCTCGTGCATTTAGCACGAACCATCGAGCTACAGTCGATAACACCGTCCTACTCCAAAAAGCACCTTGAGGGGCAACCCCAGGTGCGCGGTCGGACCCAAAACATCGACAACTGGCGCGCCAGGTAGGGGGTGTGTCGTCGATCCAAGTTAGCTCAATGGTCGTCACCTTCCAGCACAAGATCATCCTCCGCCCCGGGTCCGTGTTTTGCTTTGGGACTATCTCATCTGTAGCAGATGAGGAGGGAACTCTGCATCGCATCGCGGATCCACTGGAGAGAAAGTCGTCCTTAAAGATCTCCGAGAAAATCAGAGCAAAGCAGGGAAAAGCGCAACCTCCAGCGCTCTGAGAAAAGATCACCTTCAGCAAACTAGGAGCCGAGGGTCCATCTACCCGGAGAACCCCGCTGTCCACCTCTCCGACAGAAAAATGGACACGGATCGCAAGGAAGAAAGAAGCGAATGAAGCCAAGGGTCGTCAAGCTGCTCTTTATGTGCCTTCGTCCTCAAAGGAGTACAGAAAGAAGATCGTCGCGACAGCTGCTCCATTCTACCTCGACGTCCTCTTCATCGGGGGAAGAGTGGAATCGAATCCTATCTCCGACGATGAACCAACTGCACCAGGAGAGGAACCTCTTCATCGAGAGTCTTACCGACGGAGGAACCGACGCCGAAATATTCGGTGGCATCACGAAGCCGGAGAACGGGATCCGGCGCAGCCCGTATCACGAGACGAGGTCTCAGAAGTAGGAGAAACTCCGGAAGAACGGGTCCTCAGAGAAAGAAGGAACTCTCGACGACGTGACCGTTGGCAGGCTCAAGAACAGGCCGAGCAGGAAACGAGGCAACGTCGGGAAAATCCACTCTTTGGACGCAACCTGAACCCTGACTTCGCCCGAGCCATGAACACGCCGAGTGAAGTCAGTGGAGTGTTGGCTCGGATAGCTGATGGCCTCCCCCAGACTCCCGACGCCGAGGGCTATCGTCGGCTGTTCACTCAAGCAGCCAACCACCTTCTACCCCTCGCTCCTCCGCCGAACGATCTACGACACTCCATCAACATTCGGCGGGATGCACGAAGCTCCATCAACGCTTCGCGCGAACGACTACATGAGAACGAGATCCGTCGCCAGGAAGAGTACGACCGGGATCACGGCATCCCAGCACGGAGTCAGGCTACCAGGACCGAGTCGGCCACAGCTTCAACTAGTGGCACCACCCGGGGACGGTCGAGGCACCACGACAACCACTCCCCTCCTCGGGAAAGACATCATCACCGACGACAAGAAGACAGTTGTGGAGTATCGGCGCTTACTCCACGCCTCAGGGCCATTCAATGGCCCCCTAACTTCAAGGTCTTCAATATCGACAAATATGAACCTAAGCAGGATCCGAGAGGCTGGCTGGCCGTCTACACCACCGCCGCCCGAGCCGCTGGGGCAACCGAGGACGTGATGACCGCATACTTGCCTATCGTCCTTGAGCAAGACACGCTACAATGGCTGCGACACCTACCCCGACACTGCATCGATGACTGGAGCGACTTCAGTCGGTGCTTCACCGCCAACTTCCAATCTCTCTCCGACAAACCGGCGCAACCATGGGATCTCAAATCCATCAAGCGTGGGGGGGACGAAACTCTCCGGTCATACCTCAAAAGATTCTAGACCATGAGAAACCGTATCCCCGAGGTTGCGGAAGCAGCAGTGATCGAGGACTTCTACCGGGGATCCAATGACTCGGCCTTCGTCCGAGCCATACTACAAAAAGCACCAACCACTTCGGAGCAGCTATTCCGGGAAGCCGACCTCTACATCACCGCCGATGAACGAGCTCTCAAGCACTCCGTACCACAAGGACAACTTAAGACTAGCATGAGGCAAGCGCATGCTGGACGACATCCTCGACGCCCAATGCCCGTACCACAAGGACATGCGCCACACCCTCCGGAACTGCAGAGACTTCAAGCACTCCGTGGGGAACGGCCGACCCTTCCAACCTCTACCTCCTCCCCCACCGCGAGGAGGACCAGGAGAGCCGCGACAGCCCCAGCAATAGGAGGAGGGAGGAGGAGGAGCCTTCCCACGCGTTGACAGAGAAGTCAATGTCATCTTCGGCAGACATGGGTCGCAGGAAAGCAAGAGACAACAAAAGCTCAACGATCGTCAGATACTGGTGGCGGCTACCGGTCCACCCGCCCCGTACCGATGGTTTGAGCACCCGACCACCATCACCCGGGTAGATCAGTGGCTCAACTTCGGCCACCCAGGAAAGTACCCGCTCCTCGTCGATCCAGTGATCTGAGAGAGTAGGGTAAAGAAAGTATTAGTGGACGGGGGAAGCAGCATCAACGTCACCTTCCCTCGGACGCTCCAAGGCTTGGGAGTTCCCCTTAAAGAGCTCCACGAGTCAGACACACCCTTCTTCGGCATCGTGTCGACTGAAGGAGAGTATTCGCTGGGCCACATCTACATGCCGGTCACCTTCGGAACTCCGGAGAACTACAGAACCGAGTTCCTGAGGTTCGAGGTGGCGAACTTCGATTGCGGATACAACGCCATCATCGGGAGGCCTGGGTTGGTGAAGTTCATGGCCATTCCGCATTATACATACATGATATTGAAGATGCCAGGACCACAAGGAATCATAACTGTGCGTGCTGACTTCCAAGGCGCCGCAGAATGTTTCCAAGTAGCCATTCAGGAGGCCCTCACTACCAAACCATCGGCGACTTCTTCTGCGCAGGCGAACTCAAAGCCTGAGGAAGACCTCGCGGTACCCGCGAAAGAAGCTCAAGCCATGACCTCTATGCGGCCGACTGAAGAAACCAAGAGAATCAATCTTGGGTTCGCCGACGAGCGCAAAACTGCTATCATCAGTTCCAGTCTGGATGACAAATAGGAAGGCGCGCTCATCCAGTTTCTGCAAGATAACCGAGACGTATTCGCATGGCAACCTGCGGATATGCCAGGAGTCCCGAGAGAACTGGCCGAGCACAAATTTAAGGTCTACCCCAAGGCGAGGCCGATCCGACAAAAATTACGTCGCTTCACGCCCGACAAGAGAGAAGCCATCCGTGCTGAGCTGGCTCGCTTGGTCGCGGCAAGGTTCATTAGAGAGGTGTTACATCCTGAGTGGCTAGCTAATCCTGTTCTTGTACTCAAAAAGAATAAAGTGGATTGGCGCATGTGCGTCGACTATACGGATCTCAACAAACACTATCCAAAGGATCCCTTCGGGCTTCCTAGGATAGACCAGGTGGTGGATTCAACCGCCGGATGTTCTGTGTTGTCTTTCTTCGATTGCTACTCTGGGTATCATCAGATTAGTTTGGCAAAAGAAGACGAGGAAAAAACAGCATTCATCACCCCGTTCGGAGCCTTCTGCTATACCTCCATGTCGTTCAGCCTCAAAAACGCTGGAGCAACTTATCAGAGAGCTATTCAGACATGCTTAGCCGACCACTGGGGCAAGCGTGTGGAAGCTTATGTGGATGATGTGGTAATCAAGACAGAGAATTCAGAAAATTTCATTGAAGATTTACAGCTGGTCTTCAACAGCCTACGACGATATCGATGGAAGCTTAATCCCGAAAAATGTGTTTTCGGAGTACCAGCAGGAAAGTTGCTCAGGTTTATTGTCAGCCACCGGGGAATTGAAGCCAATCCAGAAAAGATCAAAGCTATCATGAGGATGGAAGCACCACGATCACAGAAGAAAGTACAAAGACTTACCGGATGTATGGCAGCTCTGAGCAGATTCATATCAAGGCTGGGGGAGAAAGGCTTACCATTCTATAAGTTGCTCAAGAAGGTAGACAAATTCCAGTGGACTTCATAAGCACAAGAAGCTCTAGATGCGCTGAAAAAAATTCTTGACAACACCACCAGTGCTAAAACCGCCGCGCCGAGCCACGCCGACTCAACCGGCTGAAGATTTGCTATTATACATCTCTTGCACGACTCACGTGGTGAGCACCACGTTGGTAGTCGAGCGAGCAGAAGAGGGACACGCATACCCAGTACAGCATCATGTCTATTTCATCAGTGAAGTTCTGGGCCCTTCAAAAAAGAAATACCATCAGGTTCAGAAGCTATTATATGCAGTACTTCTAACTGCACGCAAGCTCCGTCACTACTTCGACGACCACAAAGTCATAGTAGTCACTAGATTTCCGATAGGGGATATTCTCCACAATAAAGAAGCCATTGGAAGAATAGCCAAGTGGGCCTGTGAATTGGGATCTCATGACATCGAGTTTTGACCTCGCACCGCAATCAAAACTCAAGCACTGGTTGACTTTGTATCAGAATGGACCGAGCAACAGGTGCCGGATAACCCGGAAACTGTAGAAGTATGGCGAATGTATTTTGATGGCTCGTTGAAGCTACAGGGAGCAGGTGCAGGGATCCTCTTTATTGCACCTGGAGGTGAACAACTCAAATATACTCTTCAATTGTTATTTCCAGCATCCAACAATGCAGCAGAATACGAAGCTCTGATTCATGGACTGAACATTGCCATATCACTGGGTATATGGAGATTCTCTAGTGGTCATAAGTCAGATAAACAAAGAATGGGATTGCTCAAATGATTCCATGGGAAAATACTGCACTGCTGTCCGGAAACTAGAAGACAGATTTGAAGGTCTGGAATTTCATCATGTGGAGAGAGATCACAACACAGCAGCTGATACATTGTCCAAGCTCGGATCCAGTCGGACTCAGGTCCCACCTGGAGTTTTCGTACAAGAAATACTGCATCCGAGCACTTCACTAGATCGGGTGGAGGAATGCAATGCTCTGAGCCAACCAGAGCCAAATTCTGATGACTGGAGGGAGCCGATCATCAAGTACATAAAAATGAGGAGGAACCAGATGACAAAAATGCAGCAGAACGAATTGCAAGGCAGTCAGCTCATTATACTCTCATTGGGGAAACGCTATACAGAAGAGGCGCATCAGGAGTCCTCATGAAATGCATTCTCTCAGCCACCGGAAAGCAACTGCTAGAAGAGGTTCATGTTGGGCAATGTGGGATACACGCAGCATCCAGGACCCTGGTTGGGAAGATCTTCAGGTCGGGTTTCTACTGGCCAACAGCAAAGAGTGATGCAGCCGAGTTAGTCTAGAGGTGCGAAGCCTGCCAGTACTTGTCAAAACAGCAACATTTACCAGCGCAGCAACTGCAAACCATACATGTAACTTGGTCGTTCGCATGCTGGGGATTGGATATGATTGGACCTTTCAAGAAAGCTCAAGGAGGATACACTTATGTACTGGTTGCTTTCGACAAATTCACTAAATGGATAGAGTTCAAATCCGTTGCTTCTCTAACTTCAACTAAGGCAGTGGAATTCATACAAGACATAATATTTAGGTTTGGAATACCGAATAGCATCATAACCGACCTGGGATCCAACTTCACAAGTTCAGAGTTCTTCGATTTCTACGAGCAAAAGAGCATTCAGATCAAATATGCCTCGGTGGCGCACCCAAGAGCCAACGGGCAGGTAGAAAGAGCCAACGAGATGATATTGGAAGCACTCAGAAAGAAAGTCTTCGACAAGAATGAAAAGTTCACAGGAAAGTGGATCAGAGAGCTGTCGTATGTTGTTTGGAGTCTGAGAACTCAACCTAGTCGGGCTCTGCATGGAAACACACCTTTCTATATGGTCTATGGTTCGGAAGCAGTGCTACCTGCTGATCTCAAGTTTGGGGCACCAAGGTTAATCTTTGAAAACATAGCAGAAGCTAAGGCTACTAGGCTGGAGGATGTCGATGTACTAGAAGAAGAACAATTGAATACGATGATTCAGTCGGCCCGATATCAGCAAACTTTGAGGCGCTATCATGACAAGGCCATAAGGCATCGATCCTTCGCAGTAGGAGACCTCGTCCTCCGCCGAATTCTAACGGGGGAGGGACGGCACAAACTGTCGCCTCTATGGGAAGGACCATTCATAGTAGCAGAAGTCACTCGGCCTGGATCATATCGTCTCACTCAAATGGACGGCACGGAAATTGGGAACTCATGGAACATAGAACATCTCAGGAAGTTTTACCCCTAGCTATATCTCAAAAGCTATTGGGACGACAATGTACTCTGTAAACTGGGAAATATATCATCAATAAAAAGACTTCAAAGGCACTCGAATTGTTCACTGTCAACCTGCATGCTTACTTGAACTCGGGGTGACCACTATACCCTACTAACGGAGCAATCGGCTTAAGTCGGCAATGACTTAAGGCGGTGCGACATGCTCACGCTTACTTAACTCAGGGTGACCACTATACCCTACTAACAGAGCAATCGGCTTAAGTCGGCAATGACTTAAGGCGGTGCGACATGCTCACGCTTAGTTAACTCGGGGTGACCACTATACCCTACTAACAGAGCAATCGGCTTAAGTTTGCAATGACTTAAGGCGGTGCGACATGCTCATGCTTACTTAACTCGGGGTGACCACTATACCCTACTAACGGAGCAATCAGCTTAAGTCAGCGATGGCTTAAGGCGGTGCAACATGCTCACGCTTACCTAACTCGGGGTGACCACTATACCCTACTAACGGAGCAATCGGCTTAAGTCGGCAACGGCTCAAGGCAGTGCAACATGCTCACACTTACTGAACTCGGGTTGACCACTATACCCTACTATCGGAGCAATCGGCTTAAGTCGACAATGACTTAAGGCGGTGCGACATACGGAGCAGTCGGTTTAAGTCGGTAATGACTTAAATCGGCACAGTACACTCGCGTCTACTTAATCCAACACGAGCACGTTTGCAATTACTCGTCTTAGGGCGACCTCTATGCCCCGCAACATACGAAGAAATTTCAAAACCATCATACTGCATTTTACTTCTGCGGTTATGGATACGGTTGTGTTCTAACAACGGAAAAACAATAACGACATTCAGTACTGAAAAATGTTTTCTGACGGAATATCCGAGCACACTAACCACGTATACAAAACATTCGGTGTTTCTATTTGGTAATGTTCTTCTCAGGAGCGACCGACGAAGAAGGGCGACTCGAAGAATCTGGAGCGGCATTCACGTCAGCCACTATGTCGTCAGGGACAGCCACGTCGGGTCTCCTCATCAGGATCCGCCCCGCGCGAATAGCTTTGTCCATAGCTTTGTCGCGCTGGGCCCTTAGAGTAGCAGAAGTCTCTTCAGCAGCCTTGACAGCCAACCGAGCAGTTTCAAGCTCCTGGACGACTGATTTCTTGGAAGCACGCAGATCCTTGATGATAGTATCCTTGTTCGACACCACTTGCCTGAGGCGAATCATATCATCCAAGGACTCTTGCAGCTTATAACGATGATTATCCAAATCTTCCATGGTGAAGCGATGACTCCTCTCCAAGATGGTCAACGAGTTGCTGGCGTCGCGATATAGCATGTCAAGGTTGTCGCGAGAAGTGGCAAGAGCACGTTTTTCCTCCTGCAGACAAGAATCAGTTTCTCCAACATCAAGTAAGCACTAAGAACACAGCAGACAAAGCCAAATAAAGCTTAATTCACTGGTCACCTTTTCAGAGTCGAGCTAAGCATGGAGAGTGGAGTTCAGTGTGTTAGCATCATTCAGAGAAGCAGAAACCCGAGCCAGTTCAGTCTGACCTTGAGAATATTTTTCTTCAAGATCATAGTACCGCCGAGCCATATCTGTCAAGAAATAGTCAAGCAAGGGTGTTCAGCTACAAAGCAGATTAATCAAGTAGTCAAAGAATAAACAAAGGGCACTAACCAGCATTTGCCATCTCCAAATCAGATACTCGCCGCTAAAGCAGCACTGGATTCCAATGCGTCAGAGATAGAGCTCTTTCTGGGACAGAAGCACCCTGCGACCTTAGCTGACCAGCCATTTCATCAACCAATGCCTGACATTAAAACAAATGAGTGTAAGAACAATGTCACACCCGGGGTATAGCCAGATCAGGAAAAACCAAGTTACCTGGAGGTTGGAGAAGAACGAAGGAACTCCCAAGTCGTGGGGAATCAGTTGATGGCTCGATGAAGGATCAACACCCGGAGCAACCCGCAATGCATCAGTGGCGACCAAGTCAGTGTCATCAGCAGAAATCAAAACTCTGTCATCAGGAGCGTCAGCCTCTAAGGCGACTTCCTGACCCGAAGCTTGAGCTGCTGCCATGCAACCAGAATGCGGAGGAGAAGACCCTACGTGAAACATCCATGGAAGTATGAGATGGAGAACCAACTCGGACACCCTCGGGGGCTGGGTCATAGCTCGCGCTACCCATCCGAGCCGGATCATCCCCGGTGACACCCTCGGGGCTGGGTAAGCGCTAGCGCCATCCTTGAGGGCCGAGCTCTCTATAACAGCTACCTCTAAGGCTGAAGGACCTTCACCCACTTCCATGAGAGCAGGACAATCCAGACCAGCCTCCTGACCCTTAAGACCGCACTCTAAGGTCGACGAGGCACGGGACGCTGCTCGAGATAACTCTAGCCCGGCATCAGGCACATCAGCACAAATATCCATCATTCCACCATCTGCAGGCTCTGACAACAGATCTTATGGGACCATGTCTTCAAGAGTCTGATCAAAGTTTGCTAGAGACAATTCTTGCAGACCAATGAGGGTAGACAAAGCTGGAGAAGGAACACCACTACTTTCCCCGCTGGCTATGTAGCGTCGGCTGTTCTTCCGAACTAAAGGGGTTTCATCCTCCTCTTCCTCATTTTCATCAACAATGCGGACGGTACACCCATTGGGGTCAGCTTTGGCCGGATCACACCCATTGGGGTCAGCATCAGTCGGGTTACACCCTTTGGGGTCAGCATTAGTCGGGTCACACCCATTGGGGTCAGCTTCAGCAAAAACTTGAGAGCACCTAGAGGGGGGGTGAATAGGTGATCCTGTGAAACTTAAACTTATAGCCACAAAAACTTGTTAAGTGTTAGCACAACAATTGCCAAGTGGCTAGAGAGGAGTCTCAACAAAACACAATACCACAAGAGATCAAACACAGAGATGACACAGTGGTTTATCCCGTGGTTCGGCCAAGACCAACGCTTGCCTACTCCACGTTGTGGCGTCCCAACGGACGAGGGTTGCAATCAACCCCTCTCAAGCGGTCCAAAGACCAACTTGAATACCACGGTGTTTTGCTTTGCCTTTCAATATCCCGTTTGCGAGGAATCTTCACAACTTGGAGTCTCTCGCCCTTACACTTGAGATTCACAAAGAAATACGGAGTAAGGGGGGAAATGAGCAACGCACACAAGACTTCAAAAGATCAGAGCAACAACACGCACACAAGTTGCAACAAGAGCTCGCAACACAACTCAATGAGTTCACAACTCAACAAGAGCTCTAGATGCTATCACAATGAACCAAATGCGCGGAATCGATGTCTTGGTGCTTAGGAATGTTGTAGGAATGCTTGGTGTACTCCTCCATGCGCCTAGGGGTCCCTTTTATAGCCCCAAGGCAGCTAGGAGCCGTAGAGAACAATTCTGGAAGTCCATCCTTGCCTTCTGTCATCGGGCGCACCGGACAGTCCGGTGCACACCGGACACTGTCCGGTGCCCGATTTCCTTCCTTAAACAGCGCAGCCGACCGTTGCAGATGCGGGAGCCGTTGGCGCACCGGACATGTCCGGTGCACACCGGACAGTCCGGTGCCCCTTCTAGCCGTTGGCTTGGCCACGTGTCCCGCGCAGATCGCGCGGCCGACCGTTGGCCCGGCCGACCGTTGGCTCACCGGACAGTCCGGTGCACACCGGACAGTCCGGTGAATTTTAGCCGTACGTCGTCGGCGAATTCCCGAGAGCGACCACTTCGCTCGAGCCAGCCTGGCGCACCGGACACTGTCCAGTGCACCACCGGACAGTCCGGTGCCCCAGACCGAAATAGCCTTTTGGCTGTACACAGCCAACTCTTCTCTTTTCTTCTTCATTCTGTTTCTGATACTTAGACAAGTATATTAGTACACAAAACCAATGTACTAAGACTTAGAAACATACCTTTGCTCTTGATTTGCACTTTGTTCATCCATGGGCATAGATTTACATTTAAGCACTTGTGTTGGCACTCAATCACCAAAATACTTTAGAAATGGCCCAAGGGCACATTTCCCTTTCAATCTCCCCCTTTTTGGTGATTTATGCCAACACAACATAAAGCAACTAGAACAAGTGCAATATCACTTCAAATAAAAACTCAAGTTTATTTTGATTCAATTTGGCATATATGGATCATCCTTTGCCACCATTTGGTTTGTTTTTGCAAATCAAACACAAAATCCTATCTCTAAGTCAAATCCACTTGTAGAGACACAAAGAGAGGTTTTCCAAAGAAAATTGATTCAAGATTCCAAAAACTCCCCCTTTTTCCCATAATCAACACTTCTCCCCACAAGAGGCCAACTTTTGACAAAAGAGACAACAAAAGAGTTTTGACAAACCAAGAGCTCTACTCTACTATTTTCAAATCTCTCAAGTGGTAGCTGATCCATCTATTGCTTTGGCCTTTATTTTCTCCCCCTTTGGCATCAAGCACCAAAATGGGATCAATCTTGGCCCTTTAACCCCATTGCCTTACCAAAATCTTCAATTAAGAGCAAATAGGCAATAAGAGTCTAAAGATGAACTTGGTATAAGTTACCCTCTCATCGGAGTGCAGTGGAAGTCTTTCATGGTCCAAGTTCACTTTTTCCCTTTCAATTCTCCTTCGAGACTAAATAAGGCAAACTCAAGCATATGGTTAGTCTCAAAAGGGTCAAGTTGTAACACAACTCCCCCTAAATATGTGCATCACTTACACAAGGACTTGTGAGGTCCAGGGAATGTTTGTACAACTTGAGCACCACAATAAGCAACAAAATGCAAACAGGAACATGATCATAAGGCATAAACACATGTATGCTACACTTCAATCCAAGTTCCACGAATCTAAGACATTTAGCTCACTACGCAGCCTGCAAAAGGTCTTCTCATCTAGAGGCTTGGTAAAGATATCGGCTAGCTGGTTCTCGGTGCTAACATGAAACACTTCGATATCTCCCTTTTGCTGGTGGTCTCTCAAAAAGTGATGCCGGATGTCTATGTGCTTTGTGCGGCTATGCTCAACAGGATTCTCCGCCATGCGGATAGCACTCTCATTATCACATAGGAGTGGGACTTTGCTCAGATTGTAGCCAAAGTCCCGGAGGGTTTGCCTCATCCAAAGCAGTTGCGCGCAACACTGTCCTGCGGCAACGTACTCGGCCTCAGCGGTGGATAGGGCAACGGAGGTTTGTTTCTTAGAGTTCCATGACACCAGGGACCTTCCTAAGAATTGGCACGTCCCCGATGTACTCTTCCTATCGACCTTACATCCAGCATAGTCGGAGTCTGAGTATCCAACTAAGTCAAAGGTAGACCCCTTTGGATACCAGAGCCCGAAGCAAGGCGTAGCAACCAAATATCTAAGAATTCGCTTCACCGCCACTAAGTGACACTCCTTAGGATCGGATTGAAATCAAGCACACATGCATACGCTAAGCATAATATCCGGTCTACTAGCACATAAGTAAAGCAAAGAACCTATCATTGACCGGTATGCTTTTTGATCAACGGACTTACCTCCTTTGTTGAGGTCAGTGTGTCCGTCAGTTCCCATCGGAGTCTTTGCAGCCTTGGCGTCCTTCATCCCAAACCGCTTTAGCAAGTCTTGCGTGTACTTCGTTTGGGAGATGAAGGTGCCGTCCTTGAGTTGCTTCACTTGGAACCCAAGGAAGTAGTTCAACTCGCCCATCATTAACATCTCGAATTTCTGCGTCATTACCCTGCTAAACTCTTCACAAGACTTTTGATTAGTAGAACCAAATATTATGTCATCGACATAAATTTGGCACACAAATAAATCACCATCACATGTCTTAGTGAAAAGAGTTGGATCGGCTTTCCCAACCTTAAAAGCATTTGCAATTAAGAAATCTCTAAGGCATTCATACCATGCTCTTGGGGCTTGCTTAAGTCCATAGAGCGCCTTAGAGAGCTTACACACGTGGTCAGGGTACCGTTCATCCTCGAAGCCAGGGGGTTGCTCCACGTACACCTCCTCCTTGATTGGCCCATTGAGGAAAGCGCTCTTCACATCCATTTGGTACAACCTGAAAGAATGGTGAGTGGCATATGCTAGCAAGATACGAATGGACTCTAGCCTAGCTACAGGAGCAAAGGTCTCCTCAAAGTCCAAACCTACGACTTGGGCATAACCTTTTGCCACAAGTCGAGCCTTGTTCCTTGTCACCACTCCGTGCTCGTCTTGTTTGTTGCGAAACACCCACTTGGTTCCCACAACATTTTGCTTAGGACGAGGCACCAGTGTCCAAACTTCATTGCGCTTGAAGTTGTTGAGTTCCTCCTGCATGGCCAACACCCAGTCCGGATCTAGCAAGGCCTCCTCTAACCTGAAAGGCTCAATAGAAGAGACAAAGGAGTAATGCTCACAAAAATTAACTAATCGAGATCGAGTAGTTACTCCCTTGCTAATGTCACCCAGAATTTGGTCGACGGGATGATCCCTTTGAATCATCGCTCGAACTTGGGTTGGAGGTGCCGGTTGCGCTTCTTCCTCCATCACATGATCATCTTGTGCTCCCCCTTGATCACACATCTCCTGTTGATGAACCTGTTCATCGTCTTGAGTTGGGGAATGCACCATAGTTGAGGAAGAAGGTTGATCTTGCTCATCTTGTTCCTGTGGCCAAACTTCTCCAATCGCCATGGTTCGTATAGCGGCCGTCGGAACATCTTCTTCATCTACATCATCAAGATCAACAACTTGCTCTCTTGGAGAACCATTAGTCTCATCAAATACAACGTCGCTAGAGACTTCAACCAAACCCGATGATTTGTTGAAGACTCTATACGCCTTTGTATTTGAGTCATAACCTAACAAAAACCCTTCTACAGCTTTGGGAGCAAACTTAGAATTTCTACCCTTCTTCACTAGAATGTAGCATTTGCTCCCAAATACACGAAAGTAAGATACATTGGGTTTGTTACCGGTTAGTAGCTCATACGACGTCTTCTTGAGGAGGCGATGAAGGTAGACCCTGTTGATGGCGTGGCAAGCCGTGTTCACGGCCTCCGTCCAAAAGCACTCGGGGGTCTTGAACTCTCCTAGCATCGTCCTCGCCATATCGATGAGCGTCCTGTTCTTCCTTTCTACCACACCGTTTTGCTGTGGTGTGTAGGGAGCGGAGAACTCGTGCTTGATCCCTTCCTCTTCAAGGAACTCCTCTACTTGAAGGTTCTTGAACTCGGACCCGTTGTCGCTCCTTATCTTCTTTACTTTGAGCTCAAACTCATTTTGAGCTCTCCTGAGGAAGCGCTTGAGGGTCCCTTGAGTTTCAGACTTATCCTGCAAAAAGAACACCCAAGTGAAGCGGGAAAAGTCATCAACAATAACTAGACCATACTTACTTCCTCCTATGCTCAGATAGGCGACGGGTCCGAAGAGGTCCATATGCAGCAGCTCCAGTGGTCTTGAGGTGGTCATCACATTCTTGCTGTGATGTGTTCCTCCCACTTGTTTACCTGCTTGACAAGCTGCACAAGGTCTATCTTTTTCGAATTGAACGTTAGTCAAACCTATTACGTGTTCTCCCTTTAGAAGCTTGTGAAGGTTCTTCATCCCCACATGTGCTAAGCGGCGATGCCACAGCCAGCCCATGCTAGTCTTAGCTATTAAGCATGCATCTAGACCGGCCTCTTCTTTTCCAAAATCAACTAAATAAAGTTTGTCGTCTAATACACCCTTAAAAGCTAGTGAACCATCACTTCTTCTAAAGACAGACACATCTACATTTGTAAATAGACAGTTATATCCCATTTTGCATAATTGACTAACCGATAGCAAATTATATCCTAGAGACTCTACTAAAAACACATTAGAGATAGAGTGCTCATTAGAAATTGCAATTTTACCTAACCCTCTTACCTTGCCTTGATTCCCATCACCGAATATGATTGAATCTTGGGAATCCTTATTCTTGACGTAGGAGGTGAACATCTTCTCCCCCGTCATATGGTTTGTGCATCCGCTGTCAATAATCCAGCTTGAACCCCCGGATGCATAAACCTGCAAGGCAAATTTAGGCTTGGGTTTTAGGTACCCAACTCATGTTGGGTCCTACAAGGTTAGCACAAATATTCTTAGGGACCCAAATGCAAGTTTTGTCTCCCTTGCATCTTGCCCCTAACTTCCTAGCAATTACCTTTTTATCCTTTCGACAAATTGCAAAGGAAGCATTCAAAGCATGATATATTGTAGAAGGCTCATTAACTTTCCTAGGAATATTAACAACATTTCTCCTAGGCATATTATGAACAACATCCCTTCTACCAACATTTCTATCATGCACATGTGAAGAACTAGAAGCAAACATAGCATGAGAAAAATCATCGTACGTATTATAACTCCTATAAGCATTTCTGGTTTGTCTCCTATCATGATACAAAAAGGCATGGTTCTTTTTAGCACTAGTTGCCATAGGGGCCTTCCCTTTCTCCTTAGCGGGAATGGGAGCCTTATGGCTTGTTAAGTTCTTGGCTTCCCTCTTGAAGCCAAGTCCATCCTTAATTGAGGGGTGTCTACCGATCGTGTAGGCATCCCTTGCAAATTTTAGTTTATCAAATTCATTCTTGCTAGTCTTAAGTTGGGCATTAAGACTAGCCAATTCCTCAGTTAATTTAGAAATTGAAACTAAATGATCACTACAAGCATCAACATCGAAATCTTTACACCTAGTGCAGATCTCAACATGTTCTACACAAGAATTAGATTTACCGGCTACTTCTAGTTTAGCATTTAAGTCATCATTAACACTCTTTAAAGTAGCAATGGTTTCATGACAAGAAGATAGTTCACTAGAAAGTACTTCATTTCTTTTAACTTCTAAAGCATAAGACTTTTGTGCCTCTACAAATTTGTCATGCTCTTCATACAAAAGGTCCTCTTGTTTTTCTAAGAGTCTATCTTTTTCATTCAAGGCATCAATCAATTCATTAATTTTATCTACTTTAGTTCTATCCAATCCCTTGAACAAACTAGAGTAATATATTTCATCATCACTAGACTCATCATCACTGGAAGAATCATAAGTGACATTGTTTTGATTACATACCTTCTTCTCCCTTGCCATAAGGCATGTGTGACGCTCGTTGGGGAAGAGGGATGACTTGTTGAAGGCAGTGGCGGCGAGTCCTTCATTGTCGGAATCGGAGGAGGAGCAATCCGAATCCCACTCCTTTCCGATATGTGCCTCGCCCTTGGCCTTCTTGTAATGCTTCTTCTTTTCCCTCTTGCTCCCGTGTTCCTGGTCACTATCATTATCGGGACAGTTAGCAATAAAATGACCAAGCTTACCGCATTTGAAGCATGATCGCTTTCCCTTGGTCTTAGTCTTGCTTGGCTGTCCCTTGCGACCCTTTAGTGCCGTCTTGAATCTTTTGATGATGAGGGCCATCTCTTCATCATTAAGACCGGCCGCCTCAATTTGTGCCACCTTGCTGGGTAGCGCCTCCTTGCTCCTTGTTGCCTTGAGAGCAATGGGTTGAGGCTCATGGATTGGGCCATTCAACGCGTCGTCCACGTACCTTGCCTCCTTGATAATCATTCGCCCGCTTACAAATTTTCCAAGAATTTCTTCGGGCGACATCTTGATGTACCTAGGATTTTCACGAATATTGTTCACCAGGTGAGGATCAAGAATGGTAAATGACCTTAACATTAGGCGGACGACGTCGTGATCCGTCCATCGCGTGCTTCCGTAGCTCCTTATTTTGTTGATAAGGATCTTGAGCCGGTTGTATGTTTGTGTCGGCTCCTCGCCCCTTATCATCGCGAATCGTCCGAGCTCGCCCTCCACCAACTCCATCTTGGTGAGTAAGGTGACATCATTCCCCTCATGAGAGATCTTGAGGGTGTCCCAAATCTGCTTGGCATTGTCCAAGCCGCTCACCTTGTGATACTCATCCCTGCACAAACAGGCTAGCAACACAGTAGTAGCTTGTGCATTTTTATGGATCTGTTCATTAATAAACGAAGGGCTATCCGAGCAATCAAATTTCATTCCACTTTCCACAATCTCCCAAATGCTTGGATGGAGAGAAAATAGGTGAGTACGCATTTTGTGACTCCAAAATCCGTAGTCCTCTCCATCAAAGTGAGGAGGCTTGCCAAGTGGAATGGGGAGCAAATGAGCATTTGAGCTATGCGGAATGCGTGAATAATCAAAAGAAAAGTTTGAGTTGACCGTCTTCCTGTAGTCGTTGTCGTCGTCCTTTTGGGAGGAGGAAGATTCGTCGCTGTCGTAGTAGACAATTTCCTTGATGCGCCTTGTCTTCTTCTTCCTCCCGTCTTTTCTTTTGTGGCCCGAGCCTGAGTCAGTGGGCTTGTCATTATTGAGCTCGTTGACGAAGGTCTCCTTCTCCTGGTCGTTGATCACCATCCCCTTGCCCTTAGGATCCATCTCTTCGGGCAGTTAGTCCCTTTCTTGAAGAGAACGACTCCGATACCAATTGAGAGCACCTAGAGGGGGGGGGTGAATAGGTGATCCTGTGAAACTTAAACTTATAGCCACAAAAACTTGTTAAGTGTTAGCACAACAATTGCCAAGTGGCTAGAGAGGAGTCTCAACAAAACACAATACCACAAGAGATCAAACACAGAGATGACACAGTGGTTTATCCCGTGGTTCGGCCAAGACCAACGCTTGCCTACTCCACGTTGTGGCGTCCCAACGGACGAGGGTTGCAATCAACCCCTCTCAAGCGGTCCAAAGACCAACTTGAATACCACGGTGTTTTGCTTTGCCTTTCAATATCCCGTTTGCGAGGAATCTTCACAACTTGGAGTCTCTCGCCCTTACACTTGAGATTCACAAAGAAATACGGAGTAAGGGGGGAAATGAGCAACGCACACAAGACTTCAAAAGATCAGAGCAACAACACGCACACAAGTTGCAACAAGAGCTCGCAACACAACTCAATGAGTTCACAACTCAACAAGAGCTCTAGATGCTATCACAATGAACCAAATGCGCGGAATCGATGTCTTGGTGCTTAGGAATGTTGTAGGAATGCTTGGTGTACTCCTCCATGCGCCTAGGGGTCCCTTTTATAGCCCCAAGGCAGCTAGGAGCCGTAGAGAACAATTCTGGAAGTCCATCCTTGCCTTCTGTCGTCGGGCGCACCGGACAGTCCGGTGCACACCGGACACTGTCCGGTGCCCGATTTCCTTCCTTAAACAGCGCAGCCGACCGTTGCAGATGCGGGAGCCGTTGGCGCACCGGACAGTCCGGTGCCCCTTCTAGCCGTTGGCTTGGCCACGTGTCCCGCGCAGATCGCGCGGCCGACCGTTGGCCCGGCCGACCGTTGGCTCACCGGACAGTCCGGTGCACACCGGACAGTCCGGTGAATTTTAGCCGTACGTCGTCGGCGAATTCCCGAGAGCGACCACTTCGCTCGAGCCAGCCTGGCGCACCGGACACTGTCCGGTGCACCACCGGACAGTCCGGTGCCCCAGACCGAAACAGCCTTTTGGCTGTACACAGCCAACTCTTCTCTTTTCTTCTTCATTCTGTTTCTGATACTTAGACAAGTATATTAGTACACAAAACCAATGTACTAAGACTTAGAAACATACCTTTGCTCTTGATTTGCACTTTGTTCATCCATGGGCATAGATTTACATTTAAGCACTTGTGTTGGCACTCAATCACCAAAATACTTTAGAAATGGCCCAAGGGCACATTTCCCTTTCAAAACTGGTACTGGCACTTCCTCGGCAGTAGGAGCAGAAGGACCAGCATCCTGATCCAAGCATGACACTCGGCAAAGACGTCTCTTTTTCTTTTTCTTCCCCTCAGCAGGAGAAGTTGGTTGATTGGCTCGGCGAGGACGCTTCGGGCGAACACTATCAGACCTCTGAATATCCAAAGCTTTTCCAGCCTCTGGGATGGGTGCTATAGCCAGTGTTTCAGCAGGGTCTGCATCAGAGAAATCTTCAGCCAACATATCCAGCATGGCACTTATCTCTGCATCACTTGGATTGAAAGGTACCTCGAAGTGAACCTGCCTCTCGTCGTCAGGGATTTCACCAAGTGAGGCAACCAAAGCACTAACCTCTTCGGGAGAGGGTCGCACTCTAAGGCCCAAACCGCTATCACCAGCAGGAGGATTTGACACAAAACTAGTAAAAGCCTTGGAAGGAGGCAGATTCCAGACTGAGTATGCAATAGGAGCATCGATGTTCGACACCTTACCTCTGAGTATCATCTCGAGCCGGCTGACCAAATCCACAACAGGAATTCTTCTATTGGTAACTTGGGTTGAATCAGCGAGGCCTCGATACAGATAAGTCGGGTACACTCTGTCTTTTAGCGACTGAATGTTCTTGAAAATGAAATCAGCGACCACAGCTTCTGCAGTTAGACCCCTCTCTTTTAACAATCCAACCTCAGCAAGTAGAGCCCCTGCCTCAGCCACCTCCAGGTATGTGGTGGATTCGGTCCAGTTTGGAGTATGAACATCTGGCTGTCTCCCTGACCGTGGGAGAGGGAATTCCCGTGGTTCTCCACGATAAACCATTCCAGGCGCCATCCTTTGATGTTGTCCTTGAGTGGGATGTCGATGTAGTCGGTCTTCCTCCCACGGTGCATCTCCAAACTCGCGCCCCCACAAGCTGGTGCTGCCCTCCGGCCATCCCAGGTCGGTAGTGGTACAAGTACTTCCATAGGCCGAAGTGTGGCAGAATACCAAGGAAAGCTTCGCACAAGTGAACAAAAACGGAAACTTGCATAATGGAATTGGGATTCAGATGGGTCAGATTCAAGTGATAGAAATCAAGGAGACCGCGGAAGAAAGGAGAAATGGGAAGAGCAAGGCTGCGGATGAGAAAAGGAACGTAAATGACGGATTCGTGGGTGTCTTCTGTCGGAACAGTGACCCCACGGCAGATCCACCAAGAACAGAGCTCCTTCGGAGGAAGAACTCCGATGGATACGAGATGGAAAAGGTCAGATTCAGAGACGACATACATGTGGTTACCTGCGAAGGGCAACTGACTGTTGGGATCGATAGGAGGAATGATTGCGGCAGACGAGCTCTGGGCTTTCTGCTTGGGCGCCATCTCAACCTTGCTGGCGAGCAGAGCGGAGGCAATATTGCAAGAGAGCAGAGAAGGCCTGGATGCAGAAAAGCAAAACTAGGGCACAAAATGCAGAGGCATGCGACAGTGCAGTACATATGGGGTTTTCCTGGGCCAGATGCCATTTCTAAAAAGCGCCCAGTCATCACCCAGCCGTTATTTCTAAAACGCTGGCGTGCCATGTCATCACCCAGCTGTTATTTCTAAAACGCTGGTGTGCCATGTCATCACTCGACCGTTATTTCCAAAATGGCCGACGCGGCCCAATTTAACTCAACTGTTATTTCTAAAAACGCTGGCGTTACCAGACTTCACTCGACCACTATTTCCAAAGCGCCCGACGTGGCCCATTATCACTCGGCTGTTACCTCTAAAACACCGATGTCGCCAGCAGTCACTCGGCTGTTACTTCTAAAACGTCGACGTCGCCAGCAGTCACTCGGCTGTTATTCCTAAAGCAGTGACGTGGCTTCAAAGGACTCGGTTGTTACCTCTAAAACGCCGACATCACCAGTAACCGATCGGTCGTTATTTCTAAAACACCGACGTGGCCCGCTATCACTCGGCTATCACTTCTAAAAGCGCCAACATCGCTGATAATCACTCGACCGCTACTACTAAAGTGTTGACATCGCGAAGAAGGCAGTCTGAAGCGCGACTCAATGATTCTAAGTCGCTACTCAAGCATTACATTCAGAAACAGCATCCGCAGTAAGCATTAACACGATCGATGATCGACAGGAAGGCAAAAGGGTACACACAGAATGGGGCGAAATCATTCTTCATTATAAGGGAAGCACTACAGAACTTACAAATCAACTCATTATGAGTTGATGTACTCCCCATTACTACATCATATTTCACTACACTATACTACTAGCTACTATTACATTATTTCACTAATACTACTTCTACTACTAATCTATACTAACATTTAAAACCAGTGGCATCTAGCCACTGGCATTGTTGTTGCCCCTGCTGCTGTCCTTGCTGCCGCCGCCGCCGTCGCCGCTGCCACCTTTGCCACCACCGTCACCGCCCTTGTCGTCGCCTTCACCGCCATCACCATCGCCTCCGTCGTCGTCGCCGTCACCGCCATCGCTGCCACCGCCCTCCTCGGACGAGTCCGAGGAGTTCTCCTCGTCCGAGGAGTACTCCGACTCATCCGAGCCCTCGAGCCCGGCGCGCTTGACGGCCCGGATGTAGGTCCACACCTCTGCAGCGAGCCCCTGGGAGTCGTCTGAGTCATCATACGACGCCGGGGGAGAGGCAGGGACCGGTGAGCCCTCGGACTCGGAGGATAACTCCTCCTCCGAGTACTCCGAGTCGCCGAAGACCTCCGAGGGAGGAGTCGGCTCACGCTTCCGTTTGTCGTCGGGGTGATGCGAAGAACTACCACCCTTCTTGATCTTGCCCATGGTGGAGTAGAAGGAAAGAGAAGAAAGTAAACAGCGAGCAACGGTAAGAGATGTGAAAATGCCGGAAAAGCAAGAACACTATTTATAGAAGAAGGCAACCGCTCACCTCCTACCATGGCCACCGAACAGTCGCAAAAATTCAATATGCAATTCAAACCGTCTGGAGACATGTCAGGCGGCTGACGCCATTCCACGTAACACGACACCCATCGGGACTTCAGTTAACTGCTTGGGCGATATGATTACACCCGCGGTCACATCAAGTTACTACTCAGAAGCAGTTTGCTAAACGCTCAGTGCACCAAGTCGTCCCTTGCCTACACCCATTGGGGGGATGTCCAGGAATTTTCAATAGATTTTCCCAAGCAGTCACATCCATACAGTATACACAATGAATACCTCAAGACAAAAGGAGGATATCAACAGATATCATAGGAAAGCCAAATATAGCCGATGAGTTACAAGTCTAATCGACAAAAGCATTGAAGCACGAAGTGATATGAAGACTAGCCAAAGGCCATCTATCGAACGTCCAATCAGTCGCAGATCAAATAAATTGCCAGACCTAGCAAGATATGGGCAGATCACGTACTCGGCTTCAAAGACAAAAATGTATGCTGACCTCTAAAGCATAATGTTAATGACATAATGCTGACCTCTAAGGCATTCGACAAAAAAGAAAAAGAAAAAAGGATGATTCCTAATGAAAAAAAGAGACACCATGAGATGAAGACCTTCGAGCGGATTATTTTCAAAAATCCACTCGAAGCTCGGGGGCTACACCCAGTGCACCCAATGAATCATCTACCCCGAGAGGTAGAAGGCTGACCTCTAAAGCATACGACAAAACTAAGGCAAGACTGACCTCTAAAAAAGCACAAGTGGAAGATAAAAGTGATTTCTGAGAAAACTTGAAATGAAGACCTTCGAGCGGATTATCTGCAAAAATCCACTCGAAGCTCGGGGGCTACACCCATTGGGTGCACCTTCGGTGCACCCAATGAACTTCAAAGTTCTACAGTGCAAAAATGTTGACCTCTGAAGCATGAACCTGAGACAGAACACCAAATTTCGAGGAGTAATAGCGGAAGAAGACAGTAAAAGATCATTTTTACTGGGTCACTCAGTGTTCAGAAGTAGTGACCCGGCAGGCTTATTTCCAAGGCATTCCTTGTTAAAATCAAAGACTGCAAGCTGGACCTAGGATCTTTGGGTCGGTTATTTCAAAATCAACCCAAAGATCGGGGGCTTGTGGGGGACAGATATCCCCCGGGTCCACCAGAAGGATAAAAGACCTCACGAAAGGCCCGTGGGCCCAATAATTTGCGAGGTCATCCCTTCGTGGGCCTGGGAGGAATGTCCAATAAGGCAGATTGACACAAGACTGGATCGACGCAGGCCCAGACGGCCCGATGGATTTGAGCAGTGATCACAACAGTGACCCGACCTTCCCGCGCAGGGGCCTCGTACATCGGAACTGAGCGAGGATGAGTCGGCTGAATTATAGGAAGATAGACTCAGTTAGTTCACTATTACTTAGACACACATTGTTATCATATCCACATGTAATGCCCCACAGTCGAGTATATAAGGTCTAGGGGCACCCCTTCAAGACGATCGACCTCATTCTACTTAGCCATCCACACCGGCTCTCTACGTTTCCAATACTAGAGAACCTCCTTGTAACCCACCACATAAAGTACTCACACCAGGACGTAGGGTGTTACGCTTCTCAAAGCGGCCCGAACCTATACACAACTGTCCACTGTCTCTCGTGCATTTAGCATGAACCATCGAGCTACAGTCGATAACACCGTCCTACTCCAAGAAGCACCTTGAGGGGCAACCCCGGGTGCGCGGTCGGACCCAAAACACCGATAGGGCCAGCCTTACTGAAATGTGAAGGAGTTATGGCGATATACCTGAGCTGTCACTTCTAGTCGGTGCTTGAAGCGCCCCAATCCTTTGGGACTCAAATGTGATACAATTACTAGTCCCAGGAGGCTAGTAAACACATTTATACATCAGATAGTTCTAGATCTACTTAAACGAGACAAACCTATAAAGGTGGCGAACAACTTTAAGAGTTGGTCCACAACTCGGGACATATCATTAGAGTGGGGCTAAAGCAGCCCAATATACGCAGCGAAGCAAATCAGCGGTCCAACAACCACAGGCAAGGTTGGGAACAGGCGTAACTCTTACCCGATCTACTTCTCTGAAAAACAACAAATAAGCAAGGGTGAGTAGTTACGTACTCAGCAGCCCACCTTCACCCGCGGAATGGGGAAATCAGATATAATGCATGGAATATGTGGAGCTCAGGATATTTTGCAGAAACAACAATATTTTATGCAGGGTTGTTTTGGAAAACATTTTGTATTTTTTAAAGCGCGTCCTCTCCCAAAGGAGTAGGAAGTTTTTCAATATTAGAACAAAATCCCCTAGACTAAACCATCCAGGTATCTCAGAAGTTTCCCACTGGTTTTCTTTTTCAAAAATAGCTACTGTACTTCCCGTCCACCATAGCTCACGACTCAATCGTCGGACCTTTTAAAAACCACTTTTCTCAAACGCACCCATTTTTTTGAAAACAAAACACTAATTGTCATACCACACCAGACTCGTCCATACCAGTGGACACGGACTATTCGAATAGGTTTTCAAACTCAGCGCAGAGGTGTACACTTTACCCACTAGTCTGGCTCTGCGATCTCATGGCCAATGAGACCCGAAACCGAATCTCTTTCTTTCCTCGCATGTCCTTACCTAAACGGTTATATCGGAAGGAGTCAGGCCACCGCCATGTCCAAACCGGACAAAACATTCCCCCTCCTTATCCTCCTGGTGCTCCCCAGCCTTCATAACCCTGGGGTTTGGACCGTACAAGTTCAGATTGAGTGACTGCCCATACAGTCTCGAGTGGTTGTACTTATCATGAGTACAGGTAGTGAAGGATGACAAACTGGTCCTTATATGAGAGGACAATCCTTTTGCTCACACCTAACCCGGCTGAGCCATCACCTTAGGCCCTCCCCTAAACCAGGGAGTACCTGATCATCCCTACTCAAAGGTGATAAGGGTGAAAACCCTTCATCATACACATTTTGAAAAGCATTTTCTTTTGAAAACTCACACCTTTTCTCAAATCATTTGTAACAAATATATCAAGGATTGATTGCGGCAAGCGGCTGGGTGCGTGGCCATAATAACTTGTCTCAAAATCATATCATGCATAAAATAACAGGCTGAGAGTTGTGGTTAAAAAGGCATAGGTAATTTATGCATCAAAGGGATCCAGTGAGCTTGTCGTGCTTATCCGGCGAAGGGGGAAGGGGAGCTCGCGAAACTGACTTCTAGCTCCACTGCCTGACGTAGACTTGCAGATCTGGCCTCCACTAGACGACACGAACGCTCTGATAACTACGCAACATGAATAAGCAAACATACAAACCAACAAGTATATCAACAAATTTTTAGTATAGTGGTCAGAATAGCGATATATGGATGGGTAGAGTCTTGAGTAGAATCTGTGTCATGTGGTGTTGAGGTACTACTAGTGGTGGAGCGGAGGTGCTTACCATGAGGGTGGACCGGAGGCGAAGCGACACTATGCGTGTAGCCGGCAGAGCGGAGTAACTGAGTGGGTGGGGTGTTTGCCTTGGCTGAGGGTGTTGAGTGTGTGTGGAGAGGGAGAGGGTAGCTAGGTGTATTTATAGTTGGGTGTATGTGGTGTAGCACAGTGAAGTTCACTGTTGGTGAGAATAGTGACAAATGAATCGTCTGACTTAGTCTGGACAGGGAAATTTTAGACAGAATATGGGACAAGAGTATTTTGGGAGTTTTCTAGAATATGAACCATGCTTAAGGGATGACATGGTTGGATAGGGAATAGTTTGATAAGAATTTAGAAACAAGAATTATTGGAATCGGAGTTTGTAAGACTGGTTCGAAGGAATCTCAAAGTTAAGCGTGCTCAACTTCGAGAAACCTGGGATGGGTGACCAGATGGGAAGTTCCCACTGGAAGGAAAATCACAGTCACCGGAGTTCGTATGACTGGAATATGGGTCTGGTTGGTCTTAGGTGGACTGGACAGCATGATGGATGAGTAGTTGAAATTTGGGGTGATTGGATGATCGATGAATAGTAACGACGAAAAAGTAATTGTAGATATCATCGATGAATAGTAACGATGATGAATAGTAACGATGAATAGTGTTGATGAATAGTAACAATGGATAGTGTCGAAGGGTAAATCTCTCCAGCCGGGTGGCGGATTGCACCCGCCCTATTTCCTAAAATGAGGAGGGTCCTAAGCGTCTTGCTTGTTACGAGGTTGGTGGATGAACACACGAGAGCACACGAGGGTTTAGAGTGGTTCGGGCTGTCGGGGCGTAACACCCTACTCAACTGTGTAATGTATTGTGAGTCTGAGCTTGGATCTGACGTAACGCCGCATGCCTCCCCTTTTATAGTTGAAGGGGGGCATGCACAAAGGCACTGAGCCCCAACATGTGGGCCCGGGGTCATAATGAATATAGCGCTCGGGACTATAAATATTTGCTGCTGGGGCAATCTCCTTGTGTCCTGTCACCCGAGATCTGTGTAGCTTCGGCGTGCAGGGGAAGCTTCTTGCAGAAGGGATAATAAGCACGATGCGCCGCATGGCACGGGCGCATTGTTCGATGATAGATTGGATAGGCGCGCCGTCTGACGTCGTCTGCCAGCGGAGTGGACTGGACACATTAAATGCCGAGGGGGCACATCGTCCGTCGGCTTGGTGGCAGGCGGCGCGTCCTCTCCGCAATAAATGCAGAGACAGCGCGACCTCAGCGGCCTGACGTTAGACTCCGTCGGTCGGCTTATGTCACGAGCCACAAGCCACGCGGCAGCAGCGGGTCTCTGCCCGAGCGGGGAGCGTGGTGCAATCCCCGGACACGTGCCAGCACCGGACCCCTTCCAGGGCGAGGCCCGGGTATCCCCTGCCCCAGAATCCTGGGACCCGGTGGTGATCTGTCCGACCCCACACGGAAGGGTCTGGGATCTTTCTCGGAGGTCCGCCCGTTATGCACGGGGTCCGGTGCTTCCCACGTGGCAGGCCCGGACCTACTGCATGTATCCGGAGCATGCTTTTGTCCCTTGGCCGCGTGGCGACCCTAAGGCGGCTGATGTTGCACGACGGTGAGCCGCTTACCGCGCAACTAGAGGCTTTACCGCCGGCACGGCGTCTATACCTTGTAACCAGGGGTACCCCTATTTCAAGGTACCGACGGATAGTAACGATGATGAATAGTAACGGTGAATAATGACGATAAATCGTGATGGTGAATAGTTCGTATAAACGAACGATGAACAATGAATAGTGACGATAAACGATGAATAGGAACTATGAACGAACGGACGAACGAACGATCGGAATTTCGGCAGCATAACGGCAGGACAAAGATTATCTGGACGAACGATGAATAGGGACTATGAACGAACGATGAATGATCGAATGATCGAACGAACGAACGATCAAAATTTCAACAGCATAACGGCTGAACAAAGATTATTTGGACGAACGAACGGACGAACGGACGAACGGACCATGAACGATCGGACGAACGATCGAACGATTGGACGAACGAACAAATAAACTAAGAACAGGTGGACGAACGATCGAAGAACGACCGAACGATCCTTGTGCTAGTGTGTGCTTGTTTGGGAAGTGGAGTGGGCGTGTGGGGGGGGAGGGAGAGAGTTGCCATGAAATGGCTTGGGGTGGCTTGAGAAGGGCCCTTGCCCCTCTATTTTTAGCCATGGTGGGGGGATTAGGGGGGAGAATGAGAGGATTAGTGGGAGGATGAGAGGATTAGTGGGAGATTAGCATGTATTTGTCTTGTATAAGTGAGATTAGCTTGTAGAGCTCACCGTATGACACCGGAGGCATACGTATACGTATGAGCATGAGGAAAGTTATGAAGAAAATATTTGTAGGGACTTCAAAAATGATTCTGAAGGTATTTCTCATGAGGAAAATATTTGGAGAATTATTGGTGGAATATTTGGACATTATTTCTGTAAAGAATTTGAGGGGGCACTGGGGAAATATCTGGGTAGTATTTCTGGAAAGAATTTGAGGGGAATTACTGGAGAAACATTTGTAGAATATTTTGAGGACTTTGGAGAGAGTATAGACCACTATATTTTATTTGTTGATATCAACTTGCAAACAAACATTTATGAAACCAAATTTGAAATTCATTTTGAATTTAGAGCGAGTTTGAGAAAATTTCAAGATTTGAATTTTTTGGGATGCTATAGTGCTGCAGAGGGCGCACTGCCCAAGCCAGTGGCGGCTCATGATGGCGCCACCCACGCGCGCGACTCCACGACACAACTGTCTGCCTCGGTAATGTGTGGAGCATACATTCGAGCCTACACGACATGTCAAAAGCTTGCCCATGCCCTGTGCACACCAGGGCACGCCTCAGTTGCTCGCATTGAATGTGGGCGACGAGCCACATGCCACGTGGAAGCACCAGACCACTTCTCGAGCGAAGAGTAGGGACCAAGACCACATGTTGGCTTCAAGTCTTTGGCCCCCTAGACAGGGGTCCAGATGGCATATGTGGTGGTCCGGGACCCACATGTAGGGTCCAGACCCATGGTAGTAGTCCCTGAGCATTTTCACCTCTAGAACACATAGCGGCACCAGACCTGTCCATGAGCGGGGAGGGAGTCCCGAGGCTAGTGGTCCTATCAGACGGGTCTGGACCGTTGGGTCCGACTGCTCAGTTCCTTAGTACGCGATTATAGGTAACCACGTAGGTATCTGCCTTGAAACAGTAGAAGAGGGTACCCCAGTTATGGGTTACCAACAGGTGCCCTAGGGCACGTGAGTCCCTAGGACTTTATATAGATAGTGCCCTAGGACACGAGGGAGCCCTAGGACCTATACCTGCAATCGTCTTAGAGTGTGTGATACCCCGAGGACTTATGTCGTGGGTACCTCAAAGCACGGGGACCTTGGGGTCCCACACTATTTTAGGGGCGCGTCACATAAGATGTCTTATGGAGTTAGAATATTCTACCTTTAGAGGCCCCTAGGCACTTAGTGTCCTAGACCTTATAATGTGTATTAGGTATGGAAGGGCCTTGGGCCAACTAGTAGTTAGGTCAGCCTATACATGTGCCCCTGTATAATGTTACTTATATCGAGAGCCCCATTGACTCAAGGTCTTATATAGAGTGGTCATGTCATGGTGGGCCCTAAAGCTAGTCTCCTGAGATGGGATTCTTGAGCGTGTTTTGGTTGCAGTCGAGGGTATGCACTTTTTCGGGTGCTAATAGAAGTAGTTGATCCTATACTACGTAAGGCCCACTATACGACAAACATGTACATCTCTCCCCTCTTGAGCTATAAATAAAGGGGTAGAGACAGATTCGATTGGATTCGGTGCAATCTGATTTGATCCATGGAGATGAGATTGATCAATTCGACCCGATTCACAAATCAAAAGAACCAAATGAACAGCAAGGCTGAGGTGAACTAGAAAATAGTTACTTTAAAACTCTCATCATAACCAAATGGTAAGAAAGGGCTAGTCAGTCATCTAGCTCAGTTAATATATGAGTGTGTAATCGTCTTCATCACCTTTGTATTCATCAATCTGTCAGATACAAAGATGTTGTAGGATATTATGTATTCATGGCCCAAACTTCTATAAGTCGCTCATGTACTGGTAGATAGAGTGTCTCCTATCTATGCCTCTCGCTCTATCTCTAATCACACGAATTTATCCGATACTAGGATGTTGTTACACATTGCCCGATGATTGTCACATGTGCCTTTTGAAAATAAACTTCGATAGTAGTGTACTGTTTTAAGTTAATTGTTGTTATTATTGTTAGATTTGTGGGTGCTTAGGATATTACCTAAGTCCCTAGAATAGCAATCCGAAAGCCTAAACCACTATGATGTAGTGATCCCTAATATACTGAGAGGTTAGACCAATACATACCTTCTTGATTCATGTTCACGGTGGTGGTGGCGATGGCAGTGACGTCCTATGTAGCGTGACCACCTCCTTCTCCCTTTGCTCCTCCTTCAGAAGTTTTATGTCCAACATTATTATTCAACGTTGGTTGTTCGGTGTTCGGTCCCATGGGGGATCCATTCACCATGGTGGCCATGTCGTGGTGCTTCTGAACACTTGGAGGGCAAAGCGACCGAGACCTTAGAGATGTGGCAGCTAGGGTATGCGGGCGCAGATGTGTTGGCGTCCGTGCCGACCTAGATCGCGTTTATATGGCGTCCACCGTGACCGGGGACCAAAACCAAGAGTACGGTTGTGCTCCGATCAGGGCGCATTAAATCCATACATGGTAAGGGCTCCCCTAGACCCGGTTCTTTACCAGATTAGAGGACACACCCTAACAAGATTAAAATGTAGTAGTGGTCCTTGAACTTGACACTTTGTGTCACTTGGGTCACCAAACTTAAAAAACGAGCAAAATGAGTCCATTAACTTTGTCAGCCTGTGCAAAACCATCCAAAATTGGGTTTGTTAAAACCGGATGTTGATATGGCGTGTCGTGTTGGATGCTGACATAGCGAGTGCGGGGACGCGTGGGGGCGGGGGCGTTGTTTATGCAGCGGGGGACCGGGCCGACGCCGTGCCTGGCTTAATTCTGGGCCAGGTCGAGCACGGTGTGCTTGCCTCGGAGCCCAAGCATGGCACGACCGTCGTGGCGGGCCAGGCCGAGCACGATGCACCGCGGGCTGCAGCGGGGTCAGTATAGGTTACAATACTATCGAGTTTGGGGCTTATCGGGCGGCCTGACCCATATGGACATCTATAGTTAGAGGATCCATTTTGATGGTTTTCTAAGTTCGGTGACCAAGTGACACACTTGCCAAGTTCAAGTACTCCTAGTGTATTTTACTCCCTTAACAATTATACCATCAGTATCTATATATACATATAGCCAACGTATAATACAACCTTATATTATATATGCTGCTCCAAGTGTGTTAAAATTAATAATCATGCACTTTTAACGGCCAGCTTGACTTCAAAGAGTGATCAAGAAAGGTATTGTTGCTTGACAGAAGTGCTTGGTCCTACACTCCTACCGGGAACAAACAGCTACGGAGAAAAACATTCATCAGAGGACGAGCTGGCGAAAGAAACCTAGCTACCAACAAAGGCCACACTGTCTGGTCTTTTTTGCTACATGACACCTAAAAAGGGCCAGACGTAGTACAGGGGTGCACCGTGCACGGTAGGGACAGTGCTACTGCTACCATTGTGAGCGAGCACTACAGCTTGTTTTGGTCCTGGCCACAGGCTGCTGCCTGCATTAACCCCCGGCCCTAATCCTCGCTCATTCCTTTTCAAAATAAAGCACCTTAGCTAGACTATACTGTTCATGCGAGAGCAGATGCGAATCTTCTAGGATTGGGATCAACAAGAGGCATGCAGTGCAGTGCAGGGACCAAAACAGATCAAATTAAGACCATCTCCAACCATTCCCCCACAATTCTCCCCCTATATATACTTTCTATTATATTTTACTACATCGTCCCAAAAGATATTCCCTCCACATCCAGGACGTCTCTAACCGTGCCATTCACACTATCCAGCTCCCCTATATACTATAATCCAGTTATTTGACTTTTTTCATCAGTTTTTAAAGTTCAAAAACCATAGACTATTCGTATTGTCATACCACACATTGTTTTTAGGTTATGATAATTTAAAGAGGTTAATATCACAAAGAAATTGAGTGCTTAAAGTGTAGGAGATTGGAACTCGCCCCATATGGGGGGAGTTTCTTCTCTCCCACTATGTGGGTTGTGGGGGTGGGGTGTTGGAACCTCGAGGGGTTTGACACCCTAAATGCCACCGGGTATGGGGTGGGGAGCCCTTGGAGATGGTTGTTCTACTTCTATACAAGCTAGTTGTTTGTTGTCAAAGTACTACAATACGTAATCATCAAATTACATACGAAGTACTACCTCCATTCTAGAATATTTGTCGTCCGCTAGTTCATTTTTGAACTAATCGCGGCGACAAATAAAAAAAATGAAGGGGTAATGTATGGGTATGGAAAAGGAGAATTCAAACTCGATTATCCATGAGTAAAAGTTATCTAGTAAAATTAGATTTACAACCTAATAGCAATAAACAGAACAACTAATCGGTCTACTTCTTCCAGCCCTTTTAAACACTCATCCACCCAACTCAGACGATTAGCCACCAGTTGTCCCGCCCACCAGTCCAATTAGGTACGGTATGCAGTCCAATAGACAATAAGCCCAACAACTAATCTATCTCTCCTAACCCTTACTCAACCACCAGCTACTTCCCCACCAGTCCACATGTCACTTTGTTAAAAACATTTTTTCTTGTTAAATGTTTGATTTATTTGTCATGTATTGTTATTGGGTGTCGTGTGACTGTTAATGTCATATAAAATATAATGTAATCATGTTTTTCTTATCGGAGATGCGCAGTGGTAGACCAGGTGTTATGCTTAAGGTGTGCCAGAAAAATATTAAAAAATAAAAAAAACAGGTTTCAGCAAGACTTAAACTATATTCTTAGGGTGTGTATAGTGGTCCATATGGACCACTCACTGGGTCTACATCTGGAGTTGGGGTTATTGGGAATCCGATACCTGAATGAGGATGGATATATATATATATATATATGAGATGAAGGATAAAGATGGATGTAGCTTCATGGAGATAGGTAAGTGAAGAATTTCTCATTGAGACCCTGTAGTTCCGCCTGAAAGATTTGGCATCCGTTAAGGCTGGCATGGCATCAGATGGAGCAGAGGCTAGACCTCAGGTCCTCAGCCACAAGTGGAGGAGATGGCTCAGCTTGAGGTTTGTGGAGCATATCCCTGTCGGCCACTACGGTCTTCGTGTACGGCTGGCTGACCCCTACATCAACAAGGCTCGGCTTGGCAGCATGCAACGTGATGGCCACTGCCCACAGCACACTCCTTGAGTTCCAGTTCCCCAAATCACACGTACGATCGGTCGAGACCAGGTACCACAACAAGAATGCAGCACGTCACATACTTCAGAAAATAGTTATCGCCCTCGTTTTTTAAGAAGTCAATCGTTTTAATAAATTTAACCAAATATATAAAAAAAAATATTAATATTAATAGTATATGATTAATAGTATTAGATAGATCCTTCAATCTATTTTCATATTATTTGAAGATACAAGTATTAAAATTCATGGCAAATAAATGCACAGATTATTTGAGGGGTGGGAACGGAGAAGATCCGATAGAAGAAAAGTACATACACATGCGGTCAAACATATATGGTTAATTGGTTACCCAACACCCAAATAAAAGTACTGCCGGTTCAGCCAAAGATTTAGTGTGGTGCATTCATGTAAGATGGTTAAGAGTGTCGTCTTAATAACGTACCTATATAAATAAATAATATGAACCATGCAATATGGACTACTGAAAAAAGGTAGCTTGTTGAAGCTGAAAGGAACAAGGAAATATATATTGCAAAATCAAATAAAATTAAAGCAAGAAGCAGAATAAGACATAATGCTTGATCAGTCCTTAATAATTAATGGTCGCTATGAAAAATGTATTGATCACACTTATTAAAATTTGACTAGATTCGTAGAAAATATTAGCATTATTTGTATCTTCAAGATCGAGCTACTGAAACTGTTAGCATGCATGATTTGTACTATAAATATTACTATATTTCATGTATATATTGTTGAGAGTTGAATATGTTTGGTTTCTGGTAAATCGAGAACGAGGAGTATATATATATAAGAGCAACCCAAACAAGTTCCATATATGCATATATAATATAGATAACAAACAGGCTAACAGACGTCTCTCTCCTAACACGTACACACAATCAAACATGCAATACAATATACAAAAAAAAACACCTATATACACACATCAGGTTACTAGCACACGTCATATAACTAGTAGTTAGTCGTACTTGGTACTAAGCTACTGGGTCCGCGTGAACTTGATCTTTTAGCTAGGATCTTCACCAAGATCGTGAGGCCCATGCATGCCCATGACCTAGCTGTATCTAGCCAACTACTCATCACACTAGCTAGACGTCCTTGAGCAGCTTGTACCTGCGGCCGGCCGGCCTGGTGGTCGCTCGCCGCCCAGCCTCGGCCTTGCCGGCGGCGCCCCTGCCGCTGCCTCCGGAGCCCGTGGTGGTGGACGACTCCTGGCTCCCGGTGGCGTTCTGCTTCCCGGCGGGAGACCTCGCCTTACCGGCCACGACGCTGAGGCACCAGTCGCACATGTCGGAGTCGGCCGAGGCGGGTGCGCTGTCGCCGTAGTAGTTGGTGCAGTACCTGCAAGCATGCATATGTCGCCATGGCACCACCAGTGGTGTGTGGATAAGGACAAGAACAGTACGTACTCATATACGAAGATGGAGCTGGGCAAGAATCCAAGAGGGTGGGCGCAGATAAAAGAAGTATACGCACGAGTGCTGGAAGCGGTGGCGGCAGCGCGCGCACCGAAAGAGCTTCTCGGGGAAGCCGACGTCGCCGCACATGGAGCAGACCGTGGTTGTGGCGGCGGCGGTGCCGGCCATGATGGACAGAGACGTGGCCAGCGAGAGACGAGAGGATAGTGGTGGGTGAGAATGTGGCTGAATGACTGAATCTGAATGAGGAGGGCAGTAGTGATATCAATGGTGGAAAGGCAGGAGGATGGAGGGGGCCGCGGGCGCGGGGTGCTGAGAGTGGTGTTAAATACTAGTAGTACTACATGAAAGCGGCCAAGAGGGATAGGGCGTTGCATGTAAAGAAGCGGAAAAAGGGATGAAGCAGAGCGTGGTAGGGTAGGGCCGGCCGCAGGGAAGCACAAAGACACGGCAACCTTAATTCATCGACCGGCGGATGCGGATGAAAAGGCTACGCGTCGATTCGATCTCACACGGTCACGGCGGGCGGACCGGCCGACATAAAAATCTTGGTCCGTCGTCGGTTCCGCTCTGTGCCCTGCTGCAAGTCGGCCGGTGTGCTTGCAGTTGCAGAGCCGGGCAGAAACAGCTAGCACTGGGGGAGTCACTATCCGCAACCATTACCCTTAAATTTTTCCCCCTATATCACTTTTTCCCTCTATATATTTCTCCCTATTTTTTTCATCTTCTGCAACGGTTCCCCATAAATACTCCCCCTATACCACACTACAACTATAAAATATCATTATCTAACCATATTCATTTTCTATTACCATTTTTTCTTCAACTATTAAATACCAACCAACATCAAACTTAAGTCAAGAGGGTGCTACAGTCCACCCCTGGATCTAGCGGACAGCTGTGTTTCTGTTTCACGTAGAGATGGCTTTAGGCTGGCCGCACCGGTGACTGTAAACGGTGGACTGGAAATATTTATAGCGCGTGAGCAGCTGCAACGGTAGACTGGACACACTACTGTAAACTTACGGTTGCATTGGAGAACCTCACATGTAGCGCGTCCTTTTCTTTAACTGTATAATCTCTCTCCTCTTTTGGTTGGCTGGTACGTGGGACGGCTGCAGGTGCGTATAAAAAATAATTGAAAAAATAATATAATATATGGTAGTTGGTATAGGGTTGGGATATAGAGTAAACATGAGTGCGGATGATTGTGGTATAGAGTAAAGAATTTTGCTGATTAAGATAGAATATTCTTTTTATGGTAGAAATTTAGAGTAGTATGAGTGCGGATAGCCTTAGCGTTAGCCGCTGCACCTGAAAAGCTACTCTATACGTGCACTGTATAAGGGGAGAGGGAGGCTCGCCGCAAGAGCTGCGGACAGCCTGAGAGGAGGACAAAAGCGAGTAGCTAGCTAGTGTTCCTGTGTGGCGACAGTACTAGATAGGTACTAGCTCTCCAGCTCTTACATTCACGAGACGTTTCGTCCAGAAAAGCCTTCGGTCGATTTTGAGAAAGAAGTAAGTAGAACTACTGAACGGCGAGAAAAAACACAGCCGATGGTCAGTGCATGCACGAACGAAACGTGTAGTCAACGGGCCCAAGCAAGTCTGCTCTCTACACACGTATACTAGATCGGAATATGGGACTAGTGTATCACTGTATCTACTACCTGCAAACTGAATTGATGACGCCTTAACGCACACGTACGTTATATATCGCGCTAAAGCTAGCTAGGCAGCTTGGAGGCAAACAAAGGTTACGCATCGCATGGTCCTGCTCACATGCTTTGCAAGTACGTACGTACTCCGTATATTTTTCGAGACGAAAGCGTCGATGAACTAATTAATGTATTCGCCCTCTCATCAGCAGTTCAGCCGACTTCAGCATTCAGCAACTCGGCGAGATGCGAATCCGTGTTGGTGTGGCAAGCTGTGTGCGCGGCGCCGTCAGGTTGTGTAGCGCCTGCAGAATCCAGAGAAGCAAAGGGGGCGAGATCCGATCCGCTTGCTCGTCGCGCCTTTCCGTGCAAAATCCTGTACTGAAATGGATGGCAGCTCTTCCGCGTAGTATAGTGCGTGTGCGTGCATGAGGCTGGGGACATGGGCCGCAGTATTTCAGAAGGAGCCCGCTGCTAGCAGACGCCCCCGCCCAGCTGTGGAGCTTACATATTCTATCTCTAATTCTATTTCAAAATTTACTATATAAATAATACTCCCTCCGTTTCTTTTTATTAGTCGCTGGATAGTACAAAATTGCACTATCCAGCGACTAATAAAAAGAAACGGAGGGAGTATAGTTTATAGTGTAGAACAGTATTTTGTACGATCATGTGCAGTGAAGACAGCGTGAGGTTCGGCATCACTAGGTGGTTGACGAGACATCAGGAGTAGGTAGAGAAAACTACAAATAGAGGGTAGTACAATGTGTTCTGTTCACACTAATTTTCAGTTCCACAACAAATAAATAGTACTCCTAGCTAGCTACGGTGGGCTGTGTTCAGTGTTCACAGGGGAAAAAATACGGCAGAAACTATTAAAAACAGCATGCAATTTAACAGATATCTTAATTGTCTATATCAATTAAATAAGACCATCCTCAAGCTCTTTCGGTGCTTTCTCACTGCCAGTCAAATCTTTTGCGCTCAGATTGCTTGTGGCCCTTGTGGGTGTTAACAGTAAGTGTTTTTGAGTGCCTAGCATTTTACACTTGTTCTTGTGCTGCCTTATGGGTAAGCTTGGCCGTTTCCACTAGTACAATTTGGCTCTATATAAGCGGTAGGCTTTTTACATCACAGGCGGTTCGGTTAGAAAACCGCCTGTGATGTCCCAGGCGGTTCAGTACGCCTGTGATGTAATAATATCACAAGCGGTTTTTGTTTAAGACCACCTGTGGTGCTCTATCCTTTTCATAAACGGACACTAAGAAAAAACCGTCTGTGATTATAAAAATATGAAAATACAACTTAAATATAAAAATAACTTTAATTTTTAACAGAAATATGCAAATACAATTTAAATGAATTAATATTTAATTTTTAACAATAATATGCAAATACAATTTAAATGAATTATAATAGCACACATAGATAACTAGAGAGATTTTAAATTAATTGGCAACCACAATTCATAGTCGATCATACATGATAACAAATACAATTTGATTCATACAATTTTTCATGAACTACCATTTTTCCGCATGTATGGCTTTAAGTTCTTATCAATTTTCTTTTCCACACGCTTGATTCTCTCTGGACCGTTAAAGACGAACATCTCTTCATACTTATTGTATTCCTCATCTTGGTCTCCCACATTCTCAACTCCAACAATTTTTTTGCTTTCCAGAAATAACTACATGCATCTTCTCATCTGCTGGATCGAGTACATGCAACACATTCGGCGAGAACCCACGGGTCATCTTTATATCCTACTTTCTTTAAGTCTACCAGTGTGAGTCCGTAGTTATCCACTATCACCCCCACGGGATGTTGTACCCATTGGCACTTAAATAAGGGTATTTTCATGCTTGGGCCATAATCAAGTTACCATATTTCCTCTATGAATCCAAAATATGTGGTGTGTAGGTCAAAAGCATCGATACGAACACCGCTATTTTGTGCAACACTTTTCATGTCTTTTGATTTAGTGTAGAATGTGTACTCATTGATGTCATATGCTTGCCATGATGTCACAAAACACGATGGCCCAGAAGCCAAATTCTTCATTGTTTTCTCTTCCAAAGAGTCTCCGAATGGGATGTTTTTGTCCATTAACCATTCGCTGAAACGATGTTTGTGCTCCCTCATGATCCAGTCCTCTGTGCGGTTCTGATTTTCTTTACGAAGCTCATCCAGGTGTTCCTCTATGTAAGGCTCGGCTATCGTGAGATGTTGTAGTACACTACCATGAGCACAATGTACTAGCTTGTAATCCTCAACGTGAAAAGTTTCCTTGCCCATTCTCCCTCTCCCACATAGTTTACCCTCATGTTTAGGTACAGGCACACCAATCATTGTTCCGTCACTTATGTAATCTATACAGCTCTCAATCACTTCTTCTGTAGTGTATCCCTCCATGATTGAACCCTCTGGGTGAGCGCGATTTCGCACATAACCTTTTAATACTCCCAGGTATCGCTCCAACTGAAACATATGATGTAAATATAGTGGCCCTAATATTTTTATCTGATCCACGAGATGTATGATTAGGTGTACTTGCATATCAAAAAATGATGGAGGAAAACACATTTCAAGCTTGCACATAGTCTCGATGATGTATGCCTTTAGATAGTCCAAGTCTTCTAAAGCTATTACTTTTTGTGAAACCGCATTGAAAAAGTAACACAAGCGTGTGATGACAACTTTGACATGCTCTGTTTCGAGGGCTCTTACCGCAATTGGGAGGAACACCGTCATCATCACATGGCAGTCATGAGAGTTGTAGCCAAATAGAGACAAGTCATTCATCCTGACTAGTCTGCTGATATTGGATGAGAAACATGTGGGCACTTTGACCCCACGCAAACATTTGCAAATCTGTGTTCTCTCCTCAACTGACAAGTTGTAGCTAGCTGGGGGGAGGTAAGGCTTCCCTTTGCCACTATCCACTGGATGAAGTTCCGATCTGATTTGAAGATCTACTAGATCATTGTGTGATTTGAGTCCGTCTTTTGTCTTACTCGGCATGCCCAGCAAGGTTCCAATGATGCTGTCAAAAACATTTTTTGTTACATGCATCAAATCAATGCTGTGGCAAATTTCCATATCCTTCCAGTACGGGAGGTACTTGAAAAAAATTGATTGCTTCTTGAAAGTTGTGTAAGTTGAAGGGTCAGTTCTCTTTCTCTTTTCTCCTTTGTTTTTTCTCTTTCCGAATACAACATGAATGTTCTTTACAATTTCAAAAACAAGTTTCCCACTATAAGGCTTTGGTGCACCTTCACTTTCCAGTTGATTGTTAAATTCCGCTTTCATCTTTCGGTACTTATGCTGCTTCATCAAGAACCGTCTGTGTCCCATGAACACCAACTTCTTGGATGATTTAAGGTACATGGAAGCAGTTCCATCGACGCACACTACACAACCATTCTTTCCTTTAGTCTTTTGCCCTGATAGTGTGGCGCCACCAGGAGAATCATGGATGGTAACAAATATAATTGCTCTTAAGTTGAAATACTCATGGCAATACTCATCCCATATTCTAACTCCTTCATTCCAGAGCTTTGTCATATCTTCCATAAGAGGTTCTAGGAACACATCAATATCAACACCAGCTGATTTCGGACCTTGAATAAGAATAGTCAACATAATGTACTTTCTTTTGTGACACAGCCATGATGGAAGGTTGTACATCGTTAAAGTCACGGGCCAGGTGCTATGTACAATTCTTTTTTCACCAAATGGATTCATTCCGTCTGTACCCAAAGCAAATCTTACATTTCTGGTTTCTTTGGCAAACTCAGGATACATAAGATCGAAATTTTTCCATTGTGATGCATCAGCAGGGTGTCGAATATGTTTGTTATTCTGCTTGCGATTTTCAGCATGCCAACGCATAAGCACAACCTCCCTAGGATTTGAGAACAAACGTTTTAAGCGATCAATTACTGGAAGATACCACATCACCAAAGCTGGGTTTTTTGACTTTTTTCCCATCCATGTCATCAAAAGTGTCATCGTCACTTTCAGGTCCAATAGTGGATTTCTTGTTTTTATTTTTCTTCGGGAATTTTTTTACACAGTCTTGATTGTAGCTCTTCTTGTATCGACTGACATTGCAAACTGGGCATCTTGATGCGTTCTCAAAATCGCCACGATATAGAATACAATGGTTCGGACATGCATGAATTTTTTGCACACCCAGAGCTATGGGAGATATAAGCTTCTTCGCTTTATAAGTGCTTGTTGGTAGTTTGTTGGGTTTTGGTAGTAATTGGGACAGAAAATTCAAAAGATCTGTGAAGCTAGTATCAGACCATCCGGCGCTAGCCTTCAACTTCAGAAGTTCTAGAACTGTATGCAGTGTAGTAAACTCTTTGTCACAACCCTTTGATTCATCATATAAAGGTTCTTTTGAAGCACTTTCCAGTCCCTCCATTTTAGATAGCCCTTTCTGCGATCCCACAGAACTCAACATTTCTGGTTCCATATGGCGCAACATCTCTTCGCAATCAAATTCTTCAAAATCTTGATTAGCATCCACATTATCCACTTTACCATCAACTTTAAGATCTAAAATTCCGACAACTCTCTCGTCATTACCAGGCACTTCACACGGATCCAACTCACCATGTTATGACCATATCGTGTAATTGTTTTTAAACCCTCTTTTTAGCAGATGTGATTGGATTACTCCTGTATCTCTCCAAGCTATCTTATTATCACAGTCGATGCACGGACATAATATCTCCTTGCTCTTTCGCAAATTCGCGTGCTTTTTGGCCGCTTCAATAAAGCTTCTCAAATTTCGAATATACAACGGATGTGGTCTTGACACATTGTACATCCAACCTCGGTCCATTACCAATCCTTATATTGATTAACATCAATAAAATCATTAATTAATTGAATTCATCCATAAAACATGAAACGAATTGATATGTATGAAAATAAAACAAACATTGCAACAATAGATACCTTGAGGTGAGACAATTGTGTTTTTAAAGAATCTTTAAACTAGATCAACTATTATAAGTCCAAATCTTGAATTCCAAAGCTTTTCTTCAAATCCGTTCTATATTACAAAATTAAGGCAAAAAATCGCATCAAAATGACAAAGAAAACAAATGGAGATCATATATATGCATAAACTATTGAAATCAATCAATAAACTCAAAAACAAAACATTCTCCCTGTAGATCTCAAAAAAAACCGTCGCCGCTAGTGCTGTGAATTAGGGTTCTGCGAGTTAGGGTTCTGGAACCCGTCGGGGGCTAGCCCTTTTATAGTGTACACACATCACAGGCGGATATTTAGAAAAACCGCTTGTGATAGATAACATCACAGGTGGTTTTTTACGTCGACCGCCTGTGAAGTTAATTTATCACAGGCGGTCGGAATTAACAACCGCATGTGATGTTGTCTATCACAGGCGGTTTTGCTAAATATCCGCCTGGGATTCTTTACAATATAAAAGGCTCGTTGGTCGGCAGGAACCCTAACTCTTCCCGCCCGAGCACGAACCCGAGCGCCGCCAGGCTGCCGTCGTGTCCCCGTCCCCGAGCACGAACCCGAGCGCCGCCGTCCCCGTCCCCGAGCTCGAGCGCCGCCGTCCCCGTCCCCGTCCCTGAGCCCGAGCGTCGCCGTCCCCGAGCGCCCGAGCAACGCCGTCCCCTTCACCGAGCCCGAGCGCCGCCGTCCCCTTCACCGAGCTCGAGCCCCGTCGTCCTCGTCCCCGAGCCCGAGCGCCGCCGTCCCCGAGCGCCCGAGCAACGCCGTCCCCGAGACCAAGCCCGAGCGCCGCCGTCCCCTTCACCGAGCCCGAGCGCTCGCCGTCCCCGAGCCCGAGCTCGAGCCCCACCGTCCTCGTCCCCGAGCCCAAGGGCCACCGTCACGGTCCCCGTGCCCGAAGCGCCGCCGTCCCCAAGCTCTTTCTTCTTCCTCTCGTAGTAAGATCAAAGTTCAGGTTCATTTCTTCTAAGTTTATGGCTCGGATTTCCTATATGTGTTTGAATCATATATGTGTTTGAATCATATATGTTAATTGATGGCAGATTACTTGTGTTTGAATCATATATGTGTTTGAATACACAGCTAGATATATATGTGTTTGAATCATAGCTTAGGTTAATCAAATGGTTAGGTTAATCAAATGCTTAGGTTAATCAATGGTTCAAACACATTAAGGTGTTAATCAATGGCTATCCCTGATTATCAGTTCTTAGATTAATTACTGTTGTTGTTTTCACTTACATATTTTGTTTGGTTGTCAATATGCTTATTGCTTATTGCTTGGTTGTCAATTACTTGTTTGGCTATCCCTGAATCATATGCTTATTGCTTGGTTGTCAATTACTTCTCATGTATCAATTTTTTTATTTCTTTTATCCCTTCTGATTAAATGTTTGTATACCATTAAGGTGTTAGTATCCTTCGAATGAAGAATTTTGTGTCCCTCCATCGATTGGGATCTATTTTTATCCCTTCTGATTAAATGTTTTTTCACTTACATATTCAGTTATAAGAAAATCTCCATAGTGATTGGGGAAACAAGTCTATTTTTAGTGTTTTTTGACTACCTATCTTTGTTTGATAATCATTAGGGCAAATGTGCTTATGGCCACATACATCATGGAAGTACATAGCCATGACAATGTTATTATCTCCCTATGTTATAAGACTTGTTCTTATCTCCCTTCTTAGTTTTTTGACTACCTATCTTTGCTTCCCAACCCTATGTTATAAGACTTGTTCTTATCTCCCATCTTTGACTTGTTCATAGCCATGACAATGTTATTTGGACCCCTCTTTTTGCCCTATAAGCCACATCCTTGTTTTCCCTCTGATCCCTGCCTTTGTTGCGATCTCAATTTTGATTGTGAGACTTGGCCATTTTCAGTTTTAGAGATGGAAAAAGAGCCACTTGACATGGTTGAGAGCTCAGTTCGAGTCATCGAGACACATGTTGACATCATTCGCAGTCTAGTGACTGATGGGGTTGTGGATACTAGTGAACCGGAATCAGTGTACACAATTAAGACCACTTTGTTTCAAATTGGAGATGTATGCGACATGCTTGAGAAGTGTGTTCTGTCCATCAAAAAGTATGCTGACTCCAAGAGGGCTAAAATTATTCAAGATGAAGCCCTGCAATATGCTGAAGATAATGAAGCTGCAGATGATTTGGAGGAACTCCCAAGCCCAGATCTCCTTACTCAAGCCGACATATTGGAAAAATATTTTGGAATTGAGTATGATAGCGACCAGTCAAGGGGTTGTTGATGTTTAGTCCTAAACAACACGATATGAGTATCGTAGGTTTCACTCTTAGAGATAATGTATTTTGTATGAACCTCTTAGAGAGTGTCAAGTCAATGAACTATCTTCGAGTACTATTGGGAAGTGGATCTCTTTGATGTATTTTTTTTCTAGTGATATCGATGGTGCCGAGTAGCACCAAATTTGGACTTGTGTCCATATCTATAGATGCTAGTAGTTGAGCACTAGCGCCTACAATCTTGACTACCTCATCCCTATTCTCTATTTGGGACTTATATGGAGAATGGCATCGGCGGAATGCCTGAATCGGGTCGGGAAGCAAGCTTGCAGATAGAAGTGCACTTTCCAATGCAGTTAGACAGAGAAGGTATGGCTGTGATGTTATAATGCTGAAGGACCCCAAGAAGAGATTAAGCCCTGTAGTCTACCACCTCCCGTTATTTGTGGGCTTCACCGATGGCTGAAAGGGAAATGTGCCCTTGGGCCATTTCTATGTATTTTGGTGATTGAGTGCCAACACATGTGCTTAATTGGGAATTTATGTACATGGATGAACAAGGAGAAAATCATGAAGTAAAGGTATGTTTCTAAGCCTTAGTACATTGGTTTTAAGTACTAATATATTTGTCTAAGTGTTAGAAACAGAAAGAAGAAGAATAGAGAAAAGGAGAAGGGACTTGGCTGTGTGCTGCCAAGACCCAGCTCGGTCTGGAGCACCGGACTGTCCGGTGTGCACCGGACAGTGTCTGGTGCGCCAGGCTGGCGCGACTCGAACTGGCCGCTCTCGGGAAATTGGCCGGTGGCGTACGGCTAAAATTCACCGGACTGTCCGGTGTGCACCGGACTGTCCGGTGAGCCAACGGTCGGCCAGGGCCAACGGTCGGCCGCGCAATCCGCGCGGGACACGTGGCCGAGCCAACGGTCGGAAGACAGCACCGGACTGTCCGGTGTGCACCGGACATGTCCGGTGCGCCAACAGCGCCAGATCTGCCAACGGTCTGCAACGGTCGTCTTCGCCGTTTAAGGAAACAAATCGGGCACCGGACAGTGTCCGGTGTGCACCGGACTGTCCGGTGCCCCCGACGACAGAAGGCAAGGATGGCCTTCCGGATTTGCTCTCAACGGCTCCTAGCTGCCTTGGGGCTATAAAAGGAGCCCCTAGGCGCATGGAGGAGACACACAAGCAACCTTTGAGCATTCTTGATCATCCACACTAAGTCTCTGCGCATTCGTTTGTGTTTCTAAGTGATTCGAGCTCTGTTCTAAGTGAGAACTCTGAGATAGTCTTGTGAGCTCGATTCTTGGCCGTGTGTGTGCGCTTTTGCTGTGGATTTGTGTGTGTTGCTTCCCTCCCTTACTCTGTGTTTCATTTGTGATCATATACTTGTAAGGGCAAGAGACTCCAATTTGTGGAGATTCCTTGCAAACGGGATAGTGAAAGGAAAACAAAACACCGTGGTATTCAAGTGGGTCTTTGGACCGCTTGAGAGGGGTTGATTGCAACCCTCGTCCGTTGGGACGCCACAACGTGGAGTAGGCAAGCGTTGGTCTTGGCCGAACCACGGGATAAAACCACTGTGTCACTCTGTGCTTGATTCTCTTGTGGTACTGTGTTTTGTTGAGACTTCACCTTAGCCACTTGGCAATAATCGTGCTAACACTTAACAAGTTTTTGTGGCTTAAGTTTGAAGTTTTTACAGGATCACCTATTCACCCCCCCCCCCTCTAGGTGCTCTCAATTGGTATCGGAGCCGTTCTCTTCACAAAGGGACTAACCGCCCGAAGAGATGGATCCTAAGGGGAAGGGTATAGTGATCAACGACAAAGAGAAGGAATCCTTCGTCAACGAGCCGAAGGACGATAAGCCTACCGACTCCGGCTCGGGCCAAAGACGGAAGGAAGGGAAGAAGAAGAAGACCAGGCGCATCAAGGAGATCGTCTACTACGACAGCGACGAGTCTACTTCTTCCCAAAAGGACGAGGACCACAACGACTACGAGAAAAGAAAACCGGTTAATTCGAACTTTTCTTTTGATTACTCTCGTATTCCGCAAAGTTCACATTCTCATTTGCTCTCCATTCCACTCGGCAAGCCCCCACACTTTGATGGAGAGGACTACGGATTTTGGAGCCACAAAATGCGTAGTCACCTATTCTCTCTCCATCCTAGTATATGGGAGATTGTAGAGAGTGGAATGCATTTTGATAGTTCGGATAGTCCCATGTTCATTAATGAACAAATTCATAAGAATGCACAAGCTACTACTGTTCTTCTAGCTTCCTTGTGCAGGAATGAATACCATAAGGTGAGCGGCTTGGATAACGCCAAGCAAATCTGGGACACCCTCAAGATTTCTCATGAGGGGAACGACGTCACCTTACTCACCAAGATGGAGTTGGTGGAGGGCGAGCTTGGACGGTTCGCAATGATAAGGGGCGAGGAGCCAACGCAAACATACAATCGGCTCAAGACCCTTATCAACAAGATAAGAAGCTACGGGAGCACGCGATGGACGGACCACGACGTCGTCCGCCTAATGCTAAGGTCATTTACCGTTCTTGATCCTCACTTGGTGAACAATATACGTGAAAATCCCAGGTACACCAAGATGTCGCCCGAAGAAGTTCTTGGAAAATTTGTTAGCGGGCGAATGATGATCAAGGAGGCGAGATATGTGGACGACGCCTTGAATGGTCCAATCAACGAGCCGCAACCTCTCGCTCTCAAGGCAACACGAAGCAAGGAGGCGCTACCTAGCAAGGTGGCACAAATTGAGGCGGCCGGACTCAACGATGAAGAGATGGCTCTCATCATCAAGAGATTCAAGACGGCGCTAAATGGTCGCAAGGGGCAGCCAAGCAAGACCAAGACCAAGGGGAAGCGCTCATGCTTCAAATGCGGTAAGCTTGGTCATTTTATCGCTAACTGTCCCGATAATGAAAGTGACCAGGAAAAGGGGAACAAAAGAGAAAAGAAGAAGCAATACAAGAAGGCAAAGGGCGAGGCGCATCTAGGAAAGGAGTGGGACTCGGATTGCTCCTCCTCCGACTCCGACAACGAAGGACTCGCCGCCACTGCCTTCAACAAATCGGCTCTCTTCCCCAACGAGCGTCTCACATGTCTTATGGCAAGGGAGAAGAAGGTGAGTACTCAAGACTCCACTTATGCTTCTTCTAGTGATAGTGAGTCTAGTGATGATGACATAGATTATTCATGCTTGTTCAAGGGCTTAGATAGATCTAAGATAGATAAAATCAATGAATTGATTGATGCATTGAATGAAAAGGATAGGCTTTTAGAAAAGCAGGAGGATTTATTGTATGATGAACATGATAAATTTGTAGAGGCACAAAAATCATATGCTTTAGAAGTAAAAAGAAATGAAATGCTTTCTTATGAACTATCTACTTGTCATGAAACCATTTCTACTTTACAAGGTGTTAACAATGATTTAAATGCTAAGTTAGAAGAAGCAAATAAATCTAATTCTTGTGTAGAACATGTTAAGATTTGCACTAGGTGTAAGGATTTCGATGTTGATGCCTGTAGTGAACATCTAGTTTTAATTTCCAAATTAAATAAGGAAGTGGCTAGTCTTAATGCCCAACTTAAGACTAGCAAGAATGAAGTTGATAAAATAAAATTTGCAAGGGATGCCTATACGGTTGGTAGACACCCCTCAATTAAGGATGGTCTTGGCTTCAAGAGAGAGGCCAAGAACTTAACAAGCCATAAGGCTCCCATCTTCGTCAAGGAGAAAGGGAAGGCCCCTATGGCTAGTAATGCTAAAAAGAACCATGCTTTTATGTATTATGATAGGAGAAATGCTAGAAATGCTTATAATGATTTTGATTCACATGTTTATGATTCTCATGCCATGTCTGCCTCTAGTTCTTCTTATAAGCATGATAGGGATATGCCTAGGAGAAATATTGCTCATGTGCCTAAAAAGAATGTTATTCATGCTCCTAGGAAAGTAGTGAATGAACCTTCTATAATTTATTGTGCTTTAAACACTTCCTTTGCTATTTGTAGAAAGGATAGGAAAATAGTTGCTAGGAAGTTAGGGGCAAAATGCAAGGGAGACAAAACTTGCATTTGGGTCCCTAAGGATATTTGCACTAACCTTGCAGGACCCAACATGAGTTGGGTACCTAAGACCCAAGCCTAAATTTGCCTTGCAGGTTTATGCATCCGGGGGTTCAAGCTGGATTATTGACAGCGGATGCACAAACCATATGACGGGGGAGAAGAAGATGTTCACCTCCTACGTCAAAAATAAGGATTCCCAAGATTCAATTATATTCGGTGATGGGAATCAAGGCAAGGTAAAAGGGCTAGGTAAAATTGCAATTTCTAATGAGCATTCTATATCAAATGTATTCTTAGTGGAGAGTCTTGGATATAATTTGCTATCTGTCAGTCAATTATGTCAAATGGGATATAATTGTTTATTTACAAATGTAGATGTGTCTGTCTTTAGAAGAAGTGATGGTTCACTAGCTTTTAAGGGTGTATTAGACGGCAAACTTTATTTAGTTGATTTTGCAAAAGAAGAGGCCGGTCTAGATGCATGCTTAATGGCTAAGACTTGCATGGGCTGGCTGTGGCATCGCCGCTTAGCACATGTGGGGATGAAGAACCTCCACAAGCTTCTAAAGGGAGAACATGTGATAGGTCTAACCAATGTTCATTTCGAAAAAGATAGACCTTGTGCAGCTTGTCAAGCAGGGAAACAGGTGGGAGGAGCGCATCACAGCAAGAATGTGATGACCACTTCAAGACCCCTGGAGCTGCTGCATATGGATCTCTTCGGACTCGTCGCCTATCTAAGCATAGGGGGAAGTAAGTATGGTCTAGTTATTGTTGATGACTTTTCCCGCTTCACTTGGGTGTTCTTTTTGCAGGATAAGTCTGAAACCCAAGGGACCCTCAAGCGCTTCCTCAGGAGGGCTCAAAATGAGTTTGAGCTCAAAGTGAAAAAGATAAGAAGCGACAACGGGTCCGAGTTCAAGAACCTTCAAGTGGAGGAGTTCCTTGAAGAGGAAGGGATCAAGCACGAGTTCTCCGCTCCCTACACACCACAGCAAAATGGTGTGGTAGAGAGGAAGAACAGGACGCTCATTGACATGGCGAGGACGATGCTAGGAGAGTTCAAGACCCCCGAGTGCTTTTGGACGGAAGCCGTGAACACTGCTTGCCATGCCATCAACAGGGTCTACCTTCATCGCCTACTCAAGAAGACGTCGTATGAGCTTCTAACCGGTAACAAACCCAATGTATCTTACTTTCGTGTATTTGGGAGCAAGTGCTACATTCTAGTGAAGAAAGGTAGAAATTCTAAGTTTGCTCCCAAAGCTGTAGAAGGGTTTTTGTTAGGTTATGACTCAAATACAAAGGCGTATAGAGTCTTCAACAAATCATCGGGTTTGGTTGAAGTCTCTAGCGACGTTGTATTTGATGAGACTAATGGCTCTCCAAGAGAGCAAGTTGTTGATTGTGATGATGTAGATGAAGAAGATGTTCCGACGGCCGCTATACGGACCATGGCGATTGGAGAAGTACGGCCACAGGAACAAGATGAACGAGATCAACCTTCTTCCTCAACTATGGTGCATCCCCCAACCAAAGATGACGAACAGGTACCTCAAGTGGAGGCGCTTGATCAAGGGGGAGCACAAGATAATCAAGTGATGGAGGAAGAAGTGCAACCGGCACCTCCAACCCAAGTTCGAGCGATGATTCAAAGGGATCATCCCGTCGACCAAATTCTGGGTGACATTAGCAAGGGAGTAACTACTCGATCTCGATTAGTTAATTTTTGTGAGCATTACTCCTTTGTCTCTTCTATTGAGCCTTTCAGGGTAGAAGAGGCCTTGCTAGATCCGGACTGGGTGTTGGCCATGCAAGAGGAGTTAAACAATTTCAAGCGCAATGAAGTTTGGACACTGGTGCCTCGTCCGAAGCAAAATGTTGTGGGAACCAAGTGGGTGTTCCGCAACAAACAGGACGAGCACGGGGTGGTGACGAGAAACAAGGCTCGACTTGTGGCAAAAGGTTATGCCCAAGTCGCAGGTTTGGATTTCGAGGAGACTTTTGCTCCTGTGGCTAGGCTAGAATCAATTCGTATCTTGCTAGCATATGCCGCTCACCATTCTTTCAGGTTGTTTCAAATGGATGTGAAGAGCGCTTTCCTCAACGGGCCAATCAAGGAGGAGGTGTACGTGGAGCAACCCCCTGGCTTCGAGGATGAACGGTACCCCGACCATGTGTGTAAGCTCTCTAAGGCGCTCTATGGACTTAAGCAAGCCCCAAGAGCATGGTATGAATGCCTTAGAGATTTCTTAATTGCTAATGCTTTCAAGGTTGGGAAAGCCGATCCAACTCTTTTTACTAAGACTTGTAATGGTGATTTGTTTGTGTGCCAAATTTATGTCGATGACATAATATTTGGTTCTACTAACCAAAAGTCTTGTGAAGAGTTTAGCAGGGTGATGACGCAGAAATTCGAGATGTCGATGATGGGCGAGTTGAACTACTTCCTTGGGTTCCAAGTGAAGCAACTCAAGGATGGCACCTTCATCTCCCAAACGAAGTACACGCAAGATCTGCTAAAGCGGTTTGGGATGAAGGACGCCAAGCCCGCAAAGACGCCAATGGGGACAGACGGACACACCGACCTCAACAAAGGAGGTAAGTCCGTTGATCAAAAAGCATACCGGTCAATGATAGGTTCTTTGCTTTACTTATGTGCTAGTAGACCGGATATTATGCTTAGCGTGTGCATGTGTGCTAGATTTCAATCCGATCCTAAGGAGTGTCACTTAGTGGCGGTGAAGCGAATTCTTAGATATTTGGTTGCTACGCCTTGCTTCGGGCTCTGGTATCCAAAAGGGTCTACCTTTGACTTAGTTGGATACTCAGACTCCGACTATGCTGGATGTAAGGTCGATAGGAAGAGTACATCGGGGACGTGCCAATTCTTAGGAAGGTCCCTGGTGTCATGGAACTCTAAGAAACAAACATCTGTTGCCCTATCCACCGCTGAGGCCGAGTACGTTGCCGCAGGTCAGTGTTGCGCGCAACTACTTTGGATGAGGCAAACCCTCAGGGACTTTGGCTACAATCTGAGCAAAGTCCCACTCCTATGTGACAATGAGAGTGCTATCCGCATGGCGGAGAATCCTGTTGAACACAGCCGCACAAAGCACATAGACATCCGGCATCACTTTTTGAGAGACCACCAGCAAAAGGGAGATATCGAAGTGTTTCATGTTAGCACCGAGAACCAGCTAGCCGATATCTTCACTAAGCCTCTAGATGAGAAGACCTTTTGCAGGTTGAGCAGTGAGCTAAATGTCATAGATTCGCGGAACCTGGATTGAATTGTAGCATACATGTAGTTATGCTTTTGATCATGTTCCTTTTTGCATTTTGTTGCTTATTGTGGTGCTCAAGTTGTACAAACACTCCCTGGACCTCACAAGTCCGTTGCAAAGTGATGCACATGTTTAGGGGGAGATGTGTTACAACTTGACCCTTTGAGACTAACCATGTGCTTGAGTTTGATGATTTAGTCTCGAAGGAGGATTGAAAGGGAAAGGTGGACTTGGACCATGAAAGACTTCCACTGCACTCCGATGAGAGGGTAACTTATTCCAAGTCCATCTCATGAAATCTTATTGCCATTTGCTCTTAATTGAAGACTTTGGTGAGGCAATGGGGTTAACAGGCCAAGATTGATCCCGTTTTGGTGCTTGATGCCAAAGGGGGAGAAAATAAAGGCCAAAGCAATAAATGGATCAGCTACCACTTGAGAGATTTTGAAAATAATAGAATAGAATTTTTGGTTTGTCAAAATTCTTATGTTGTCTCTCTTGTCAATATTTGGCTTCTTGTGGGGAGAAGTATTGATTATGGGAAATAGGGGGAGTTTTTGAAATCTTTGATCAATCTCTTTTGGAATGATTCTCTTTATGCTTCAACATGTGTGTTTAACTTAGAGATTTGAGTTTGATTTGCAAAAACAAACCAAGTGGTGGCAAAGGATGATCCATATATGCCAAAATTGAATAAAACCAATTTGAGTTTTTATTTAAAGTGATTTTGCACTTGTTCTAGTTGCTTTATGTTGTGTTGGCATAAATCACCAAAAAGGGGGAGATTGAAAGGGAAATGTGCCCTTGGGCCATTTCTATGTATTTTGGTGATTGAGTGCCAACACATGTGCTTAATTGGGAATTTATGTACATGGATGAACAAGGAGAAAATCATGAAGTAAAGGTATGTTTCTAAGCCTTAGTACATTGGTTTTAAGTACTAATATATTTGTCTAAGTGTTAGAAACAGAAAGAAGAAGAATAGAGAAAAGGAGAAGGGACTTGGCTGTGTGCTGCCAAGACCCAGCTCGGTCTGGAGCACCGGACTGTCCGGTGTGCACCGGACAGTGTCCGGTGCGCCAGGCTGGCGCGACTCGAACTGGCCGCTCTCGGGAAATTGGCCGGTGGCGTACGGCTAAAATTCACCGGACTGTCCGGTGTGCACCGGACTGTCCGGTGAGCCAACGGTCGGCCAGGGCCAACGGTCGGCCGCGCAATCCGCGCGGGACACGTGGCCGAGCCAACGGTCGGAAGACAGCACCGGACTGTCCGGTGTGCACTGGACATGTCCGGTGCGCCAACAGCGCCAGATCTGCCAACGGTCTGCAACGGTCGTCTTCGCCGTTTAAGGAAACAAATCGGGCACCGGACAGTGTCCGGTGTGCACCGGACTGTCCGGTGCCCCCGACGACAGAAGGCAAGGATGGCCTTCCGGATTTGCTCTCAACGGCTCCTAGCTGCCTTGGGGCTATAAAAGGAGCCCCTAGGCGCATGGAGGAGACACACAAGCAACCTTTGAGCATTCTTGATCATCCACACTAAGTCTCTGCGCATTCGTTTGTGTTTCTAAGTGATTCGAGCTCTGTTCTAAGTGAGAACTCTGAGATAGTCTTGTGAGCTCGATTCTTGGCCGTGTGTGTGCGCTTTTGCTGTGGATTTGTGTGTGTTGCTTCCCTCCCTTACTCTGTGTTTCATTTGTGATCATATACTTGTAAGGGCAAGAGACTCCAATTTGTGGAGATTCCTTGCAAACGGGATAGTGAAAGGAAAACAAAACACCGTGGTATTCAAGTGGGTCTTTGGACCGCTTGAGAGGGGTTGATTGCAACCCTCGTCCGTTGGGACGCCACAACGTGGAGTAGGCAAGCGTTGGTCTTGGCCGAACCACGGGATAAAACCACTGTGTCACTCTGTGCTTGATTCTCTTGTGGTACTGTGTTTTGTTGAGACTTCACCTTAGCCACTTGGCAATAATCGTGCTAACACTTAACAAGTTTTTGTGGCTTAAGTTTGAAGTTTTTACAGGATCACCTATTCACCCCCCCCCTCTAGGTGCTCTCAATGGCTGGAAACATTTGGTGATAGCAAACGACCTTCGGGCTGAACACGTCTGCGAGCTTGTTAAGGGGCCAGACGATGGTGAGCCGGTGTACTATGTCCGGATGTGTGGTCACAAAATTTAAAGCCGCCCCGACTGCATGTGTGTGCTTCTCTTCTCTTAGATGGGGTGCTAAGTGATCTTAGTAGCCGACATAAGAGAAGAGAAGCGCACAGATGAAGCCGGGGCGGCTTTAAATTTTGTGACCACACATCCAGACAGAGTACACCGGCTCACCATCGTCTGGCCCCTTAACAAGCTCGCAGACGTCCCCAGCCCGAAGGTCGTTTGATGTCACCAAATGTTTCCCGCCCTCGGTGAAGCCCACAAATAACGGGAGGTGGTAGACTACAGGGCATAATCTCTTCTTGGGGTCCTTCAGCATTATAACATCACAACCATGCCTTCTCTGTCTAACTGCATTGGAAAGTGCACTTCTATCTGCGAGCTTGCTTCCCGACCCGATCCTGCCCCGGAGGAGGGTTTGGGCTCGATTTCTTTTGAATCACCTTTTCTCCAAGTTCCCTTATTGATGAAACCAGTATATCAGACTAACAGTATATCCCTTTATCGATGGAACCAGCTTGAATGGCAGACAACGAGCAGCCTAGTATGGATGTGGTCTGCACCGGTGCGTCTAACAAAGTTGATGAAGACGCGACCAAACTTGAATGGCAGACAACGAGCAGCTCCGGTGAAGGGAGCGGGGAGGATAGTTCTAGTGACGACAATCCTTGTACTCCTATACCTCCAAGGAAGAAAAAAACATCAGATGAGCTTGATGCCGACTATATTCCCAACGATGAAGAGGTAAATAGAAATATGCCGACTATATTCTAAAATAATGTTCATATATGAAAGGCCATTAATTGTTTCACTATATAGATTTCAAATGAAGAGAAGAAAGAGGATGTATGTTCTACACGAAACACGGAGGATGCTCCGATGCCTGAATCATCCGTTTCACATAAGCGGAAACGAGGGCGACGAGGTCCGAATCAGATGAAAGAAGGTGCAGTTATGTACGTAACAAAACTAAATGCAGAGGGGTTTCCTGAAGAACCACTTGACGTGGTTACAAAGTTTCGAAATTCCTGCGGGTCTACTGTTAGAGATATAGTGTCAATCACACTTCAAAAATGGAAGGATTTAGATGAAGACACCCGCAATAAGCTATGGGCTAAGTTATCTGAGTCATTCAAGTTCCCAAAAGGCACAGAGGATGCAGTAAGAAAGTCGATGCTATCTGCCATGGCCAAAATGTTTCGTGGGTGGAAGGCCGAGATGAATAGGGAATTTGTTAAGAAGAATAAGGTTCCTCCGCCCAAGAAAATGGGGAAAATCACTCAAGCTCAGTGGGAGGAATTTGTTCGTCAGAAGACCGAACTGAAGGCCAAAGAACTGGGCGAAACTAATTCTCAGAGAGCGAAGATGAACAAACACCCACATCGCCTGGGGTCAACCGGATATCACCATAAAGTTGTGAAGTGGAACAGGATAATCGAGGAAGCTATAGCTAACGGCACTTTGGACCCAATATTAAAAGATATCGATGAGCGAGCTATTCGTTGGATCTTAGGTCGGGCAGGTTTGAGTGAGGAAGGCAAACTTTTGCATCCAGAATTGGTAGGCGAAGTTTCGACAAAAATTCAAGAATATGCAGATAAGAGAAAAAAGGAGAATTTAAGCCTCGGAGGGAGAATGACATACTAACTGCAGCACTAGGCAATCCTGAACACACTGGACGGGCTCGGGGAATCTCTTCTAAGATTTCCTGGAGAGAGGCGTTTCCAGAGTATGCGTCGTCATATAGGAAACACGAGAAGTCGAAAAGGACCCTTGAAGAGACTATTGATGAAAGGGTACAAAAGGCTATTAATGACGTGATGAACAAAATGAAGAAAACAGAATGCATATCATTTGAACTCAAGCCAAGCCACATGAGTCCACCTATAGTCCCTAGCAGCGTAGGATCTGTGCAAGACTTGACCAAGTACCCTGTAGACGATATTGTTGAGGACAAGTCTTGCTTTCTTCATATTCCAATCAATCGATCTGGGACAAAAACAAAGCAAGCTGCTACTGGTTTGGTAAAACCAGGACTTGTTAACTACAAGGATAATCATGTCCCGCCACACTATGCTGTGGTCCAAGTTCTAGAAATCACAGACAGTGGTTGTGAAGATTGGGAGATAGATTTTCCAGTTGAGGGGATCATAACTTTGCAGGAGGCAATGAACGAATTGGTCCTTTGGCATCGACGTGACATCAAGTTGGGTGATGAGCCGAATTCAACACCAATGCAACAAAAAGATAGTTCGATCATTTCACACCCCATGGTGCAGGAAAATATGACACCGACCTCCAAAAAATCGTTGAAACAATCATATCGCCTCTTGCGAAGGAACTCGACGAGGGGGACGTAGACAAAATTGTTCCTCAGAATGTCGACGTCAACATAAAAAAGGAACCAAAGGTTGGCACCAATGTTGAAGGGCCAACTATTTCAAAGAAAATTCATAAGCGAATCGCCACTGACGATGTCAAGAAATCGTCAGAATCAGTGGCACGCTACCTGCATAAATTGCAGAGAGTTATGACAAATCAATCAAAAGCGGAATCAGCATCTCATGGAGTAGGCACACGGTCCCAAATAGACAATTTCGAAGTATGGGAAGAAGATGGAATGATTCATACTCGAGAATCATTACGTCTTAAAACCAATATCTCGGTATACAAGAAGGAGGATGTTCCTCCAAAATTTGTGAATGGGAGGCCGTTCTTGACGACGGTGCAACTTTCTAAGTTGTCGACTCCGGAGATTAGAATGCATGAGTGGTACATGGTGGCTAGCAACAAATACAAACTCGAGGACTTCACATTTGTTGTGCCAGAAGATGCATTTTGGAGCAATGATCATATAGATCCTGTGCGGCATTTATTCTTTGACGATCTCTGGTCGTTGTACCACCGACAAAGGATGGAAACCAACTACTTAACCCTCTTTTGCTTGTAAGTACCTCTAAACTTTCATATTTGTTAGTTTTGTACACGCACACATAAACGAGAGTCTAACGATTAACACTATTACACGTAGGATGCAATACATGGATGATAAGAAGAAACAACTTAAGACAGGGTTTCTTGACCCGTTGATGATATCTCAAGCTCGCTACAAAGTAGTTGCTCGAAGGCATGGAGAAGAATACAAAGACTTGGAAGATGCTGAATTTGAGAAAGCCGTCAAACAGAATCAGAGAAAGAAAATGAAGGTAATGGCGGCATACATTGGACGAGCCATGTATAATCATGTACAACATGGCAAGGACTTAATAATAGCTCCGCACCACTTTAAGTAAGTTATCAACATGGTTTAATTTTGAACTATAAATTATGGCAATTGTGATCTTAACATGTGTTTTCGTCTATGTCTATACAGTGACCACTACATTTGTATCATGATCTGGCCAAAGGATGGTAAAGTCGTGGTCTTCGGCTCACTGAGAATGGAAAAGGCTACATATAATGACTTCTTGAAGATTTTAGAGAAGTATGATTATTATTGCACACTTGTACTTATTACAGCTTAACAAATGTATTCTTAATCTCACAATGCTATTCTTATATGCAGTGCATACCGTTTTTATTGGAAAGATCTTGGCGGCGAACATCCAGAGGACAAAGCCTAATTTGTCAATATCATTATTTCCATATGGTGACAAACAACCTCCGGGTACTGTCCTGTGCGGTTATTATGTATGCGAATGGTGTCATGTCACCTTCCATTACATGGTCAATCGTGAGGATGTAAGTTCGCTATCATTGTCTATGTTGCAATTTTTATGTTATATTGTTGCTCATCACATTACTCTTAGCACCGCTTGCTTTTTGCTTTCATTGCAGGTTCCTAAATCCAAGATCAATGCTGAATGGTTAGAAAGAGATATGGTTTCCGTCGGCGTTGCTAAGGTTGTAAGAGACTTGCTTTACTTTATGCGTCGTGAAGTTCTTCATCAACAAGGGCTATTCTACAATACAAATGGAAATTTGCAAAAATTCCCAGAATTAAGTTTGTACACAATATCACACAGTGTTTAGATCTTTAGTTAGGAACTTTAGATGTTTAGTTGTCTATGAAACTTTGAGATGTTTAGTTGTATATGGAACTTGATATGTGTATAAATCTGTGTATGACGATGGAACTTGATATGTGGATGAATCTGTGTATTATACCTGTTATGGAACTTGTAATATGTGTATGAAATCTGTGTGAATCTGTGTATAATCTGTGTATGAAATATGTGTATATTCTGTGTTTGAAAATTCTGTATATATGAATCTGTATAATGAAAACCGTCTGTGATTTATATTGTATGCAGTCGGACTTATATAAAAAACCGCCTGTGATGTGTGGCTACACAAGCGGCTAGGATAAGAAACCGCCTGTGATGTGTGTCTATCACAGGCGGTTCCTTTGAACTGGACCGTCTGTAATATGTGTTTTTCACAGGCGGTTTTTGATTGACCGCCTGTGATGTTGTTTTACATCACAGGCGGTGCACCACAAGCGGTTCCTGGAACCGCCTGTGTAGAGGCGAACCAAACCGCCTGTACAGAGGTATGCTGTAGTAGTGTTCAAGCTTACTACTCCCTCTGTCCCGTATTATAATTTGTTTTGGGTTATAGTGGGTTCCTACAATATTTGATGTATGCATTTTAGACCTGTCTATGTTCAGTATCATCCATTTAAATATGAATACTATTTTGGAATGGAGGGAGTATTTGTCAAATTTTGTTGCACCTCTGACACCATCTCACGATCCTTTGGTAGCCATCGTGCTTAATTGAATTAATGAACGGGTCCAACTTCTCACTGATATCTGAATAAGCATCCGGTGCCTTCTTTTTCCCTTAATGCATGCTCATCATTGGTCCTGCATGTACAACTCTGAGAGACTGAGACTATGGTCCGTGCAACTACGCCTAGATGGAATTTACAAACCTCGTATAGTTCCTTTTTCAGTAAATAGTTCTATGTATAATTTACTTATGCTACCTGTGCTCTAACTGCCATTTGATAAGTTTACTTCCTTGCTGTGGAGTATTGGTCTTGACCTCTCTAAAGGTATCATTCGCAAGAGCCTTGGGTATAAAGTGATAGAGCAATCGATGAGCAAAGTAAGGCTATGATAGATTGTACTGTTTATATTAGTGGAGTTTGAAATAAAAGATAAGATGGGTGAAACTGCTAACCTAAAGATCATTCAGGTGTTTCTTTCTCCACCTCTCTACCTGTGGCAGTGGAAATGGCTAAATTCAGGCTCGGGCTACAAGTGTCCCCGTTCCAAGCCCATTATATTACCGGCGAAAAAGCTAGTGGCCTCGGTAACGTGTTGGTTGGCCCGGCCGGGGTTGATCACGAGCCCATTCACGCAACGATGCAGCAACTGACAACAACGAACACGATCCCTCTCGCCCAGCCCAGCCCAGCAAGAGGTGGAAGTCCAAGATGTCAGCTCGAGCTTTTTGGCGTCCTTTCCTTTACAGAAGATCGGGCAGAGCGTTGGGAGTCCCGTACGTCAGGCAGGCGTCAGCATTCATCAGCAACGTGTGTGGAGATACTCCGGCCGGGCAAGTGTGCGCGGTTGACGTCGATCGACGACCTCCAACGAGCCCCGTCGACATGCTAGCTTGTACGCTGCTGAGGTGACCCTGCAACAGGATTATATTCACGGCCACCCGGCTAACCAGTAGAGTACTAGCTGAAACGGTGACCGGGCGAGAGAGGTCTGGCTGTTGGTTGGTGCAATGGTGCACATTGCCGGTCGTACGTGACAGGAGACAAGCACGGGGGCTATTTGCATCGACGGCCCCCAATGCAATGCAACCCCGTGGCGTTACGTGCTGCCGCGCAGCTAGCTAGCGTAGCTTGACTGCCGTACGTGTCGCATTGCAAGCTGCTGGGAATGCAGCAGTATCTTTCACCTGCGTTCAGGATCACATATATATTCCACACGCGGAGCATTGCCGGGCGGGGATGGTCCTTTACTCCTTTATTAATCCTGAATCGAGCTTGAGGGATCCGGTCCAGACGGTCGGTCGGCCCAGGCGCCGGGCCTCCGGCCCAAACAGCAGAGACATCATCATGCACGACAGTGCGACACTGTTCACTGGCCGCGCGCGTACGAGCGGCGCGGGCAGAGGGACTCCGACTCAACTGTGGCACGAATTTTCCTGAAGAAAAAAAAACAAGCTTTATATAAACACCGTCACCCTGTCTGCTACTGCTACCTTAACCTTAATAATCTGCTTGTGCGAGCTGCATTTTCCTTCCCACCGGGGGCCCTAGGACTACTACTAGGAAAGGGCCCGGGAGGCGAAAAGGACTGACGGCGAAAGGCAGTACTAGCAGGGCACTAGCGGTGCCGACAAAGCCAGTTTTTGTCGTGTGCATGCATGCATACATATACATATATATATGGTTGCCTGTCAGCCTAGCATAGATACACAAGACAGCATAGGCGACCGCGCGCGGATGGGGTAAACACAAACAGTGTTGACGCAACCTTATTAGCTGTCTGTAATGATGCCTACCTGGACCTGCAACAACCAAGACATGCATGGGCGGAGCTAACATAGTATTCGATCCCTCTCCCTCCCGTCGTCCTAGTACTACGACAAGGACATGACACTAGTGTCGTACGTCCCCTCTTTTCCATTACCTTTGCCGGCACATCATCAGTAGAGTAGAGTACGTGTGTGTACCCTGCCGGGGCGAGCTGATCGAGCCTGAGCGTCGTCATCTTTTTCACCAAGTTTTGTTTAATTTCATCGCGTCTTCTGCCTGCCTTCTTACCTGCCGCCGCCTTGTCACACTGCCATTTTCGTGGCTCCGCCGGTGACCCCCTGCATCTGCATGCGCCATTGGCCGACGGATCGGGGGAGTCTAGCTAATCGCTGCACGGCTTTGCATTGCACTTGCACCACGTCGGGTTGTCCCTTCAATAATTATTTTTTTTAGTATTCAGCAAACATCAATCGCCAGCGATATGCATGCGTCCATGTCTCTATATTCGCCGGCCATCAAATCCTTGCTTTTCTCGCGCGCGCGGCGTTGGGTGAGGCGTTGCTGTCCGTCCGCTCACATCGATCGACCAAGTACAGGTACAGGCCTGTAATAACACGTGAACGGGCGGGCGCCTTACCACCACTCCTTCCTTCTCAAAAATTCCAGCACATGATGATTGTCATGCATGCTGGTGATCGTCAGTGCCGCCGCTGTACGTGCGACCCCTGTGCGTGCTACGACAATGCATGCATGGGGCATATGCCTCGGGTCTGCCGGTACGGTCCCGGATGTGAGGCCACGCACTTTCCAATAAGCATATACACCTGCTGTTCGATCATCATATTCATATCGCTGCAAGATCTGGGAGTCGACGGGTTTTCGCCGGGTAAAGGGACGGCTGTCTCTATGTGTTTGGCGCTCATCTGGACAACGCCAATCACTAGACCAGGGTGTACTGTCTGACGCACTACAAGAAACTGATAAAGGTTCGTGGGTTTTGTTAAGAACGTGGGTACCGACGTTCTTATGGTAGTTAAGTTCGTGGGTTGCTTTAAGAACGTGGGTACCCACGTTCTTAAATTAAGTTCGTCGGCCTTGGCCAAAACCGTCGAATTTAACGTATTAGGAACGTGGGTACCCACGTTCTTATATTAGGTTCGTCGGCCAACTCGACACCGTCGAACTTAACTAGAAAGACCTAATTCCCTATCCCGCGGCGCCGCGAGTCTCCCTCTCAGCTCACTCGTGCATCTAATCGATTGCCACAGGATCGGAGCCTTTCCTGGCGGGAGATATCTCCCCCTCTCGTCTCAGCACCTCACGCCGCCGGTGATCGCCGGTGACCACGGGAGCATTACAGCATCGCCGAGCTCCTCCCCGGCGCCACGTTCAGACGTCCGTCGAGCGGTCTGTGCCGCCGCGCCGAGGTGCGCCCCTGCTCGCTGTTTAGGTCGAGCGCCCAAGCTCCGCCACGCCCCCGCCTCTGCCCCTCTCTTGTTCGTGCGCTGAGGTGCGCCCCTGCTCCCTGTTTAGGCCGAGTGTTGGATCCTGGGCGGCGAGTCGGGCTTCTGGGCGCGGTCAGCGTAGTGGAGCGAGCGCCGCCAGAGAAAAACCCCAGGTACGAGAAGGTCAAATCCATTTCAATTCCTGAACTTTCTGAACTAGATGGCTGTGAATTGTAACTAGTATCTGAAACTGAGCCTGGATAAGTCATCTGGTCAGCGTAGTGAAGCATTTAAAGATAGATTCAACAGCAGATAAGTCATCTGGTTTCTGTTGAGGTCTGCGATGGGCAGGCCTCTTTTTCCCTTTCTTTCCAGAACGACTACGCCTCCCTTCAGATCGGGAGCCAATGTTTACAGACTTTCCAGACGCCTGAGGCTCTTTATGGTGGGATATGGCTCTTTTCTTTTCAGACTCCAGCGTTATGTGGCTTTCATCTATTTCAGCATCAAAAATCTGTGACTGGCCTTTGCTTGTGGGCCTAGATAGTCATCTTCATTTTTAGCTTCACTTATTTCCTCATCTTCATCAGAAATTGCACTACTTGGAAGAACACCATCGAAGAAAAAGGACTGTAACATAGTTATTGCTTTCTCTCTTATTTCCATCCACACTTCTTCACTGTAGTCTGCACTCCGCGGAAGAATTAAAACATTTGGCATCTCCCGCACCTGTACACAGCAATGATCAGTCACCACTTTGCTGAACAAAATGTAATTTCTGATGAAGATCCTGAAAGTATAGGTTGAGTTCTTGAATTTTGAGGGGTCACAGGTGATTGTGGTAGTGGTGACACTGAGGGTACTTCACCACCCCCAGAACTCTCACCCTCCTCACCTGTACCAGAAGGATACAACATAGACAGCTCACCGACTCAGCAGTCTGTGGCTCTTTGCAGCGGGACTGGAGAGGGAGAAATAAGAGAGGCTATTCACCGCTTGCTCCATCTCATTCCTCTTCCACGTGAACCCAACCATCATCTCACCTAAAACCAGAAGGTGGCTTGACTCGAACTCTAGCGTCGTTGGTGGAGAAGACTTCACGCGATAGCAGTGACTCCCGTTTCAAACCCTTACAATAATTCTTATTCTGCTAATAGCTCTACTGTATTATGTCCACATGATTACCAATAGATTACCAACAGGCGAGAATGCTGACATGTTCAAGCAAGTAGAAAACAGAGGATAAAGAGCATCGTTTACAGCTCTACTGCATTATGTCCACATGATTACCAATAGATTACCAACATGCGAGATTGCTGACATGTTCAAGCAAGTAGAAAACAGTGATATGCTTCAGCAACTTATTTATTAAAACATTGCTGGGGTTTGCTGTCTTATTAAAACATTGCTTCAGCGCATCTTGGTAAATTAATTAGCAACGACATATTCATTTGAATTCAGAAGTTGCAGATGTCCTAAAGTAAGAATAGGAAGAAAAAAACTTGCAGCTGTGTATAGTTATTTTTCTGGGTGGCTGGGTACTGGGTAGCAGGTTTTTGTTCTATGCAAAGTTATGAAACCTAAAGCCATGTTTCCATCTAATTGTAGGCCCATTTGACTCTAGTCTCCGGTCTCTCTCTCCACTCTAACTACAGCCGGCCCGCGTCTCCTCGACCATCACCACCTTGACGGTCTTCGTGAAGGTATTTTTCTTCTTTCTTTGATGCATATTATTAGAATTAGTTTGTTAGTTAAAATTTGATGCATGATTTTGGCTAGTTGTTACAATTGATGCATAATTGCTTGTTCATTGTAAATTATTCGATGTTAGGTTCAATGTTTGGTTAATTTTTTTATGTCTAGTTATCCTTCCTAATAGAAGAAGGGCTTAATGATGTTTATTTACACATTTTTTATTTATGTTTGTATGCTTAATGATGTTTATTTACACATTTTTTATTTACGTTTGTATGCTTAATGAGGTTTACTTACATATTTTTTATACATTGGGTTATTTAGTTTTTGAAATGGATGACAATAGAAGAAGGGCGATGTATGATGGATTCAATAGCGTGACTCTAGGTCACTCAAAGGAATGGGTTAGGGTTGCAAAACAATTCGTGGATCTCGCATTTTCCGGTGGACCTCGTGTGGTGAAGTGTCCGTGTACCAAGTGTCGGAATTTTAAGTATGTGAGAAAGATCGAAGAACTGGAGCATCACCTTTGCAAGAATGGGTTTATGCCTAACTATCTTGTGTGGCGCTCACATGGAGAAGTAGAGCAGAATATCACAGAGTCAGAAAGAATTGATGATGAGGAGGAGGATCGGATGGATGACTTGGTGGCTGATATTAGTAGAGAGTATCCAACATTGGCCTCGGAACAGGGTACACCAGAGGAAGTGCAGGAGTTTTATAAGCTTCTTCACGCGTCAGAGGAAAAAGTGCATGACGACACCACTGTGACAGTGTTGCAGGTGGTTACACGTCTTATGGCAATGAAGGCAAAGTATAACTTCTCGAATAACTGCTATAACGATATAATCAATCTGATTATTGATCTCATCCCATCGAACCATAAGATGCCAAAAGACTTATACCAGTCTAAAAAGATCGTGTCCGGTCTTGGGATGAAGTATAAGAAGATTGATGTGTGCGAAGACAATTGCATGTTGTTTTGGAAGGAATATGAAGCGGCCACCCATTGTCAGATATGCGGTAAATCAAGATATGCGGAGGTACTAAAAGAGGATGGAGCTACTTTTGCTACAAAAGTGGCAGTTAAACAGCTTCGATATATGCCCATCACCCCAAGGCTTAAACGTCTGTTTTTAACCCCAGAAACTGCGAAGCTAATGTTGTGGCATAAGGAAGGAGAACGTGAGAGCCAAGATCCAGACATTATGATGCATCCATCAGATGGCGATGCTTGGAAGGCTCTGGATCGTTTTGACCCAGAATTTGCAAGGGACGCTAGGAGTGTTCGTCTAGGCTTGTCCACTGATGGTTTCACTCCTTACGACAACAGTTCAACTTCATACTCCTGTTGGCCGGTTTTCATCATGCCCTACAACCCCCCTCCCAACAAATGCATGAAAGAAGGGTTCATATTTCTTGCCCTTATTATTCCAGGGCCTAAACATCCTGGAAAGAAGATCAATGTATTCATGCAACCGTTGATTGAAGAGTTCAAAGAGCTATGGGTAGGGGTAAAGGCTTATGATGGTCATCTAAAACGTGAATTTACCTTACGTGCTGTATATTTGTGGTCAATTCATGATTTGCCTGCATATGGTATTTGGTCTGGCTGGTGTGTCCACGGTCGACTGTGTTGTCCCATATGCATGGGGGACACACAAGCATATCGATTGGAGCATGGTAAAAAGGTCTCATTCTTTGATTGTCATCGACGGTTTCTTCCATCCAATCACCCGTTTCGAAATGATACAAAGTCATTTAGAAGAGGCATACAAGTTAAAGATGGTCCACCAAAACGTTTAATGGGTGAAGATATCCTGATACAACATCGTGCCCTTCAAAGGGCTGCAGAAGGTCATGAGTTTGAAGGCTATGGTCAAGATCACAACTGGACTCATATTTCTTTTCTCTGGGAACTTCCGTATGCGAAGGTATTGATTTTACCACACAACATAGATTTGATGCACCAAGAGCGCAATGTGGCTGAAAGCATCATAAGCATGTGTCTAAACATTAAGGGTAAAACAAAAGACAACATCAATGCCAGGAAAGATTTAGCTAATCTTTGCGATCGCCCTAGCCTTGAGGTCAAATTAAATCCTAATGGAAAGGAGAGGACACCACGAGCTCCATACTGTCTAAAGCCGGAAGAGCGAAAAGAAGTATTTCGATGGTTGAAAATGTTGAAGTTTCCAGACCGCTATGCAGCTAACATAAAACGTACTGTTAACCTCGACACTAATAAATTAAATGGTTTGAAGGCTCACGATTATCATATTTTGATGGAAAGACTTATGCCGGTAATGTTCCGTGGCTATTTGAAGCCTCCTCTGTGGAAGATGATTGCTGAACTTAGTTACATATATAGACATATATGTGCTAAGCATATCTCAAAGAAATTGATGATTCAATTTGAGAAACAAATCGCGGTGCTTGTATGCAAGATGGAAAAAGTATTTCCGCCTGGATTTATGAATGTGATGCAACATTTGCTAGTGCACTTACCTTATGAAGCATTGGTAGGAGGACCAGTGCAGTTCAGATGGATGTATAGTCAAGAAAGAGAATTGAAAAAACTTAGAGCTACTGTGCGGAACAAAGCAAGGGTTGAGGGGTGTATCGCAGAGGCCTTTGCAGCTAAAGAGATCACAATCTTCTCAAGTCAGTATTTATCACACACTAACAACGTGAATGCTCAGTCAACACGGTATCATACTGAAGAAGAAGGTCCTTCGACCGACCTTAGTGTTTTTCTCTGGAAGGGGAAAGGAGTCGGGGCTTCTACTGCACATTATGTTGACATAAGAGAGCGTAATTTCACCATGCTCTACTTGTACACCAACATGGAGGAACTTGATCCATACTTTGAAATGTTTGATTCCATATATTTAGCTGGCCACAAACCTACACCAAAGGAACTGGATAATCTACGTATGAAAGGGATGGACGGAGGTCCATGTTTCGTTGAATGGTTCCACGAGCATGTAATTATCTCTTTATAATTTTCCTTTGTGTACTTAGTTTGCACATACGACTTGCTATTTACCTATATCTTTTTTCTGCTCTATGTAGTGTAAGAAACTTGACTCTCTAGTCTCGGATGATTTGCGACAGATATCACATGGTCAGTTGAAAGCAAGAAAATATAGCCGCTATGATATTAATGGATACCGTTTTCGAACATCAAAATTAGAAAAAATCCGCCCGCAGGCAGCCACGACAAACAGTGGAGTAGTAGCAACTGCCACAAATGCAGACGGATGCACTCATGACTATTATGGTGTTCTTCAAGACATAACAGAGTACACTCTTGGTGGGGCCAAAGAGTTCATGTTTGTGTTATTTGATTGTGAATGGTTTGATCCTCAACAAACGCGAGAGGATGAATTTGGAATTGTGGAGGTAAAGCATGAATCACGGTTTAAAGGCAGCGATTATAGCAATGTTGTGCTTGCACATCAAGCACAACAGGTGTACTATCTAACATATCCTCATGAAAACTTGAAGTCTTGTTGGGTTGTATACAAAATTAATCCTGAAGTCCATCCGTTACGATATGATTATTACAACACAAATAACGAAGATGATGATTCTGTTAATATTTATCAAGAAGAAGGCGACCAGTCAGAAAATAGAGAATTTACTATATCTGAGGATTTAGGGCTCAATGAAGTAGCTAGTCTCGCCATAGATTTGATGGCAGAAGAACCAGGTCCTTCTAGGGCAAGGACTCGTAGGTCACAGAGAATTCTTGAAAAACAACAAAGACTTGAAATAATTGAGCAGCGCGTTGCTGAAGCAGATTCTGATGCCGATGATTTTTGAAAAGTATATATTTAAATTCTTGTATATGCATTCCTATTTCAATACTAAAAGTATATATAATTAAATTCTTGTAATGAAATTTGTGCAGATGATGAGGGTCATGGACAAGCTCAAAGGGAAGAAGCGCGGAGATCGTGGTGACTCCTCGAGGTCACGGTCGACTAGGGGTTCAGGTGGTGGGGATACATCCTCTATGTTGTTCCAGGTATTTAATTTGTTTTATTTTCTTTTCTTCTACGTATGTAATAGTATTATCACCTTATTTTTGAGTACTTGATATATCTCATTGTTGATTATGTTTGTAGGGCTCTACAGCGTCAAGGCAACGGCTAGAGCAGCTCCTTGGTTGCATGGAGGAGCAGGGTCGCGAAGTGGCAGGCCATAGTGCACCTGGGCAAGAGCGCGAGGTGGCAGGCCATAGTGCACCTGGGCAAGAGCGCGAGGTGGCATGCCACAATGCACTTGAGCCGGAGCGTGAGGCGATAGGCTCAAGTGGACCTATGCTAGAGCAGGACCACAATGCATTTGAGCAAGCGCGCGAGGCGACAGACCACAATGCACCTAGGCAGGAGGACGAGCTGGCACGCCAAGGTTCACCAATGCGTGATGATGATGACTATGGGGAGGACTACGATGGAGAGGCCGATGGAGAGGCCGATGACGAGGTTGTTACAACGACACAGGCAACGAACTTCAGGTAATTTTATTTTGATGATGAGTTCTATTTTTTGTTGGATTGATATTATTACCAGTGCACAATTTACAATTTTGTAGGTTTCAGTGGTCTCTTAGAGTTCCACCGACACAACCCTTGGACCAACGTAGGGTCATAAACCCTGCAGGAGAGAGGAGCTGGGTGGAGGTGGCATGGAGTGGCAAAGGTCACCGGACACCAGTTAACACAGTGCTGGGATCTATAGCTCGTTTTCACTATCCAGGGGTGGTACAATTCAACGGGGCAGAGACAGGGGCGTATCACTGGGCTCACTGGGGCCTCAAACCATATGGACCCGACCGTACTCACCAAGACGCAGTGTGGTCATCATTTTGGGTGAGTTTATTATGTATTTTAAATTTACTTACCGTGGGCGTCTATAAATGAATTTAATTGCTTCTTCATTTTGCAGGAACAATTTAGATTGGACGAAACAGCGAACGAAGACCATGCAAAACGTGTATTCCACAATGCTGCTAGAAAAGTTATAAATGGTTCAATGTCAGATGCAAGGGTCAAAGCTGTTACCGTGTACTTCAAGAAAGTGAAGGGTCAAAGAATGACCAACAAGCAGGCATGTGAAATCCACTTGACAGCTGAGGAGTACAAACAAAGTGAAGTGGACTGGCTCACTGCTCATCCTGAAGCTTGGGTCAAGCTCTGCGAGTACTGGGCCTCAGATGAGTACAAAGTGATTTCAGATAGAAATCGTTTGAACCGGAAGAGCAAACCGGGCCTCCATCGATTTGGAGCAGATGGATTTATTGGGAAATCACAACGAATGGTATGATGAGCTAAGTAACATTAAGTCTTTTTCCCTCAGACAAATTTGTATATTTTATTATGTCTCTTACTGCAGGAGGCTCGTGATGGTGTTGAACCCCGATTCATTGACGTTTACATGGAGGGACACCGAGGTCCAGATCCAGATCATCCAGAAGTTTTATGTGATGACAGCGCGACAGAAAAGCTGGTAGGTGTAAATAATAACTATCTATTCTTAATTAACTTGTGACTCATTTATAATTAACATAAATTGTTTTGTAGACTCGTTATGCCGAGGAGGTTAGGAGGAAAGCAGGAGACGATGATCTAGATTGGAGGGAGGCACCTTTCGATCCGGATGCAGCATATGTTGCTGGTGGTGGGCTACCACATGGGAGGTATGATAAGATCAAAATTTTGATATATAAAAACTATTGGTTCATAACTTGTGATGTTTCTAGGTTGGGGATCGGTGATGGGGTTGTGAGTCGCGATAGCTTTGGTCGTCGGTCTGTTTCCTCGGTGGGGAGTAGATCTCGAACTTCAACTTCGAGGGAATCAGAGCTTGATGAGCAACTAAGACAGCAACAACAACAAGTTCAACAACTATCTCAACAAGTTCAGATGATGCACGGAATGCTGATGCAGGTAATAATTTCCTTATGTGCATGAACTATCCCAATTGAAACCTTAAACTAGCCCAAAAGTGGATTTTAAGATCTAGTTATGTTTGGTAGCCCTAAAACCGTATAAAACTAGGCGTAAAACTAGTCCAAAGTGGTAGAAAGAGTGGTTCAGAAATGTAATGTTTGGTTAATGGTCATACCCCTGAAACTATTTGGAACTGGTAGAAAGAGTGGTTCAGAAATGTAATGTTTGCTTCTGGGTTTCAGACTTTGTAAGAAAACCAAGTCTGAATTTGGGTATTTGATGCAACCTTTGGACTTTGGTACTTTGGAATCCATGAGTGTTTTGAGAAAGATTGTTATAGAAAACTTGTAGAGTAGGTATTGGAGGACAAACTCTATTAGGTGGGATGCCCCTAAAACCATATGCAATTAGGAGCAAAGGTGGTCACAAGTGGAGCTGACAGATTTGGATTTGAGACTTAGTGCAGCTTACTAAATCTGAATTTTAGTGTTTTTGGTGCAACTTTGGAGCTTCTTTGGAGCTTCTTTGTGCCTGATCCATGGAGTTATGGGGTATATCTCTGCAGCAAAGTTGAAGACCATATAATGGTGATCAAATCTTCTTAAGAAAGTTTTGTTTTCTGCTGCACAAAAATTGAGTAAGCTGTGCCCAACCATTCTTTGTCAGGCATGTGTGTTCAGTTTCTTGTTCAGTTAGCTGCAGCTGAATTCTAGTGTTTTTACCCAACTTCAGGTTACTATAACTTTTGATCCATGAAGTTATAGCCTGCGCTCTCTATATAAAACTGTTAGAGGGTAGTGTGTTGAGTAATTTTCATTAAGGTGAATCCCCTTGACCTAGCCTAGAAATAGGAGAAAATAGTGTCTAAAAACATGCTGTCAGGCTCCAGATTTCAGACTTAGTTCACTTGACAGAAACTGAATTTTAGTGAGTTTTGCTCAACTTTGGAGCCTTTTTGCCACTCATCCACGGAGTTATTAGACATATTCTCTATAGAAAAGTTAGAGACCAGGTAATCTTACGTATTTTTTATTAAGAAATTGTGTCCTGTTGTTGGTTAGAATCGGGAGAAAATGTTGTTCCAAGATGAGATGTCAGGCAAATTGTGCACTGAGCATTATTCAGTTAGTGGTGCTGAAATTCAGTGTTTCATCTCGTTTTGTAGCATTATAACTTTTGGTCTGTGTGTTTTCAACCAAGGTTTGCTGCAGGAAAATTGTAGAGCTATGTATAACGAACAAGTTTTGTTAACCAAGGTTGACCTGTTTCCAGTCTGTTCTTGGCTAAACTTAAGTGGATCAGAGGCCTGGGTTTCCAATTGGGTCCACCATCATTCCCTTCTTGCCGCTGCTTGTGCTTCCTCCCTCTCCCTCCTAACTTTTGTTGCATGAGGTCCAAAATGTATCAGGCTTTGCCACAGGTGCACGAGTAGCAGTTGAAGGTGCAGATGGGGCATGTGTTGCTGATCCCACTGTTCGCTTGTTTACTGTCCGCTTGGAGGCAGTAGCAGCATTAGCTGCGAAATTATAGAAGCCATTGGATGCACCAGGGACCGTGCTTTCTACTAGCTTTCTACTAGCTGCGAAATTATAGAAGCCATTAGATGCACCAGGGACCGTGCGAAATTATAGATGGGGCATGTAGTACGCTGCCTGTCCATCCATACCAAATGTTCCCAAGTAGAGGTACTTGTTCCCAAAGACTCGCCCAATCCGTGCCTCCCACCTCCCGTTGCCGGTGTGAGTTAGTGTGCCTGCAGCCTGGACTGGACAACATTTCACAATCCAGTGCGACATCCATTTTTTTGCCAGGTGTGTTCCCAAAGACTAGTTTGCCAGGACTGGACAACTAGTGACCACTGAGAGGATTTAAATCTAACACTAGGTGATCAATCGAGATGTAGGTGCTGGAATCAAGATTAGCACATAGTAACACAGTAGAATAATATAAGCTTATTGTATTTGCAGATATATAGTGCTCAGATGGGAACTCAAATGGGACCCCAGTTCACCCGTCCGTCACAATCTGGACAGACACCAAACACCAATGAAACACAGGTATAGTTTTGTAGTATATTTACTTTCATTTACAATTATAATCATGCATTGTTTTATTTGGTTATAGGGTTCTGAGACCGGACAAGGAAATCCACAGATGGACATACAGTGGTCGATGCCCCCTAGAGGACAGATTCTTCCTCCTCCACAACCAGGTATGGGATATTGGCCGCCACCACCATGGGGATATCCTACACATCCAATGGCGCCTTGGGGACGCCCCCCATGGCCAACACAGCCACTTCCGTCATCAGCAGTACGTTCCTGAATTTAATGCTAGTTGCTTTCAATGCTAGTTGATTTTTCGAATATACTTAGTACTGCTTAGATGGTTCTCTGTTTAGTACTTCAAGTTTGAGATGGTTCTCTGTTTAGTACTTCATTTGTAGTACTTCAAGTTTGAGATGGTTCTCTGCTATGATCATGAGTGGTACACAAGTTTGAGATGGTTCTCTGTTTAGTACTTCATTTGTTTCTTTGACATGGATTGAACATGTAAAATGATTGAGGACATCATGCATATTTATAAGAATTTTGGTTTATTTTGTAGGATTCCGGCTCTCATCAAGTGACTCCTCCCCCTCACGATAACTTTGCGGACAGATGTCTCAATTCTAGTGGTGGAGCTACAAACAACAATCCGATGTCCTGATCGAGAGCGATGGAGCGAATGTTTGAACTTGTGTATTTGAACTTGTGAACTACAAATGTGAACTATGGATGTGAACTTATGTATTTGGACTTAATTATGTGAATTTGTGAACTTATATTTGGACTTGTGTGAATTTGTGATATGAACATATATCCATGTGTTTGAAATCTGTATTCTATGTGATATTCTGTGTTGCATGTGATATTATGTGTGTCTATTTTTTCATTTCGGAATTTTTTATTTTTTTCTGGAAAAGAGTTAAGAACGTGGGTACCCACGTTCTTAAGGTTAAGAACGTGGGTACCGTCGAACTTAATGGCCAGCCCTCGCCGACCCAGACACGACCCATAAGTTCGACGGCCACGTGGCACCGTCGAACTTAAGGTTAAAAACGTGGGTGCCGTCGAACTTATGGAAGAAAATTCAACGGCCCCGTCGAACTTAAAAACCCACGTTCTTAAACTTAAGTTCGACGGTACCCACGTTCTTAACCTTAAGTTCGACGGTACCCACGTTCTTAACCTTAAAAACGTGGGGGCCGTCGAACTTACTTTTTTAAGTTCGTCAAAAAAACGCCGTCGGCTATGTTCGTGGGTAAACCCACGTTCTTATGTTAAGTTCGACGGCCTATTACATTAAGTTCGACGGTTTTTCACCCACGTTCTTTAACCAGTTTCTTGTAGTGACGGTGCACGATACGATTGTGCGGACGGCTGGCTACTTTTGGCCAGACGGTCCGTGATCTGGACGCAGGAGCGACGCCTTCCCTGCGTTGTATCGGACGGACTACGCTCTGGGCTGGACGGTCCGCGATGGCGCAAAGTTGTCTTCCTGTCCGCTGGAACCTAGATCTCCCTCTATTGGGGGAGAGATCTTAGAGGTGCTCAGGGTCGACAGGTCACTAGGGACGTCACCAGACGATGTGGAATCACCTAGAAATTAAGAGACGGACGAGATAGAGTATCTTGAATGGACAACTAGATCTTGCCCCCCGGAAGGGTAAGATCCTATGGTCGTATTACCCTCAGGAGGGATAAGACGGATCTAGACGACGTAGAGTCGAATATGAGTAGAGTTGGATATGCGGAAAACTTTAGCTAGAACTACGCTACATCTACTCCTAGAACAGAAATGATAACGAAAGTAATTGGTTCGATTGGAATGTGTTTCGGGGTTCTCAATCGGTCATACCCCTTCATATATATAGGGGAAGGTCTGGATCCGTTCCTACGCAATAGCTAACGAAGCTCACGTGATTCGATAGATAACCACGCATGAGATAAGGATAATCAACCAAGTTAATCTGATCTGCGGACCGTCCAAACCCTAGGACCAAATTGTCCGTAACTTTTGGTGTTCAACACTATGTTTCAGTTTCCGCCAAAAATAATTTGAGTTTTTTTTCAGTGACTGCATGTTGCGCGCCACCAAAAGTATGTAATTTGAGTTTATTTTTTTGACTGTCTTGGAGCCATCCATAACAAAAATGAACCTAAATATGCATATAAAATTCACATATTATCCATTCATCATTTTCCATTCAACATCACATACACATATTCATATCATTCAACATCATCCAATTTTCATTGTATATCATCTATCCATCACATTTAAATGACCAAGCCTATCACATATTATCCATTCAACATTATTATATACACATATTCACATCGTTCCACCATATTCAAATGCCCAAGTCTCATATCCATAAAAACAACGGCAAAGCAAGTCCAGCAATCTCGAAAGCGAATATGTCTTTGAGAAAGTCAATAGTGCCAAAGGGCCTCTAGACAAGTTGGTTAGTTGGTTTCAGTAGCACTCTTTAGGTCCTGGATTCGACTATCTGTGGAAGCGAATTTCATGTTGTGGTTAAAAAATTTTCTCCGTATGTCCCATACCCTGCCCTCGGATTAAAGCCGCAGCGAACATGGTGAATGAATTGGATGTCTTTATTCAGAACAAACAAACTAACCTTCTCTCTAGATGATGCTAACACCGCTGAAGGGGTTTGGTAGATATTTGTCATAATCACTCTTGATTCTTAGTATATACAAGTTGAAATAGATTGAATAACTAAGGTTGAGTAAGTTCAGCTAGAACACAGTAAGTATAGTTTCATCCACCAAATTTAGACAAATGAAATTTGAATCTACTAGTTCATCTAGATTGACTAAATATGTCTAGAATCTACTAAGTTTAATTGTATTAGCTAAACTAAATTAAAATTGGATAAAATTCATCCAACCTCAGCTAAAAAAATATCGATTTCATATATGTTTATCACTGTGTGTGCATATATCATCATTAGTAGGCATGCACACATCGGCACTGGCTGGCAGTTGGCACGCACCTCTTACCCGGCCGTACGGGATAGTTTATCCACGCGATCTGGGACTCCCGGTGCGCTGAAAAAGAGTAGTATTTAACGGCAACTACTCGTAGCAGCTGGCGACCTCGTATTGCATGCATGTACGGCATCAGATAATTAAGCTAGATAGGTGTGCATGGAGATGCTGAGGCGTGTGCTGGACTGCGACGCCGTGGCCGTATGTGTCTGGAGCCTTGGTAGCGGCGCCAGATATATTCTACGTGTGCCGCCGGACGAGCACATTGTTTTCTCTCGGCACGCAGCAGAGTCGTAGACTTTACTGTTGTTTCATAAGCCGATCGGGCTGTGTTTTGTTTTAGTTAACAGGAATCGGCCGGCATCTGCCCTCTCCAGATAACATACTTGTATTATGGCGACCTGCAGACTAGAACACCTGTCGTTTTTACCTACCCGTCCCTGCACTGCATACGTACTGTACGTCTAAACAAAGACAGGGGCATGCTAGTACATCAGGCCGGGCCGTGCCCAATGGACGGCGTCCAGCAATAAAAAAACCTCATCTTTTTTCTACTGAAAGATACATACGATTGAGAAAGACTTCATCTGCTGCTACAACTAACAAAGGGTGCAAACCTAATACCCATCGCCATCTGCCAATTAAACGATTGAGCTATATGGATGCAATTAAAGTGGCGTGCATGTGTGACCGGTCCGGGATTGTACATGATCTCATTCTCAGGAGGTACTCAGGTCCGAGTGTTTCACCTAACCGGCTAACCCGGCGTGTATGAGCCTAGCTAGCCAATCGAGTATTATTCTAACCTCGTCAATCTGTGAATGTGCAGCAGGTAAAGGATCTTTAATTTGGCATAGCCAAACACAATAATCTGTACCCTTATTAGAGCTAGCTAGCTGTATACCGGCGGCCGCTGTACTACTACTACTACCCATGCATGCTTATCAATCAATCAGTTCATTAGGATATGACGTGCCCGCAATGATGCGGTTGACTTGGGAGGAGCTGGCGGCCGATGCAAATTTTATAACCAGCGTCAGAAAAATGATCACGTCGAATCAGAGAACAGCGCTATATATGCGCACACGCAGCGACGACGACGACGACGTCGCCTTTGCATTGCATGAGAGGCTGCTTTCACGTAGAATTCCGCGGCCCCTAAAATATGAAATCGACGGCTGCATCGACGCCCACGCCTAGGAATTTGCCCGGTGGCGACATGGACTATTGAATTGGCGGTTGGTTGGCGAGGGACATCAGAGTGACAATGCACCCGGCGAAAACTCCTCCGCTTGCGGGTGCGGCGTGACGATGGCGAGTGCGGAGTAGTACGTCGACATGGCAACGGCACGGGCCGGCCACTTGTAATTTGTAAAGCGCCCTCGCTTTTTGAACAAGTCAGGTCGGTTAAAGTCAGGGTAAAAAGGTGAAACAAGTTATAAATTGGAATGGAGGGAGTATAACTCATCAAGTAGCCAGTAGTGGTGGTTTTAAACCTATTTGCACTGACGTTTTTATTGTCACTAGTGGTAGAGAGAGTAAAAATCGACATTTCCACTTGCGATTATTTTGGATCCACCAGTCAAAATGATGGCGGTTTTATTAAGGCAGCCGACAATGCAAATAGCATTTCTAATGATGATTTTCTTAACCAACCACGAGTGTAAATAGTATTTCCACTTGCGGTTTTCTACTGGTGGAACTATAGGAGTAAGTGAGTAACTAATGGAATATCACTTGTATAACTAATACAGTCTACTACTGAAACCTATTCGAGTAACACTTGTATAACTATTGGAGTGTGACTGTGTCCAGTGCTTCGATGTTAAGCAGTTACGTTACCTTCAGTGATGTTGTCATAGGAGTTCTATTATGACCCGAATATCTTGATAGACCCGTGGTGAAGTCCATATATTGCATGACAATTGACAAGTACCTCATCACGTCACTTGGAAGCAAATACTCAGGAGAGAGGCTCTGAATCGCCAGGCCTACTTCCTCTGTAACGGGAGCATCAGCAGCTTGGTAAGTAGCGACGGCTTGGGAGGCTGGCAAATTATATTAGCGGAAAATTGAACGTGTCTTGTTAGCGGTTGGGATATAAGTACCCTTATCGAAAATTAGGTAAGTTTTAATTTCTCCAAAATAAATGGATCCAAACGGTCCCGTAAAATGAAATGTGACGTGGTGGTAAGAAGGCTATAGACTGTGATTAAAATTGAGTAAGATTGGAGATATGACTTCCAATTAATCACTCTCCTTGATATGCGGATTCATGTAAAAACGACTAGTATTTCAAAACGGGAGGGAGTACTTAAAATGCTGCTTTGAATACTCGCCGGACCTCCCAGTCAATCAAACCAGAGACGGCCCGAGTCCGGGCATGTAAACAGGCTCGGCTTTGAAAGTTCAACGCGTGCAACGTCTGTCCAACCCGACGCGGACGCATAGCAGGCGGCAGGCAAGACGCGGGACGCGCAGGCGGCAGGCTTTATTTTGGCTGCGAGCACACGGTGGACGCTGGCCGGTGCATGCTATGAATCCCTTGGCCCTCTGACCCCCTCTCTCCTCAGACGACTAGCCGCCGAAGGATAGTCCACGGCATCGCCGGCCCGGCCGATGGTCGGCGCAGCAGCAGAATCACTGCGCCACTAGTAGTACTTGCCACGGCGCAGCGGCTATAGCTGGACGCCTCTTTGGTTTGGCGTCTTGCGGTGCGGTGGATTTGACGAGTTTTTGCTGCACAGGTTCTCGCTGAGCGCGCGGTCCACTACTACTGACTGTGGAACATTGTTTTGTTTCGTACAGGCAGCGCTGCATGCGTACATACCGCGTAGTCAAGCCAATGGTCCATGAGTTTCTGGTTTTCGGTGGGTAATGGCCATATACGGCGCCCTCCTCTTGCGTTGCGTCCGATGCTCTGCTGGCTGGCTGCCTGATGGATGCGATGCCTGCCTGGATGGGCAGCTCTGGTCAAAACCTCTGCTCCCAACCATGGGAAAAGCCGAAAAGGGGTAAGATGATGAAGCCAGCAGCAGCCTGGCCCTGGCGGCTGTTCACGGCAGGCAGGGACATGCGTAGCTGTGCCCCAGAGCCGCGTGGTGACTCCGTACGTCGCGAGAAGTGTGCTGCCGTACGCCGTACCGCCAGGTCGAGGGCGTCGCACACTCTCGCCAGCCTGGAAGCATCTTGTATCTGTCTGCCTGCGCTGCTCTTGCCGGTTGGACGACCGAGAGCGACGAACGAGCCGGGACACCTGGCGCCGCTGCACGCAAGGAGGCAGCAGCAGCATTCAGAGAACTGTGCTGTGCTTTGACGTCGTCTCGTCGTACGGCCCCCTGCCTGAGTGCCTGCAAGGAGCTCCGCCTTGACAGGTGAACCTTGCTAGCTGGAAATAACGGGCATGGAAATGCTTTGCTGCCCTCGCAATACATAAAAGGAAACGGATGAAATACGTAGCCGCTCCCCTCCAAAAAAAAGACTCTTTTGTACAATGGGTCCCGTCCAGGGCTGCCTCGTGCCCGGTGTGCGTAACGTGCCCAGCACTCCAAGTCCAAGGCACCCCGTCAGATGCGCAGATCAGCGGCCGCGCCGGGGGGGCGTGGTCTTGCTCCGCTCCTGGCCGCCCTTTTGGGTTTTGGCGACGGCATGTGACCGACGCCTCATCTCATCTCATCGCCTTGGTGGCAACAGGTGATTCCAGAGTTGCGACTATTTCTTTTACAAAAAGGAAAAAAAAAAGGATTAGCTTGTACAGTAGAGCAACATGGAGGAGGCAGTGAGCCCATGTTGCGGGCTGTCCGCCGTTACCGTACTTTTTACGTTGCAAGTGCAAATGATACTTGGTTCAGCACGCAATTAATTTGTGCAGGCAAGCCAGGCAACTTGCGACTCCGACAGCTGCCTGAACGCCGATTTTTTTTTCTTTTTTAAAAAGCACGTCCTCGGAAACCACCGACCTTTTAAGTGCACACGTACTCCCACCGATTCGTGTGGGCAATCCCAATCCCAATCCCATGGGGATCCTGGATCCATGAAGCAAAGCAGCAATCACGCGGTCGCCCGCCGGTTAAACACAGCTCTTAATTCCCCCACGCTGTCCTCGCCTCGGGCAGCGACGGCTCCCTCTGCTCGGACGGCCCGAAACCAAAAGGGTCACGCAATGAACAAAGAAACCCGCTTTCTCTTTACTATGTGATGAAGTAAACCCTGGACCAAGTATAGCAATTCCTTGCTAGGCTACTGGTAACAGCTGTTTAGGCTCACTGTTGTACTGCTACTACCAGCAGTTAAGCAGAGACCAAAACCCGCGGTCTAATCCTAATCCAGACCAGGCTCTGTCAGGTCGCTTGCACGAGAGACGACAACCCGGCAGCGCCCACTGCTCACGCACCGCCGCGGCGGCAACTGCTGCCAGCCCCCATGGAGCTAGCTACCGCCCACGTTGGCGTTTGCACAGCTGATCACATGTAGTAGTGCCACGATCGAGTACGAGCAGCCTCGCCCAAGCTCACTCACATTTCTGTGCGCATGCGAACGTGCCGCCATGGAGCGCGTCGTCTTGCGCCGGGGCCCGGGTGGGGTGGTGGGTGGTGGCAGCAGCAGGGGAGGGGGCGCGTGCGGCCTGCGCAGACGACCCTGGCTGCCTGGGGCGTTTTTTTTTTCCCGCTTTCCTCAGCCGCGCGCTCCTCGGCGCGGGTCGAACACTCGGACTGTGAAATGGCGACGGCGGCAGGGAAATCCGCAGACGGGATCATGCGCGTTTGTGCAGGGAAATCGGACGGGGCCCTGTCTCAAATCTTAACCCGGAAGCTGGAACACGCTTTTTTCCCCTGCGCGGCGGTCCTCTTCCTTCCTCTTATCTGGATGCTGGAGCGCCTGTTCTAAATTATACTAAGTTATTTGAGTTCTAATAAAATAACAATAATACATATGATACTAAATAATAGTATCATTTTACCTACTCCGTTCTGGATTATAAAACTCACTTATTCCAATTTTTTAAAACTCTGAGTTATTTAAATATTATTAACAAAACAATAATGATGACGATACTTAGTAATATAATTAAATTCTTGGAGTGTCAAGTCCTACTGTGACTACAAAGGCTAAAGCGGGAAGCGTAAATATCACTGCTCATTTGGTCCAATTCTTTGCCCGATCAGTTTTTTCTCTCTCTCTCACTAAAATAAACAATCGGCCCAAAAGTGACACAAGATAAGATGCTTCTTATGGTTATACATATTCTTGTCTTCCAAATCAAGCAAGAGAAGGAGGGAAAAAAAGGAACTAACTTTATACAAGCGCGGCACCTAAATCTGGCATAAAGAGAAGAAACAGCAGAGTAATCCAGAGCACGAAACAGAGGAGCGGAAGTAGCTGCATTTACATGTGTCCGTCCGGTCGATCTAAGGTAGTGTTTGGTTACTAGGGACTAATTTTTAGTCCCTCCATTTTATTCCACTTTAGTCTATAAATTGCAAAATATGGAAACTATAACTCTATTTTAGTTTCCATATTTAACAATTTAGTGACTAAAGTGGAATAAATTGGATAAACTAAAAATTAGTCTCTAAAGCCAAACACCCCCTAACACTCAACAGCTACCGATGCATGAACTCGCTGATCACTGCCAACCGCTCAAGGACAGGACTGGCGCGGTGGCATTGATCAGTTCAGTACTCCCACAGCAGCGGCTCCTCGATGATCCGGAACGCGCCGCCGCCGGCCACGTCGTCGTCGACGGCCCACGACGACGGCCCGCAGCATCTCAGGTCCAGAAGCAGGTCCGGGAGGTCGAACAGCGCGTCGTCCGGGTTGGGCTCGGCGTCCTGCGGCGCCGCCGGCGAGGCGGCGCTGGCGTCGTCGGAGGCGGAGGCGGAGGCGGAGCCGGAGCTGCTGCTCTCGGGGCTCTTGGCATTGGCGCCGCCGGGGGACGGCGGCAGAGGGAAGTCGGCGGCCGCGGCGAGCGCGGCCGCGGCCTGCACGTCCTTGGGCGCCGCGGTGGCCGGGCGCGGGAGCAGGTGCGCGAGGCCCGGGAAGTTGAGGTGCGCGTCGCGCGCGCCCTTGATGGCGAGCGCGGCCACGTCGTGCGCGCGCGCCGCCATCTCCGCGGTGGCGAAGGTGCCCAGCCAGATGCGAGACTTCTTGCGGGGCTCCCTGATCTCCGACACCCACTTGCCCCAGCTCCGCATGCGCACGCCGCGGTACGTCGGGTGCCGGCTGCCGTCCTTGCGCGCCCGCTTCTTCGGGTTCGGGGCCACGGAGGACGACGAGGAAGAGGAGGAGGATGACTGCGAGGGGGAGGGAGGGGAGGGAGGCTCCTGAGCGTCGTCCATGTCCTTGGCGGCTTCCTGCCTGCGGAGCGGTGGTGGTCGAGCTGCTGGGCCGGAGCGACAGCGGAGTGGAGACTAGAGACCTGGACTGGAGATGGGAGCATTGCGGGGTCTGGTTTTTATGGTGTGCCGCGGAGGACAGAGCGACGTGGCACAACTGCACAAGCAATGGAAACATAGGACAATGCCACCCAGTACGGACTACTTTGGAAAACCTCAAATCGCTTTTAGGATTAGAGAGAACTGAGGTGAAAATAAATTAATTTTCGCTTCAGTCCCCTTTAATTCCAAAGAATATTTGAGTTTTCAAACTAGCTTCAGATGACAATGGTGACTCGATCCTGGGTCCCACGAGGAATTCCTAAGAGAATGTAGATTGGAAAGATTCTTCCTCTATATGATGTAAATGGAAAAAACTCTTATTCAACAGGTACATGAGAACAGGAACGTGAAATCATTCTTCATCCTTGTTCTCTACGGATCCCGTTAAACATGTATGCGGCGATGTTTTCGTATACAAGTGTTGGGCACCAAAATGAGCGGATGGTCCGGCCCTTGGGCCCGGACGGTCCGCGTGTCCCGAGATTAGATCAACTCGGATATTTATCCTTATCTCGTGCGTGGTTATCCATCTAATCACGTGGGAGTTTGTTGCTATCTCTTAGGAAAAGGTCCAGACCTCCTCCCCTATAAATATAAAGGGGTACGGCCGATTGAGAACCCCCGAACACATTCCAATCGAACCAATTACCTTATTTACTTTTCCTGCCCTAGGAGTAGATGTAGCATAGTTCTAGTTGTAGTCTTCCGCATATCCACCTCCACCCCTATTCGACTCTACGTCGTCTAGATCCGTCTTGGGTGGCCTGCCGATCCCAAGACGACCCTAGGATCTCACCCCTCCCGAGGGGCAAGATCTAGTTGTCCATCCAAGACCTCTTCCTCGATTTGATCTCTTAATTCCTAGGCGACTCCACGTCATCTGGGGACGCCCCGGGTGACCTGTCGACCCGGAGCACCTTAAGATCTTTTCCCCCCAGGGGACGAGATCTAGATTCCAGCAAGGAGGAGGAAGACGACCCTGTCGCTAGGTCGCGGACCGTCTGGCCCTGTGCCGCGGACCGTCCGCGCCTGACCAGAGAGCACCGCCGCCGGTTCTTGTTGAGTGTTTGGCGCCCCAAAAAGGTGCCAACATACTTTTGGCGACTCCGCTGGGGAAGAAGTTGCAGATCTACAAAATCAGGCTTACATGGCCGATTCTAAAGATCTCAACAGTGCTTCTCCAAACAGCAACACAAGGCTGACTAATTTATCGGCCGCTGAGCATAAAAAATTAGAAGATGACATGAAGAAAATAGACGAGGAGGCCCACCGACAAAAGGATCAGGTGCTCAAGGTGGCGGACAAGTGGTACCTCTCGCACTTCAAGGTAGACTGCCACCAAAAGACCGTCCAAGAGAGGGAGATAAACGCCGAGTATATGTTAGTCGTGCTGCAACAGCTCCCCACAATAGGTGATGCCAGGTCAGCCGATGATATTCCATCTATTAAAATTTCTTTTGATAATCGGATTAAAAGTATCACGGAGGATATAGAGAGGATGACACATGCATTAGGAAAAACTCACATGCCTAATTTTTTATCACATAAATTAGGCGATGAAACAATTGCGCCAAACACATCGGCGGCAAATGGGTTTCCCCAGCCATATTCTGGTATGCCGATGGACTCATATCTAGGACGACCGTCATCACCATCTTTGCTAAATGGTGAGTCAACCCTGGGCACGGCCGGACCATCCGCACACAATTGCGGACCGTCCGGCCCTCTGTCGGACCGTTCGGCACCCTACGCCGGACAGTCCGGAGTTACACAGAGCCCACCACAAGGGTCACAGGTGTTGCCTGACGTGACCGGACTGTCCGAGGATAGTACCGGACCGTCCGATCCACCCGCAGACCGTCTAACTGTGCAGGTCGGACCGTCCGGAGCACCAGAAGTCGCCTATGATCCGCCTAGTGTGGAAGGCCGACATAAATATAACCGGCCACCCAAGCTCCAAAAACCAAAAAAGTCACATGTCCCTGAGCTTCTTTGGCCCACTAAGGCCAAATCTTCTGTTTGCTCTCACCCGCACTCGACACAAAAGGAAAAGGTTAAATTCACATTTAATATTACTAAGTGTGATAAAATATTTGATGAGTTGCTTAAACATGGTAATATTAAACTATCACATATAATTCCTCCGGTTGAAGAATTAAAAGGGCGTATATATTGTAAATGGCATGGCTCCTTTCTTCATAACACCAATGATTGTGTTGTCTTTCGTCGGCAAATACAATCGGCTATAAACGAAGGCCGGTTGAGGTTTCAAAAGGAGGTGAGGATTGACAGGCCACCTGTCCCTGCCACCACATTAGAGCCGACAAGCAAAAGAGTCATAGTTCGGCCCTGTGCGGCCGATAAAAGCAAAGATAAAAATATCATCATTGGTGATCCCCGTACACCAAATATGTCACGCATAATGGTTACTCGGAAGACTCCGGACAAAAGAAAGACCGGAGGCACCGGGGGGCAAGCACGATCGGACACCCGATCACGGTCACCTGCCCTGTGTACGCCAGACGATCCGGGTACTAAGGCCGAACAGTCCGAGACAGTAGCAGACGATCCGGCTATAATGGTCGGACAGTCCGCAGACAGTCAGAAGCAGCAACCTCAGACCACCAGACCACAAGGTTCCAAAACAAGTGTTAGGAAACAAAATACTATTAAGACGTCTGGACGACTCAGTAGAGTTGGCCCTACTTTTGGTCAGTTGCTTGCCAAATATACGAAGAAGGCCGTTCCACACAACCGGCCAATAAAGCAGACGAAGTCAAAAGGGCGGTCTGTGCGAAAGCAAAAGCCGACTAAACGGATCCAAAAGGTAGCACAACCAAGATCGCCTTGTCATCCTCCTCCAGGGATAGCATGGTGCGTCCCGTTCTATCCATCGCCGATGTGTTGTCCTGCTCATGTGTGGGGTGGTACGGCGATGAATTCATATTACTGGTCCAATCCGTTTGCTTATTTGGGCTGGGGGGCACCACAAGTTTTTGCCTATTGACAGATTGATCAGGTAGACATGGCCGAAGAGGATGCGATCCGAAACGGCCTCTGGGCATTAAAGTTCCATCAATTATTTATATTATCTGATCGCAAGAGCCGATGACTTGCATCGAGCTGAGTCCTTACGTCGGGAACAAAAGCTCATGAGGTCAATTATTTCCGAAGTTTTCATTGATGCTTTTGGTTCGCCAAGCTCCACCAAAAGGCAGGGGGGCATATGTTGGGCACCAAAATGAGCGGACGGTCCGGCCCTTGGGCCCGGACGGTCCGCGTGTCCCGAGATTAGATCAACTCGGATATTTATCCTTATCTCGTGCGTGGTTATCCATCTAATCACGTGGGAGTTTGTTGCTATCTCTTAGGAAAAGGTCCAGACCTCCTCCCCTATAAATATAAAGGGGTACGGCCGATTGAGAACCCCCGAACACATTCCAATCGAACCAATTACCTTATTTACTTTTCCTGCCCTAGGAGTAGATGTAGCATAGTTCTAGTTGTAGTCTTCCGCATATCCACCTCCACCCCTATTCGACTCTACGTCGTCTAGATCCGTCTTGGGTGGCCTGCCGATCCCAACACGACCCTAGGATCTCACCCCTCCCGAGGGGCAAGATCTAGTTGTCCATCCAAGACCTCTTCCTCGATTTGATCTCTTAATTCCTAGGCGACTCCACGTCATCTGGGGACGCCCCGGGTGACCTGTCGACCCGGAGCACCTTAAGATCTTTTCCCCCCAGGGGACGAGATCTAGATTCCAGCAAGGAGGAGGAAGACGACCCTGTCGCCAGGTCGCGGACCGTCCGGCCCTAGGGCGCGGACCGTCCGGCCGTCAGGCAGGAAACCCTAGCCTCGTGCCAGGTCGCGGACCGTCCGGCCCTGTGCCGCGGACCGTCCGCGCCTGACCAGAGAGCACCGCCGCCGGTTCTTGTTGAGTGTTTGGCGCCCCAAAAAGGTGCCAACAACAAGTTAATGATAAAAACAAAAATAATTACATTGTCAAAAGATTACTCATGTACAAATATGTTCATTTTGATATACATATAATGATGTCTTACATCTGACAATATGTATAAGTGACACTATTTTGCATTAATAACAAATGACGTATATCCTAACTATAATTTAAACGGAGACAAGAATCCCTATTGAAGATTTATCCCCGTGAGGAACGGGTATGTGGAACAAATGTCCCCCACAAGCGTTTGTGGGAATCCCTGTAAAGAATTATTTTTATCATGGGTACAGTGATAGAGCTATCCCCTATGGGAATTCCCCCTCGTCATCCCTAACCCGGCTTGTTTGGATGTGTAGTTTTAAGAAACAATGCACATACTGACGAACCCAGAAATCTTCAAGAGGCTAGACAAAAATAATACTTATACTATAAATGTATAATTTTGTCTAATTTGTACCCATGTTTAACTATATTTTATTGTTTGATGGATGTTTACAAATTTATTAGCACTAATAGAGGAGTCTGGGCAAGAGATTAGGCTTGCCGGTACTTGGGTCAACCAGAGTGTGGTTGGCAGTCAAACTCTTTCAATCGTTAGAGTCTACAGGTGCTTTTGGAACAAAGAAAAAGTGAAGGAACTTTAAAGGATTAAAATCCTATAGGAAATTTCCCTATTTGGTCTTTTGGAACAAAAGATTGACTTTCTACAAATTCTATAAAATTCCTATAGTAAAATTTTGGAGGATATCTAAAATAAGGTCCAACCTCTTGAAAATTTTCGTATGAAATTGCAAATGTCATACAACCCTATTACTATACTTTTCTATCCCTATGTTTTTACTAATCCAAAATCCCAAAGGAGACCTATAAATATAGAAATGTTAAAGCCTTTAAGGGAAATATTTTGGTTATTTCTAGTCTAGACAAAAACCTAATTTCTAGTTTCTTCTCATTCTGGTTGTGATTTAAGAATCCTGGAATAAACCAAAGGATTCATTTATAGTTTATAAAATAAATATTTCGAAAAAACTACATCCTAAACGTTTCTACCTGTATAGAACCTGACAAACATACTCTAAAGTTTTAACACTACCTACAAGTACGGTTTAGGAAAAAGAGATTTAATTAGAGTGATCTCTTTAAAACTGATTTAAAAGCTATAATATTTGTTAACATACAAATCAAGTATAGCCCTTTTTAAAAAGAAAATAGCTTTCTCCTCGGTGCATGTTTATAGTTAGCACATGTGTTTTTTCCTGTGTGGCTTAAGTGTCGTTGTTGTTTTCTTGTTGATCAATTTCTGTTAAGTTTGACTAAATTTACGAAAACATTGATAATATTTATATCTCTAAAAATTACTATAAAAATAGATTTAATTATATATCTAACTATAATAAATACCTCCGGTTCAAAATATAATTTGTTTGACTTTTTAAACTTAACTTTGGCCACTCATCTTATTAAAAAATCATGAAAGAATGAAAAAAAAGTCGTATGCAATGTATATTTGATAATAAAAAAATCACAATGATTTTTTGTTTTTCTAATTTTTTTGGATAAGACGAGTTGCTCAAACTTGTGATAAAAAGTCAAATAAATAATAAATTGGGATGGAGGGAGTTTATACTATAAACAACAATATGTTTTATACATATTTACGAGGTGTTTGAATGCATTAGAACTAATATTTAGTTGGCTAAAAATGCTAATATAGAATTAGCCAGCTCACAAATAGCTAGTTAATTAATAGCTAATTTACTAAAAGTAAATAATAGCTAAACTATTAGCTACACTATTTTGATGTCTTATCTAATTTTAGCAGCTAACTATTAGTTCTATTTGTTCTAGTGCATTAAAACATCTCATTAGTCTACGTTTAATTTTTGGAAAAGGTGAGAACCATAGTAAAAAAATGAACGAAAAGAGGAGACACGTAGCTAGCTCAAAGACGCGCGGAGAGCGGTGTGTTTGAGCATGCCGTGTTTCATAAAAAAACATTAAAACAACACGATACAAAAAATGATTTACTTATTTAGTTGATAATGTACATTTACATCTTGCAAGAGTTGTGAAAGTGTCAAGTAATTCGAAAGAAGTATGTGTTCAATCAAAATCTCAGAGATATCCGCATACAACTATAAAAAAGATGGCATTTATAGATGGGCCTACGGGCTCGTCTGAGAGCCCAAAGACCCGACCCACACAATGCTAGGAAAGTCTCACGGGCAAGGAAGTAAGAGAAAGATGAAGTTGACAAATAGGAAGATAAAGTTGACAAGGACCCTATTCGATTAGGATATAAGATTAATATTTATGTAAATATGATATAATTACAGCGAATGACTTCATGATAAGTTCGGTTTCCACCCCCATCTTGTTTCCGACACAAATTCCTATTCTATGAACACCGTCCCTTGTTGTACTATAAAAGGAGGGTCATCATACCTTAAGAGGACAAATCATCTTATTATATTGCATAAGCAATAGACACCACGATAAACAGGACTTGAGTGTTATCTCACATTGAAAGACCGACCTGTATAAATGTTATAGTCTCCAATGCATTTATCTTAAGTTCTCGAGCACATGACCTACCCCATAAATCCATCGAATAATCCTCGATAGTTAGTACATTAGGTAATAGAAGTTGTGATGATCATCAAAGTTCTGTTGGCAACCATCGGTTTCACATCGGGAGATTTAACTATCTTTGGAGCCCTGAGATTTCCCGCTGGCTCGCTTCAAAATCGGGAAGACATGTACCTGCTATATCCGAGGTAGTTCAAGACAACCCAAAAGCTCACTGTAAGATAAAAGGCACCACCAATAAAACATGACCCAGACCAAAGACGACTCTGACATGGTCAGGGTCGACCAACGTTGCCTCTTGTGATCTATAGGCCTGGTCATCCCGATCAAAGCTACCTCAGGCCCGGTCCAAATATATAACTATACTCTCAAGTTATAAATGGTGCTTAACCAAAACCCTTAACCAACAGACTTACTTTGTGGTTGAATGCACTACAACTAATAGTTAGTTAGCTAAAAATTATTAATAAAATTAACTAGCTAACAAATTGCTACCTAACTATTAACTAATTTACCAAAAATAGCTAATAGCCTAACTATTTGTTAGGGTGTTTGGATGTATCAACTAATTTTAGCCACTAACTATTAGTTTTAGTGTATTCAAACACCCCCTTAGCCATGCGTACCAAAATACTGTACGACGTGTTTCATAAGTGCACACCACCTTTTATTTTGGCGTGCTATCGTTTTTTTTTCACGCGTACCGTTTTATGTGGTCCTCCTAAATTGCTTGGGCTTAGGTTTTTATCTAACATGTCCTCCTAAATCAATGGACGAGGTCAGGCGAGGGCGCGCCGGCTTCTCAAGCACGATTCAGGAGACTTGTCAATGCGGGCCGATGAAGGCGTTCCGTGTTCGTGCAGGCGTTGGTACGAGCGTGCAAGTGAGCATCAACCAACGGTACCTTTGTGTAATTGTTTGGGAAAAAAATTTGTTGCAGCCCGGCTGCAAACCAGGCTGTTTGCAGCCCCTCACAAAAAGGAGGATAGGTCCCACCCGCAGGTAAATAATACAACTAAAACGTTATCTGGTGGACCTGCAGGTGGGGCCTATCCTCCTTTTTGTGAGGGGCTGCAAACAGCCTGGTTTGCAGCCGGGCTGCAACAAATTTTTTTCCGTTTGTTTGAGCATGACACTCAACCGCTCATGTCAAGTCACCTCCTCTCGAGCCTCGACGATCCTCCCGCGTGGCCCGTTGGTCTCTCCCCACGCAGCGTCGCCGCGGTGCACGTCGCGTTCAGCTAGGACTGCGAGTGGCGAGCAATCCGCGCGGCACCCGTCGTCGCCGCCCAGCCGGGCCAGAACAGAACCAGCAGCGGAGGCCAGCAACTTCTCGCCGGGCGTACGTGGTTCCCGGGCCTTCAGAAAACTGCAATGCAGTTGGGGGCGTAGGTTGTGTGTTGACTGTTGAGCAACGCTCCTCCCGCTGCAGTGCAGACACACACACGGTCACTGTCGCAGAAAGACTCCGGCGACTTGACCATTTTCGGTGCTCACTGCTCAACATTTACTCGACGCTGCAGTGGTATGAATTGAGCACGGCACGGTAGGGGGCATAGCGGCCACGCACCACGTCGAGCCCTCGATCGGTGAGAACATGGCGATCGATTTCGGGCGGCAGCACAGCGCAGGGGCTAGCTAGGCTATAGGGGATCCGGCGAGACGAGCAGCAGGAAGCCCAGGAACCTAGGTAGCCGATGGCGAACAAGAGATAAGGCCACCATCAGCAATAACGAATGGCGTTTCTCACAGAACGAAAGCACTCGCGGCTGGCAATAGCAGTAATAAGCGTGTCCAGGCAGTCATGCACATACAACAGCGCCACTTGCGCACAGTCTGCTACTGATCGGACACCGGAGTAGCGTAGCCAACAAACCCAGCTGCCCTGCCCTGCCCTCTCTACGACGGCCATGCATGGAGTGGACCGGCCCCAATCATGCTGCACCTACGGCGGCGCTGTGGCCGTACCATATGATTGCCGAGTTCACAAACTGTTAAGCGCTAGCGGCGACTACTATAAGTACCAGTGCAGGTACGGGTGCTAGTGACGAGAACGCAACACGATGATAATGCGATCATTCAGAGCCGCGTGATGCCTCCTGCGCTCGGCCAGCACTGCTGCCGTCCCCGTTCCGTGATGGGGATTAAACCCGGCCTGTGTTCTGTACTGTAGCTGTGCATCGTGCTTCTGTGAATGTAGCTGCAAGCTACTGACCACGCCGAATTTAATGATCTTCGGTCGGTCTTCTGTACCGGCCTAATATACAGTTCTTCAATACCATCCTAATTTGTCGCGTGCCCAATAAAGTTTGCCTAGTAGTGCAATTATTTGCTCCCAGCTAGGATCCTTGCAAGCAACATTGCTTGAATCGCCCAAATGATCAAGGAGACCGTACCTGTGCGCGCTTCAGTGTTCTAGCTTAATTACTGACAGTTTGATCTGTTTGGTGCTTGAGGTAACACAGATATATAGGATGCTGCTTGCGAGAGGCAGCATTTTTATTAGGACAAACAGTGATGACGACGAACAAATGGCCTGTTTGGAACTTTAGTTCGTTCTAGTGCATCCAAACAAGATGGCTACTAGTATATAGACTCATCCAACAGACCGTAAGACTGCATGGTACGATGGAGGAAGCAGGAAGCTCTAGCTAATTGACTTGTTTTATCTCGTGGCCTTTTTCTCTACCTTGGACTAACAATTGGCTTATATGGTGCTGTTTTCAATCGCAATTGTTTGTTCTGTAGCTAATTGGCTCAAAAGAATGAAAAAAAATCTTTTGAATGGATACTGACGCGGCAACTACTGCCCATGCATATATAAACCTTTCAATTACAAGGTAAGTGTGTTCCCATGATTTGCTAATTTTGCTCTTGACGACGACTATACTCGCTGTCACTTTTCCTTGGACAACAAGTCAACAAGCTTGTGAACATTGAAGACACTTACCCGTTAATTACTCCATGCCTGAAAGGCACTTGCCCCACTACGTACACGCCCCCCCCCCAACTTGCACGCTTTTAATAGCTAACTACTACTACAGGTCTTCAATTCGTCCTGGTTGATCTGAACCACAAATTACGGTTACAAGTTCTGAATTTATACGTTGAAACAGTACACTAATATATATCAGAGCATGTTTTCAATAGAGCCGAACACATGCTTTGGTTTGTTTTCTCAAGTGTGGTCGGTTGACATGTCCCATCAGATCAATAATAGATCATCACAATCTGTAAAAAATGGGGTTGCAAGGTCAGTTTCGCCCAAGTAATCTACCGAATTAAGATGTAAGCACAGCAATAAGCAAGTCGAGCCAATGATATACGCCCACATGACGCAGCACAGAAGACGCCACTGCCATGGCGTATGCGCTCTACAGGCCGGTCAGTACAAGACGGCACTTCGATTGACAGGCTCATGAACACTAAACAACAGTTCCAACCCTCACCTAGCAAGTAGCAAAGCATGCATATGAGCGATGGGCCCCAGGCTTGTTGCAGGCACGCATTAGAAAACTTGATCCTCCCTCCGGGAGCTCACATGCATGCTCCCGGACTATTGCACAAGACGCCATTGGCCATGTCATGCTCATGCCGAGCCGTTCATTCTTTAATCGACGTAACCGCATTAGACCGAAATTAACAAACCCGAAATGCATGCGCTAGCTTTTGGACACGACTTAACACGCATTCTTTAATCTATATCTATACTACCTATTAAGGCTCTAAGGGGTAGGCTGCCTCCCCTGTTCTGCCTTCAGCCAATCTACACCGTCCATCTATATGCGTCAAATCATCACCGTTCGTCCGTCGCCTCTGCTTGCGGGCCGTGCGCGTCGCGACCACTTCCACCACCTCCTCCACTCCCCTCCCGCTCCAACTCCTTCCCTAACGTAGGCGTCTCTGCGCTCGGCGCCCTCACCGCCTCTCCCTCCGCCTCTGCTCCACCTCCCCAGCCGCCCACAACCACGCGTCCTCGCCTCCCCGACCAGCCTCCACCGTGACATGGTTGCCGCCTCCTCTCACCTCCTCATCTCCCACTCCTCCTAGCGCAACCGACGGTGACAGGGATGAGGTTGGGTGCGGTGTGGTGCCGCTCGATGCGCTCTGCTCCTCGCCCACGCTCGCGCAACGCAGGACCTTCCCCAACCGCGACGACAGATCCTCATCCACACACCCGCGGGCGCCTCCACCTCCCTGGGTTCCCCTCTGCTCCTCGTGCCCCGCAGTAGAGCAGCCACATAATTAGGGTTCTTCAGTCTGATTGACAAAATGTCCACCTAGGGCTTTTCTCAATCTCAAATGCTGCGGAGGCAGGGAAATTTGTTGGCTTCCGTTGTGTTTTTTTGCTGTGAAATTACGGCCGACTGCGCGAGACCGCGAGTGACCGCCGGTCGAGCCCCGAGTGGTTCTCCTGCAGGCCTTCCCTCGTCTGGTCGAATCATAAAATGCTTACATATGATGACCTACTTCTTATTACAGTTTAATTTACAAACGTAGGGTTAGGTCAAGATTTTTCTCCATTTGCTTCTTGGACTCATCTGAACTTGCTGTGAAGCTTCCTGGCCATACTAACCCTCCAGGTTCTTCAACTGCAAAAGGCATCCAGCCACTCATTCGGCCTCCGTCGAATCTTGCTACGGGAACCGCAGCTCTTTCACCATGACCCTTCAGAATCGTGGAGTGCGAGTTCACTCTCGAAGGATGGAGAAAGGAAGCGGATGGAGGAAGGCCCATCATCATCTGAAGTCTGTATGTCTTTCTTGCTGCACACCTCCCCTCTTGTGCGCATTCTGGTGCCCACCGAGAGCCTGCGAACTGAAAAACTTTCTCATGCAGTAGTTGCAGGAGAAAGTCCTATGTGGAGTGCCCACTGGTTTCACCTCTTGAGGCTTGACTTCTTCACTTTTTGGCGCATCAAGACCCAACTTCAGCCACGGTACTGTGGTACTCTCATCAGCTAGACCAGCTTGGTTAACTTGGTCTGCTGACTTCTGCTCTTCCACCCCAGGTACTCTCTCCATTGCTCTGTTTAGATAGGGTTTTCTGAAGTTTGTGTTGTCATGCCTCCCCCTGCTTTGCTATTGCTATAAAAAGAAGCAGGGGTCTTCGGGCAGCAATAATTCAGCAGAAAAGGCGAGCCATCGGTACTTTGAAGTGGACCAGAGGATATGCTAGCTTCAGTAGTGGCAAACATGTTGGTCCTTGTTATTCTTCGAGATGATATACCTGTCATCAGTACTCAGTAGTGACCGGCTTCAACAAACTTCAGTTTCCTGTCCAGCTCACTCCCTATCAGGTTAGCACCTGCTCTAGATAGCAGCGTTATACATTTCTATCAGGTACAGTCCTGAAACCTCATGCAGGTGTTGTGCGCCTATCATCCGGGGAGCTACTGCTCACAATTATAATTTGTCTTTGTCGAGGTAAGTCTTTACTACTCCTTAAGACCCTAACGTAGGCGTCCACACTCATGCTTAAGTCGTGCAATTATGAATTAGTAAGCATATTTAATACTAGAATAGTTACTCTAGCCCTGTTCAAAAACCTGAGACTTAAATCACAATGCAGTGAGTTATATTCAACTTATTGCTCGACCTGCCATCCTATCGCTTTGCAAATTCGTGAGCGACCCGTCGTTGCAATCCAAATGTCGCCATGTTCCTTCCAGGATAACATGACGTGCTCCACCTCGTAGACGGACCTGTGCCACTACTCATCGTCAGCACGCCATGACAGCCGCAGCAACAAGGTCACCTCCTCTCGGAACGGTGGCCGGTTCCTCGCCTCCCGCCACAGGAAAATATCACTCTCAGATTTCTTCATCTATGGGTCGGCGCAATCCAAGAGTGACACACACCAGCAATGAATGGCTCTGGTATTGACCAAGATGAGTGAGTCTACAAACCCCTCGATCTAAAAATTCATGGCATATTTATTTTGACGAATACTAAAGAATTGCAACTACCATTCACTATACTTCAAAATGGAGAAGTTTCTACTAGCAAACATGGATGCAATTATGCGTCTTAACAAGCATGATGTGAAGTAACAATATACGGGCACCTGACTATAGTAGAGTTAAAGGTAGTTGATCATTTGATAGCAATGGTAATGCGGTATCCTCCCTGACTGGTATAATAACTCCCTCACGGGATGGAGTGTCTTTTAGATTGTGGTCGTCGTTCATTGGCCTACGTGCCGCCCTGTACGTATGCTAATGTAGTCTACTTTGCCACTCAGAGAGTCAAATGAAGGTTGCACCATGCAGGCATAGAAGGCAGAAATCAGAGATCCTTCGTGCCCAGTATGTTGACGTTAGAGAGCTCTGGTACAGACACCATGCATACAGATTTAGTCGGTCTAATAACATCGTTTCTTCTCCCATAATTTCTTTGGACTGAATTCGCATTCCTGCTACTCACTTACTCCTGAATCCGGAATTCCTGATATGGTGGTGACATGCCAGTAGCAGCAATCAGACTCAGCTGCTACTTGTTGGCCAGCTGAAATATGTAAAAGCATGCTACTTATTATTCTGTAGTTTGTAGTTTGGAGTGATGTTCTATCATTTAATCCGCAAAGTCTTGATAATACATGATCTGTGTAGGAACATGGAACATTGAGACGTATGTCAACCCAATGAATTGGATATTGAAGAATGGCTGGATATAGATGAACCAGCTGATATTTATGTTCTTAGGTAATTTTTTCACTCAGATAAACCTTCATTCTTTCATGTGAGTTAAACATGCTCTCGAATTTAAAAGGGGAAAAACAATAATGTAAACCTTTTATATATATTCTACTGATATTTGTGTCGTGCAATTGTGAATTAGTAAGCATATTTAATACTAGAATAGTTACTCTAGCCCTGTTCAAAAATCTGAGACTTAAATCACATTGCAGTGAGTTATATTCAAATCAGCACTAAATTTTTTCTTGCGATGTACTCATAGCAGTAGCACTAAATCTTTTAAGTGACTCATTCCATGACTTAAATGCATTTTTACTGATTACTTCCCATTTCTTGCTAGCTGTTTACGTGCATCTGTTCGATCTATGGCTTCTCGGCGCTCTCCCAGGTAATTTTCTCGTCTCTTCATTCGAACTCATAGCAGTATCACACAAGTTTTTCTTGATTAGTGGTATACTCAGACCAGTGGTATATTTAGAACAAGTTTTTCCTGATTAGTGTTATACTCAGATCAGCGCTTAAAAGTATAACATACTTAAATCACATTGCAGAGAATTATATTCAGATCAGCACTTAAAAGTATCACAGACTTAAATCACAATGCAGAGAGTTAAACCCTAATGTCTCTTTATTTTTATTTTTGTATGCTTGATTATTTATTCTCTTGGTGTAATTTTCTTTTTTGTTTGCCTTCATCTGTAGTGAGACATGTGGCCTGCAGTGAGTTATATTCACTGCATCACTAGATTTTTACATGCAGCGTACTCTTAAAAGTTATTATTGTTATGTCTTGACCATTTGGTTTTATCATACTCTTAAGATGAATTCGATTGTTGTTAGATATAACCATTGAATAAACTTATTATTATGCCTTGACCATTTGGTTTTATCATACTCTTAAAAGCTACCTTTAGTGGATGTTTTTTGAAGCCACAATTATATTGAATTCATCTGTTTCTATATTGTTTGGCAGTCAAGTCAATGCCACAATTATGAGATATTGAAATCGATGGTAATATATGTTTTTTATCGACTAATTTATGTGTCTAACCGCACACACCACTTCTACGGTCGGCCTTATGGCTTCTCCAATAGGGAAGAATGTGCGCCTTCAAAGGAAGGTGAACTTAAGAGTAAAAGCAGCTAATGAGTTATAGTTTAACAAGGATGGCTCAGCTATCAAGAAGCTCCAGGTGAGCTCCACATTTTTTTTTATTTATGATGATACAATGATGTGTTGTTGACCCTCAACCAGTCGCTAATCGTTTCTTTTTCCCTACATTTTAGACTGGAGTCAATAAGCTTGTTACTGCTACTTCCTAACTGGTGCATAGATAATTTAACGCCGCTTGTGCGGCAATCTCCATCTATATGTGACCTGCAAAAGATAAATCCTTAAATAGTAGGTCAATTGCGAAGCTTTGTTAGTGATGATCCGATGATCAAGAACCGAAGCACCTTCAAGGTACAGTTTCCTTTATTTGCTAAACTGTGTTAATTGTTTTGTTTTAGAAAAATAGTGTAGTCATGGCATATGTATGCATGCGGTGTATTAGGAAACCATGACTACAAAACAGTTATGGTTAAGTCCATATAACTTTTCTATGTGCTTGTTATCTGTTTTCTTATAGTGATCTTCTAATCTTTTTGTCGAACTCTACTGTAGAGAAAATAGAACTTTGATGTAAGTTACAAACAGGTGAACTAGACAAACCATTCTGTTGTAGTTGACAATCATGATATTTGAAAAACGAGCTCACAACTATATTTCACACAATTGATGCTCCAAATTATTTTTCTGTAATTGAAACCTAATGTAGGAATGTGTAGGATATTTGATTTGCCTATTAGAGAAAGATTTGATAGGATGTTTGCTTTGCTTGGTAGGGAAATATTTGATAGGATGTTTGCTTTGACTGATAGGAAAATACCAACATTCTCATCTTCTTATGGCCCTGTGCTTTTACTTCATGTGCTATCTGAATATAGAGTATAATGTAAAGCTATTTTTGCAGATTGGAACTGCAGAGTGGTCGGGTTCTCAGATGTAAGCTGCACAACATTAAGCTATCTCCCCATCGATATTGCACACTTTAACTTGTTACCATATTTAGTTCTTTTGTATGCCTTTATAGTGGCTTGTTAATTTACACTGCTGGTTCCTGCAACCTTTTACAAATTGGTAAAAATGAAAATTGAGAGAGGAAAATTTGTGCTGAAGCTTTATTCGTCCTTTGGTTAAGTGATTACTGAATGAAAACAAATTTAAAAATAGTAATAAGGTTTTTGTTCTATCAAACACAATCAAGATTTGTTAGCTTGCTTGCTGCTGCTTAGATCAATATTGGTTTCTCACATCAACTATGCTAATGTTGAGGTGATAATCAGTCTTTCACTAGCATAAGGATGTATATGCAGACTAATTTTTGTCTCCGTTGCATGGCATTTGTGTTGTTGTATACTGCTCAAGTACTGCTTATGAGATTGCTTGAACTTTATCCTAGAGCCTCAAGAGTTGTCGTTGGCCAAAGCTACATCTATCTTTCTTTCAGTGTTTTGCTGGAACTGATAACGTTTCGAGTCTGCAGAAGAATGAATCATAGAAAGTTAATGTGTGCATCCATGGTTGTGGTCTTGACACGGCGGAGCGGACCTCGCTCGGGAAGCTGCTGCAGCCGGTAGACTATTGATTGGAACTTTTAGGTACATAAGTTCTCCACATGTAGATGAGCGTTATCATCATAGATATGGGGTTTGTCATCAATCTTTGTTTATAAACATCCTATTAGTTATTATTTTTTATGTGCATTGTAATAATATGCTTGGAACTTATTACTTGTTTCTTTTCTTTCTTTATTTATTTATTTATTTATTATAGGTCAATCCCTGTTTTGTTCCCATGCTTGAAATTGATGGTCTTCATTTTGTTGGTTGTGACAAAAGTCAAAACCGGATGGAGGTACTAAGCAAACAACCTATGTTATTCTTGGGTTTTGAATTTCTTTTCCAAAAGAACCTGCTTGCACATATTAGCTGATTGTGGAGCTACAAGATCCCTTCTATTTAGGTGTTTAGTTGTGGAGCAGATTGCGGGTTTTGAATTTCTTTTCCAAATGTCGTCTTCACGCCCACCGCGGAGGGGTGGTGACCGAAGAGATAGTGGCAAAGGCGTCCCTTGTGGGCTCTGCTCCTATCTCGCGGTATGAAGCCTTTAACTTATGAGATGAGATAGGAGTCTGTGTTCTTATCCCAATATAAGGTCTACAATGGCACAATGCTTGTACCATCTGTTTTTGCGGTAACTTATTTTTATCATGCAGTGCATGTGATTTGAAACTTTGTGTTAGCCTTTATTGCTTTCTACCTTATGGCACCTGTAGTAGTGAACTGATGATATTATTGTGGACTCTGAAGCTTTGTTTGCTTAGAATGGTAATTTTGTTGTATTCTATTTCACAGGATAAAACCGAGTTGAGCAATTGTCGTTCATCTTAGTGCTAATTTATGGGTATTGCTACTTAACAATAACATTTCGTTATTGTTGTACGAAACCAGTGCTTCATGGTAACATATAGTATATTGCTACTTAAAAATGATTGCCAGTTTTCCACAACACCCATTTAAACAAGATCGACATATGTGATATATAGAAACCATAGCAACACACGTATATGGCTGCAATGTAGCGGTTCCGTTGCAACGCACGGGCACTCACCTATTAATTATATGGATCTGTCTGGCATGGTTGTGAAAAAATATAGTTATGTACTGACCTCATGAAAGAATGTCGATGACCAAAATTTTCATTTAAAAGCATTTGTTTGCTTACTCTGTGTGCTTGTATCCTACTAAAAAAATTGTTTGATCTATGCAGGATTGGGCTGACATGTTACTAAGGATGTATGTAAGATGGGGAGAGAAGCAGCGTTATAAGACACGAGTAGTTGAGAAATCACCTGGTGAACAGGCCGGTATAAAATCAGCAACTGTTGAACTAGAGGGGAGATATGCTTATGGCTATCTCTCTGGCGAGAAAGGGACACACAGGATTGTTCGTCAATCACCATTTAATGCTAAAGGGCTTCGGCAGGTAATATTTGCATTGCACTGTTCTAATTCTGTAAATTTATCAACATTTTGTCTAAGTTAAAGATATTGTACCTTTCTAATTTTCAGTTTTCTGCTATATGTGCTACTTTATGCAGACAAGCTTTGCTGGTGTTGAGGTTATGCCTCTTCTACCAGAGGAATCCATGGCTGTGGACATACCTGAAGAGGACCTGGAGATAAGCTTCACAAGAGCTGGAGGTAAAGGAGGCCAGAACGTGAACAAGGTGGAAACGGCTGTTCGCATGGTTCATATTCCAACTGGAATTGCAGTTCGCTGCTCAGGTATAATTTCACACCAGTTTGCATTTGCATTGTGGTGAACAACACATACTCAGTCTTCTCTATGTACATTGGATCTTAGGCAATCGATTACAAAAAAAGCAAAAAAAAGTAGTAAATGAATTGGTGGTAAGCAAAAGATGTGAAAAACTAATTGATGCCCTCCTGAAAGTACCAGAACTTCCTACCCCTGAATCGTGACCATAGTTGATAGGTAAAATCTTAGCTTTTACCAATGCTGGATTGCCACTCTTGCAGAAAAGCTATTTACAACTTTGTGTAGCCAGGATGTCTGAAATATCTTTGAAAATTGAAATCAAGAAGTCAAAGTAACTGCAGGTAATACGAGATAAATCTGGCATTTGTTTTTAATGTCCAACTTTGCAGAGGAGAGGAGCCAGCTGGCCAACAAAATAAAGGCCCTCAGCCGGCTCAAAGCGAAGCTGCTGGTGATCGCCCTGGAGCAGCGTGCATCAGAAATCAAGCAGATCCGTGGAGACATTGTGAAGGCAGAGTGGGGGCAGCAGATACGCAACTACGTCTTCCACCCCTACAAGCTCGTCAAGGATGTCAGGACAGGGTGTGAGACGTCGGACATCACTGGCGTAATGGATGGAGAGCTAGATCCCTTTATCAGAGCATACCTTAAGTACAAGCTAACTGCGGCAGCTACCAGCTGATTTTTGTTGAGGAGCATAGCGATGAGTGATACCTACATCCATTGTATTATGTTGTAGTATGAGGTTTTCATCTCTCTCTTGATTTAGTATAATTTCATAGCACTAGCAATCTAGCATTGTATTTATTGATCTAGGAATCGAAGTGGAAACATGGCAAACATGGGTTGCCATTCTGTGTTCTGTCATTCTCATTCCCCCTCCCCGCACTGTCTTTCTCATTCCCCCCTCCCCGCAAAGCCCATTCCCATTCCTTGCTGCCATTCCGTGTTCTGCCAATTCTCATTCCCGGCTGCCATTCCATGTTCTGCCATTCTCATTACCCCCTCCCCGTAAATCTCATTCTCATTCCCACGTGCACCTTACGCCTAGCTAAAATCTATACTACCTATTAAGGCTCTAAGGGGTAGGCTGCCTCTGCTTGTTCTGCCTTCTGACGATCTCAACCGTCCAATACACTTTAGAGTCTCTCAGCCGTCTGATGCGTCCGATGCGCGCACTCTCACCCCCACGCATCGCCCCGCCCCCATCGTCCAACCGTGCGAGCACCCCATCGTCCCGCCGCCTCCTGCCCCCCCTCCTCCGCACGAGCCGCAGCCGGCCCCCGCAGATCGCGATTACCTCCCTGCACCCTCGCCGTTGTCGTGGCGTCGACCTCAGCCGCACCCCCGCGATCTCCATCCCGGCACCCTCCCCTCTCCCTCATGCTTGCTCTTCGGATCTCGGGAGTCGGGACTCGCCCCTCGCGCGGCCCCCGCTCGTCTGCCTCGTCCCCGACTTCTCCGACCGCGTCGTTAAGGCGCTCAACCTCTCCATCATCGTCCGCGACTACCTACGAACTTCTCCGAACTAACTGCTCACAACCAAACTCTTATCTCAAACAAACAGGCGCTTAGAAGGCGCGCTGGCCGGTGGATGACGATGGCGGGTGGCGGGGGACTGAACCGGTCTTCATCGAGGGGGCAGCTGCCGCCGTAAGAGCTGCTTGACGATCTCTGCAGGTATTTCACAACAATCCTGTGTGCTGAAAACAATGTAGATTACTTTTCAATTCTTTGGCTAGGAGTAACTTGTTGGTTGCTGAGGATGATGCTTTTAACCGTAACCGCAGGGAATGCGCTAGGCGGCTTATCAGCTTCCATACCCTGGCTCTGGAAAGCAAGCAGAAGGCGGTGTACAGGAAGTACTCCAAGCCCAAGCTCGGCTTCGTCGCGCTTCAATCCCCTGACAAGAAGCTATTGTCAGGTTGAGGCTCGCTGCTGCTCATTGTTTTGTATCATCGCTTCGATGGTACCATTTGTTTGGGTCGTGTGCTCTTTGCTTTTCTACTGAAGCAGATCCTGTGTTGGTTAGTCAGTTTGCTTAAACGACTACTGAACTCTATTTCTACTGAAGCAGAGCCTGTGTTGTATGTGTGTTGGGAGAACGTTGAATATGTGATGTCAAGCTCAAACTTCTTCTCATCCTTTCATGTCTTTAATATATATATATATATTTTAAAAAAAATCCAGTAGTTTCTAAATCTTTACTTAAAACAATAGATATATGGAAAGCGTTACAACATTTCTATTTTTGAATTGTTCAATTCATCCAGTAAAGCAACATAAGGTTGATCCGAATTCGGGTTCACAAGAAGTTCTATAAAGCAATACAATCCATGGGAAGAACACTGAAGTGCCCTGAGGTCTGTAGACCATGTGCATATATTTTTGTTTCTCTCAATTTATGCCTGGATATTCAAGGAGGAATGTTCTATTGGTACAAGGATCCTATTGTTGGACCAGGATTTTCCAAGGTACACACACTTACTAGATATCATTATATCACTAAACAGATTAAAAGCCTGAAATTACAAACCCTTATTAATTGTTAAATCTTGACTGAGAGGTTTCGTTTCAGCCATATCATTTTTTGTAATTTTGTTCATATGTTAATTATGAAACGTTTGTCTGATTATCCAGTAAAATGATCCGGTCGTAAAATGGCAAGGCGTGCAAGTTACATTTTGCAGCTTCTCTATGTAAATGAACATGATATTATCTGCTTATTGTTATTATCTGCTTATGGCCAGACCAATATATATTGAGTTTGAAAAAGAAGCTTGACAAAAAGGCTTTCAGATTTATGCTATAAACGTTCACATCGAAGCTACTTTTTATGCTCAATGAAATGCCCTGATCATACTCACCATAGGGATAGAGTGAAACTTATGCTTGAGTCTGCCCACTTGTGTTGTTTATCCTGTCTTTCCACTTTCCAGTGTTGCATACTGATGAATATATATCTAGCAGGTAACAAAGCATCAGCTACTGTTCAACCCTGCCTACTGCTCCATCATGATATAATTCCTAAATGATGTTCAGACACTTAATGATGCACTTCGTCTGTTCTCTACTCCCAAATCTTTGTAAGGACACAAAACAATTGATGAAAAGGTACATACCTTGTCACCTTTTTGTTTAGTATATTTTTACATTTAGTTTCATCACCACACAATACAAGTGGATTATGCAATACATTGTGGTTTGTTTTATCTTCAGATGCATTTTATCTTCAGATGCATTTTTAGAAGGTATTGGAATCTAACCTGCACCTCTTGATGTGCCCTAGATCTAACTTGCACCTCTTGTGATATATAAAACCTAACCTCTTGGGGACCTCTTGCAGATTCTTGTGCGGAGGGCCAAGAATTGGTATACATGCTTGGATTCAGGGAGTTCCTGCTGCGCTGAAAGAACTTAATGTCTGTATTCAATCCCGCAATTCTAAATCCCACCAATCTGATTGGTGAACTTTATTATTTTTAAAAAAACAGTGAACTTAAGTGTTGACTAAGTAGGTGCCCGTGCGATGCCACAGAACATAAATTGCTTCTCGATTTGTATATCAGCTATGCTTCCTGTGGAGCAAGGAAGCGAACGCAAGCCAGCCTTTTGTATTAGTGCATTCTGTTCAGTTCTTACTTGATCATCCCGTGTTCTCGCGTGTGCCATGGCCGAGTGGCAAGCTCAACACTGGTATTGTTGTCTTGTCTCAAATGAAGTCCGGTTCCACAAGTTAACCGAAAATCTTCATGGGTGATAGCTGTGTCAGATTCTTCCGCGCATAGGGCAAGTAATGCAAGTGATAGCTGTGTCAATTTACCCCCATTTTTTTGGGCATCACTTGTCTCAAATGAAGTCCATTGGAGGTTCGCAATTTATGTTCCGTGGCATCGCACGGGCACCTACCTAGTATATCATATATATGGGCGGCTCCATTGGTCATACCTAACCGTACGCACGTCGCCGTGTAGAAAAAGATAGGCACCCTGCTTGCTTTTGCTGAGCTAGGCATGCATGCAGGGCTGCCCCACATGCATGGCCTTACCTACCATGTACAATACTGGTTGTCACTAAACATTGTGCCACTAACTACACTTAGACATATGTTATGACCAATCTCCAGGGGATGTCTATTTACGTCGTTGGCGGTTTATTTGTACTGGCTAAACGGCTCTAGACAACAAGAGACAGAACGGGTAGTTCGCGTTACTTTGTTTCTAGAATAATGTCCGTATAGTGCGTCTCATGATTGCGTCCACCGTAAACCAGGGTGTGCTAGCTCATCATTGGTTTGTGCTACGATCTAACCGTTGGTGACTATCCTGATTTAATGATGGACAACATTGATGAGTTGACCGGTAAGATGATGCTGACTCTGAGAAAGATTGAGAAGGATAAGATCGTAGTCGCCAAAGCTTACAACAATAAGGTAAAGTCCAAGCCATTTTAAGTTGGTGATCTGGTCTGGAAGACAATCTTGCCACTAAGGAGCAAGTAATAGAAGTTTAGCAAATGGTCACCAAGTTGGGAAGAGCCTCATTAAGGTATGGAGGTAATATTGGCAATGCGTGTATATTACAGACTCTACATGGTGATAAGCTACCTAAAGCATCGAATGGACATTTCCTGAAGCGATATCATCTAAGTGTATGACAACATTGATGAGGTGACCGGCAAGAGGATGCTGACTCTGAGAAAGATCGTAGTCGCCTAGGCTTACAACAAGAAGGTAAAATCCAAGCCATTTTTAATTGGAGATCTCATCTGGAAGATAGTCTTGCCACTAAGGAGCAAGTACTGGAAGTTTGGCAATGGACACCAAGCTGGGAAGGGCCTTACAACGTTATGGATGTAATATCTGGCATTGGCAATGCGTGTATATTACAGATTTTACACAGTGATAAGCTACCTAAGGCATCGAATGGACGTTTCCTAAATCGATATCATCCAAGTGTATCCCAAGATGCTTAGAAAACCAATATTTGCACATTAGGTTGTTAATGCCATGCACCATTTGCTTTTGGTTCGCTCAGCTCTTCCAAAAGGCAAGGATCATGTGTTGAAAACATATGTTCCACCTGATGAGGCCGCGAATGGTCCGCCTGAAAGGGAAATGTGCCCTTGGGCCATTTCTAAGTATTTTGGTGATTAAGTGCCAACACAAGTGCTTAAATGTGAATTTATGCTCATGGATGGACAAAGTGCAAATCAAGAGTAAAGGTATGTTTCTAAGCCTTAGTACATTGGTTTTGTGTACTAATCTACTTGTCTAAGTGTTAGAAACAGAAAGAAGAAGAAAAGAAAAGAGGTGGAAAAGGCTTGGCTGTGGTAAGCCAAGACTCAGCTCGGTCTGGCACACCGGACTGTCCGGTGGTGCACCGGACAGTGTCCAATGCGCCAGGCTGACTCGGCATAAAGTGGCCGCTCTCGGGAATTTACCGAAGGCGTACGGCTAAAATTCACCGGACTGTCCGGTGTGCACCGGACTGTCCGGTGAGCCAACGGTCGGCCGGGCCAACGGTCGACCGCGCGATCTGCGCAGGACACGTGGCCGAGCCAACGGTCGGAAGGGGGCACCGGACTGTCCGGTGTGCACCGGACATGTCCGGTGCGCCAACGGCTCCCGCATCTGCAACGGTCGGCTTCGCCATTTAAGGAAGGAAATCGGGCACCGGACAGTGTCCGGTGTGCACCGGACTGTCCGGTGCGCCCGACGACAGAAGGCAAGGATGGCCTTCTGGATTTGTTCTCAACGGCTCCTAGCTGCCTTGGGGCTTTAAAAGGGACCCCTAGGCGCATGGAGGAGTACACCAAGCAACCTTAGAGCATTCTTGATCATCCACACTCAGTCTTTGCGCATTCGTTTGTCATTCTCAGTGATTCGAGCTCCGTTCTAGTGAGAACTTTGAGATAGTCTTTTGAGCTCGATTCTTGGCCGTGTGTGTGCGCATTTTGCTGTGGATTTGTGTGTGTTGCTTCCCATCCTTACTCCGTGATTCTTTGTGAACATCAAAAGTGTAAGGGCGAGAGGCTCCAAGTTGTGGAGATTCCTCGCAAACGGGATATTGAAAAGAAAAGCATAACACTGTGGTATTCAAGTTGATCATTGGATCACTTGAGAGGAGTTGAGTGCAACTCTCGTCCGTTGGGACGCCACAACGTGGAGTAGGCAAGTTTTGTACTTGGCCGAACCACGGGATAAATCAATGTGTCTTCTCTGTGTTGAATTCTTTGTGATTATCGTATTGTGCAAGACCTTCTCTCTAGCCACTTGGTGATTATTGTGCTAACACCTAATAAGTTTTTGTGGCTATAAGTTTAAGTTTCACAGGATCACCTATTGACCCCCCCCCCCCTCTAGGTGCTCTCAATTGGTACCGGAGCCGTTCTCTTCAAGAAAGGGACTAATCGCCCGAAGAGATGGATCCTAAGGGCAAGGGGATGGTGATCAACGACAAGGAGACCTTCGTCAACGAGCCAAGGGATGACAAGTCCAACGACTCGGGCTCGGGCCACAGACGTAAAGATGGGAAGAAGAAGACAAGACGCATCAAGGAGATCGTCTACTACGACAGCGATGAGTCTACTTCCTCCCAAAAGGACGACGACCACAACAAATACGAGAGAAAGAAACCGGTCAATTCGAACTTTTCTTTTGATTACTCTTGTATTCCTCAAAGTACTAATGCTCATTTATTATCTATTCCACTTGGTAAACCTCCTCATTTTGATGGAGAGGACTACGGATTTTGGAGTCACAAAATGCGTAGTCACTTGTTCTCTCTCCATCCTAGCATATGGGAGATTGTAGAAAGTGGAATGCACTTTGATAGTACGGATAGTCCCATGTTTATTAATGAACAAATTCATAAAAATGCACAAGCTACTACTGTGTTGCTAGCCTCTTTGTGCAGGGACGAGTACCATAAGGTGAGCGGCTTGGACAATGCCAAGCAGATCTGGGACATGATAGTCGCCTAGAGGGGGGGTTGATAGTCGCCTAGAGGGGGGGTGAATAGGGCGAAACTGAAATTTACAAATATAAACACAACTACAAGCCGGGGTTAGCGTTAGTAACAATAAATGAGTCCGCAAGAGAGGGCACAAAACAAATCCCAAGCGAATAAGCAAATGAGACACGGAGATTTGTTTTACCGAGGTTCGGTTCTTGCAAACCTACTCCCCGTTGAGGAGGCCACAAAGGCCGGGTCTCTTTCAACCCTTCCCTCTCTCAAACGGTCCCTCGGACCGAGTGAGCTTCTCTTCTCTAATCAAGCCGGGAACAAAACTTCCCCGCAAGGGCCACCACACAATTGGTGCCTCTTGCCTTGATTACAATGGAGTTGTGATCTCAAGAACAAGTGAGAAAGAAAAGAAGCAATCCAAGCGCAAGAGCTCAAATGAACACGGCAAATCACTCTCTCTAGTCACTAGAGTTTTGTGTGGAATTGGAGAGGATTTGATCTCTTTGAATGTGTCTAGAATTGAATGCCTAGAGCTCTTGTAGTAGTTGAGAAGTGGAAAACTTGGATGGCAATGAATGTGGGGTGGTTGGGGTATTTATAGCCTCAACCACCAAAAGTGACCGTTGGCTGGAGGCGTCTGCTCGATGGCGCACCGGACAGTCCGGTGCACACCGGACAGTCCGGTGCCCCTGCCACGTCATCACTGCTGTTGGATTCTAGCCGTTGGAGCTTCTGACTTGTGGGCCCGCCTGGGTGTCCGGTGCACACCGGACATGTACTGTTTGATGTCCGGTGCACCGGCATGGGCGATTCTGACTTCTGCGCGCGCTGCGCGCGCATTTAATGCACCGCAGGGAGCCGTTGGCGCCGTAGGGAGCCGTTGCTCCGCTGGCACACCGGACAGTCCGGTGTACACCGGACAGTCCGGTGAATTATAGCGGAGCGGCTGCCGCGCGAACCCGAGGCTGGCGAGATCAGGAGGCCGAGCTTCTTTGGAGCACCGGACATGTCCGGTGCACACCGGACAGTCCGGTGAATTATAGCGCGCCGGCTTCCGAGAAATCCCGAGGGTGAAGAGTTTGAGTCTGAGTCCCCTGGTGCACCGGACAGGTACTGTTCACTGTCCGGTGGCACACCGGACAGTCCGGTGCGCCAGACCAGGGGTGCCCTCGGTTGCCCCTTTGCTCCTTTATTGAATCCAACACATGATCTTTTTATTGGCTAGATGTGAACCTTTTGCACCTGTATAACTTATACACTAGAGCAAACTAGTCAGTCCAATATTTGTGTTGGGCAATTCAACCACCAAAATTATTTAGGAACTAGGTGTAAGCCTAATTCCCTTTCAATCTCCCCCTTTTTGGTGATTGATGCCAACACAAACCAAAGCAAATGTAGAAGTGCATAATTGAACTAGTTTGCATAATGTAAGTGAAAAGGTTACTTGGAATTGAGCCAATATAACTACTTACAAGATATGCAAGGAATGTTTCTTTCTTATATAACATTTTGGACCACGTTTGCACCACATGTTTTGTTTTTGCAAATTCTTTTTGTAAATCCATTTCAAAGATCTTTTGCAAATAGTCAAAGGTATATGAATAAGAGTTTGCAAAGCTTTTTCAAGATTTGAAATTGTCTCCCCCTATTTCAAATGCTTTTCCTTTGACTAAACAAAACTCTCCCTAAAAGAGATCCACCTCTTAGTGTTCAAGAGGGTTTTGATATACCATTTTTGAAATACTACTTTCTCCCCCTTTTGAACACAATAGGATACCAAATGATAAAGACTTTTGGAAAGCACTAAGTTTTTGAATTTGGTGGTGGTGGTGCGGTCCTTTTGCTTTGGGCTCATTTCTCCCCCTTTTTGGCATGAATCGCCAAAAACGGAATCATTAGAGCCCTCGAAGTGCAATCTTCCCCTTTGGTCATAAATAAGTGAGTTAAGATTATACCAAAGACGAAGTCCTTTTGCGTTTGAGCTTTTACTCTCTCCCCCAAGGATGAAGTCCTTTTCCTTGATGCTCATTTCTCCCCCAAAGACGAGAGAGTTGCTCGGAGTGATGGCGAAGCATGAGTTACAGAGTGGAAGCCTTTGTCTTCGCCGAAGACTCCAATTTCCTTTCAATATACCTATGACTTGGTTTGAAATCGACTTGAAAACACATTAGTCATAGCATATAAAGGAGATATGATCAAAGGTATTCAAAAGAGCTATGTGTGCAAGCTTAGCAAAAGAAATTTCTAGAATCAAGAATATTGAGCTCATGCCTAAGTCTGGTAAAAGATTGTTCATCAAGTGGCTTGGTAAAGATATCGGCTAATTGATCTTTAGTATTAATGTAAGAAATCTCGATATCCCCCTTTTGTTGGTGATCCCTAAGAAAATGATACCGAATGGCTATGTGCTTAGTGCGGCTATGCTCGACGGGATTGTCGGCCATTTTAATTGCACTCTCATTATCACATAGCAAAGGGACTTTGGTTAATTTGTAGCCGTAGTCCCGCAGGGTTTGCCTCATCCAAAGCAATTGCGCGCAACAATGTCCTGCAGCAATGTACTCGGCTTCGGCGGTGGAAAGAGCGACCGAATTTTGCTTCTTTGAAGCCCAAGACACCAAGGATCTTCCCAAGAACTGGCAAGTCCCCGATGTGCTCTTCCTATTGATTTTGCACCCCGCCCAATCGGCATCCGAATAACCAAGTAAATCAAATGTGGATCCCCGAGGGTACCAAAGCCCAAACTTAGGGGTATAAGCCAAATATCTCAAGATTCGTTTTACGGCCGTAAGGTGGGATTCCTTAGGGTCGGATTGGAATCTTGCACACATGCAAACGGAAAGCATAATGTCCGGTCGAGATGCACATAAATAAAGCAATGAACCAATCATCGACCGGTATACCTTTTGATCCACGGACTTACCTCCCGTGTCGAGGTCGAGATGCCCATTAGTTCCCATGGGTGTCTTGATGGGTTTGGCATCCTTCATCCCAAACTTAGCAAGAATGTCTTGAGTGTACTTCGTTTGGCTAATGAAGGTGCCCTCTCGGAGTTGCTTGACTTGGAATCCTAGAAAATACTTCAACTCCCCCATCATCGACATCTCGAATTTCTGTGTCATGATCCTACTAAACTCTTCACATGTAGACTCGTTAGTAGACCCAAATATAATATCATCAACATAAATTTGGCATACAAACAAGTCATTTTCAAGAGTTTTAGTAAAGAGTGTAGGATCGGCCTTGCCGACTTTGAAGCCATTTGCAATAAGGAAATCTCTAAGGCATTCATACCATGCTCTTGGGGCTTGCTTGAGCCCATAAAGCGCCTTAGAGAGCCTATAAACATGGTTAGGATACTCACTGTCTTCAAAGCCGGGAGGTTGCTCAACATAGACCTCTTCCTTGATTGGTCCATTGAGGAAGGCACTCTTCACGTCCATTTGATAAAGCTTGAAGCCATGGTAAGTAGCATAGGCTAATAATATGCGAATTGACTCAAGCCTAGCTACGGGTGCATAGGTTTCACCGAAATCCAAACCTTCGACTTGTGAATACCCTTTGGCTACGAGTCGAGCTTTGTTCCTTGTCACCACACCATGCTCATCTTGCTTGTTGCGGAAGACCCATTTGGTTCCTACAACATTTTGGTTAGGACGTGGAACTAAATGCCAGACCTCATTCCTCGTGAAATTGTTGAGCTCCTCTTGCATTGCCACCACCCAATCCGAATCTTGGAGAGCTTCCTCTACCCTGTGTGGCTCAATAGAGGAAACAAAAGAGTAATGTTCACAAAAATGAGCAACCCGAGATCGAGTAGTTACCCCCTTATGAATGTCGCCGAGGATGGTGTCGACGGGGTGATCTCGTTGGATTGCTTGGTGGACTCTTGGGTGTGGCGGTCTTGGTTCTTCCTCATCCTCCTTTTCTTGATCATTTGTATCTCCCCCTTGATCATTGCTATCATCTTGAGGTGGTTCGTCTTCTTGATTTTGCTCTTCATCATTTTGAGCCTCATCCTCATTTTGAGTTGGTGGAGATGCTTGCATGGAGGAGGATGGTTGATCTTGTGTACTTGGAGGCTCTTCGGATTCCTTAGGACACACATCCCCGATGGACATGTTCCTTAGCGCGATGCATGGAGCCTGTTCTTCACCTATCTCATCAAGATCAACTTGCTCTACTTGTGAGCCGTTAGTTTCATCAAACACAACGTCACAAGAGACTTCAACTAGTCCAGTGGACTTGTTAAAGACCCTATATGCCCTTGTGTTTGAGTCATAACCAAGTAAAAAGCCTTCTACAGTTTTAGGAGCAAATTTAGATTTTCTACCTCTTTTAATAAGAATGAAGCATTTGCTACCAAAAACTCTAAAATATGAAATGTTGGGCTTTTTACCGGTTAGGAGTTCATATGATGTCTTCTTGAGGATTCGGTGAAGATATAACCGGTTGATGGCGTAGCAGGCGGTGTTGACCGCTTCGGCCCAAAACCGGTCCGGTGTCTTGTACTCATCAAGCATGGTTCTTGCCATGTCCAATAGAGTTCGATTCTTCCTCTCCACTACACCATTTTGTTGTGGCGTGTAGGGAGAGGAGAACTCATGCTTGATGCCCTCCTCCTCAAGGAAGCCTTCAATTTGAGAGTTCTTGAACTCCGTCCCGTTGTCGCTTCTTATTTTCTTGATCCTTAAGCCGAACTCATTTTGAGCTCGTCTCAAGAATCCCTTTAAGGTCTCTTGGGTTTGAGATTTTTCCTGTAAAAAGAATACCCAAGTGAAGCGAGAATAATCATCCACAATAACAAGACAATACTTACTCCCGCCGATGCTTATGTAAGCAATCGGGCCGAATAGATCCATGTGGAGTAGCTCAAGCGGCCTGTCGGTCGTCATGATGTTCTTGTGTGGATGATGGGCTCCAACTTGCTTTCCTGCCTGACATGCGCTACAAATCCTGTCTTTCTCAAAGTGAACATTGGTTAGTCCTAAAATGTGTTCTCCCTTTAGAAGCTTATGAAGATTCTTCATCCCAACATGGGCTAGTCGGCGGTGCCAGAGCCAACCCATGTTAGTCTTAGCAATTAAACATGTGTCGAGCTCAGCTCTATCAAAATCTACTAAGTATAGCTGACCCTCTAACACACCCTTAAATGCTATTGAATCATCACTTCTTCTAAAGACAGTGACACCTATATCAGTAAAAAGACAGTTGTAGCCCATTTGACATAATTGGGAAACAGAAAGCAAGTTGTAATCTAATGAATCAACAAGAAAAACATTGGAAATGGTATGGTCAGGTGAAATAGCAATTTTACCCAAACCTTTGACCAACCCTTGATTTCCATCCCCAAATGTGATAGCTCGTTGGGGATCTTTGTTTTTCTCATATGAGGAGAACATCCTTTTCTCCCCGGTCATGTGGTTTGTGCACCCGCTGTCGAGTATCCAACTTGAGCCCCCGGATGCATAAACCTACAAAACAAATTTAGTTCTTGACTTTAGGTACCCAAACTGTTTTGGGTCCTTTGGCATTAGATACAAGAACTTTGGGTACCCAAACACAAGTCTTGGAATCCTTGTGTTTGCCCCCAACAAATTTGGCAACTACTTTGCCGGATTTGCTAGTAAGCACATAAGATGCATCAAAAGTTTTAAATGAAATGGCATGATCATTTGATGCATTAGGAATTTTCTTCTTAGGCAACTTGGCACGGGTTGGTTGCCTAGAACTAGATGTCTCACCCTTATACATGAAAGCATGGTTAGGGCCAGAGTGAGACTTCCTAGAATGAATCTTCCTAATTTTGCTCTCAGGATAGCCTGCAGGGTATAAAATGTAACCCTCGTTATCCTGAGGCATGGGAGCTTTGCCCTTAACAAAGTTAGACAAGTTCTTAGGAGGGGCATTAAGTTTGACATTGTCTCCCCTTTGGAAGCCAATGCCATCCTTGATGCCAGGGCGTCTCCCATTATAAAGCATGCTACGAGCAAATTTAAATTTCTCATTTTCTAAGTTGTGCTCGGCAATTTTAGCATCTAGTTTAGCTATATGATCATTTTGTTTTTTAATTAAGGCTAGGTGATCATGGATAGCCTCAATATTAATATCTCTGCATCTAGTGCAAATAGAAACATGCTCAACATTAGATGTAGAGGGTTTGCAAGATTTAAGTTCTACAACCTTAGCATGCAACATTTCATTCTTAGTTCTAAGGTCGGAAATAGTAGCATTGCAATCATCAAAATTTATAGCCTTAGCAATTAAATTTTCATTCTCTAATCTAAGGCTAGCAAGAGATGCATTCAATTCATCAATCTTAGCAAGCAAGTCAACGTTATCATTTCTAAGATTGGGAATTGAAATATTACAAACATGTGAATCAACCTTAGCATTTAAAATAGCATTTTCATTTCTAAGGTTGTTAATCATCTCACGGCAAGTGCTTAGCTCACTAGACAATTTTTCACATTTTTCAACTTGTAGAGCGTAAGCATTTTTAACCTTAACATGTTTCTTATTCTCCTTGATTAGGAAGTCCTCTTGGGAGTCCAAGAGATCATCCTTTTCATGGATGGCACTAATTAGTTCATTTAATTTTTCCTTTTGTTCCATGTTAAGGTTAGCAAAAAGAATGCGCAAGTTATCCTCCTCATTTTTATCATCATCCTCATCACTAGATGTTTCATATTTAGTGGAGGACCTTGATTTTACCTTCTTTTTGCCGTCCTTGGCCATGAGACACTTGTGGCCGACGTTGGGGAAGAGAAGGCCTTTGGTGACGGCGATGTTGGCGGCGTCCTCGTCGTCGGAGGAGTCGCTTGAGCTTTCGTCTGAGTCCCACTCCCGACAAACATGGGCATCGCCGCCCTTCTTCTTGTAATACTTCTTCTTCTCCTTTCTTCTTCCCTTCTTGTCGTCGCCCCTGTCACTGTCACTAGACATAGGACATTTTGCAATAAAGTGACCGGGCTTACCACACTTGTAGCAAACCTTCTTGGAACGAGGTTTGTAGTCCTTCCCCTTCCGTTGCTTGAGGATTTGCCTAAAGCTTTTGATGATTAGGGCCATCTCCTCATTGTCGAGCTTGGAGGCGTCAATTGGTTGTCTACTTGGTGTAGACTCCTCCTTCTTCTCCTCCGTTGCCTTAAAGGCCACCGGTTGCGCCTCGGATGTGGAGGGCTCGTCAAGCTCGTTGATCTTCTTGGAACCCTTAATCATGCATTCAAAGCTAACAAAATTCCCGATGACTTCCTCGGGGGTCATTAGTGGATATCTTGGATTACCACGAATTAATTGAACTTGTGTGGGGTTAAGGAAAATAAGAGCTCTTAGAATAACCTTAACCACTTCGTGGTCATCCCACTTTGTACTCCCGAGGTTGCGCACTTGGTTCACCAAGGTCTTGAGCCGGTTGTACATGTCTTGTGGCTCCTCCCCTTGGCGAAGACGGAAGCGACCGAGCTCCCCCTCGATCGTTTCCCGCTTGGTGATCTTGGTGAGTTCATCACCTTCGTGCGCCGTCTTGAGAAGATCCCAAATCTCTTTGGCGTTCTTCAACCCTTGTACTTTGTTGTATTCCTCCTTGCTTAGGGAGGCAAGGAGGATGGTTGCGGCTTGGGAGTTGAAGTGCTCGATTTGGGCCACTTCGTCTGTGTCATAGTCCTCATCCCCTATAGATGGTACCTGTACACCATACTCAACAACATCCCATATACTCTTGTGGAGAGAGGTTAGATGAAATCGCATTAAATTACTCCACATAGCATAATCTTCACCATTAAAAGTTGGTGGTTTACCTAATGGGACGGAAAGTAGAGGTGTATGTTTAGGAACACGAGGATAGCGTAGGGGAATCTTACTATACTTCTTACGCTCTTGGCGTTTAGAAGTGACGGACGCCGCGTCGGAGCCGGAGGTAGATGTTGATGAAGTGTCGGTCTCGTAGTAGACCACCTTCCTCATCCTCTTGTGCTTGTCCCCACTCCGATGCGGCTTGTGAGAAGAAGATTTTTCCTTCTTCTCCTTGTGGTGAGAAGAGGAAGATATTTTCTCCTTCCGCTTGGAGGAGTTCTTCTTCTTCTCCCTTTTCTTGGTGCGGGACTCTTCCGATGAGGTGCTCCCTTGGCTTGTAGTGGGCTTGTCGCCGGTCTCCATCTCCTTCTTGGCGTGATCTCCCGACATCACTTCGAGCGGTTAGGCTCTAATGAAGCACCGGGCTCTGATACCAATTGATAGTCGCCTAGAGGGGGGGTGAATAGGGCAAAACTGAAATTTACAAATATAAACACAACTACAAGCCGGGGTTAGCGTTAGTAACAATAAATGAGTCCGCAAGAGAGGGCACAAAACAAATCCCAAGCGAATAAGCAAATGAGACACGGAGATTTGTTTTACCGAGGTTCGGTTCTTGCAAACCTACTCCCCGTTGAGGAGGCCACAAAGGCCGGGTCTCTTTCAACCCTTCCCTCTCTCAAACGGTCCCTCGGACCGAGTGAGCTTCTCTTCTCTAATCAAGCCGGGAACAAAACTTCCCCGCAAGGGCCACCACACAATTGGTGCCTCTTGCCTTGATTACAATGGAGTTGTGATCTCAAGAACAAGTGAGAAAGAAAAGAAGCAATCCAAGCGCAAGAGCTCAAATGAACACGGCAAATCACTCTCTCTAGTCACTAGAGTTTTGTGTGGAATTGGAGAGGATTTGATCTCTTTGAATGTGTCTAGAATTGAATGCCTAGAGCTCTTGTAGTAGTTGAGAAGTGGAAAACTTGGATGGCAATGAATGTGGGGTGGTTGGGGTATTTATAGCCTCAACCACCAAAAGTGACCGTTGGCTGGAGGCGTCTGCTCGATGGCGCACCGGACAGTCCGGTGCACACCGGACAGTCCGGTGCCCCTGCCACGTCATCACTGCCGTTGGATTCTAGCCGTTGGAGCTTCTGACTTGTGGGCCCGCCTGGGTGTCCGGTGCACACCGGACATGTACTGTTTGATGTCCGGTGCACCGGCATGGGCGATTCTGACTTCTGCGCGCGCTGCACGCGCATTTAATGCACCGCAGGGAGCCGTTGGCGCCGCAGGGAGCCGTTGCTCCGCTGGCACACCGGACAGTCCGGTGTACACCGGACAGTCCGGTGAATTATAGCGGAGCGGCTGCCGCGCGAACCCGAGGCTGGCGAGATCAGGAGGCCGAGCTTCTTTGGAGCACCGGACATGTCCGGTGCACACCGGACAGTCCGGTGAATTATAGCGCGCCGGCTTCCGAGAAATCCCGAGGGTGAAGAGTTTGAGTCTGAGTCCCCTGGTGCACCGGACAGGTACTGTTCACTGTCCGGTGGCACACCGGACAGTCCGGTGCGCCAGACCAGGGGTGCCCTCGGTTGCCCCTTTGCTCCTTTATTGAATCCAACACATGATCTTTTTATTGGCTAGATGTGAACCTTTTGCACCTGTATAACTTATACACTAGAGCAAACTAGTCAGTCCAATATTTGTGTTGGGCAATTCAACCACCAAAATTATTTAGGAACTAGGTGTAAGCCTAATTCCCTTTCAGGGGTGAATAGGGCGAAACTGAAATTCTCAAAAATAATCACAACTACAAGCCGGGTTAGCGTTAGAAATATAATCGAGTCCACGAGAGAGGGCGGAAAACAAATCGCAAGCGAATAATGAAGTGAGACACGCGAATTTGTTTTACCGAGGTTCGGTTCTCTCAAACCTACTCCCCGTTGAGGAGGCCACAAAGGCCGGGTCTCTTTCAACCCTTCCCTCTCTCAAACGGTCCCTTGGACCGAGTGAGCTTCTCTTCTCAAATCACTTGGGAATCAAACTTCCCGCAAGGGCCACCACACGATTGGTGCCTCTTGCCTCAATTACAAGTGAGTGTTTGATCACAAGAAAGAATGCGAAAGAAAAGAAGCGATCCAAGCGCAAGAGCTCAAATGAACACTACAAATCACTCTCTCTAGTCACTAGGGCTTTGTGTGGAGTTGGGAGAGGATTTGATCTCTTTTTGGTGTGCTTTGCAATGAATGCTAGCTCTTGTATAGTGGTTGGAAGCTGGGAAACTTGGATGCAATGAATGGTGGGGTGGTTGGGGTATTTATAGCCCCAACCACCAAAAGTGGCCGTTGGGAGGCTGTCTGTTCGATGGCGCACCGGACAGTCCGGTGCACACCGGACAGTCCGGTGCCCCCGCCACGTCATCAGTGCCGTTGGAAATTGACCGTTGGAGTTCTGACTTCTGGGCCCGCCTTGATGTCCGGTGGCGCACCGGACATGCACTGTTCACTGTCCGGTGCGCCGGCATGGGCGACTCTGACTTATGCGCGCGCTGTGCGCGCATTAAATGCCGTCGCAGGTAGCCGTTGGCGCGAAGTAGCCGTTGCTCCTAGGACGCACCGGACAGTCCGGTGTACACCGGACAGTCCGGTGAATTTTAGCGGAGCAGCTGAAGTGAAAACCCGAGGCTGGCGAGTTCCGGAGGCCGCCCTTCCTTGGAGCACCGGACATGTCCGGTGTACACCGGACAGTCCGGTGAATTATAGCGGAGTTGCCTATGGAAATTCCCGAAGGTGGCGAGTTTGTGTTGAAGTCCTCTGGTGCACCGGACATGTCCGGTGGTGCACCGGACACTGTCCGGTGTACACCGGACAGTCCGGTGCCCCCCAGACCAGAGGTGCCTTCGGTTGCCTTTAGCTCACTATTTGAACCCAACTTTGGTCCTTTTAATTGGCTTGATGTGAACCTTTGACACCTGTATAACTTATTAACTAGAGCAAACTAGTTAGTCCAAAGATTTGTGTTGGGCAATTCAACCACCAAAATTATATAGGAACTAGGTGTAAGCCTAATTCCCTTTCAATCTCCCCCTTTTTGGTGATTGATGCCAACACAAACCAAAGCAAATATAGAATTGCATAATTGAACTAGTTTGTATGATGTAAGTGCAAAGGTTGCTTGGAATTGAGCCAATATAAATACTTACAAGATATGCATGGATTGTTTCTTCATTTTTAACATTTTGGACCACGCTTGCACCACATGTTTTGTTTTTTCAAACTCTTTTGTAAATCCTTTTCAAAGTTCTTTTGCAAATGGTCAAAGGCAAATGAATAAGATTTTGAGAAGCATTTTCAAGTTTTGAAATTTTCTCCCCCTGTTTCAAATGCTTTTCCTTTGACTAAACAAAACTCCCCCTAAATGAAATCATCCTCAAGAGGGTTTTGATGATTCAAGTTGAAATACTATTTTCTCCCCCTTTTGAACTAAAAAAGATACCAATTGAGAAATACTCTTGGAAAACACTAAGTTTTTTGAAATTGGTGGTGGTGCGGTCCTTTTGCTTTGGGCTCAACCTTTCTCCCCCTTTGGCATGAATCGCCAAAAACGGAATCATTAGAGCCCACGAAGTGCTATCTTCCCCTTTGGTCATAAATAAATGAGTTAAGATTATACCAAAGACGAAGTCCTTTTGTTCTCTCCCCCAGAGATGGAGAGTCTCTTGGAGCGACGACGAAGGATGAGTTACGGAGTGGAAGCCTTTGTCTTCGCCGAAGACTCCAATTCCCTTTCAATATACCTATGACTTGGTTTGAAATAGTCTTGAAAACACATTAGTCATAGCATATACAAAAGAGACATGATCAAAGGTATATTTATGAGCTATGTGTGCAAGTTAGCAAAAGAAATTCCTAGAATCAAGAATATTGAGCTCATGCCTAAGTTTGGTAAAAGTTTGTTCGTCAAGAGGCTTGGTAAAGATATCGGCTAATTGATCTTTAGTATTAATGTATGCAATCTCGATATCTCCCTTTTGTTGGTGATCCCTAAGAAAATGATACCGAATGGCTATGTGCTTAGTGCGGCTATGCTCGACGGGATTGTCGGCCATTTTAATTGCACTCTCATTATCACATAGCAAAGGGACTTTGGTTAATTTGTAACCGTAGTCCCGCAGGGTTTGCCTCATCCAAAGCAATTGAGCGCAACAATGACCTGCGGCAATATAATCGGCTTCGGCGGTTGACAGAGCGATCGAATTTTGCTTCTTTGAAGCCCAAGACACCAAGGATCTTCCCAAGAACTGGCAAGTCCCTGATGTGCTCTTTCTATTAATCTTACACCCTGCCCAATCGGCATCCGAATAACCAATCAAATCAAATGTGGATCCCCGAGGGTACCAAAGCCCAAACTTAGGTGTATAAGCCAAATATCTCAAGATTCGTTTTACGGCCGTAAGGTGTGATTCCTTAGGGTCGGCTTGGAATCTTGCACACATGCAAACGGAAAGCATAATGTCCGGTCGAGATGCACATAAATAAAGCAATGAACCAATCATCGACCGGTATACCTTTTGATCCACGGACTTACCTCCCGTGTCGAGGTCGAGATGCCCATTGGTTCCCATGGGTGTCTTGATGGGCTTGGCATCCTTCATTCCAAACTTGCTTAGGATGTCTTGAGTATACTTCGTTTGGCTAATGAAGGTGCCCTCTTGGAGTTGCTTCACTTGAAATCCTAGAAAATACTTCAACTCCCCCATCATAGACATCTCGAATTTCTGTGTCATGATCCTACTAAATTCTTCACATGTAGATTCGTTAGTAGACCCAAATATAATATCATCAACATAAATTTGGCATACGAACAAATCATTGTCAAGAGTTTTAGTGAACAAAGTAGGATCGGCCTTGCCTACTTTGAAGCCATTAGCAATAAGGAAATCTCTAAGGCATTCATACCATGCTCTTGGGGCTTGCTTTAGCCCATAAAGCGCCTTAGAGAGCCTATAGACATGGTTAGGATACTCACTATCTTCAAAGCCGGGAGGTTGCTCAACATAGACCTCTTCCTTGATTGGTCCATTGAGGAAGGCACTTTTCACGTCCATTTGATAAAGCTTAAAGCCATGGTAAGTAGCATAGGCTAATAATATGCGAATTGACTCAAGCCTAGCTACGGGTGCATAGGTTTCACCGAAATCCAAACCTTCGACTTGGGAGTATCCCTTGGCCACAAGTCGAGCTTTGTTCCTTGTCACCACACCATGCTCATCTTGCTTGTTGCGGAAGACCCATTTGGTTCCTACAACATTTTGGTTAGGACGTGGAACTAAATGCCATACCTCATTTCTAGTGAAGTTGTTGAGCTCCTCTTGCATCGCCACCACCCAATCCGAATCTTGAAGTGCTTCCTCTACCCTGTGTGGCTCAATAGAGGAAACAAAAGAGTAATGTTCACAAAAATGTGCAACACGAGATCTAGTGGTTACCCCCTTATGAATGTCGCCGAGGATGGTGTCGACGGGGTGATCTCGTTGGATTGCTTGGTGGACTCTTGGGTGTGGCGGCCTTTGCTCTTCATCCTCCTTGTCTTGATCATTTGCATCTCCCCCTTGATCATTGCCGTCATTTTGAGGTGGCTCATTTGCTTGATCTTCTACTTCATCAACTTGAGCTTCATCCTCATTTTGAGTCGGTGGAGATGCTAGCGTGGAGGAGGATGGTTGATCTTGTGCATGTGGAGGCTCTTCGGATTCCTTAGGATACACATCCCCAATGGACATGTTCCTTAGCGCTATGCATGGAGCCTGTTCTTCACCTATCTCATCAAGATCAACTTGCTCTACTTGAGAGCCGTTAGTCTCGTCAAACACAACGTCACAAGAAACTTCAACAAGTCCTAAGGACTTGTTAAAGACTCTATATGCCCTTGTGTTTGAGTCATATCCTAGTAAAAAACCTTCTACAGTTTTAGGAGCAAATTTAGATTTTCTACCTCTCTTAACAAGAATAAAGCATTTGCTACCAAAAACTCTAAAATATGAAATGTTTGGCTTTTTACCGGTTAGGAGTTCATAGGATGTCTTCTTGAGGATTCGGTGTAGATACAACCGGTTGATGGCGTAACAAGCGGTGTTGACCGCCTCGGCCCAAAACCGATCCGAAGTCTTGTACTCATCAAGCATGGTTCTTGCCATGTCCAATAGAGTTCGATTCTTCCTCTCCACTACTCCATTTTGTTGTGGAGTGTAGGGAGACGAGAACTCATGCTTGATGCCCTCCTCCTCAAGGAAGCCTTCAATTTGAGAGTTCTTGAACTCCGTCCCGTTGTCGCTTCTAATTTTCTTGATCCTTAAGCCGAACTCATTTTGAGCCCGTCTCAAGAATCCCTTTAAGGTCTCTTGGGTTTGAGATTTTTCCTGCAAAAAGAACACCCAAGTGAAGCGAGAATAATCATCCACTATTACAAGACAATACTTACTCCCGCCGATGCTTATGTAAGCAATCGGGCCGAATAGATCCATGTGGAGTAGCTCAAGCGGCCTGTCGGTCGTCATGATGTTCTTGTGTGGATGTTGGGTTCCAACTTGCTTCCCGGCTTGACATGCGCTACAAATCCTGTCTTTCTCAAAATGAACATTTGTTAATCCTAAAATGTGTTCTCCCTTTAGAAGCTTATGAAGATTCTTCATCCCAACATGGGCTAGTCGGCGGTGCCAGAGCCAACCCATGTTAGTCTTAGCAATTAAGCAAGTGTCGAGTTCAGCTCTATCAAAATCTACCAAGTATAGCTGACCCTCTAACACTCCCTTAAATGCTATTGAATCATCACTTCTTCTAAAGACAGTGACACCTACATCAGTGAATAGATAGTTGTAGCCCATTTGACATAATTGGGATACGAAAAACAAATTGTAATCTAAAGAATCTACAAGAAAAACATTGGAAATAGTATGGTCAGGTGATATAGCAATTTTACCCAGTCCTTTGACCAAACCTTGATTTCCATCCCCGAATGTGATAGCTCGTTGGGGATCTTGGTTTTTCTCATATGAGGAGAACATCTTCTTCTCCCCTGTCATGTGGTTTGTGCACCCGCTGTCGAGTATCCAACTTGAGCCCCCGGATGCATAAACCTACAAAACAATTTTAGTTCTTGACTTTAGGTACCCAAACGGTTTTGGGTCCTTTGGCATTAGACACAAGAACTTTGGGTACCCAAACACAAGTCTTGGAGCCCTTGTGTTTGCCCCCAACAAACTTGGCAACTACCTTGCCGGATTTGTTAGTAAGCACATATGATGCATCAAAAGTTTTGAATGAAATAGCATGATCATTTGATGCAATAGGAGTTTTCTTTCTAGGCAACTTGGCACGGGTTGGTTGCCTAGAACTAGATGTCTCACCCTTATACATAAAAGCATGATTAGGGCCAGAGTGAGACTTCCTAGAGTGAATTCTCCTAATTTTGCTCTCGGGATAACCGGCAGGGTACAAAATGTAACCCTCGTTATCCTGAGGCATGGGAGGCTTGCCCTTAACAAAGTTAGACAAATTTTTAGGAAGGGCATTAAGTTTGACATTGTCTCCCCTTTGGAAGCCAATGCCATCCTTGATGCCCGGGCGTCTCCCATTATAGAGCATACTTCTAGCAAATTTAAACTTTTCATTTTCCAAGTTATGCTCGGTAATTTTAGCATCTAGTTTTGCTATATGATCATTTTGTTGTTTAATTAAGGACATGTGATCATGAATAGCATTGATATCAACATCTCTACATCTAGTACAAATAGAAACATGCTCAACATTAGATGTAGAGGGTTCGCAAGATTTTAATTCAACAACCTTAGCATGTAACATATCATTCTTAGTTCTAAGGTCGGAAATAATAGAATTGCAAACATCAAAATCTTTAGCCTTAGCAATCAAATTTTCATTTTCTACTCTAAGGCTAGCAAGAGAATCATTCAATTCCTTAATATTAGCAAGCAAGTCATTATCATCATTTCTAAGATTGGGAATTGAAGCATCACAAACATGAGACTCAACCTTAGCAATTAAACTAGCATTTTCATTTCTAAGGTTGGCAATAGTGTCATGGCAAGTGCTTAGCTCACTAGATAGTTTTTGACATTTTTCTACTTCTAGAGCATAAGCATTTTTAACCTTAACATGTTTCTTGTTTTCTTTAATTAGAAAATCCTCTTGGGAATCCAAAAGGTCATCTTTTTCATGAATAGCACTAATCAATTCATTTAATTTTTCTTTTTGTTCCATGTTAAGATTGGCAAAAAGGGTAAGCAAGTTATCCTCCTCATCACTAGCATTATCATCACTAGAGGACTCATATTTTATGGAGGATTTAGATTTAACCTTTTTCCTTTTGCCGTCCTTTGCCATGAGGCACTTGTGGCCGACGTTGGGGAAGAGAAGCCCTTTGGTGACGGCGATGTTGGCGGCGTCCTCGTCGGAGGAGGACTCGGTGGAGCTCTCGTCGGAGTCCCACTCGCGGCATACGTGGGCATCGCCGCCCCTCTTCTTGTGGTACCTCTTCTTTTCTCTTCTCTTGCCCTTCTTGTCGTTGTCCCTGTCACTGTCACTTGATAATGGACATTTAGCGATAAAGTGACCGGGCTTACCACACTTGTAGCAAACCTTCTTGGAACGGGATTTGTAGTCTTTCCCCTTCCGTTGCTTGAGGATTTGGCGAAAGCTTTTGATGATTAAAGCCATCTCCTCATTGTCGAGCTTGGAGGCGTCAATTGGTTGTCTACTTGGTGTAGACTCCTCCTTCTTTTCCTCCGTCGCCTTGAAGGCCACCGGTTGTGCCTCGGATGTGGAGGGTTCGTCAAGCTCGTTGATCTTCTTTGATCCTTTAATCATACATTCAAAGCTCACAAAGTTCCCGATAACTTCCTCGGGGGTCATTAGTGGGTATCTAGGATTACCACGAATTAATTGAACTTGAGTGGGGTTAAGGAAAATGAGAGCTCTTAGAATAACCTTAACCACCTCGTGATCGTCCCACTTCTTGCTCCCGAGGTTGCGCACTTGGTTCACCAAAGTCTTGAGCCGGTTGTACATGTCTTGTGGCTCTTCCCCTTGGCGAAGTCGAAAGCGACCGAGCTCCCCCTCGATCGTTTCCCGCTTGGCGATCTTTGTTAGTTCATCACCCTCGTGCGCGGTCTTGAGGAGGTCCCAAATTTCCTTTGCACTCTTCAACCCTTGCACCTTGTTGTACTCCTCTCTATTTAGAGAGGCCAAGAGTATGGTTGTGGCTTGGGAGTTGAAGTGCTCGATTTGGGCCACCTCGTCCTCATCATAATCCTCATCCCCTATTGATGGTACCTGTGCTCCAAACTCAACAACATTCCATATACTTTTGTGGAGTGAGGTTAGATGAAATTTCATTAAATCACTCCACCTAGCATAATCTTCACCGTCAAAGGTTGGTGGTTTGCCTAATGGAACGGGAAGTAATGAAGTATGTCTAGATGTATGAGGATAGTGTAAGGGGATCTTACTAAACTTCTTACGCTCTTGGCATTTAGAAGTTACGGAGGGCGCATCGGAGTCGGAGGTCGATGTTGAAGAAGTGTCGGTCTCGTAGTAGACCACTTTCCTCATCCTCTTGTGCTTGTCGCCTTTCCGATGCGATTTGTGAGAAGAAGATTTTTCCTTCTTCTCTTTGTGATGAGAAGAGGAAGATCTTTTCTCCTTCCGTTTTGAGGAGTCCTTCTTCTTCTCCTTCCTCTTTGTGCGGGACTCTTCCGATGAAGTGCTCCCGTGGCTTGTAGTGGGCTTTTCGCCGGTCTCCATCTCCTTCTTGGCGTGATCTCCCGACATCACTTCGAGCGGTTAGGCTCTAATGAAGCACCGGGCTCTGATACCAATTGATAGTCGCCTAGAGGGGGGGTGAATAGGGCGAAACTGAAATTCCAAAAATAATCACAACTACAAGCCGGGTTAGCGTTAGAAATATAATCGAGTCCACGAGAGAGGGCGGAAAACAAATCGCAAGCGAATAATGAAGTGAGACACACGAATTTGTTTTACCGAGGTTCGGTTCTCTCAAACCTACTCCCCGTTGAGGAGGCCACAAAGGCCGGGTCTCTTTCAACCCTTCCCTCTCTCAAACGGTCCCTTGGACCGAGTGAGCTTCTCTTCTCAAATCACTTGGGAATCAAACTTCCCGCAAGGGCCACCACACGATTGGTGCCTCTTGCCTCAATTACAAGTGAGTGTTTGATCACAAGAAAGAATGTGAAAGAAAAGAAGCGATCCAAGCGCAAGAGCTCAAATGAACACTACAAATCACTCTCTCTAGTCACTAGGGCTTTGTGTGGAGTTGGGAGAGGATTTGATCTCTTTTTGGTGTGCTTTGCAATGAATGCTAGCTCTTGTATAGTGGTTGGAAGCTGGGAAACTTGGATGCAATGAATGGTGGGGTGGTTGGGGTATTTATAGCCCCAACCACCAAAAGTGGCCGTTGGGAGGCTGTCTGTTCGATGGCGCACCGGACAGTCCGGTGCACACCGGACAGTCCGGTGCCCCCGCCACGTCATCAGTGCCGTTGGAAATTGACCGTTGGAGTTCTGACTTCTGGGCCCGCCTTGATGTCCGGTGGCGCACCGGACATGCACTGTTCACTGTCCGGTGCGCCGGCATGGGCGACTCTGACTTATGCGCGCGTTGTGCGCGCATTAAATGCCGTCGCAGGTAGCCGTTGGCGCGAAGTAGCCGTTGCTCCTAGGACGCACCGGACAGTCCGGTGTACACCGGACAGTCCGGTGTACACCGGACAGTCCAGTGTACACCGGACAGTCCGGTGAATTTTAGCGGAGCAGCTGAAGTGAAAACCCGAGGCTGGCGAGTTCCGGAGGCCGCCCTTCCTTGGAGCACCGGACATGTCCGGTGTACACCGGACAGTCCGGTGAATTATAGCGGAGTTGCCTCTGGAAATTCCCGAAGGTGGCGAGTTTGTGTTGAAGTCCTCTGGTGCACCGGACATGTCCGGTGGTGCACCGGACAGTCCGGTGCCCCCCAGACCAGAGGTGCCTTCGGTTGCCTTTAGCTCACTATTTGAACCCAACTTTGGTCCTTTTAATTGGCTTGATGTGAACCTTTGACACCTGTATAACTTATTAACTAGAGCAAACTAGTTAGTCCAAAGATTTGTGTTGGGCAATTCAACCACCAAAATTATATAGGAACTAGGTGTAAGCCTAATTCCCTTTCAGGACACCCTCAAGATCTCTCATGAGGGGAATGATGTCACCTTGCTCACCAAGATGGAGTTGGTGGAGGGCGAGCTTGGACGGTTCGCAATGATAAGGGGCGAGGAGCCAACTCAAACATACAACCGGCTCAAGACCCTTATCAACAAAATAAGGAGCTACGGGAGCACGCGATGGACGGACCACGACGTCGTCCGCCTAATGCTAAGGTCATTTACCGTTCTTGATCCTCATTTGGTGAACAATATTCGTGAAAATCCCAGGTACACCAAAATGTCGCCCGAAGAAGTTCTTGGGAAATTTGTCAGCGGGCGAATGATGATCAAGGAGGCGAGGTACGTGGACGACGCCTTGAATGGTCCGATCAACGAGCCGCAACCACTTGCTCTCAAAGCAACACGAAGCAAGGAGGCGCTACCTAGCAAGGTGGCACAGTTTGAGGCGGCCGGACTTAATGATGAAGAGATGGCTCTCATCATCAAAAGATTCAAGACGGTGCTTAAAGGTCGCAAGGGACAGCCAAGCAAGACCAAAGCCAAGGGGAAGCGCTCATGCTTCAAATGCGGTAAGCTTGGTCATTTTATTGCTAACTGTCCCGACAATGATAGTGATCAGGATCAAGGGAACAAGAGGGAAAGAAAGAAGAACTATAAAAAGGCAAAGGGCGAGGCTCATCTTGGCAAGGAGTGGGATTCGGACTGCTCTTCGTCCGACTCCGACAATGAAGGACTCGCCGCCACTGCCTTCAACAAGTCATCCCTCTTCCCCAACGAGCGACACACTTGCCTCATGGCAAGGGAGAAGAAAGTAAGCACTCATAATACTAGTACTTATGCTTCTTCAAGTGAGGATGAGTCTAGTGATGATGATGAGATAGATTACTCATGCTTATTCAAGGGATTAGATAGAACCAAGGTAGACAAAATTAATGAATTAATTGATGCCTTGAATGATAGGAATATACTTTTAGAAAAGCAAGAAGATTTGTTGTATGAAGAACATGATAAATTTGTAGAAGCTCAGAAATCTCTTGCTCTAGAAATTAAGAGAAATGAAATGCTCTCTAGTGAACTATCTTCTTGTCATGAAACTATTGCTAAGTTAAAGTGTTTTAATGATGATTTAAATGCTAGACTAGAAGTAGCTAGTAAATCTAATTCGAGTGTAGAAATTGTTGAAACTTGTAATAGGTGCAAAGATTTTGACATTGATGCTTGTAGTGAACACCTAGTTTCAATTTCCAAACTTAATGATGAATTGGCTAGTCTTAATGCTCAACTTAAGACTAGCAAAAGTAATTTTGATAAGCTAAAATTTGCAAGGGATGCCTACACAATTGGTAGACACCCCTCAATTAAGGATGGACTTGGCTACAAGAGGGAAGCCAAGGACTTGACAAGCCATAAGGCTCCGATCTCCGCCAAGGAGAAAGGGAAGGCTCCTATGGCTAGTAGTGCTAAAAAGAACCATGCTTTTATGTACCATGATAGGAGACAAACTAGAAATGCTTTTAGGAGTTATAATGCTTATGATGATTTTGATTCTCATGCCATGTTTGCTTCTAGTTCTTCCTATATACATGGTAGAAATATGAGAAGTGCTATTCATCATGTGCCTAGAAAGAATATTATTCATGCTCCTAGGAAAGTAATGAATGAATCTTCTACAATATATCATGCTTTGAATGCTTCCTTTGCAATTTGTAGAAAGGATAGAAAGGTGATTGCTAGGAAATTAGGGGCAAAATGCAAGGGTGATAAAACTTGCATTTGGGTCCCTAAGACAATTGTGACTAACCTTGTAGGACCCAACAAGAGTTGGGTACCTAAGTCCCAAGCCTAAATTTGCCTTGCAGGTTTATGCATCCGGGGGTTCAAGCTGGATTATTGACAGCGGATGCACAAACCATATGACGGGGGAGAAGAAGATGTTCACCTCCTACGTCAAGAATAAGGATTCCCAAGATTCAATTATATTCGGTGATGGGAATCAAGGCAAGGTAAAAGGGTTAGGTAAAATTGCAATTTCTAATGAGCACTCCATCTCTAATGTGTTTTTAGTTGAGTCTCTTGGTTACAATTTGCTATCCGTTAGTCAACTATGCAATATGGGATATAATTGTCTTTTTACAAATGTAGATGTGTCTGTCTTTAGAAGAAGTGATGGTTCACTAGCTTTTAAGGGTGTATTAGACGGCAAACTTTATTTAGTTGATTTTGCAAAAGAGGAGGCCGGTCTAGATGCATGCTTAATAGCTAAGACTAGCATGGGCTGGCTGTGGCATCGCCGCTTAGCACATGTAGGGATGAAGAACCTTCACAAACTTCTAAAGGGAGAACATGTGGTAGGTTTGTCTAACGTGCAATTCGAAAAAGATAGACCTTGTGCAGCTTGTCAAACAGGTAAACAAGTGGGAGGAGTGCATCACAGCAAGAATGTGATGACCACTTCAAGACCTCTGGAGCTGCTGCATATGGACCTCTTCGGACCCGTCGCCTATCTAAGCATAGGAGGAAGTAAGTATGGTTTAGTTATTGTTGATGACTTTTCCCGCTTCACTTGGGTGTTCTTTTTGCAGGATAAGTCTGAAACCCAATGGACCCTCAAGCGCTTCCTCAGGAGAGCTCAAAATGAGTTTGAGCTCAAGGTGAAGAAGATAAGGAGCGACAACGGGTCCGAGTTCAAGAACCTTCAAGTGGAGGAGTTCCTTGAGGAGGAAGGGATCAAGCATGAGTTCTCCGCTCCCTACACACCTCAGCAAAATGGTGTGGTAGAGAGGAAGAACAGGACGCTCATAGATATGGCGAGGACTATGCTTGGAGAATTCAAGACCCCCGAGTGTTTTTGGTCGGTAGCCGTGAACACGGCTTGCCATGCCATCAACAGGGTCTACCTTCATCGTCTCCTCAAGAAGACTTCGTATGAGCTACTAACCGGTAACAAACCCAATGTATCTTACTTTCGTGTATTTGGGAGCAAGTGCTACATTCTAGTAAAGAAGGGTAGAAATTCTAAATTTGCTCCCAAAGCTGTAGAAGGGTTTTTGTTAGGTTATGACTCAAATACAAAGGCGTATAGAGTCTTCAACAAATCATCGGGTTTGGTTGAAGTCTCTAGCGACGTTGTATTTGATGAGACTAATGGCTCTCCAAGAGAGCAAGTTGTTGATTGTGATGATGTAGATGAAGAAGATGTTCTGACGGCCGCTATACGAACCATGGCGATTGGAGAAGTGCGGCCACAGGAACAAGATGAACGAGATCAACCTTCTTCCTCAACAACGGTGCATCCCCCAACTCAAGACGATGAACAGGTTCATCAAAAGGAGGCGTGTGATCAAGAGGGAGCACAAGATGATCACGTAATGGAGGAAGAAGCGCAACCGGCACCTCCAACCCAAGTTCGAGCGGTGATTCAAAGGGATCATCCCGTCGACCAAAATTTGGGTGACATTAGCAAGGGAGTAACTACTCGATCTCGATTAGTTAATTTTTGTGAGCATTACTCCTTTGTCTCTTCTATTGAGCCTTTCAGGGTAGAGGAGGCCTTGCTAGATCCGGATTGGGTATTGGCCATGCAGGAGGAACTCAACAACTTCAAGCGCAATGAAGTTTGGACACTGGTGCCTCGTCCCAAGCAAAATGTTGTGGGAACCAAGTGGGTGTTCCGCAACAAACAGGACGAACACGGGGTGGTGACGAGGAACAAGGCTCGACTTGTGGCAAAAGGTTATGCCCAAGTCGCAGGTTTGGACTTTGAGGAGACGTTTGCTCCTGTGGCTAGGCTAGAATCAATTCGTATCTTGCTGGCATATGCCGCTCACCATTCTTTCAGGTTGTTCCAAATGGATGTGAAGAGCGCTTTCCTCAACGGGCCAATCAAGGAGGAGGTGTACGTGGAGCAACCCCCTGGCTTCGAGGATGAACGGTACCCCGACCACGTGTGTAAGCTCTCTAAGGCGCTCTATGGACTTAAGCAAGCCCCAAGAGCATGGTATGAATGCCTTAGAGACTTTTTACTTGCTAATGCTTTCAAGGTTGGGAAAGCCGATCCAACTCTGTTCACTAAGACATGTGATGGTGATTTGTTTGTGTGCCAAATTTATGTCGATGACATAATATTTGGTTCTACTAACCAAAAGTCTTGTGAAGAGTTTAGCAGGGTAATGACTCAGAAATTTGAGATGTCGATGATGGGCGAGTTGAACTACTTCCTTGGGTTCCAAGTGAAGCAACTCAAGGACGGCACCTTCATCTCCCAAACGAAGTACACGCAAGATCTGCTAAAGCGGTTTGGGATGAAGGACGCCAAGCCCGCAAAGACTCCGATGGGGACCGACGGACACACCGACCTCAACAAAGGAGGTAAGTCCGTTGATCAAAAAGCATACCGGTCAATGATAGGGTCTTTACTTTATTTATGTGCTAGTAGACCGGATATCATGCTTAGCGTATGCATGTGTGCTAGATTTCAATCCGATCCTAAGGAGTGTCACTTAGTGGCGGTGAAGCGAATTCTTAGATATTTGGTTGCTACGCCTTGCTTCGGGCTCTGGTATCCAAAGGGGTCTACCTTTGACTTGATTGGATACTTAGACTCCGACTATGCTGGATGTAAGGTCGATAGGAAGAGTACATCGGGGACGTGCCAATTCTTAGGAAGGTCCCTGGTGTCATGGAACTCTAAGAAACAAACTTCCGTTGCCCTATCCACCGCTGAGGCCGAGTACGTTGTCACACCCGGTTCTAGAAGGCAAACCGAATGCGAACCATGTACGTGCCAGGATCAGTTATTCACGTACACAGCAGTTACATAACATGGACATCATCACACAGTGCTCAAAATAGTATTAAAGGGGAAAATAGTTGATTACATCATACGTCTGAGACGTCCATATAGTCCTTACAATAAATCAAAGTGCGGAAAAGAAACGTAGATAAACGCGGCCTTCACAGGCAGCCGACTGGGGGTTGCCGCTAACCCACACCTAGAACTCGTCGTAGTCTTGGAACTCCTGGAAGTCTCCTTCCACAGCTTCATCTTCGCCTGAGCAGTGGTTGCAATGCTGACAACCTGGGGATGGGGGGGGGTTTGGTGTGTAGAGCAAGGGTGAGTACACATCAACATACTCAGCAAGTATCCTGTTTGGCTGTAGTGGACTAGCTTTATGTGGGGGATAAGTCAAGCAGTTGCTTTTAGTTGATCAGGTTATTATTTACTAATAGAAAGCCAGGTTTTAGCTTTAACCCAAGTTATTAACCCGATGTACCCTTTCCAAACGGAAAGAATACCACTTACCAGCACCATAGTCATAACCAAAACCATCGATCTCATAGCCACCTGTACCATAATGTCTCTGATCAAGTACCACTAATCACTGGAGCTCCCTTGGCCGCTCATAACCGCGAGAACGGCTGATATATCAGTTTACAAACACTCTGCAGAGGTTGTGCACTTTACCCACAAGCCGTGATTCCCATTCTGCCCGGAGAGAGCTACTCCCCATTGACCACTACCTAGGTGGCCTAGCAGGGCATCACTACGTAGCCTTTACAAAGATTCCCCGGGGCTGTAGCCACCCGTTAGGTTTCCTAAATGCACCGCACTCCTCCCCAAGGGGCGAACCCAAACTTGGCAGAGCGAGCCGCATACACCGAGCCCCATTGACGGCACGACGGCTAAGTGAACTACACCCCGGATCCTCTAATTATTCAGCTAAGGGCGCCCCATTCCACCCTCATGGTTGCACTGTTTTCCCGGGCGGTCATCCATAGAACAGGTCCTTACGGAGAGGCACTCGAGAAACCGCTCGAGCCCCCTTAAAGGCCACAAGTATAACATCATAATAAGAAGAGGGAAAACAGCGTATCATAGATAATCTCATCATGTTCATTGATTATGGTTGAGCAATAGCATAAAGCTAAACAATAATAATCCAACCCAAATAGGTAAGCAAGGACAGGGATAACAAAACTAGTCAATCCTTAGGCATAAATGTATACAGCGGGAGGTGAATTAAATAATGAATAGGACATAGATAGGTCAAGGGACACTTGCCTCCACCAACCGACTGCTGCTCAGGGGCTTCTCCTGCGAGTTCCTCGGGCTCTTCAACCGGATCGTTCTCTATGCGATTGCAAGCATACATACATACATCCATTCAAATTGGGAAGCAAACAGTACATCATACAAGGGAACAAATAAAGTGGATATGCATCAAGTATGACATTCGATGTCGCATTCATTATGGTTACAAAGAAACGAGAAAAGGTCTCGCGGGGGGGGGGGGTTAAAGCTTATGCACTAATGATTAGTTACAATTGGTTCTAACAAAAGAATTTAGTTATATGCACTAATGGAAACCTAGTCATTTTTAGTTGATCAACATTGAACTGGATAAACAATTGATTATATGAATTAACTAGCGTAACGGAATTCTAAATCAAGTCTCCTATTTCAATAACATGAACAATGATTATCCTGCCTAAAATAAAATAAGTAACAGTAATGAAAGAAAATAAAATAAAATAAAATAAAAAAATAAAAAAGGGGGGGGGGGGCGGTTGAACCGGCCAGGGGGCGGTTGAACCGGCCTGGGCAGGGGCGGGGGCGGCCAAGCCGGCGGCGGGCGGCCGAGCTGGCGGGGGGGCGGGCGGCTGAGCCGGCGGGGGCGCAGGGGCAGGGGGCGGCCGAGCTGGGGCGGCTGGGCCGGGGGCAGGGGCGGCCGAGCGGCGGCGCGGGCGGCCGAGCCGGGTGGCCACAGGGGCGGCCGAGCGGCGGCTGGGCGCGCGGGCAGGGGCGGTTGGGCCGGGCGGCGGCCTGACCGGGGAGAGGGAGGGGAGGGGAGAGGGAAGGGAGAGGGGAGGGCTCACCGGGGACAGGGACGGGGCGGCCGAGCGGCGGTGCGGCCGAGCTGCAGGGGGCGGCCGAGCTGCAGGGGGCGGCGGCTAGGGCAGGGGCGGCGGCTGGGGTGGGGAAGAGAGAGAATGAGAGGGAGGGAGAGGGATTGGGGGGAATTGGGGGGATTGGGAGGGGGCGGCTAGGCCAATGGGCCCAAAGGGGCGCGCAGGGGGGGGGGGGGCTGGGCCGGCCAGGGCGGCCCACGGCGCGGGAGAGAGAAAAGAAAAAGAGAAAAAAAAGAGAGAGAAAGAAAAAGAAAAAGAAAGAAAAGGTTTTTCTCCTTTTCGAAATCCGATCTTTCTAGATGAATGCACTTACATCTCTAAGCAATCAAAGAATGCATAGTTCGACATGGTGCATCAAACAACATCAAGTAATTTAGGGTTTTTCTTTACACGGGAAATCCAAGCCAAACTCCGCTATAACTTTGGAAAAGATCAAGGTTTAGCGAGGGAACGAGAAAAGAAAAGGGTAACACCTGAATTTGGTGAGAGACAAGAAGAAAAAAATTCTACCCCCAAATTCAGGGCGTTACAAACCTATCCCCCTTAAAAGAATCTCGCCCTCGAGATTCAGGGTTGGCTAGCAAAGAGCTCAGGGTATTTAGCCATCAGATCGTCTTCACGCTCCCAGGTTGCTTCTTCCTCAGAGTGGTGATTCCATCTGACTTTGCACATTCTGATGGTTTTCCTTCGAGTGACTCTGTCTGCGACCTCAAGGATTTGCACTGGCTTCTCAACGTAGGTCAAGTCCTCCTGGACTTCAAGACCTTCCACTGGCAACTGCTCTTCCGGCACACGCAAGCACTTCTTCAACTGAGACACATGAAAGACATCATGCACAGCAGACAAATTCTCTGGCAAACTGAGCTGATAGGCCACTTCTCCACGTCTTGCAAGAATCTGATACGGACCAATGTAGCGGGGTGCTAGCTTGCCTTTCACTCCGAATCTTCTGACTCCTCTGATCGGTGACACCTTCAGATAGACAAAGTCTCCGACTTCGAAACTCAGTTCTCTTCTTCTTGTGTCTGCATAGCTTCGCTGCCTCGATTGCGCTATCTTCAGATTCTCTCGGACCATCTTGATGTTCTCTTCGGCTTCAAGCAAAATGTCTGGCCCAAACACTTGCTTTTCTCCAGGCTGATCCCATTGCAACGGAGTTCTACAACTCCTCCCATAAAGCGCCTGAAACGGTGACATCTTCAAACTGGCCTGGTAACTGTTGTTATAGGAAAACTCTGCATAAGGCAATCTCTTATCCCATCCGGACTAATCTTGCAACGCACAGGCTCTCAACATGTCTTCAAGAATTTGGTTGGTCCTTTTGGTCTGGCCATCTGTCTGTGGGTGGTAAGCTGAACTGAAATTCAGATGCGTGCCCAAAGCTTCATGCAACTGCTGCCAGAAATGAGAGGTGAACTGTGTTCCTCTATCTGACACTATCTTCTTTGGCACACCATGAAGACAAACGATCCGAGACATATACAATCCTGCCAATACTGCACTGCTGTAGTTGGTCTTGACAGGTATGAAGTGGGCTGACTTGGTCAAGCGGTCCACTACTACCCAAATGGAATCGTAGCCGGCTCGAGTGCGAGGCAATCCGACTATGAAATCCATACCAATTTCATCCCATTTCCACTGAGGGATCTGCAACGGTTGCAACAATCCAGCAGGTCTCTGGTGCTCTGCCTTAATTCTTCGACAACTATCGCACATAGCCACATGCTTTGCGATTTCCCTCTTCATTCCGTACCACCAGAATTTCTTCTTCAGATCCTGATACATCTTCTCACTGCCAGGGTGAATCGAATAAGCTGTCTCATGAGCTTCCTTAAGAATCAACTCCCGAATAGACTGGACATTGGGAACACACAAGCGGTCTTTGAACCATATCACGCTTTCTGCATCTTCTCGAAAATCTTTGCCTCTGCCATCTAGAATCAGTCGCCGGATCTCATTGATCTTCTCATCATCCTTCTGCGCTTCTTTGATTTCGCGCTCCAAGGTAGGTTCCAACTCAACTGTGACTCCTCGCGAATTGTTCAGAAATCCGAGACTCAACCTGTCAAACTCCTTGGCCAACTCATAAGGCATTGGACGAGCGACCATCAGATTGACTTGACTCTTTCTGCTTAAAGCATCCGCCACTATGTTTGCTTTGCCTGGATGGTAATGGATCTCCAACTCATAATCTTTGATCAACTCTAACCATCTTCGCTGCCTCATGTTCAACTCTGACTGAGTGAATATGTACTTCAGACTCTTGTGATCTGTGTAAACATTGCATTTCTGTCCATACAGATAGTGCCTCCATGTCTTCAGTGCGTGAATCACTGCTGCCAACTCTAGATCATGGATTGGGTAGTTCTTCTCATGAACCTTCAGCTGTCGGGACGAGTAAGCCACAACTCTTCCCTCTTGCATCAACACACATCCCAAACCTGTGTAACAAGCATCACAATACACCGAGAAGGGCTTGTGCACATCAGGCAAGACTAGGACAGGCGCTGTAGTCAACTTCTCTTTCAGCGCTTCGAAGGCCTCCTGGCATTTCTGGGTCCACTTGAACTCAACTTTGTTGCCTAGCAACGCTATCATTGGTTTCGCAATCTTCGAAAACCCTTCAATGAATCGCCGATAATATCCGGCCATTCCAATGAAACTCTTGATTCCTCGAGCATCTGTTGGCGCTTTCCAGTTCAAAATGTCTGCCACTTTCTTCGGATCCACAGCCAATCCTTCTTTGTTGATTATGTGACCCAAGAACAGGACTTCATTGATCCAGAATTCACACTTGCTCAACTTTGCATACAACTGGTGCTCTCGCAATCTCTGCAATACCATCCTCAAATGATCTGCGTGCTCTTCTTCGCTTTGAGAATAAACCAGAATGTCATCAATGAATACCACCACAAACTTATCAAGATAGTCCATGAATACACTGTTCATCAAGTTCATAAAGAACGCTGGCGCATTGGTCAAACCAAAAGACATCACTGTGAACTCATACAAACCATACTTGGTAATGAATGCCGTCTTCGGAACGTCCGAAGGTCGGATCCTGAGCTGATGATAACCTGACCTCAGATCAATCTTGGAGAACACACTGGCTCCTCTCAACTGGTCGAACAGATCTTCTATTCTGGGCAAGGGATACTTGTTCTTAATCGTGACTTCATTCAAGGCTCGATAATCGATACACATCCTCTTGGTGCCATCTTTCTTCTCCACAAATAGGACAGGGGCGGCCCAAGGCGAGGTGCTTGGCCGGATGTAACCTTTCTCTGACAGCTCATCAATCTGCTCCTTAAGCTCAACCAACTCTGGTCCAGATATTCTGTAAGCTCTCTTGAAGATAGGGGCGGTTCCAGGAAGAAGCTCTATGGCAAACTCAACTTTCCGCTCTGGTGGCATACCCGGTAAGTCCTTTGGAAACACATCTGGGAACGCAGACACAACCTTGATACTCTCAATTGGGTCTGCTTCACTGCTATCAACAGCTAGCTGATAACAACTTCCTTTCTTTGGCTCAGGCGGGACTAGCTCGGTCACCACCTCCTCTCCTACTGGAGACACCAACTTGATTGTCCTCTTATCACAACTGATAACTGCCTGATACTTATCTAGCCAATTCATCCCTAGGATGACATCTATTCCCTGAGTACCCATTACTATAAGGTTGGCGGGAAACGCTATCCCACTTATTTCCACACTTATATTCAAACAAATGCTATCGGCTCGAATTCTACCACCGGCTGAGTCAATTTGAATGGGGGTTGACATGGTAGTAATTGGAAGATTATGTGCTTCTACCCATGATGCAGTAATGAAAGAATGCGTTGCTCCGGTATCAAATAACACTTCTGCAATATGGGAGTCGACTGGGAACATACCTACTATCATGCCGGGGGTCTCCTGAACTGCTTCCGCCTCCAAGTGGTTCAGTCTCCCATGATTGTAACGCGGCTGAGAGCGATTGCCTGCTCCAGGCTGAGGCACATTCTGCTTTGCTGGGGCATTGGGGCCTGACTGCTGCTGGGCTGCCTTCTTCGGACATTGCATCACCCATTGGCCTTGCTCTCCACAGTGGAAACATGCCCTGTTTCCAACCTGAGCTGGTGCTGCCTGACTGTTCTGCTGGTTTGCTGGGGCAGGAAGACGAGGTGCCTGCTGATTCTGCCTTTGAAACTGACCTCCTGACTGATTGCTCTGACGGTTCTGATACTGATGCTGAGGATATTGCCTTTGGAACTGCTGATGCTGCTGAGGTGGACGCTGGTTCTGCCTGAACTGCTGAGGTTGATTGCCTGAGAAACGAGGACGACTGCTGCTTCCAGGCTGGGGTCCACTAATCTTGCGCTTACGATCCTCCATCTCCTTACGCTTTCTCTCTGTCATGATTGCTCTGTCAATCAGGTGCTGGAATGTCGGGAAGGTGTGATTCATCAGTTGGTACTGCAGAGGGTCAACCAAGCCTCTCAGGAAACGGTACTGCCGCTTGGCGTCGGTGTTGACATCTTCAGGAGCATAGCGAGACAACTGCAGAAACCTGTCCCGGTATTCACTGACAGACGATGGCCCTTGCTTGAGAGCCAGGAACTCCTCCTTCTTCACAGTCATCAGACCTGCAGGGACATGGTACTGACGAAAGCTTCCTCTGAACTCTTCCCAGGTGATGGCGTCAGGGTGGGCATGGGTGGCGAGGTAAGACTCCCACCATGATTGGGCTGCTCCTCTCAACAGACGGGGACCATATAGGACTTTCTCCCTGTCATCGCACTGAGCGGTATGCAACTCCCGCTCCACAGTGTGCAGCCAGTCTTCAGCATCCATGGGGTCAGAAGAATGAGCGAACGTTGGTGGATGACCTCTCATGAATTCAGCACGCTTATCTCTGGGCACCTGAGGCTGAGGCTGAGGTGGGGCCTGCTGCTGTTGCTGCTGCTGCTGAATGGCGGCCAAAGTCTGACCGATGGCTTGAACTGCCTGAGTCTGCATCAGAAACATCTGCTCGATGGACATCGGGGGCGGGGGCGGCAAGTGCTGCTGCTGGGGCACCTCCTCTTGTTGAGCGGCTCGCTCCTGCTGAGCACGCCTTCCTCCTCTGCGCCTGTTCTCTGACATCTGCAGAATGCAACCACACATCAGAACTGATCTGGCAAATCTTGCAGCATAAGAAAAGAGTATAGAATTCTTCAACAGCACTGAACAGATGAGCATCTTCACTGATCTTCAACACAGACCACACAGCTTCTCAGATAAAGAGGAAAGTGGAATAAAAGGTTTCCCAACTATATAACTAACTTTATTAACATAATAGGTAAACCAAAATGCAGGAGATACCCACACTCTGGTGACAGTCATTACAAAGATCCAAACCAAACATAGTTTATCATAACAAGCATAAATGCACAGGATATAGCAAACTACCGTGTCTAACTAAGACTAACTAAAAGCGAGACTAACGCTAAGACTGAAGCTTCTATGTATATATTTCGTATTAATTACAAGATCCAACTCTAACGATCTATGGTTCTAGAGTTATCTTGGTCTTGCAGTCGGGATTGCCATAAGACTGGTGTCCACGCTGAGGTGAGCGGTACGGGTGCTGAGTCCCGACAGGAGCGGGGGAACCACCATCCAGGTGACAACGTTCCGCGCGCTCAGCCCGCAGCAGGGCGATCTCAGCACGAGCCCTACTCAGCTCGTCTAATGCATGGTCCAGCTCCGTGTTTAGCACGGCGGCTAGGTTGACTGTGCTGCTCAACCTAGGATTGCCCTCACCGACAGGTGAGACAATCACGCCTCCTGTGCTGCCAGATGGACGGCGGGGGTAATACTTCAGGTCAAGACCGTCAGCTGCCCCACCGAAAACCAAGCAGTAGTGCGAAAGCGCACGCCGTGCAGCATCTTGCATGGCTGCCTCAGCTGAGTCCCGCTCAGAGATAGAATAGTGCTCTGAGCAGGCCTCTGCACCCTGGAGACTGTTCTCCGGGCATCGCACCAAGCAGGTTGCCTCCCAGCGGTCCGGGTAGACCCCGCGACTGTGCTGGTAGACCACACAGCGATACTCGACGGACCAAGTATGCCGGTTAAATGCCCGACGTAGCAGGGTGTCGAGCGCATCGTGGAAGTGACACCCGCGAGCAGCGTCGCGAGTGATGGGTCGAGCAACCCATCCTTCCGGCTCATGGTTAGCAGAGAAGTCAGTGTCGTGGCTCGAGCTGTCGTCGCCACCTCCGTCGTCTGGGTCTCCTCCAGCAGCTACTCCAGAAGCTGGGGCGCCCAGTGGTGGTGCAGGGGGCGCCTCCAGAGGAAGCACAGGGGAGCAGCTCCTCACAGACTCTATCTCCTAGTGGAGCGAGAAAGAAGAGCCCTGCTGCTCCTGTCGTCGACGCTCCTGCTCCTCACGCAGGCGGTGGTGCAGTCTCTCCAAGTGGCTGGACTATCCGGCCACGGGACGGCGAAGCGGACGCTCAGCAAGGCGGGAGGGTAAGAAGGGGATGACTGACTTTCGTGCAGTGTGTCTAAGTCGAGCCATCTACAAAAGACATCGCAAGCAAAAGGGTGAGAACAGAATTAATATGACCAGCAAAAATGAATCATAAGTAGATGAAGGATTAGAATAAAACATGATTTTCAGCAAGGTATAATATATAGTAGAACATAGGTTTGGTAGGTATGACCAACTTTTGAAGGGATATCAAAGTCAAGGCAGGGACAGAGGTCTATAGTCCTTAGAACGACCATTCTATTCTAGGTTAGCGGTCCTACAGTCAACACGGCTTTGATACCACTTATGTCACACCCGGTTCTAGAAGGCAAACCGAATGCGAACCATGTACGTGCCAGGATCAGTTATTCACGTACACAGCAGTTACATAACATGGACATCATCACACAGTGCTCAAAATAGTATTAAAGGGGAAAATAGTTGATTACATCATACGTCTGAGACGTCCATATAGTCCTTACAATAAATCAAAGTGCGGAAAAGAAACGTAGATAAACGCGGCCTTCACAGGCAGCCGACTGGGGGTTGCCGCTAACCCACACCTAGAACTCGTCGTAGTCTTGGAACTCCTGGAAGTCTCCTTCCACAGCTTCATCTTCGCCTGAGCAGTGGTTGCAATGCTGACAACCTGGGGATGGGGGGGGTTTGGTGTGTAGAGCAAGGGTGAGTACACATCAACATACTCAGCAAGTATCCTGTTTGGCTGTAGTGGACTAGCTTTATGTGGGGGATAAGTCAAGCAGTTGCTTTTAGTTGATCAGGTTATTATTTACTAATAGAAAGCCAGGTTTTAGCTTTAACCCAAGTTATTAACCCGATGTACCCTTTCCAAACGGAAAGAATACCACTTACCAGCACCATAGTCATAACCAAAACCATCGATCTCATAGCCACCTGTACCATAATGTCTCTGATCAAGTACCACTAATCACTGGAGCTCCCTTGGCCGCTCATAACCGCGAGCACGGCTGATATATCAGTTTTCAAACACTCTGCAGAGGTTGTGCACTTTACCCACAAGCCGTGATTCCCGTTCTGCCCGGAGAGAGCTACTCCCCATTGACCACTACCTAGGTGGCCTAGCAGGGCATCACTACGTAGCCTTTACAAAGATTCCCCGGGGCTGTAGCCACCCGTTAGGTTTCCTAAATGCACCGCACTCCTCCCCAAGGGGCGAACCCAAACTTGGCAGAGCGAGCCGCATACACCGAGCCCCATTGACGGCACGACGGCTAAGTGAACTACACCCCGGATCCTCTAATTATTCAGCTAAGGGCGCCCCATTCCACCCTCATGGTTGCACTGTTTTCCCGGGCGGTCATCCATAGAACAGGTCCTTACGGAGAGGCACTCGAGAAACCGCTCGAGCCCCCTTAAAGGCCACAAGTATAACATCATAATAAGAAGAGGGAAAACAGCGTATCATAGATAATCTCATCATGTTCATTGATTATGGTTGAGCAATAGCATAAAGCTAAACAATAATAATCCAACCCAAATAGGTAAGCAAGGACAGGGATAACAAAACTAGTCAATCCTTAGGCATAAATGTATACAGCGGGAGGTGAATTAAATAATGAATAGGACATAGATAGGTCAAGGGACACTTGCCTCCACCAACCGACTGCTGCTCAGGGGCTTCTCCTGCGAGTTCCTCGGGCTCTTCAACCGAATCGTTCTCTATGCGATTGCAAGCATACATACATACATCCATTCAAATTGGGAAGCAAACAGTACATCATACAAGGGAACAAATAAAGTGGATATGCATCAAGTATGACATTCGATGTCGCATTCATTATGGTTACAAAGAAACGAGAAAAGGTCTCGCGGGGGGGGGGGGGGGGGGTTAAAGCTTATGCACTAATGATTAGTTACAATTGGTTCTAACAAAAGAATTTAGTTATATGCACTAATGGAAACCTAGTCATTTTTAGTTGATCAACATTGAACTGGATAAACAATTGATTATATGAATTAACTAGCGTAACGGAATTCTAAATCAAGTCTCCTATTTCAATAACATGAACAATGATTATCCTGCCTAAAATAAAATAAGTAACAGTAATGAAAGAAAATAAAATAAAATAAAATAAAAAAATAAAAAAGGGGGGGCGGTTGAACCGGCCAGGGGGCGGTTGAACCGGCCTGGGCAGGGGCGGGGGCGGCCAAGCCGGCGGCGGGCGGCCGAGCTGGGGGGGGGGGGGGCGGGCGGCTGAGCCGGCGGGGGCGCAGGTGCAGGGGGCAGCCGAGCTGGGGCGGCTGGGCCGGGGGCAGGGGCGGCCGAGCGGCGGCGCGGGCGGCCGAGCCGGGTGGCCACAGGGGCGGCCGAGCGGCGGCTGGGCGCGCGGGCAGGGGCGGTTGGGCCGGGCGGCGGCCTGACCGGGGAGAGGGAGGGGAGGGGAGAGGGAAGGGAGAGGGGAGGGCTCACCGGGGACGGGGACGGGGCGGCCGAGCGGCGGTGCGGCCGAGCTGCAGGGGGCGGCCGAGCTGCAGGGGGCGGCGGCTAGGGCAGGGGCAGCGGCTAGGGTGGGGAAGAGAGAGAATGAGAGGGAGGGAGAGGGATTGGGGGGAATTGGGGGGATTGGGAGGGGGCGGCTGGGCCGATGGGCCCAAAGGGGCGCGCGGGGGGGCGGCTGGGCCGGCCAGGGCGGCCCACGGCGCGGGAGAGAGAAAAGAAAAAGAGAAAAAAAAGAGAGAGAAAGAAAAAGAAAAAGAAAGAAAAGGTTTTTCTCCTTTTCGAAATTCGATCTTTCTAGATGAATGCACTTACATCTCTAAGCAATCAAAGAATGCATAGTTCGGCATGGTGCATCAAACAACATCAAGTAATTTAGGGTTTTTCTTTACACGGGAAATCCAAGCCAAACTCCGCTATAACTTTGGAAAAGATCAAGGTTTAGCGAGGGAACGAGAAAAGAAAAGGGTAACGCCTGAATTTGGTGAGAGACAAGAAGAAAAAAATTCTACCCCCAAATTCAGGGCGTTACATACGTTGCCGCAGGACAGTGTTGCGCGCAACTGCTTTGGATGAGGCAAACCCTCCGGGACTTTGGCTACAATCTGAGCAAAGTCTCACTCCTATGTGATAATGAGAGTGCTATCCGCATGGCGGAAAATCCTGTTGAGCACAGCCACACAAAGCACATAGACATCCGGCATCACTTTTTGAGAGACCACCAGCAAAAGGGAGATATCGAAGTGTTTCATGTTAGCACCGAGAACCAGCTAGCCGATATCTTTACCAAGCCTCTAGATGAGAAGACCTTTTGCAGGTTGCGTAGTGAGCTGAATGTCTTAGATTCGCGGAACTTGGATTGAATTGTAGCATACATGTGTTTATGTCTTATGATCATGTTCCTTTCTGCATTTTGTTGCTTATTATGGTGCTCAAGTTGTACAAACACTCCCTGGACCTCACAAGTCCGTTGCAAAGTGATGCACATGTTTAGGGGGAGATGTGTTACAACTTGACCCTTTGAGACTAACCATGTGCTTGAGTTTGATGATTTAGTCTCGAAGGAGGATTGAAAGGGAAAAGGTGGACTTGGACCATGAAAGACTTCCACTGCACTCCGATGAGAGGGTAACTTATTCCAAGTTCATCTCATGAACTCTTATTGCCATTTGATCTTAATTGAAGACTTTGGTGAGGCAATGGGGTTATAGGGCCAAGATTGATCCCGTTTTGGTGCTTGATGCCAAAGGGGGAGAAAATAAAGGCCAAAGCAATAAATGGATCAGCTACCACTTGAGAAATTTTGAAAATAGTAAAATAGAGCTTTTTGTTTTGTCTTGCATTGTCTCTTTTGTCAAAAGTTGGCCTCTTGTGGGGAGAAGTGTTGATTATGGGAAATAGGGGGAGTTTTTGAAATCTTTGATCAATCTCTTTTGGAATGACTCTATTTATGCTTCAACATGTGTGTTTGACTTAGAGATAGAGATTTGAGTTTGATTTGCCAAAACAAACCAAGTGGTGGCAAAGGATGATCCATATATGCCAAAATGAATCAAAATAAATTTGAGTTCTATTTGAAGTGATATTGCACTTGTTCTAGTCGCTTTATGTTGTGTTGGCATAAATCACCAAAAAGGGGGAGATTGAAAGGGAAATGTGCCCTTGGGCCATTTCTAAGTATTTTGGTGATTAAGTGCCAACACAAGTGCTTAAATGTGAATTTATGCTCATGGATGGACAAAGTGCAAATCAAGAGTAAAGGTATGTTTCTAAGCCTTAGTACATTGGTTTTGTGTACTAATCTACTTGTCTAAGTGTTAGAAACAGAAAGAAGAAGAAAAGAAAAGAGGTGGAAAAGGCTTGGCTGTGGTAAGCCAAGACTCAGCTCGGTCTGGCACACCGGACTGTCCGGTGGTGCACCGGACAGTGTCCGGTGCGCCAGGCTGACTCGACATAAAGTGGCCGCTCTCGGGAATTTGCCGACGGCGTACGGCTAAAATGCACCGGACTGTCTGGTGTGCACCGGACTGTCCGGTGAGCCAACGGTCGGCCGGGCCAACGGTCGACCGCGCGATCTGCGCAGGACACGTGGCCGAGCCAACGGTCGGAAGGGGGCACCGGACATGTCCGGTGCGCCAACGGCTCCCGCATCTGCAACGGTCGGCTTCGCCATTTAAGGAAGGAAATCGGGCACCGGACAGTGTCCGGTGTGCACCGGACTGTCCGGTGCGCCCGACGACAGAAGGCAAGGATGACCTTCTGGATTTGTTCTCAACGGCTCCTAGCTGCCTTGGGGCTTTAAAAGGGACCCCTAGGCGCATGGAGGAGTACACCAAGCAACCTTAGAGCATTCTTGATCATCCACACTCAGTCTTTGCGCATTCGTTTGTCATTCTCAGTGATTCGAGCTCCGTTCTAGTGAGAACTTTGAGATAGTCTTTTGAGCTCGATTCTTGGCCGTGTGTGTGCGCATTTTGCTGTGGATTTGTGTGTGTTGCTTCCCTTCCTTACTCCGTGATTCTTTGTGAACATCAAAAGTGTAAGGGCGAGAGGCTCCAAGTTGTGGAGATTCCTCGCAAACGGGATATTGAAAAGAAAAGCATAACACTGTGGTATTCAAGTTGATCATTGGATCACTTGAGAGGAGTTGAGTGCAACTCTCGTCCGTTGGGACGCCACAACGTGGAGTAGGCAAGTTTTGTACTTGGCCGAACCACGGGATAAATCACTGTGTCTTCTCTGTGTTGAATTCTTTGTGATTATCGTATTGTGCAAGACCTTCTCTCTAGCCACTTGGTGATTATTGTGCTAACACCTAATAAGTTTTTGTGGCTATAAGTTTAAGTTTCACAGGATCACCTATTCACCCCCCCTCTAGGTGCTCTCACCGCCCCTAGGCGCGAACAATCCGCGATTAGATCAGAGAAAGCAGTTTAATCCCTCTTTCCATGTGTGTTTATCCACCTAAACCTATGGATTTTGTTGAGGGACGCCTAGAAACGGGTCCAGACCTCTCTCTATATATATGAAGAGGTACGGCCTATTGCGGACACCAACACTCGAACGAAATCAAACTATCTTCCATTACCTTACCTTTTGCCCTAGGAGTAGCAGTAAAGTAGTGTTCTTCGTCTATATATTCACATGTCTTCGGCTATACATCGTCTGAAGGCGTTTTTTGTGGCTTGTCGATCCCAAGATAAATCCTAGTATCTCACCTCCCTGACAGGGTCTCTCCCGGGGTGAGATCTAGATGTTGTTGGCGAACGTCTCGCTACCGGAATCGCAGGCTTTGCCGAGTGTTGTATTCTTTGCCGAGTGCCGCACTCGACAAAGTTAGGCTCTTGGCAAAGAGCCCCTTTACCGAGTGCTGAACACTCGACACAGGGGGCTCTCGGCAAAGACAAGTTTGCCGAGTGTCAAACACTCGGCAAAGGGGGCTCTCGGCAAAGGGCCGTCAGCGGCCGTCCCAAAGCTGACGGCCGTTAGTCTTTGCCGAGAGCCAACTGCTGGCACTCGGCAAAGAGGCTTCTTTGCCGAGTGCCACATATTGGGCACTCGGCAAAAGACTCTTTGCCAAGTGTCTTCTATAGACACTCGGCAAAGTATATTTGTATTTTTTTGATTTTGTCTCCCAAACTTTTTATGGTATGTTCCTACACTATGTAGACCTACATGTATCATTTGTGGAAAGAAGGAAACCTGGGAACCGGTAAAGCCATCTTTGCCGAGTGCTGACCATGGCACTCGGCAAAGAAGGAAACCTGGGAACCGGCAAAGCCATCTTTGCTGAGTGTTGTTGCCAAGGCACTCGGCAAAGGGACTGGCAAAGGGGCCCACTGGAGGACTCTTTGCCGAGTGCCGGTCCACTAGACACTCGGCAAAGAGTCCTCCTTTGTCGAGTGCCTACGAGAGCTCTCGACACAGGGACTGACGGTGGGGCCCACTGGACCCGTCGTTGCTGAGGGCCATGGTAGCAGGCACTCGGCAAAATTTCCTCTTTGCCGAGTGTCAGAGGAGGCACTCGGCAAAGGATCCGTCACCGTCACTTGGCGCCGTGACAGTGACTTTTTTTTGCCGAGTGTCAACGACACTCGGCAAATTCTTTGCCGAGTGCCCGACAAAAAGTACTCAGCAAAGAGATCGCTGCCGATGTACAGTTCGCCGAGCGTTCTTTGCCGAGTGTTACACTCGGCAAAGCCTTTACCGAGTGTAAAATAGCCTTTGTCGTGTGTCTGAGACACGGCAAAGTAGCTAATTCCGGTAGTTTCTCTGCCCCTGCGTACATTTGGACCGTCCGGCCCTAGACCGTGTACCGTCCGTGCGCTGCAGAGAGCACCACCGTCGGTACCCTCGTTAATGACTGGCGCCTAAATCGACGCCAACAAAATCCAATTTTTATAGTAAGCTAAACATGTAGCACATAAGATGTTTTAAGTCCGGTCGATATCATTTAAAGATCAGATAATTGATAGCTTTACAAAAGGTCTATGAACACAGTTGCAGAAATTTTCATCTTAATCTTAACTTGGTTAATTTGTGATTGAAGGAGACTGCTAGAAAGAAACTCTTCTATAGATAGAATTTGCTGCATATACAGTAATCCAATCGGGCTCTTCAGTTTATAATTTATATAGGTGCAAAGCTCACTATAAACTCGGTAAGACCATCGTAACCGACGTAAACTCGGTACGAAGGAAAAAAACCGAGAAGTACGAATTCAGTGTAAGTACAAATGATTTTTGCAAAAATAGTTAGCTCGCATCACAGCGACGACAAGGTTAGCTAGTACTCCCCGGTCAGTAATGTGTTGACCAAGAGAAACAAAGAATCTCGTGGACGATATGGACGAAGTTGGCTAGTCCTGGATGGTCAATGTTCCCAAAGCAGCAAGGGCTCCTCGAAGCAGAGGTCATCGGCGATGTCGTCCCACGGCGAGCCACAGTAAGCCGGCAGCGGCAGCGGCGACAACATGTAGCCGAAGTCCAGAAGGCCGTCTGGCACGTCCAAGAACGTATAGCCCAGTCCAACTCCAATGTCGGCACAGGCCAGCTGAAGCTGAGCCTGCTGGTTCCCGCTCTCGCATTCCGGCATTGCCTGCTGAGGCGGCAGGTCCTCCTCCGTCTCGGTGTCGGCATCGTCGTCGAGGCCGTGGCCGTGGCCGCAGGACGGGGCGACGACGGGTGACGGAGCCGGCACAGTGGCCGCGGCGAGCGCGGCGGCGGCCTGCACGTCCTTGGGAGCCGCGGACGCGGCGCGGGGCAGGTCGTGCGCCAGGTCGGGGAAGTTGAGGTGCGCGGCGCGGCCCTTGATGGCGACGGCGGCGGCGTCGTGCGCCCGCGCGGCCATCTCCGGGTTGTCGAACGTGCCGAGCCAGATGCGCGACTTCTTGCGCGGCTCCCGGATCTCGGACACCCACTTGCCCCAGGCCCGCATGCGCACGCCGCGGTACGTCGGGTGCTTCAGGTCCCTGCGCGGCCGCTTATTCGTGCCCTTGCCGCCGGAGTCGTCGCTGGAGGTCGGCGACGACGAGCCGTTGAGGGAGCCGCTGGTGGCGTTGCTGCTGCTGCTGTAGGTGCAGGTGCAGGTGCAGCCGTCGGACACCTGAGGCGACACCTGCTCGTGCTCCATCGACGGCGACGACGACGCGTGACGTGACGAGTGTGACGATGGCGATCGGGTGAACCTTTAATAGCTGTTCGCTGCTTGCTGATGATCACGTCCAAGTAGTGTCTCTCTCTGGCTTCTGCAACTTAGAACCCCAAACCGTGAGTTGTCTGCACTTGGTGACTGCGATATGTGAGGTACTACCATTCGCATGCCATATATATATGGATCAGCGACAGGCTACACTCGGACGCGTCGTCTCTGAAAGTCAATGTGGAAACCGGAATTGGAGTGTCATATCTCTTTTGGTTCTTCAGAGAAATGTGAATGGCATTGAAAAAAAAAACAAATAAAAGCGCAGGGGAGAGCAAGCAAACCCGCCCGGCCAAGAGGTTGTTGTTGTACTACGCCTACGCGCTTCTCTGACGGTCAGTGGTCAGTCTGAAGTGCTGACCCCACATTTGATCCCGGTTGTTTATTGGTCTCAGGCAGCAGCATGCCCCCACTCAGCGCACAGCACGCGTTCGTGCAAAATGTGAGAGTATGTGGGAGTGCGTTGCTTCCACTGGATTGGTCGATTGGATGATTAAAGTAAGCTGCAAATGGCATCGTATCCCCCAGGCAAGGAAAGGCAGCCTCCGTACCAGTGCGAGGGCCGTGCGCCGAGTATTAAACTGCACCAAATCCCTCGTTTCAGTTCAGAGATCCATGCAGCATTAGCTTGTGTTACAATAAACATACACAGTATATTAGTTTCATTATACAATGGCAACGAGGGAAATGCCAGCCGTGTCAACGAGCAGCGTTTGTTGGGAAAAGCAGGATGGAAGGAAATAAGTGCAAAGCAAAATAAAAAGCAGTCTCCTTTGCTGAAACCTGAAATGATAAACTACTGCATCTACGCGTCTGTGTGTGTGTTTGTGTATCAGGGGACGATCCATGCAGCGAAATAATCAATATAAACACTGCCAGATTCCGGGGAGAGGGCATTTAAAAAATACGCGCCGGGGAGGAACTCGTGACACCAATTGAGAGACAGAACGATGCTTCCTCAGATCACACTCCAGCGCCTTTTTGAGCTTTTCTTTAATTCGCGACCGATCGGACACGACAGAAACTCGTCTGAGAGAGAGAGAGAGAAAAAAAAGCTGGAGAGTGGAGCAATCATCTCGGCCTTTCGGCTCTCTGCAGCCTGCAGCTTTTCGCTTGGTCCGATGATTGTTTAGTGAGAGACTGCAACTGTGACACTGACAAATACAGGCCCTACACATATAAAGCTCGTGCCATATTTCTCGTGAGCGCGTGATTTAATTAGCGATAACTTGTCATTCAGGCTACAAAAAAGGGGGAAAATTATTGATAGCCAAAGGGAAATAATAGCCAAAGACAGTCGGAGTGTCTGAATTCCATGAACCTTTCTTGCGCCAAGAACGTACTACTCCATGAACTTTTCCCCCGAGAAAACGGTGTGACGCAAAGAAGAACAAGTCCTGACGTCACTAGCGAGGCCAGGACACGTACTGTAGATTTGTAGTACTCCTCCTATATAGCGGCCAGTGCCATTACCATTAGATTAGATACACGTTCAAAGCAGCTCCTGGATCCGAACCAATCATCACAGGGATAGACGTAGCTCGCAGTAATTTAACACGTCAATTCCGCCTGGTCAAAAGCACATGCTATATAGTATCAACCAAAATCTTAGCACGAAAGCCAAGGCGATCGTTAGAATTGTTAACTACGGGTGTGTGCAGCGCGAGAGCGACTGTATAAAGCGAGAAAGACGGTCTAGAAAAAGCACGTTCAGCTGCGCCTATCCTGTGGACGGCAATTAAAGAGCGACCGAGAACAGAGATTAAGACGGCCGGCGCGGGCCTTGCTTCGGTTCTAACTTGACCTTCCTCTGCATTCTGCCCTGCCATGCATCATGTAGCTAGTCTCACTTTATTCATCAAGCACACAGATGAAAATGATACGATTACGACAATTAATTTATGACGTGGACCAGCTAGTCATGCGAAACCGCTTGGTCCTCCGTGCATCTGAGTGGCTGTGGCGATGGAGTGAGAGACAAACCGGGGACGTGACAGAAGCCAAGAGCCAGAAGGACGAACGAGAAACGCCATTGAAATGACTCGATCGCGCGCGAGCGCCAGTTGAAGGGACTCCGACGCGTGCTCAACGGCGGCCAATGGACGACAGCGGTTAGTACGTCAACTAACCCCAACGTATTATTAGCTACGTAAAGAGTGGTTAATACTAACCCATCCGCATATAACTTCCATACGAGTGGTCATTTTCTTACACCAACCGGAGAACGGATAGCCTCTCAAAAATAATTGGTGGCGCCCCACATGTATCTAAACTATATTACATTACATTCAATATATAGGTGCATGGCTCATATTAAATTAAATTTAGCTATATATATTGTTTGTCTAAACAGTCGTTTAGTCTGTTTAAGCACCATGCATATAATCTTAATACTACATAGTGCTATATATATTGTTTGTCTAAACGGTCGTTTAGTCCGTTTAGCCCGTTTAATTAATCCTGTAACCTGATTAATGGTTCTAGCCTAAATAATGGTTAAACTGTAGGTGTGTGTGGCTGTTTATAGTTTAGCGTTTAGGAAAAAAACATTGGTTATACATTAAATGTGTCCAGCTCTTGTCGTGGTCATTGGGGCGAGGCTCCTTAATGGTTGTCCAGATGTTCCAGAGGCTCCAATGGTTTTTTTGGCACGCCATCCCTGAACGAAATACTCGTGACTCGTACCGACTGTAATCCACTACTTTGAACAACACAAGATATTGGCTCATGTAAATGAAGACACTAGTTTCTTGAGGTTGGGTCTCTCTGCTAGACATAATTCACTATCTAGCTTTATTAAATTTAATATAATTTTAGTTATAGTGTTTACATATATCATTATAAATTTGCTAGATTATTTTTTTTTAAAAAAATAAACATGAAAATGGCTAAACAAATGGGCGAGCGAAAATATACATGGGTAACACCGTGAGTTGAGGGACGGATGCGTACGTGATTATTGTCACATGGCGCGCGCGTTGGAGAGCAGTACTACGTACATCTGTATATTGTACAGTTACTTTGACGAATTTTTGGGCCCTTTGATCCTAATAGAAAAGGACTGTTGACCAATTATAGATGGTGGGCTCCGTCATCGCTCTTCGAATCGGGGCTTTCCCTTGGTTTTGCAGTTTGCTTTCGCGCTGCGAATCTGGCGCGAATGAAACCGGCTGTGTGCTTTCAACCTTCAATATAAGAGGCAAAAGCAGCAGTTGATTGATTGGGTCGATACTCGTTGCTGTCCTGACGGCAACGGCGACGGTAGGGAAATCTTCAGAGCAAGAGTGGCTTGTTCTCGTCTTCATTCATTGGATTCAGTCTGTATTAGCTGCCAATTCCACGACAGCTGTGAGTACTCTCGCTCGCTGCCGCATGTGCAAAATCCATGCTTTAAGCTGTGCCACCCTGCAGCGTCCATCCATGGATTCCTTTGGTGCTTGTTTACTGAATCTCTTGTCGCGCGCCCGTTGTACTACCCTGCAAATCTCAACGAGCGCGTCAGACCCCGCGGCCCGCCTGATGAAAGGGGAAGCACGGCGGACGCGTGGGGAGAATCGAGGACCAAACTAATCAGGACGCAACTTGCTCTGATCGACCCGAGGATCACACCAGCATGCACGCTGATGCTGTCGATCGCTAGCTAAGCGCCCGATTATTAGCTTTAGATGCATCGCCGTCCGGTCCGGTCCGGTCCCGGGCTGTCCAAATCCAAACCCACCCCGCGCTGGTCCGCCGGCCGGCGAGCGGCGATCCCCCACCCGAAACCGAAATCTCCCCTCGCCAATGCAGTTTCAGGCTTTCAACTAGCGCGCAAGGAACGCGACCACTGTACCACCCACCTACCGTGTGCCTATGGGGTAAGCGAGCGCCCGCCCGCCGGTCGACCTGGCCGGACGGCGACAAGGCGAGCCAGCCGGCCCGTCCTATTAATGTAATGTAATGTAACCGCGTCGTTAGACGGCGCCGGAGCGCGCGCCGCGCCACGCAGCACAGCCCAGGCGCAGCAGTGTGGGCGTGTCCGTCTCTCCTCTCCTGGCTGTGACAGATTGATGGGCATGCGGCGCGTGCTCGCCTGGCCATGTGTCCGGGCATGTGACGGGGGTCTCCGCCGGTCCCGGCGCGCTCGCCTACGTACGTGTCAAGGCGCGACGGCGGGGTCCCATGCCAAAACCTCGCCGTGCGCGTGGAGGTGGAGCGCTGCGGAATATACCCAAGCCACAAGCCAGCCAACTGGGCCGGTAACTGGCGTGCTGATGGCTCTGCACCTAACCTAATGGCGATTGGCCCGCCGCTCCCTGTTCAGAGCGAGCAGCAGTTGGCGCGCGGAAGGGGACAAGCGAATATCGCGCGCGCTGCGCATGGAACTTTCCGTGCGGCTTCGGTCGCCAGTCGCCCCTGCGTCGGATCGCCTTCATTCTCCATTCACGGCCGGTCCAGCAGCTGTACTGTACTAACCTCGGAGTCGGAGGCACAACGTGGAATCTGTACCGAACCATGCGCCTACATTACAACCCAACGTACTACTACCAGGCAGCTGTAGTAACCTGCGAGAGCAAAGTGTGTGTGCGTCTAGTTGGGAATTGGCGCGATGAGTTAAAAAAATCCCTTCGACCTTTTGTTTTTGCTTTGTTTTTGCCGTAATAACGACGGGGGAGCGGCAGCAAACCGGAGCGTTGCGAACTGGAGCTGTCCAGTGAGAATCTGCCCAACGTTAACACGGACTCGCCGCTGCTGCTGCTTTCACCGTCCCGGTCCCGGTCCATAAAACGACCTCCGAACCGACGGCAGATCACCACTTATATAAGTAACAGCCCACCCGGACTACCATATTTCCAGCTCTCTCTCTCTCTACCTCTCTTTTCAAAGATCGACAATATTATTATCATCATTGTTGATGCGAAATGCAACCATCTACTAGAAAATAATTGCGATTTGCAGACTGCTATCAGTCGACGTCTCTACTCCTCACAAACTCGTACAGAAAAAAAAAAACTCACGGGGGACGACGGGGCAGCTGCTCCATGCCCAAATCAAGCACAGACAGGCAATACTCGTACTGCTAATTCAAGAACAGTAAACATACTATAGTATGTGTCTGGTGGGTTTTTTTTTTCCACTCTTTTTCTTGGAGAAGACCCATGTACTTCACCACTCGGTAGTAGAAACGCAAGGCGATCGAGTAACTAACTACTCGGCCCACAAGAGCGGCTCGTGCATCCCGACGACGTCGCAGCCGTCGTACTCCTCGGCGGCCATTATTGCCGCCGCGGGCCACACCGGCGGCCACCACAGCCCGTCCCTCAGGTCGAGGAGGAGGTCCGGCAGGTCGAACAGCGCGTTCTCCTGGCCCTGCCCACCGTCGCCGCCGCTGTGCACCGTCGTCGTCGTCGCCGCCTCGAGGCAGCAGGCAGCGTCGTCCGGTGACGCGGCGGCCGCTTCGGGGGACGGCGACGGCGACGGCGACGGCGGCGCGTCGCACTGCACGTCCGCGGCCGCGGCCGCCTGGGCCGCCGCGGCCTGGACGTCCGCAGGGGAGGTGGACGCCGGCCGCGGCAGCTCGTGCGCGCGCTCCGGGAAGTTGAGGTGCGCGGCGCGGCCCTTGATGGCCAGCGCCGCCACGTCGTGCGCGCGCGCCGCCATCTCGGCCGTGGGGAAGGTGCCCAGCCAGATGCGCGACTTCTTGCGGGGCTCCCGGATCTCCGACACCCACTTGCCCCAGCTCCGCCGCCGCACGCCGCGGTACGACGGGTGCTTGTACCCGCTCCGGCTCTCGACGCCGCGCCGGTGGCGGTGGCGGCCGCCGCCGCCTCGGCCTTTTCGCCGACACTCGCCGACGCCTCGTTGTCCTCCGTGCTGCAGCAGCTGCTGCTCTCCTCGCCTTGCTGGCCATTACTGTTATTGGCGCTGCCGTTGTTGTTGGCTTCTACTTCTTGGGAGTCCGGCGAAGACGCCCTCTTCCGCTTGTTCGTGCCTTTGGACTTCTTGCAGGGAGCCTCTTGCGGCGCCTCATTGACGAGCGAGGACGAGGATGTACAAGACGAAGAAGAGCAAGATGTGGTTGGTGCATTGCTTGTGTCTACTGCCATGGCTCGTTGGGCTGTAGCGTCCATGGATGGCTAGGAGAGGGGAGTGCCAAGTCCCAAGTGGGGGAGAAGGAGTAGAGCGCCCCCGGCTATAAATAGCGGTAGCCTATTGCCTTTCGCTCTGTGGGCTGGTGGGGCCTCGGTTAATTCTGAGTTTAAGCCTTTTTTATGATCACAGGGCACGTCTGTACAGAACACCTTCAACAATAAAATCAAATTATTAGATCATGTATTTAAAAAATTAAAAATAGATTAATCTAATATATAAATATAAAAAATATATGAATATAGACTTATAAATTGGAGAAAATTTATGAAAAACTATTTTATCATTTTTTTCACCTTCCTACTCAATAAAACATTATATGAGCTCATTCTTTTAACATTATTAGATCTGCTCGTAAGATGGGGATCAACTCCAATTTCATTACATGGTAGAAATTTTCTTAAATCTAGCATGTCTTACTAAATGTTCTAGAAATTTCATCAGATCCAAGAAACCGGACAAGGAGGGTTAAAGTCACCCTGAAACAATAAAATGCTGCATAATGGTGTTTTATTTTGGTTCTTCTTGACGGACTAAGGACACGCTTGTTTCAGCTCTTATATATCTAGCTTCTGCTAGCAAATAAAAGGTCAGAAGCTAAAATAAAACAGTCCAGCTGCTGAGTTAGCTTCTAAAAAATTGGAAGCTTGGCTTCTAAAGAATAAAGTAAAATATTAAAGAAAATTGAGAGGAGCTTTCTGACTTTTAGTGTGCTGAGAAGTCAAAAATGTATACAAAAGTCAATAACGAAAAAACAACGACTAGAAAACTAAATGTGCCCTTAGGTCCATTAGGGTCGACCGTCTTTGGTTAATTGGTTACTATTAACTAATGCTACCTCTGCTTTTTTATACGTAATATTAGCTTTGTATAGTTTCATGACATATGAATCATGTTATTAAAGTATTTCTTATTCTAAATCCAAAAATATGAATCTTACAGTATGAATTTATACGATTTGTTTTAAAAACAATAATCAAAGATACAACAATTTAATTTAGAACAAAGCTAATACAATGTCTAACAGAAAACGGAGGAAGTACATGCTAATACAAATGCACTATGAAAACATTATTCCATAAAAAATAAAACTAATTAATGTTATAGATGCAGATGTATTTCTTTCTAAAAAGTTAGAGAAGTTCGTACGAAGAAATCAAGGTGTAGTATAAAACGGAGGCAGTACGTAAGATAAGTCAATCATCTGGCGGGAAAATGGAATAGCCCGATCCAAATAAATCAATGTATTCAAGAGCAAGTTAATTAACGTACTGCTTAACCAGACGCAAATGGTAGATTGAGGCTTGAGAGAGCAGCCCCACGCTGTGTGTTGTGTTGCCTTTTACCGTCTCTTTTTCAAGTTTCGGTTTACAGTTACCGGTAAGTAAGAGCAAGAGAAACGCCAAGAGATCAACTAAGGGCCTGTTCGGTTCTTACTGAACCGTCTCCTAGAATGGTTTCTAGCTGAATTGTTTGTCTAATTTATATAAGTTTTGGTCAACTGCATGGAATGATTCCTGGATGAATCCGGGACAAACGAACGAAGCCTAAAGCTGATTTCAGACCTTGTCGATACGATGGCTGGCATGGGCTGGGCACCGGTTAGTATTGATTGGTCAGGTTCTAACGCTAGTTAGTTTAGTCGGTCACTCAGCGGGCCTATCGATTGATCGCTTTGGTCGGCATCGATTGGTGATACTGATCGGTCCGTTCGACGGTCAGATCAATACCGTGGGTTACATGTAATCCTTTATGGTTGATCAATTCGATAAATACATACTCGAACCGGTTGGTACCGACTAGCTTTAGCAATGCGATGTGTTTTGTTGATCCATGTGTGAGTCACATAAATTAGTCTTTTGAACTATTTGAAGTTCAAAAGTTTAAAAAAACTGAAAATTAAAAAAAACTAACTAAAATCCAACTTATAAATAGAGGGGGTTTTGGATTCATTCACACCTCTCACTCTCTATTTCACTCCTATCATTTTCTCAAGGCATGTGAAGAGACGGTTGAAGTTTGTCAAAAAAATGAGAAACTCTAGAGTAATAGTTGTTGATTATATAAACATGGCTAAAAATCTGACAAAATAATTTACAAAAGGTCTATCTCAAAATGTGATAGATGTTGCATCAAAGGATATAGTTTGAGACCCACTTTAGTTACACATGGTAGAAACCCCAAACCTCTCCTGTGAATTAGAACTTTGTAAACAAGCATAATGTGTAACTAAGAGTATATTATAATTATCACCCTCTCTAGTGAAGATGCATAACTCTCAAGTTTGTAAGGCTGAGTGACATTTTTCTTAATGTGCTTGGAGGTTTAACAACGAAATACCGTCATACAATGTATTTTTGGACAAACACACCTATATGAGCTAACCGTTGGTCACAATCTATGGGATGTGGGGACACTCTAAGAAGCTCGTATATGAAACACATGAGTAAGACTTATAAGCTTCATCCGAGGATGTAGCTTAACATGTGTTAAGTATTAGTCAGATTCTTGAATAAACCAGTTTGCATAAAATTTCTAATTCAAGGATAGCAGTCGTGAGCTAGCATAGTTCATGAGTCTAGATGTATGTTCAACTTAATAGTCTTCACCATAAAACGGGTATATCAACACTTCAACAGTATCATAAGATATTTTGATAGCTGATTAAGTGTTTCCTTTGAGATTTGGTGGAAGATTGTTGGATATATATGGTCTTTGGCCTATGTTCCTTCCAATAATTCATACAATAAATCTCAAAGATCACTCATGCACAAACCAACAATGAAAAATTTAGTCCTATATTGGAAGTTGAGGAGTTATCCTGGACCCTACTCTCATATGTAACAGAGAGGACGTTTTTTCACGAAAGGTATGGGAATCAATCAAATTTACTCACATAAAGGGTTTAGACGAGAGAGTCATCGGTGTTGCGCGACCTTCGTCGCATCCGTCCCTCACATTGGTGTGATGTTGATGATGGAGCTAGTAAGCAGTATCTCTCTGAAACCTTGCTCCGTTGAAAACGTGCACAAGTTGGAGCGAATTAGGTTTTCGTTTGTACATCTGCTTGGTGATGTTGTATGCAACGTTCTACGAGCTTTATCGACCCTCCGACCTCTTCGATTCGTTAATGATGATAGAAGCAAACTTCGTTAAGTTGTAATTAACGATGAGATCCTTCTTGAGTTTAGATCTAATCTACTGTATGGGCATGATGCCTTTTGTTATATGTGATGTATTCGTAGTTTATTTAGCAGTTGCTTTATGAACGAAGTTAATATTCAATGATGTTAAGCATATGGATTTTTAGTAGCATATATAAGAAAGCAAATTTGATTTTTTTTATAAAAAAAATAGTTAGAGTATAGCTTTCAATAAGGTCCTCGAAAAGTACCATTCATGCGAATATACAGCTAACTTAAACATAGGTTTTTCCTTTAAAAAAACATTTCCGTTTTGTTAGTCGAAGATTAAAACTAAGGAACATTTATTTGTTCATTGTACCATTGTACTGGTTTCTTCACAAAAGATTGTACGTACGCATTGACATCCTAATTATAAGTACTCGACGGGCTCAGTCTCGCCAACCATCCCTCTTGGTCCTGAAAAAGAAAGGTTCCGCGCGCAGCAACAGGTCGTTCTGACCCGGTGAAGGCTGAACGTTCGGCTTCTGATGATCCGTCGATCTTATTCGCCTTGATGCAGTTTGCCGCTGTTAAACTAGTTAGAAGACGAAGTCAGTCTTCTTCTGGACAATAGAATAGAATAAGCCATCCGAATACATTATTTCCGAACCGATCAATAATAACGCGCGCGATACTATCGTCGTCACAATAATAGTGCAACTGGAGATGAGCGAGGAGAGCAACAACGCATCTGTTTATATTAGACTGTCTTCAGCAACGTCCTCTATATACATCCTCTATATCCGTCCTTTACAGTCTTCTATAAAAGATTCCATCTCCTATATCTACTTTCTCTCCAACGAAGTCCTCTAAATCACGTCCTCTATATGTAAATACCTATATTAAAAACATTTTTAATTTTTTAATTTTTGTACATACATATTTGTCATACTCTCAAATGTATTGTACATATTTTAGTTTTATTAAACCGGTTGTTTAAAGTATTCAAATAGATAGAGAACTGTTTAGAGAAACTCTACATATAGAGGATCCAGCAGCGTTCTCTAAATTTAGAGGACCGTTTATAAGACGTTGTTGGAGGGAGCAGAGGACGTTCTCGTCCTCTAAATTTAGGGTACAGGACCCTTTAAAGCTCCTTGTTGGAGCTAGCCTTAGACTGATATATTTGTAATACAGCCTATAGCTAGCTAGCATTCATTCTAGGCATTGACATTCACCCAGTGTTACTGACACAGTCTGACACTCAACTGGGTTAACGAGTAGTAGTGGGCACTACCTAAACTAACCATGCATCTCTAGCTGAAGCACTGCCACTAGGCTAGAAGAAGTGTGCTGTGCTGACCGTGTGTGGTGAAGGCTGAACGGTAAGCTTCTGATCCGTGGATCTCATTCGTGTTCAGTTGGTTTTAACTAGTGGAGCATGTGGCCTGCAGTAAGACGCGGCAGCATGCGAGTCGGTCTTCTTCGTATTCTTGGTGGAAAATAGTTAGTCAGACTCCGTCCCGGAAAAAAACTATCAGTGAACCGATCAACAATAAACGTGCAGTGATACTATTAGCATAATCATGCAACGGGAGAAAGAGCGCAGGCAAGTGGCGGCGATGCCAGCATACAAAAATGCGATGGCAGATCGATCAAGGGGCGGATCCAGGAGGCAAGTGGCGGTGGCGCTTGCGTACAGGATGCGTATATATGCAGGCGGGCGGGGGTGCAAATATTATGCTCGGCGCGATCGTGGGCGCGAGTCTGCCGGCCGGCCCAGGTGGCCAGGCGCGCGCCCGACCTAACGACAAACACGGAGGCGTCGGAGCTGGACAAACCAAATCTCGGCCAGCAGCATTTCGCCGGAGTCCGTCCGTCCCCGACCTGCGCAGCATATTTCGCATATACTGCACAGTAGTGTAGTAGCACTAGTAGTATAGTATATGTTTAGAAGCATCGGTGAGAGTACTTCTTTTCTTTCTCGGTACAGATCCGTAACGAGAGAGAGAGAGAGAAAAAAAAAATGTACCCCACCAGTGGCCCTTGAGTAAACACTAGAGACACATCATATCGGTGGCACACGTGCACGGCTGGCTGGAATCAACCAGCCATTGTTAACACGCATTTTCAACAACGCCTCTCCAAACCGAGTCCGAGCCGTGCGATTACCGCATTCCACGGGCGTGGACGCACAGTTCCCGGCAAGCTACAGTTGTCGTGCATGCGTCACGTTCCCACGTACGCGGACACTCCCATCGCATCCATCATGCATGGACGCGACGCGAGCGTGGAGCCTGGGTCTGGCAGCTGCAGCCCGCGCGCGTACCCGAGTCCTGCAACCCTAAAGCGAGCGATATGATCGATGCAGTCGCGGGTCGTCGGATCCTGCCTGCCGTACCTGCGGCTTGTCCGACGCATGCATGGATGGATGCTCCGATCCGATCCATCCGGCGTCTACGTATCGCACAGCTCGCTCGCAGTAGTACGTGCACGCCGCTAGTCGTCGTCCGACGGTTACGCTGGTAGATGGGATGGCCACTCGCCTACTTGCAAGTAACAATTCGCCGTCAAAGTTGGCCCGTGCGTGCATCCAATCCAATCCAAACCCAACCCAACCAACGCCTCCGTACCATCAGCCCAAGCTTCGAGTCAGAGATCTAGAGCATTAGTAGCAGTTAATAAATAGTTGGACTAGCTAGCTTGCAACTAATGTACAATGTACGGAATTGCACTTAGCTAGCTAGCTTGTGGGGTATATATTCGCAGCATCACTACAATTCTATAGCTAGCACAGCACAATTTAAAAGGTAGTGGTACGTGTACGTACGTGTATTATACACTCCTTCTCTACGTGTCTTCCTCCCGAGTGCAAGTAATAGTTGGCGGGTGCGTCTACCCGATTCCAACCAATTTCCGTACCGTACGTACCAGAGCTAGATCAGGCCCGTGCTCGATCCGGCTTCAAACTTAACGTACTGTTGGCGAATTTGAGCTAGTTTTTAGCTCAACCAGTAACTAGCTCTAACCTATCCAAACAGTCCTAATAAGTATATATATACGGTGTATTATACTGCAGGTATGGTACTACTACTTGTATTAATTGGTTAAACACACTCTGACGACGCCGGAACATGTGTAGTATATAGTCTTTCCAGTCTACTACAATATAACTGCGGTGCGGGCTCTCAGCCTCTCAGGGACAGAGTGTCGACTGTCGAGAGAGCAAATAAATATACAATCCCAGCTAGCTCGCACTGTTACCGACGACATGAGTTAATACTCGCGGTTACGGCGAGCTAACCATAAAGATCACTCAGCTCGCAACAAGTGCCCAGATGCCGACGGCAGGGCTACCGATGCAAATTTGCTAACAGCAGAGCAAAGCGAAACACACGGTAACATACTAAACCACTGTGCTGCAGTGCAGAGGGAGTCAAACGCGCTGGACAACAGCAGCCGGCTCCCGAGATGCCACTCTGCTTTATTACTCGATCCTACCTCCGATAGTCCGATCGATGATGTAAGCTGCAAGTCTGGGACGGGATCAGTGCACTGTCAACGCAACAGGCTGTAATTCGGCTCTAGTTTAAGGGGCCGATGCGATGGCCGATGCCGTCATCGGTCATCCTTCTTTATCGCTAGCTGCCGGCAAGCATAGGGGGGAAAACGCAGAGCTTGACATGAGCAATGAAGCCTTCAAACCCCAACCAGCTTCTTCCCTATTGAAATTAGGAACACTAACTAATAACTTCTGGCGCCCCAGCTACAGTAGTAGTTTGTCCACACGCAACAACAGCAAGAGATTTCCGTTCAGCTCTTGATGCGCTATCAGTCCGGCGCGCAGTCTTCAGTCCAGCAACTGATGCGTACGTGGCTGGCGCTGTTCTTGCTTGCATGCTTCTCCCTCCAACAAATCGGCTCAGACCCCATCCCCAATGGCCAATGATACGTAACGTAACACGGCCACATACCGTAGCTACCGCACGAAACCTGCTAGATTGGCAGTCAAATCTGGGGAGGTTTTCAAGAAAACGTGCCTAGCAACAACGTGGCATGGCATGGCATGGCAAGAGAGGAGTAAATGGTGACGGAAGCCAACGGCGGACCTCCGTTGGGGGAGATGCACAGACAGCTGGGTACTAGAAAAGTGCAGGTGTGGTAGCAGCACATACGATTGTTTTCCAGGGATGCGTACCATGAGTCAGGAATCATGTATTGGAAAATTGTCAATAACGTTAAGGCAGTGAAAGTAACAGTTAACGGAACAGAAAGCCACGGACTAGTGCATCATTATCAGTACCGGAACTTCGACGTCTCGTCTTCATAGTTCAGAAAGAGGGGGGGGGGGGGGGGGGGGGTGATCAACAGCAGCCAGCTCGTTTGTGGAATTCTGCGCAACCTTCACCAAGGCTTCTCGGCTACGAACCACAGAATCAGATTACTGCATAAAAAGCATGCTGCTCATCAACTTCGTTGGCTGTTTCACCGTAGTTTTACATATAGTCCAGTTTCAGATTCTCACATCTATCTCAAACGCTGGCATGACAGTTCCAGATTCTTACATCTCAAATGCTGCCATGCCAAGTCCCAGCACCATGCCGCCAGCATTTTGTTGAAACAAAGATAGCACCAATGCTAAGTTTTCACAAACCAGATTTCTCAAGTCCTAACCAAACAGCCATTATCACCATATGCTTACACAGGAACTGCATATTTTGACCAGGCTGGCAACTGCTTGTCTAATGTCTATCCCTATATGACTGACAATAAGTGTCACATATACCATATAAGTTTTTCATGCATACACTCCACAAATCGGTGTGGGTTATTATGGCTTACATGAAAGCATGCGTGAAACACGGTCTCACTTCTTACTGCTGTGCTGTGCACACCGTACCCTTGGCCTTGGACCAGCATCCTCCTTGACTCCTCGTCTTTGTCATACGCCTCCTGCCGCCTTTGGTGCTTCATGCGCCTCATCTCTCCGATGTTCACATCATGCATGACGGTCTCCTCGCACTGATCCACCTCATGTCTGATACTTGAGTGCCCTGCATTGGTCAGGCGAGATAGCGCCAGATTCTGGGAACTCGATGTCGAATTCCACAATAGATGGCCTTTCATCAAAGCCCGACCATGCAGGGGCATACCCTCATCATTTATGGCTGACCTTTTCTTTTGAACAAAGTGTATGAGTTGAATCATTTCCAAAAGTCAAAGTCAATAGAATTTACATACCAAAGCATACTTATGTGTCAACCCAAAACAATACCATCTAGAATTCTAGATTCTAGAAGTGGGCAGCGGCGGATCTAGAAATAAATGAAAAGAGAGCCTGAATTATGTATTGGAGAGACTAAACATGGTCCCACAATGTGAATTAACGAAACCACTATGGAGAGGATGCGCGAATTACATGGACATGTAGCCTGTTACCATCATGGATCAGCAATTATGGAGCTTTCTTCCAATGACTATGCTAAAATTACTATAAAATAGTATAGAGTAACAACTTTGTTAAGATATCAAACTAAAATTCTAATAGAAAAAGAGGCTAAAATAAAAAAAAATCATCACTGCAACGCCGTCTGTGTGGCGGCTGAAAACGATAAGTGGTGCCATGTGTGCTTCTTCTTCACCTTCTCAGCACACTGCAGGGAGCAGCTCCACCTCGAGTTCGACTGCGCAGACGTAAAACAAAGACCAAATAGACGTACGTATGTAGTGGGCTAACAGCTACTCACATAGAGGGCATGTTCACTTTATAGATCATCTTTATGATATGACAAATTAGCTGGCCAGGCAGAAGCAGGAAAAAACAGAGTTCTGAGGAGACGTGGGCTGCTGGACCGGGGCTGGAGCCCCGGCAGCCCCGGTGCTGGATCCGCCCCTGGAAGTGGGAACATACCAGGCTTAATAATTTCACCAGGATTGGACTTGATTGGAAGCTGCCTACCATCAAGATGGGTCAGAATGAACTGGAATCCACATAAAGCCTCTATCAGATAGAGCGTGTGCTCAGTGAACAGGTCATCGAATTTATTCCTGAAGCTTGGATGTTATTTAACTTGCAAGACGAAAACAATGTCTCCTGCCACTGTCAGACTGCAACAACATGAGCGGCATATTGCAATGTTAATTGTGACAAACGCAGTTATAAATAACTCAATGGATGTGTATAAGCCTGAACCTTATAGCTACAGGAAAGGAGAAGAATTGAGCGCACAACTTTACCTTGGAACACAATCTTTTGGCCATACTGCATTCCTTTCTCAATATAAACCTCAAGAACCTTCTCCTGAACAACATTGCTGCCTCTGCGGCTTGGGCGCCTATCCCTTTCACTTAGGATTTCAGCTGATCAAGCATACACAATAAAGATCACAAGATCGGCACAAGCAAAACACAATTTGCATGAAGATATACACAAATCGAATACGATTACCATATGTTGGATCATGCCTAATCCTATCTGTCTTGTTACAGTCCTCATTCCTACACCATGACATCTGTAGCATGTTCTTATCCATGAAACACAAATCATCAGAACAATTAAATAGTCCAAATTCAAGCAAGTAAGCACTGTGTATCCTCATACCTTTTCTAGGTCTCCAGTTGTCAGGGTGCCTCTTTATAGCAGCCATCCGGTATGCCATTTTGAACTCATCCTGGCAGGCAGTATTGCAGACGCCAAGGACCTCGTAGTACTTGGAGTTGTTGCTCCACCATGGAGCACATCCCAAACATTTCAATCACAGGACAATCTCCCTGCAATTCTGAAAAAAAGAGAAAACTCAACTGAATCAACTAAAGAAAAGTAGCCTAAAATTTTTACCAAATCAAATATTCATCATATCACTTCGTCAGCATCCATCACAGACCATCAAATGAAAACTAAAACACCAACCAAATGCTAATCTGGTAACACAATAGGCATGTTAAATCATTGACTCATTTGGCAACACCCCTCTAACATATTTTATAATATTCCGCGCAACTTAGTGCAGTTTGTCATTTGTTATGTTCAGTTTAGCTTGACATAAAAGATACAACGTAACTTAGGTTTAGACTTGTTTGAACAGTTATGATAGCAATGAAAGACTTGTATGAGCTGATATGATAGCAATGAAATAATGTGGGAAAAATATACAAGAAATAACTTTTCGACAACATGTAATGTCCAACAATTTTTTCTCTGTAATGTTTAGCACAACATGTATGAGATCATCGCTATCAGGGTTACCATTTGTACTACAAGCTTTCTCATTGCCATCAAGATATAGTATTTGAGATACAATTTTCGTATTTTTCCACACTGTCACGAGCAGTTAATTAAGGACAGAACTGAGAATTAAACTCCTAAAACATTAAGTTTTTTTAATACTTCTAGCATCTAAAATGAGTTAGTATGTGTGGCATATCTCGCTAGGTCATAAAAGATCTTACACATCTTTCTCACTCACTGAATGTATATCAGCAGCGTTCCAGAATGATGAATTGATTTTCATGCACTTGATTAAAGAAGAGCTAGAAATAAATGTATAATGGTTAATATCAACAAATAAAAGAAAAGAATAGATGCAACCACTTAGATAGAAAGAGAGAACGTGCAAGATGTGCACATAACCAGGCATATATATCGATGGATTCTTTTTAAATTTTGTGATACCAGAAATCGGAGTGTGTGTGTGTATATATGTATATGTGTATATATATATATATAACCACACCAATTGAAACATTTGATATTGTCTACATCTATAAGTGTGGTCAAATAATCACGATTTATATCATATATAGTATCAGGAGCTAAATAGTAGCATAAGTTAAGAATCATAAAATAAATACAAAACAATTTTTTTATCTTCCGAATCTTTCATCATAGTTTGAATAGTAAATGTAGGCAGCTCTTTACCTTCTTTAGTTAACTAGCGTTTAAGTTCATAATCAAAAGCACTAATTTTTACAGACTAACTTTTATGCCTTTAAGGACAAGACCGAGAACCTTTGAAACTATATCATCAATGTTGATTGACACTTTCTCAAAGTTCAAAGTTCTTGACTTGACATCAACTAAACTAATCAACTATCTTGTCAGGTTGTTTAAAAAAACTCGGTCGGGGAGGGAAAGACCGCTCTCCCGATATTATATTAAGAAGAGACCGAGACATGGTCCCGGCTAAAAAAAATCTCCAAACCTTGGCCCCCATCACTAGCGGGCCGTCCGTAGGGTGGCACGCAGGACGTAACCCGGGAGCAGGCGGGGCACAGCGAGGGGATTTTTTTAACCAAGCCAGAAATTCGCCCCCGAGAGGGATCGAACCCAGGACCTGGAGGTGCTACTCGGAAGCCTTAACCATTACGCTAGAGGCCCTTTCGCATGTCAGGTTGTTTAGAAGCTCTGATTCACTATAAAGTTTTATCCCGAGCAAGAGTACGAACCTAATTTTAGCAACATATGTTTTCTGGGCCTCAGAAAGTTCACTTAAAATTGTTCATAAAATCAACACGTCATGTTTAACCCATTTTAAAATTTATGTGTTAAAGTGTTTCGCTAATAAACACAAAAGTGGCTACTGATATAGGTCAAGAATTCTTTTAACTCACCAAGGCAAAGAGAGGATGGAGATCTAGATAGTCTAGTTGATAGGGACTTTCCAAGAGCAGGAGTTTTATATCTTCACCCTTCCTCTGCCTTGGTGAGTTAAAAGAAATCTTGACCTAATATCAGAAGTTACTTTTGTGTTTGTAGGCGAAACACTTCAGTACATAAATTTTAAAATGGGACATAAATTTTAAAATGGGACTGAACAAGATATTGCTGAAATTGGATTCAAATCCTTAATCAGAATGAAACTTCACAGTGAACCAGAGCTTTTAAACAACCTGACATAATGGCTAGTTAGTCTAGTTGATTTAAGGTTAATAACTTTGAACCTTAAGAAAGTGTTTATCAATAGTAATAATATGGTTCCAAAGGTTGTTGAGCTTCCCTTTAGAGGTACAAAAGTTGAGCCTATAAAAATCAATCCTTGTGATTATGAACCGAAGCGTCAGTCAACTAAAGAAAGGAAAGGATTGGCTACACTCACTCTTCAAGTTATGATGAAAGGTCTGTATAATAAAGTATGTTTTGTATTTATTTTATGATTCTTTATTTATGCTAATACTTATATTCTAATAAAACATATGATATAAACATTGATTATTTGACAATATTTAGAGATGTGGACAATATCAAAGATTTCAATTGGTGCGAGCATATAGCTGATACTCTGATTTCTGGTATTACGAAATTTAAAAAGATTCAATCAGTATATATGACTAGTTGTGCACATCTTGCACGTAAGTTGTGCTCTCTTTTTATCTAAATGATCACATCTATCATTTTTCTTTGTTTGTTATTGTTAATCATTATATATTTGTTTCTAGCTTATCTTCTTCAATCAAGTGAATGAAAACCAATTCACCAATTCTAAAAACGATGTTGATATATTCAATGAGTGAAAAATACGTGAACAATCTTGTGCCACCTAACGAGGTATGCCACACACTACCTCATTTTTAGATGTTAGGATGTTAAAATTTTTTAATTGTATGAGTGTAATACTCAGTTTGTCCCTAGTTGACTACTCGTGACAGTGTGGAAGAAGACGAAATCTGTATCCCAAATACTGATACTAATGACAATAAGAAAGTTTGAGTCCAAATACTGACCCTGATGGTGATGATTTCATACATGTTGTGTCAAAGATTACAGAGAAAGGTTTGTTGGACATTACATGTTGTCGAAAGATTAGTTATGATATATATGATTCTATTGTTATGATAACAGCTCACACAAATCTTCCATTGTTATGATAACTACTAATACAAGTCTAAAGTTAAGATATGTTGTATTTGTTATGTCAGGTTAAATTGAACATAACAAATGTCAAACTACAACATGTTGCGCGAGATATTATATAACATATTACAGAGATGTCACCAAAGGAGCCCCAATCATTTAACATACCTGATGTGTTACCGCTTACCAGGTTTACTAGGTTAGTATTTGATTAGTGTGGGGGACAGATATCCCCCGGGTCCACTGGAAGAGTAAAAGACCTCACGAAAGGCCCAAGGGCCCAATAAATCGTAAGGTCATTCTTTCGTGGGTCTGGGGAAGGACAATCAGCAAAGCAGGTTGACATGAGGCCGGATTGGTGCAAGCCCGGACGGCCCACAACGTTGAGCGAGCGACCACAACAGAGATCCGACTTTCCCGCGCTGGAGCCCCCATGCAACGGAGCCATGCGAGGATAGGTCGGCAGAACTATAGGGAGATAAACTCAAACAGTTCACTATCTTTTAGTTACACATTGTTATCATATCCACGTGTATTGCCCCACGGTCGAGTATATAAGGCCTAGGGGGCACCCCTTCAGAACGATCGACCCTATTACTCAGCCACCCACCTCAACTCTCTGCATTCTCAATTCAGAGAGCTACCTTGTAACCTCATTCACCAAGCATACTCCCCAGGACGTAGGGTGTTACGCATCTCTAAGCGGCCCGAACCTGTAAACATTGTCCACTGTCCCTCGTGCATCTGGCACGAACCATTTTGCTACAGTCGGCGACACGTCCTACTCCTAAAAACACCTTGAGGGGCAACCCCGGGTGTGCGGTCGGACCCAAAACACCGACAATTAGGTTAGCATTTGATTGGTGTTTGAGTTTGCATTTGATAGTTCTATGATGGAGAGAGACTCAATTGATGGCAATATGGCATGTCATAGATACAGATGAAGAGATGCCAGAAGAGGTGTAATGTTATCATCCATTAGCTCAGCCATAATTGAGAGAAGAAAACGACCCTACAAGGCCACTTATGTTTTCTATAATCAAGACTTGGTATTCAATCAAGCTGGATTATGGCGCCAATGTCATATACACAAACTACATATTGATGCAACGAGAATTAAATGACGAGCAAATGAAGCATATTTTCTATCCCTCTCATTAGAATTTTGGGTTTTTTAAATTGGTGTCCTTAGTTTTGGTGGTGTACTCACCTATACTCTTAGTCGTGTTTTTTGCTCAACTGTGCCCTTCCAGTGCTATAGAACAGAATGACACAGCTGAGCAAAAAACACGACTAAGGGTATAGGTGAGCACACCACCAAAACTAAGGGCACCACCCTAGAATTTTTGCAGAGACCACTCTCAATTCTAGGTTTCTATCATTTAGGGGGAAAAGAAGTTGTGCCTTTTGGAGCATTTTTTTCTGTACTTACTCTGAATTTCAAAAATCTTTCGAACTTCAGCCTCACATAAGCAGCCCTGGTATACACTGTAACTTTTTATTTGAAAAAAGGAAAGTTTAATAAATGAAGATACCAACAAATGCTTACGCTAGTTAAAAGATGTAGACAAAAACACAAGTTAAAAGAGAAAACCCTGGTATGGTTTTCCATAAATTTACATGTAAATTTTATTTACATATGAATTAACATGTAACAAGTCAATCTCCCATTTAGTGTGCACGCAAGCATGACATGGGAAATACTAACTTGAGTGTAACAACTACAAATATTCATCAATCAAGATCTAATTAAAACTGCTTAGCCAAACAAAGCAATTAACAACACAATAGCAGCTTTTGGACAGCAACACAGAAGATTTAAACATCCAAAACATACGATTTAAGACTTTCTGGAAAGCTAATAAAATTGTCTATAAAATCATTATAAACATCTCAGACTGTTTCAATACTTAACAAAGGGAAACAATACAAAGACGGTGCAGCTATCCAGATTTGGACAGATTCAGTCCTCCTACTTTAAACAGCTATAACTGAAGATTTAGACCACCAAAAAGAGTGATCCAAAACTTGCTGGAAAGCTTATGAAATGTACCACAACTTCTTTATAATTACTAAGAGTTGATCCTATGTTTAATTTGGTGGAACAGTGCAATCTTTAAAAAAATCTGGGCAGATTATGAATAGGTTCTGATATCGAATTTGGGAGAAGCATAACTTCTAAACGATGAGACCTATGGCCATCAAAATTTAGCACAAGCAAGATAATGAAGTTATCTACAACTTTTCTATAGTACATTTCTACAGAAAACATATTTTAGCTCAACATACAAATGGTACGGCAAAAACAGTACATGCAGTGATGCAGCCCAAAACAACAACTATTATGTTTTAGTTCGGACATAGCTTCTACACATTATTTAACTAGTTCTCTAAATCATATTACTAGATTAACTTGCTTGACGCCTAAATAAAATCGCATAGAACTCCATACAGCCACTCTAAAACACCTACGGACCCAAGATACTCACCTATACATTTTATCGGATTGTTCTCCGAGTTTAACAGAAATCGAAGTATCGACACTACTCGCTTCCAAATAATTTTGGGGCAGCGATGATATTCACACAGTATCTCAACTCAATCGAGATGGTATTTACCTACTCCCTAAGTATAAAATGTGATAACTACTAAAGCAAAGCATCGATTCACCAAATACAATTACACATGCATGTATAGAACCGATACACTCTACAGACGACATTTTACCAGCACATTCTCTCACATGAATCTACACCTTAAACCCACATCTCACATTAACATGGCGTTCCCTTTTCGACCACGAATACTATCACACATATATGCACACTGCATACAAGGAGGCAGTTTATTGAGCAATGTATACACTTCCACTACACCCTCAACGACACATATATACATGACATCGATCAAAACATATTTAGAACAACTACAAATCACACAAAGCGAACAACCTGGCGGAATGAACTCGGATCGCGCACGCATGCCATCGGTGAGGCGTTCCGTCAAACAAGTGATGCGCGAGGTGCGACCACGACAAGGACTGCGATTAAATGACATACACGGTAATTACACATAGGCCCGACCCTGAGGGTAGGCAGGGTATGCCGCCGCTCAGGGCCCCCAAAGTTAGTAGGGCCCCCAGTCCGATCTAAATAGATATATACTCTTATATATGTATGGTATATATTTATTCTATTCCCAAAATCTCTAGCCGCTGCTCGCTGGTAACCATTGTTAAAGATATTGCAAATGATTTTGGTGTAAATACATCATTTCCAATAAAGCGTAAAGCGGTGAGAAAGAAACAATTTGATGAAAGTAGGCGCCACGAAGAAATTCTAGAAAATGAGAGAGCTTTTCAAGTCAACTATTTTTTGGTATTAGTTGACATGGCGAGCACTTCTTTGAGGACCAGATTTGAAGAACTCTCCATGTTTAGGTATATTTGGGTTTTTATTGAGCTCAAGCACACTAAGCTCACTAAATGATAGAGAACTTGAAGAGTTTTGCACTAAATTTGCAAACACTTTCTCTCATGATGGTTCATGTGATGTTGAGTTAAATGATTTGATTTCTAAATTGAATATTCTAAAGTTTACTTTGCCTAACGACACATTATCTGCTGTGGAGATTTTTGAGCATATTAGAGTTGTGGATTGCTATCCTAATGCCTCTATTGCTTATAGAATATTATTTACTGTGTTTGTTACTGTTGCATCTGCTGAAAGAAGCTTCTCAAAATTGAAGTTACTGAATAATTATTTAAGATCAGCAATGAGTCAAGAAATGTTGAATGGTTTGACGCCTTTATGATCGAGAAGAAGCTATTGAATGATATCGATATCAATAGTATAATCGATGATTTTGTATCAAAAATGTTAGAAGAAATTTTATAAGATGAGAAGTGACAAGTAAATTTTTATTATTTCAGCCAATGTTATTTTATAAACAATAATGTGTAATATTCTATATTACAGTAACTTATATACAATTTCTTTACTGATATGTATTTAGTAGATGTGTAGATGATATATACATATATCTAGTTATATGGGGCCTCTATATAAATTTTTGCTTAGGGCCCCCGAAATGTCAGGACCGGCCCTGATTACACAGTTTATTGGTTCGGCCATTTTATCAAACCAAGGAACACGGGACAGCGAGGATTCACCGGTGTTTGACGACATCTTGCCGGGGCTGCACAGATCGGATCGGCGCAGGTGACCCGAAGGTGTTGAGGCTGATGCTGCAGCACATGCATAGACCGCGACGTCCGACGGCATGAGGGCTGTGGATGTGAGCTGCAGAGAACGACGGTGGTCGTCGGGACGAGCTCGCAGCAGAGGTCGACGGCGCTGCTGCGACTAACGGTGAGGAGGCGCTGCCGGCGTCGAGGCAGAGGCGCTGGTCGGACTTGGGGCAGCGGCGCCTGGAGAGGTGCTCGTGCGCCACAGGAGGAGGGCGCTGGAGCCACGCCGAGTGCCAAGGAGCTGAGCGTCCGACGAGGTCAGCACTGGAGGAGCTCGACGCGGGAGAGCACGTCCGAGGGCCACCATGGCCGGGCCCGAGGAGGCGAGGTCCAGAGGCGGCTGGATCTGGTGCGAGCTGGAGGAGGAAGATGACCTTGAGGGCCGGCTGGTGGATGCTGCAGATAGAGAGGAGCAGAGGAGGAGCGGTCATGGGAGCAAGGAGCCGAGCAGAGGGGTTGCTCGCGCGCATGGGGAGGGAGGAGAGATGAGGGGAGCGGCTGGTGGAGATGGGAGAGCTCGGCTCCATGCAGATGTGGAGCTCGCCATTTGGAGCAGTGGCAGGGGGCGTCCGTGACTGCTGTGCTGTGGAGACCGACGGCCATGGAAGGCAGAGAGCAGAGGGCATGCACGCCAAGGAGGAAGAGGGCTGACGTGGGTAATGGCTAGGAGAGGAGGTCGGCTGCTGGCTGAGCGGCGGTCAGGGGGTGGTAATGGAAACTTTCCCAAGTTCGTTAGCTTATATAGTGGCAGCTAGAGTTTAGGATTTTTGTGGGTTAAAGTCAGCTTGTCCCAAATCAATTAGGGTTTGTTCGGTTATTCTCAATACACATGAATTGGATGAGATTAGAAAAAATTAAAAAGAAGTTTAACTTGTTTGAGATTCAAACTCATCCAATCTCACTCAGTCCACATGAATTGAGAGCTAACCGAACAAGCCATTAAATGGGTTGCGCTAATTATTCCATTTTATTTTATGTTGTTCGAAAAGCACGGATTATCGAAATTAGATATTTCCAACTGCTAACTATCCGAACACCGATTATTACCCTCGTACGTAATTCAGTTTGATAACGCGCACAATCTAGATTATGAACTTCAAGCGCGTTTTAAATATGACATTATATTTTTGTTTTCAGATCAAAGTTCCAATTTAGATAGTGATTAAATCGGCTTCAGTTAGTTCGGGCTCGATTAGATTTATCCGCTCACTTTATTTTACTCTAACTTATGTCGTCGAGTTCTACTGGATTTGTTTGTAACAAAATCACGAGACTAGTTGATTATTCGAATTTGTATATTCACTTTACGATCGAACAGAACTTGGACTCATTATTTAGTGTGACGAAATAATTTCCGAACTTTACAAGATTCTTGATATCATCGAAATAGACAGAAATGAATGTGACTTAGGGTTTATTATACTCACCAATTTAATTGCTTGAGTTCGAAATTGTTATTTAGCACGTGACGAACACCTGGTGTGTTACATAAGCAGTGACATTGAAGGGTAAATACCTTCAAGTTTTATATTTATGTTGCTTTTTAAGGATTTTTAGAACAACAAAAGAGTTACTCAAAAAATTATACGGCTGTTCTCAAAACTCGATAGAGTTTGAATACCCCCGACCAACTCTCGTTTAAAGTTTTACTCTAGAGCCATAATAAACACACTCACAACTTCTATTCAGAGTTTCACACGAGATCTTCATCTACTAGTCCAAATCTGTTAGTAATTATTGGCAAAAGAATAAATTACACTTTTTCTATAATACGGTAATATAAAAGACTGAAATATATTGTTATAGATCACAATAAATACATTATATATTTTCCTGTAGAGAGACAGGAAAAGGCATGGCACGCTGTCCAGTCGCTCTGACCGTCGGGTGAATCGAGTGGAAATGGTCAGGCGACAGATATCGTGGAAAAGAATGGTCAAGCAAGGCCAAGGCCAAGGGCTACGGCACTCATCGTTAAGAAAGGGCAACCTCAAATATCCAGAGCTAGCTCGTCGCAGGCGGTGACAGTGGCCGAGGCGGCTGATCAAGGGAGTCGAACATGTCCGGCGGCAGGTCGTCGAAGAAGTAGTCGGGCCCCGCGTCAGGAAGCTCGGCCTTGGCGCCACCGTGCAGGTACTCCGTGCCGAAGAACGGGAGCATCATTGGAGCGGGTTGCGTCACCGGGAGCAGCTCCTGGTAGGCGAGATGATCCATAGTGCCGACGTTGTCGAACCCAGGAGCCATGTTCCAGCCAGCCGGTAGCCCTGGGAAGCCAAGCTCAGTGCACGGAGGCTGGTCGAACGGCAGCAGTGGTGGCAGTGCGGCAGCGTTTGATGACGAGCAGGCGTGTATGTCGGAGGCCAGCGGCAGTGCTCCGTCGGAACTGGCAAGCCCGGAGCCTGCCCAATCATACGGGGCTAGTGCAGCACTGATACTGTGCGCGTCCATGAATGGTGTTGCTGCGCCTGCGCTGCATGGGTGGACACCGGTGGAGCTGCCCTCCAATGGAACTTGATCCAGGCAGGGAACCTGACGACGCATCAGGGATCCATGTTAAATTTTTTTTGTCATCCCAGGGGACACCAAATTCAAGCTGCAAGTTATCCCTTCTCTGGAAATGGTTAGCGAACAACGAAGGAGAAGACTTGTAAAACAAGTAGCCAAGAAAGCGGAGCGGGCAATGTGTGTTGCAACCTGCGACGGCTTTACCACGGTGGCGGGTCGCGACTTCAGAGAGGAGGCAACAGGCGCCTTGGCGCTCCTGCTCCTGCTGGACTGGCGGCGGCGGATAGGCGTTCCCAGCAGCCTGGCGAGCCGCTTCTGGCGGGTGCTCCAGAAGTTCTTGACGTCGTTGTCCGTCCTGCCCGGCAAGTAGGTAGCGATCCTCGCCCACTTGTTCCCGAACTGCGCCTGCAGCTCCAGCACCACCCGCTCCTCCTCTGCAGAGAACTTGCAGCCGCTGTTGCAAGGCGATCACCATGGTGAATTTGTAATGAACCGTGCACACAATGCAGAACACAACAAACCAAGCGTCGGGACCAGTGCAGCAGCCTAAACCCAAGCGAAAAACGAAATTCTAATCTAACAACTAGAGTCGCATCAGTTACAACAATGCGAATGCAGTTAAGGATCCACAGTGCACTGAGAAGTGAACCAGAAGGGAGGGTTGGCGCGCACGTCTTGAGGTCTGGCCTGAGCTTGTTCACCCAGCGGAGGCGGCAGGACTTGCCGGTGCGCGGCAGCAATCCTTTGGATCGAATGAAGCTCCAGTCCCGGGGGCCGTGCACGCGCACGTGCTCCAGCAGCACACCGTCCTCCTCCGCTGTCCAGTGCCCCTTCCGCACCGCCTCGCACCCGCCCGCCGCGTCCCTCCTGCCGCTGCCTCCGCCCCGCCGGCGGGCGCCGCCAGGTGGTCGAGCCATTGTCTCGACGCTGTGCGATCTCGCAGGACAAGTGTTCCGGGAGAGCGATGCGTCGTCGTGCTCCTTATGCGGCCCGGGCAGGGGCGAGCGAGTGCCGCACGTGGCGCTGTGGGGAGTACGTCCGGTGGGGATCCGACGGACGGCTTTGATTTCCAGGGGGCGCTGCCAGAGATGGAGCGGGCGCACGAACGCGGACGGTAACCGCTAGTCCTCCCAACCCCCACGACCTTCGATTTCCGCGGGCCAAGATACTCCATGTCTATGCTCCGACAAGTGGTGCGGGAAAACATTTTTTAACCTTGCAAAAAAAAAACTAGGCGTTCTATTGCCGTCCGATCAAGAACTTACGAATTGCTACCCTTACAAGTTCCAACCGCCTATGTATCCGGTAAAAGTCGATTTCGTCTTGTTTGCATTTTTCACCGGAAAATAAATCAAACAAAGGATGCAAAGTAACTTCGGAGTACGTGCTATGTGGAAACAAGGTGAAAATACTATTGGGGAATTAAAATAAACTTTTGATACGTACAATACAGGTACATCAGTGATTTTATTACTCCTCTCCGTTCTCATGACGACACATGCTTATTCAGTCTCCAACAATCTTCATATGTGTATATAACCGTGTAAAATACCACTTTGCACTGTAAAATACATTATTTACAAAGTGTGATATAAAAATAAGAGATAATAGTGAGTAAGTTGTTGAGATAACTTAAGAGAGGCTTTGATAAGATTTTCCCCTCCAAGAGCTCTCTAAGAGCATCTCCAAAAGCTCCTCAGAAGTCTCCCCTAAATCTATTTTTTCGGGAAAAACACAAAAACATGTCTCCAACAGTTCCCCTAAAGCGCTCCCAACTTTTTCATAGCCCTTAAAACTTCCTCATTTGTAGCTACAAATGAGGGGTTTTTTGGGCTCCCCAGAAACAAACTGTCGCTTTAAGGGATCTGTTGGAGAAAGGATTAAAATCTACCCCAACTTATTATTTAGATGTCCCTTAAAACTGATTTTGAGGAGTCGTTTTATGGAGAGCTCTTGGAGATGCTCTAAGATCTCCCATACGAGGGGAGAGAGGAAACTCCTCTTATGTAGGTGAGCATTATTCTCTTCCAATATTTTTTTTTGACTACATCAATTTCTTTATGATATTAATCTTGTTTAAGTTTCACCTGATAATAATAATATGTAGTACGTTAGTATAAATTTTGTATAGGGGATTTATATAGAGAGTGGTTAGAGATGTCCTATATATAGGAGAGCATATTTTAAGGTAATATAGTAAAATACTCCCTCTGTTCGTTTATATACACAAGATAAAAGTGTCTTCTTTATATGACGCCAGTTCACAAATTTTCACTGGTCTTCCATCTCTGCCCCTCTCCTCTCAACTCCAGTGCTTTGCTTCTGACTCACTCGCATGCGTCACCGTGGGTCCGAGGCTGAGCAATATTGTTAAATCAATGTTTCCTTAATTCTTACAAACTTGTCGGAAACGTCATATAAAAACAAATCGGAGAGAGTATAATAGAAAGTATAGATTGAGAGGGATATATGTGGGGAATGGTTGAAATCGGTCTTAGCTCAAAAACATGAACAGGGAAAGCCTCGTAGGCTCACAGTTGCACCGTGCTGGTTGGACGTTTCCAACCATATTGTCTATAGTTTTTCTCTATATTATTTCTTTACAAACTTCTATAAAAGATTTCCTCCTTTGTATATTATTTTCCCCAACAATGTCTTTTATACCTTGTTCTATATGCACTAAATACATAAATTATAGACATGTTTTGCTCTAGATTTTTGTACATATGTATTTGTTATGCCCTCAAAAATATTTTTAAATTTTACTTAATCTGTCATCTGAAGTATAAAAAGGATAGAGCAGAGAGAGACTCTATATAGAGGATGGACTAGCGTCCTCTATACTTAGATGATGTTTTAGAGGGCATCATTAGAGCATATAGAGGAGTAAATCTTCTTTAGATATAGGGTGGGATGATTTGAAGGTCTCCGCTGAAGTTAGTCTTAATCACTACCTCCCGTTTAGTGGTGAAAACGGTCAGAAACAATCGGTAAACACTAAACCCATTATCGTTTTCATATTTTTCCTCGGAAACGAGATCGAAACGGTATCTCCAGAAACGAAAATGACATCGGTTATTCGAAAACATCGAAAATGAAAGTTCGGTACGAAAATTACACCGGTTACAATTGGAATCTAAAATATGATCGATAAAAAATGTAACATGTACCCTCAATTGACTTCAAAAATTCATGCAAGTCATAGATTCATATAAAATTAGTATAAAAATATATAAGGTAGGAGGTCTGTGATACCCAATTTGCAATTTGTTAGAAATAATATAAATGGAAAAACAATTTCTCTTTATGTGAGTTTGACCTTTATGTACCATCACATGTGAACACCATATTTAAAGAAAAACAAATAACTATTAAGATATATGCTACCAAAATATGCATCATGCTGGGTTTTCATGTTGTGTGCATTTTGTGACAACATAAAAAAAATAAAGTGACAAGAAATATATTAAAAAGCCCAAAAGTGGAATTTAAGTTCTAAAGGAAATTTATAATTTGAGATTTCAGAAAAGAGAAGAAATACTACACAAATAAGATAAAATAAATATATAAAATAACTAGATTTGGTTATTTAAATTTAACCTAAGTATGAACTCCACAAATATAAACTCAAATTTTGAATTTGAAAAAGGAAAGAGAAAGAGAAAAGGAAAATAGAAAAGAACAAAAAAAAGAGAACAAACCTGCATCTGGGCCAAAACAACCTTCTCGAGGCCCATTTCACTTCCTTCCCCGTGTGGCCCACCTCCCGCTTTTCTCCGCGCGCGGCCCAGCTGTTCACCTGCGCGCTCGCACGCGGGCTCGAGGTGGCAGCCACCGTGTTTGGGGCGTCTGCGTGCTTCCTGGGGTTGGTCGCTGGCGTGTGGGGCCTCGCGGTCAGATCCGCCCTCTTCCCCGGCCGTCACAGTCAAAGCCGTGTCCGTCGGGATCGCTCCACGCCGATGCATCTGCCAAGACCAAGTCCGCGTCCCGAGATTGTCGCTCGACCGGTATGCCTCATACCTAGGTATAAAGCTCGGGTCGTCTCCCTATCTCCCTCGAATCGCACCGCGCCCGGGCCACCATTGTCGGGCAGCCGGGAAGAAGCGCCGCCGTGGGCAATCCATACCTTCGCTATCGCGCAGGCCCTTTCCCTCGGTTCTCGACGCACGACCCTTCTCGACCTCCTCCACGCGCTCCAGCTGCCGCGGAACCGCTCTGCGATGTGAACCGCTGCGTTCCCTCGCCGACCCACTGTGCTCCCTCGTCGACCCGCGACGCGCTTCAATTCTCCATCCTTGATACACCTGGTACAGGCCTGTGTGTTGCGACTTGCCACAATCGCGAGATTTTCCACCGCCGCGGAGTGAAGCTGGGGCTGCTGCGGGGGTGTTCCGGCTTGCCGTCGACCGCGCACCCGGTGTGGGGCTTGGCGACTCCCCTTGGCTGCAGGACAGACCCTTGTGGCCGCGATACCGGGAGTTGGTCGCCAGCGTCGGGGGAATTGCTCACTGGGCTCGCGAAATCGCCGCTGCGCCACCTCATTCCGGGGACCGACGTCTTCGTGCGAGTAATCGAGGTAAGAGCTCCTCCTTCGTAGCCGTCGTGCTTCCCACGTCATGTAGCACTCGTCGCGTTAGGAATTAGCTCAGAGAAGGGGGGATTTAGGGGTTGCCAGCGGGAGCACGTCGGCGCTTCACGCCATCGGACTCGCCCAGCACTGTGGCGAGGAAGACGGCTCCCCGTCCATAGATTTTGGTGTGAACGGTTAGGATCAGTGCTGGGTGTGGGAATGCTTCGGGCTGTTGATGGGCGATCCAAGGGCCACCATCAGATACCGATTCGTTTTAAGTGGAGGCAGATCCTGGTGCTTGTTTTCTGATCAGACGGACTAGATTTAAAAGGTGCTCCAACAGATTGTGAACGTTGATCTTGGATCGTGCGGCTCCTGCTCCGTACCAGTTCGCTGGAGTGGTGATCTAATCCGGGTTGTCTGTCGTGGATCGGACGGCTCTTGTGGGCCGATACCCGTTCGATCTGGAAGATTTGTTAAAGAGTCCCTCTGATTAACAGAAATCAACCCGCCATCCGACTTGTGGTTTCTCTGTGCCTGTGTGAATCTTCTGAGTTAGCCCCTGCGCTCTCTGGTTATTATTCGCACAGTCCAGAGACATAGGAAATTGGATAAATTAATATAGAAAATGCTTTTCTAGTATAAAAATAATCCTAGATCTTGTTTAATTCCTAGAAAATTCATTTTAACTCCTTTTTAATCTATTCCAATTCCTATAATTTGGTATTAATGTTGTCTATTACTTGGTAACACTATTTCAACATGGAACCCATGATATAATTAATGACTCAATTAATTTTGTAGCAAGCACATAGAATCTTCAGAAAATCATAACTCCTTCGTTTTAACTCCGATTTGATCCGTTCAAGTTCCGTTAGTCTCGTAGCAACGCGTAGATTATTATTATTCAGTTTGTTCTTATGTTGGGTGTGATGTTAATTTTGTCCATACCATGTCTGTTTGTATTGCTACGACTAGCAGCGAGGTCGCGAGTCACTTGAAGAGCAAGTGGTACCTGTTGGAACCGGACCGCCGACACACGGTGTGCCCGTCGGGACCGCCCGCACACACGGCGCGCCCATCCAGGCTGTCGGGCCGCGACACACGCGCCCGCACGTATAGCAGCGGGCTTTAGGTCTCTTGGGCCAACACTCCCCAAAAAGCTAGCCTGATAGGGGTTTGCACCCTCAACCTTATAAACCATGCTACCACACCCTCACCACACAATGTGGGACTATTCCCAACAATCTCCCCCTCACACATTGTGAGCCAAGATTTGTCTGAGAATGCACTGGGCCAACCTGGCTCTGATACCAATTGTTGGAACCGGACCGCCGACACATGGCGTGTCCGTCGGGGCGCCCGCACACACGGTGCGCCCACCCAGGCTGTCGGGCCGCGACACACGCGCCCGCACGTATAGCAGCGGACTTTAGGTCTCTTGGGCCAACACTCCCCCTAAAAAGCTAGCCTAATAGGGGGTTGCACCCTCAACCATATAAACCATGCTTTTCCACTCTCACCAAACAATGTGGGACTATTCCCAACAATCTCCCCCTCACACATTGTGAGCCGAGATTTGTCTTGAGAATGCACTGGGCCAACCTGGCTCCGATACCAATTGTTGGAACCGGACCGCCGACACACGGCGTGTCCGTCGGGACCGCCCGCACACACGGCGCGCCCATCCAGGCTGTCGGGCCGCGACACACGCGCCCGCACGTATAGCAGCGGGCTTTAGGTCTCTTGGGCCAACACTCCCCAAAAAGCTAGCCTGATAGGGGTTTGCACCCTCAACCTTATAAACCATGCTACCACACCCTCACCACACAATGTGGGACTATTCCCAACAATTTCCCCCTCACACATTGTGAGCCAAGATTTGTCTGAGAATGCACTGGGCCAACCTGGCTTTGATACCAATTGTTGGAACCGGACCGCCGACACATGGCGTGTCCGTCGGGGCCTCCCGCACACACGGCGCGCCCACCCAGGTTGTCGGGCCGAGACACACGCGCCCGCACGTATAGCAGCGGGCTTTAGGTCTCTTGGGCCAACACTCCCCCAAAAAGCTAGCCTGATAGGGGTTTGCACCCTCAACCTTATAAACCATGCTACCACACCCTCACCACACAATGTGGGACTATTCCCAACAATCTCCCCCTCACACATTGTGAGCCAAGATTTGTCTGAGAATGCACTGGGCCAACCTGGCTCTGATACCAATTGTTGGAACCGGACCGCCGACACATGGCGTGTCCGTTGGGGCCGCCCGCACACACGGTGCGCCCACCCAGGCTGTCGGGCCGCGACACACGCGCCCGCACGTATAGCAGCGGACTTTAGGTCTCTTGGGCCAACACTCCCCCTAAAAAGCTAGCCTAATAGGGGGTTGCACCCTCAACCATATAAACCATGCTTTTCCACTCTCACCAGACAATGTGAGACTATTCCCAACAATAGCCAAGATTTGTCTGAGAATGCACTGGGCCAACCTGGCTCTGATACCAATTGTTGGAACCGGACCGCCGACATATGGCGTGTCCGTCGGGGCCGCCCGCACACACGGTGCGCCCACCCAGGCTGTCGGGCCGCCACACACGCGCCCGCACATATAGCAGCGGACTTTAGGTCTCTTGAGCCAACACTCCCCAAAAAGCTAGCCTGATAGGGGTTTGCACCCTCAACCTTATAAACCATGCTACCACACCCTCACCACACAATGTGGGACTATTCCCAACAATCTCCCCCTCACACATTGTGAGCCAAGATTTGTTTGAGAATGCACTGGGCCAACCTGCCTTTGATACCAATTGTTGGAACCGGACCGTCGACACACGGCGTGTCCGTCGGGACCGCCCGCACACACGGCGCGCCCATCCAGGTTGTCGGGCCGCGACACACGCGCCCGCACGTATAGCAGCGGGCTTTAGGTCTCTTGGGCCAACACTCCCCAAAAAGCTAGCCTGATAGGGGTTTGCACCCTCAACCTTATAAACCATGCTACCACACCCTCACCACACAATGTGGGACTATTCCCAACAGTACCTGGAATCTCAAGTGCCAGGCAAGTTGTGCCCTTGATTCACTTTTGTTACCCAATAATGTTCTTTATAATCATTTACCATGCATAGGTTTAATTTTGATGGGACCCAATAGGTCACCCTAGATTGTTTATCTCATTACCTTGTTTACCCCTGAATCACTTGGGTAGTTTGCTATTGCTTTATATGGTTTTGGGATAATCATTTATTCTATCCATGTTCCAGTTATTATGTTAATTATTTATGTTCATGACAAGATCATTATATTATTGTTAATTGGAACATGGAGCTTAACTTGAGAAACACGTGCCACCACAAGGGAGGAATGGGACCCCTTGGCTAACTAATTAGGGAAGCTAGTGGAAGACTACCTTACCCGAAAGGGGCAAGGGCAGTAGGGGAGTTGCATGCAAGGAGGTTCTCGGGTTGATTTTGCGGCGATGGCGGTCAGAAGGGGGATTCTTGCAAGTGCTCTTCCCATAAACTGTAGCGGGTTTTCGGAAGCTAGTGGAACTTTGTAAAGGCCTCGTAGTGGATCCCTAGCCATTCACCTTTGTGGGTAAAGGGTACAACCTCTGCAGAGTGTAAAACTGGTATACTAGCCGAGCTCACGGTCATGAGCGGCTCAGGACTCTCCGATGATTAATTTATGGAACCTAAACTCAATTTGTCATTTGCATTTGCATGGGTTTATTATTAATTTTGTTCTATTATTTTTATTATGGTGTGGTATTCACTTACACTTAGTAACTGCTAATAAAATTTTGACCAACTTGTAAAAGCAATGCTCAGCTTTAACCCCAATTCTTGATCAGCCTTACACATCACATGAACTCCCACCTTTGGTGAGTTCATGTCACATTATTCCCCACAACTTGTTGAGCGATGAACATGTGTGAGCTCACCCTTGCTGTCTCACACCCCCACAGGTCAAGATCAGGTACCACTGGATGAGGCGCATGGTGGATGTTGCGCTGTGTTCGTGAGAGGTCTAGGTCGTCGTCTCCCAGTTGACTTTCTACCGCCAAGGTTGGATTTTAGATCCTGTTATATTTATCTTTTATTTTGTAAGTCTTCCGCTATGTAATAAGTACTCTGATTATTGTGACATTTATCTCTATACACTCTGTGATTATATATGTTGTCTTCTTGGCGCATGTATGAGATGCACTCGGCTTTGTTTTTTTAAAGCCGGGTGTGACAGAAGTGGTATCAGAGGAAATGTTGACTGTAGGAAGAAACCTAGATAGAAATGGACATCCCTTACCTACTTACCTTATTCTGATTCATTCTATACTTACCTTATCTTGATCATGTCTCACCTTCTACTGTTCTACTTTGATCATTCTTACCTTTTCTACTCTGAGACAAGATGGATTTCACACCTTGGAATCCTACATTTATAACCTTTTGAAGAGATAGGAGACCAAAGACAAAAAAAATATTTTCTCTATTAAAAATGTTGGTTGATTGTTCTGATGATCAATGCCTGATTTGCTTCTTTGATTGATTGAAACATTATAGTTGGGCATCTTAGCATGTACAACCATAAGGTAATGAATTAACTTTAGTAGATGACACACTTGTAACGCCCCGAATTTTGCAGTTGAATTTTTTCTTTTCTTTACTCGCCAAAATTCGGGCGTTACCTTTTCTTTTTCTTTTTCCCTTCGCTAAACCTTGACCTTTTCCAAAGTTCTAGCGGGATTCGGTTTGGATTTCCCGTGTAAGAAAAACCCTAAATACTTTATGTTGTTTGATGCACCATGCCGAACCTTGCATTTCTTTTGATTGCTTTGAAAGTGCAAATGCATTCATGTAGGAAGATCGGATTTCGAAAATGAGGAGAAGATCTTTTCTTTCTTTTTCTCTCTCTTTCTCTCTCCTCTTTTTCTCTCTCTCCCGCGCCGTGGGCCGACCCCGGCCGGCCCAGCCGCCCCTGGCGCCCCCCCCCCTTGGGCCCAATTGGCCCATGCCGCCCCCCTCCCTTTATTTTCCCCAAAACCCCCCAATCCCTCTCCCTCCCTCTCATTTTCTCTCTTCCCCACCCTAGCCGCCGCCCCTGCCCAAGCCGCCGCCCCTGCCCCGTCGCCGATCGGCCGCCCCGCTCGGCCGCCCCGCCCCGTCCCCGTCCCCGTCCCCGGTGAGGCCCCCTCCCCCTCTCCTCCCTCCCCATCCCCCCCTCCCCTTTCCCCTCGCCGCTCGGCGCCATGGCCGCCGCCATGGCCGGCTCGCCCTGGCCGCCCGCCCGGCCGCGCCCCGCCTGGCCGCCCTGGTCGCGCGCCCGCCTGGCCCCTGGCCCCCGGCCGGCCTTGGCCGCGCCCCCGGCCACCCCAACCCCCGCGCACCCCTGGCCGCCCGGCCGCCCGCCTTGGCCGCGCCCTGGCCGCCCCAGCCCGCCTGGCCGCGCGCCCCTGGCCGCGCGCCCTGGCCGCCCGCCCGGTCGCGCCCCCGCCCCTGCGTGCTCGGCCGCCCAGCCGGCCGGTTCAACCGCCCCTAGGGCCGGTTCAACCGCCCCCCCTCTGTTTTTTTTTATTTTTTTTATTTTATTTTATTTACTTTCTGTGATCATAGCTATTTTATTTTAGGTAAGCTAATCATTGTTCATGCCATTGAAATAGGAAGTTTAATTTAAAATTCCGTTATGCTAGTTGATTCATGTAGTTAATTGTTTACCTCGTGCAATGTTGATCAACTTAAAATGATTAGGTTTCCATTAGTGTATATGTAACAGAATTCTTTTGTTAAGAACCAATTGTAATTGATCGTTAGTGCATAAGATTTAACCCCCTGCGAGACCCTTTCCCGTTTCTTTCTAACCATAACAAATGCGATATCGAATGTCATACTTGATGCATACTCACTTTATTTGTTCCCTTGTATGGTGTACTGTTCTTTTGTATTAAATATGTGGATGGATGTATGTATGTTTGCGCTCGCATAGAGAACGATCCAGTCGAAGAGCCCGAGGAATTCGCAGGAGAAGCCCCTGAGCAGCAGTCGGTTGGTGGAGGCAAGTGTCCTTTGACCTATCTCTGTCCTATTCATTATTTAATTCACCTCCCGCATTACACCTTTATACCTAAGGATTGACTAGCTTTTGTTATCCATGTCCTTGTTTACCTATTTGGGTTGGATTATTACTGTTTAGCTTTATGCTATTGCTCAACTCTAATCAATGAACATGATGAGATTATCTATGATACGCTGTTTTCCCTTCTCTTATTATGATGTACTTGTGGTATCCAAGGGGGCTCGAGCGGTTTCTCGAGTGCCTCTCCGTAAGGACCTGTTCTATGGATGACCGCCCGGGAAAACAGTGCAACCATGAGGGTGGAATGGGGTGCCCTTAGCTGAATAATTAGAGGATCCGGGGTGTAGTTCACTTAGCCGTCGTGCCGTCAATGGGGCTCGGTGTATGCGGCTCGCTCTGCCAAGTTTGGGTTCGCCCCTTGGGGAGGAGTGCGGTGCATTTAGGAAACCTAACGGGTGGCTACAGCCCCGGGGAATCTTTGTAAAGGCTACGTAGTGAAACCCTGCCTATTCACCTTGGTAGTGTTTAAGGGTTTGATCGGCCCGAGGCAAGAGGGAATCACGGCTTGTGGGTAAAGTGCACAACCTCTGCAGAGTGTTATGAAACTGATATATCAGCCGTGCTCGCGGTTATGAGCGGCCAAGGGAGCTCCAGTGATTAGTGGTACTTGATCAGAGACATTGTGGTACAGGTGGTTATGAGATTGATGGTTTTGGTTATGACTATGGTGCTGGTAAGTGGTATTCTTTCCGTTTGGAAAGGGTACATCGGGTTAATAACTTGGGTTAATGCTAAAACTTGGCTTTCTACTAGTAAATAATAATCTGACCAACTAAAAGCAACTGCTTGACTTATCCCCACATAAAGCTAGTCCACTACAGCCAAACAGGATACTTGCTGAGTATGTTGATGTGTACTCACCCTTGCTCTACACACCAAACCCCCCCAGGTTGTCAGCATTGCAACCACTGCTCAGGCGAAGATGAAGCTGTGGAAGGAGACTTCCAGGAGTTCCAAGACTACGACGAGTTCTAGGTGTGGGTTAGCGGCAACCCCCAGTCGGCTGCCTGTGAAGGCCGCGTTATCTACGTTTCTTTTCCGCACTTTGATTTATTGTAAGAACTATATGGACGTCTCAGACGTATGATGTAATCAACTATTATTCCCTTATTAATACTATTTTGAGCACTGTGTGATGATGTCCATATTATGTAACTGCTGTGTACGTGAATAACTGATCCTGGCACGTACATGGTTCGCATTCGGTTTGCCTTCTAAAACCGGGTGTGACATAAGTGGTATCAAAGCCGTGCTGACTGTAGGACCGCTAACCTAGAGTAGAATGGCCGTTCTAAGGACTATAGACCTCTGTCTCTTCCTTGACTTTGATATCCCTTCAAAAGTTGGTCATACCGACCAAACCTATGTTCTACTATATATTATACCTTGCTAAAAAAAATTGTGTTTCATTCTGATCCTTCATTTACTTATTACTTGCTGGTCATATTAATTCTGTTCTCACCCTTTTGCTTGCGATGTCTTTTGTAGATGGCTCGACTTAGACACACTGCACGAAAGTCAGTCATCCCCTTCTTACCCTCCCGCCTTGCTGAGCGTCCGCTTCGCCGTCCCGTGGCCGGACAGTCCAGCCACTTGGAGAGACTACACCACCGCCTGCGTGAGGAGCAGGAGCGTCGACGACAGGAGCAGCAGAGCTCTTCCTTCTCGCTCCACCAGGAGATAGAGTCTGTGAGGAGCTGCTCCCCTGTGCTTCCTCTGGAGCCGCCCCCTGCACCACCACTGGGCGCCCCAGCTTCTGGAGTAGCTGCTGGAGGAGACCCAGACGACGGAGATGGCGACGACAGCTCGAGCCACGACACCGACTTCTCTGCTAACCCTGAGCCGGAAGGATGGGTTGCTCGACCCATCACTCGCGACGCTGCTCGCGGGTGTCACTTCCATGATGCGCTCGACACCCTGCTACGTCGGGCATTTGACCGGCATACTTGGTCCGTCGAGTATCGCTGTGTGGTCTACCAGCACAGTCGCGGGGTCTACTCGGACCGCTGGGAGGCAACTTGCTTGGTGCGCTGCCCGGAGGACAGTCTCCAGGGTGCGGAGGCCTGTTCAGAGCACTATTCTATCTCTGAGCGGGACTCAGCTGAGGCAGCCATGCAAGACGCTGCACGGCGTGCGCTTTCGCACTACTGCTCGGTTTTCGGTGGGGCAGCTGACGGTCTTGACCTGAAGTATTACCCCCGCCGTCCATCTGGCAGCACAGGAGGCGTGATTGTCTCACCTGTCGGTGAGGGCAATCCTAGGTTGAGCAGCACAGTCAACCTAGCCGCCGTGCTAAACACGGAGCTGGACCATGCATTAGACGAGCTGAGTAGGGCTCGTGCTGAGATCGCCCAGTTGCGGGCTGAGCGCGCGGAACGTCGTCACTTGGATGGTGGTTCCCCCGCTCCCGTTGGGACTCAGCACCCGTACCGCTCACCTCAGCGTGGACACCAGTCTTATGGCAATCCCGACTGCAAGACCAAGATAACTCTAGAACCATAGATCGTTAGAGTTGGATCTTGTAATTAATACGAAAAATATACGTAGAAGCTTCAGTCTTAGCGTTAGTCTCAGTCTTAGTTAGTCTTAGTTAGACAGGGTAGTTTGCTATATCCTGTGCATTTATGTTTGTCATGATGAACTATGATTGGTTTGGATCTTTGTAATGATTGTCACCAGAGTGTGGGTATCCCCTGCATTTTGGTTTACCTATTATGTTAATGGAGTTAGTTATATAGTTGGGAAACCCCTTTTATTCCACTTTCCTTTCTATCTGAGAAGCTGTGTGGTCTGTGTTGGAGATCAGTGAAGATGCTCATCTGTTCAGTGCTGTTGAAGAATTCTATTCTCTTTCCTTATGCTGCAAGATTTGCCAGATCAGTTCTGATGTGTGGTTGCATTCTGCAGATGTCAGACAATAGGCGCAGAGGAGGAAGGCGTGCTCAGCAGGAGCGAGCCGCTCAACAGGAGGAGGCGCCCCAGCAGCAGCAGCTGCCACCCCCGCCCCCGATGTCCATCGAGCAGATGTTTCTGATGCAGACTCAGGCAGTTCAAGCCATCGGTCAGACTTTGGCCGCCATTCAGCAGCAGCAGCAGCAACAGCAGCAAGCACCACCTCAGCCTCAGATGCCTCAGATGCCCAGAGACAAGCGTGCTGAATTCATGAGAGGTCATCCACCAACGTTCGCTCATTCTTCTGACCCTATGGATGCTGAAGATTGGCTGCGCACTGTGGAGCGGGAGTTGCATACCGCTCAGTGCGATGACAGGGAGAAAGTTCTGTATGGTCCCCGTCTGTTGAGAGGAGCAGCCCAGTCATGGTGGGAGTCTTACCTCGCCACCCATGCCAACCCCGACACCATCACCTGGGAAGAATTCAGAGGTAGCTTTCGTCAGTACCATGTTCCTGCAGGTCTGATGACAGTGAAGAAGGAGGAGTTCCTGGCCCTCAAGCAAGGGCCATTGTCTGTCAGTGAGTACCGGGACAAGTTTCTGCAATTGTCTCGCTATGCTCCTGAAGATGTCAACACTGACGCCAAGCGACAATACCGTTTTCTGAGAGGCTTGGTCAACCCTCTGCAGTACCAACTGATGAATCACACCTTCCCGACATTCCAGCACCTGATTGATAGAGCGATCATGACGGAGAGAAAGCGCAAGGAGATGGAAGATCGTAAGCGCAAGATCAGTGGACCGCAGTCTGGAAGCAGCAGTCGTCCTTGTTTCTCAGGCAATCAACCCCAGCAGTTCAGGCAGAACCAGCGTCCACCTCAGCAGCATCAGCAGTTTCAAAGGCAGTACCCTCAGAATCAGTACCAGAACCGTCAGAGCAATCAGTCAGGAGGTCAGTTTCAAAGGCAGAATCAGCAAGCACCTCGTCTTCCTGCCCCAGCAAATCAGCAGAACAGTCAGGCAGCACCAGCTCAGGTTGGAAACAGGGCGTGTTTCCACTGTGGAGAGCAGGGCCATTGGGTGATGCAATGTCCGAAGAAGGCAGCCCAGCAGCAGTCAGGCCCCAATGCCCCAGCAAAGCAGAATGTGCCTCAGCCTGGAGCAGGCAATCGCCCTCAACAGCGCTATAATCATGGAAGATTGAATCACTTGGAGGCTGAAGCAGTTCAGGAGACCCCCGGCATGATAGTAGGTATGTTCCCAGTCGACTCCCATATTGCAGAAGTGTTATTTGATACTGGAGCAACGCATTCTTTCATTACTGCATCATGGGTAGAAGCACATAATCTTCCAATTACTACCATGTCAACCCCCATTCAAATTGACTCAGCCGGTGGTAGCATTCGAGCCGATAGCATTTGTTTGAATATAAGTGTGAAAATAAGGGGGATAGCGTTTCCCGCCAACCTTATAGTAATGGGTACTCAGGGAATAGATGTCATCCTAGGGATGAATTGGCTAGATAAGTATCAGGCAGTTATCAGTTGTGATAAAAGGACCATCAAGTTGGTGTCCCCACTAGGAGAGGAAGTGGTGACCGAGTTAGTCCCGCCTGAGCCAAAGAAAGGAAGTTGTTATCAGATAGCTGTTGATAGCAGTGAAGCAGACCCGATCGAGAGCATCAAGGTTGTGTCCGAGTTCCCAGATGTGTTTCCAAAGGATTTACCAGGTATGCCACCAGAGCGGAAAGTTGAGTTTGCTATAGAGCTTCTTCCTGGAACCGCCCCTATCTTTAAGAGAGCTTACAGAATATCTGGACCAGAATTGGTTGAGCTTAAGAAGCAGATTGATGAGCTGTCAGAGAAAGGTTACATTCGGCCAAGCACCTCGCCTTGGGCCGCCCCTGTCCTATTTGTGGAGAAGAAAGATGGCACCAAGAGGATGTGTATCGATTACCGAGCTTTGAATGAGGTCACGATCAAGAACAAGTATCCCTTGCCCAGAATAGAAGATCTGTTCGACCAGTTGAGAGGAGCCAGTGTGTTCTCCAAGATTGATCTGAGGTCAGGTTATCATCAGCTCAGGATCCGACCTTCGGACATTCCGAAGACGGCATTCATTTCCAAGTATGGGTTGTATGAGTTCACAGTGATGTCTTTTGGTTTGACCAATGCGCCAGCATTCTTCATGAACTTGATGAATAGTGTATTCATGGATTACCTTGATAAGTTTGTGGTGGTATTCATTGATGATATTCTAGTTTACTCTCATAGCGAAGAAGAGCATGCAGATCATTTGAGGATGGTATTGCAGAGATTGCGAGAGCACCAGTTGTATGCAAAGTTGAGCAAGTGTGAGTTCTGGATCAGTGAAGTCCTGTTCTTGGGTCACATAATCAACAAGGAAGGATTGGCTGTGGATCCGAAGAAAGTGGCAGACATTCTGAACTGGAAAGCGCCAACAGATGCTAGAGGAATCAAGAGTTTCATTGGAATGGCCGGATATTATCGGCGATTCATTGAAGGGTTTTCGAAGATTGCGAAACCTATGACAGCGTTGCTAGGCAACAAGGTTGAGTTCAAGTGGACCCAGAAATGCCAAGAGGCCTTTGAAGCGCTGAAAGAGAAGTTGACTACAGCGCCTGTCCTAGTCTTGCCTGATGTGCACAAGCCCTTTTCGGTGTATTGCGATGCTTGCTACACAGGTTTGGGATATGTGTTGATGCAAGAGGGAAGAGTTGTGGCTTACTCGTCCCGACAGTTGAAGGTTCATGAGAAGAATTACCCAATCCATGATCTAGAGTTGGCAGCAGTGGTTCACGCACTGAAGACATGGAGGCACTATCTGTATGGACAGAAATGCGATGTTTACACAGACCACAAGAGTCTGAAGTACATATTCACTCAGTCAGAGTTGAATATGAGGCAGCAAAGATGGTTAGAGCTGATCAAAGACTATGAGTTGGAGATTCATTACCATCCAGGCAAAGCAAACGTAGTGGCAGATGCTTTGAGCAGAAAGAGTCAAGTCAATCTGATGGTTGCTCGTCCGATGCCATATGAGTTGGCCAAGGAGTTCGACAGGTTGAGTCTCGGATTTCTGAACAATTCGCGAGGAGTCACAGTTGAGTTGGAACCTACCTTGGAGCGCGAAATCAAAGAAGCGCAGAAGAATGATGAGAAAATCAGTGAGATCCGGCGACTGATTCTAGAAGGCAAAAGCAAAGATTTTCGAGAGGATGCAGAAGGCGTGATATGGTTCAAAGACCGCTTGTGTGTTCCCAATGTCCAGTCTATTCGGGAGTTGATTCTTAAGGAAGCTCATGAGACAGCTTATTCGATTCACCCTGGTAGTGAGAAGATGTATCAGGATCTGAAGAAGAAATTCTGGTGGTACGGAATGAAGAGGGAAATCGCAGAGCATGTGGCTAAGTGCGATAGTTGTCGAAGAATTAAGGCAGAACACCAGAGACCAGCCGGATTGTTGCAACCGTTGCAGATCCCTCAGTGGAAATGGGATGAAATTGGTATGGATTTCATAGTCAGATTGCCTCGCACTCGAGCCGGCTACGACTCTATTTGGGTAGTGGTGGACCGTTTGACCAAGTCAGCCCACTTCATACCTGTCAAGACCAACTACAACAGTGCAGTATTGGCAGAATTGTATATGTCTCGGATCGTTTGTCTTCATGGTGTGCCAAAGAAGATAGTGTCAGATAGAGGAACGCAGTTCACCTCTCATTTCTGGCAGCAGTTGCATGAAGCCTTGGGCACGCATCTGAATTTCAGTTCAGCTTATCATCCGCAGACAGATGGCCAGACCGAAAGGACCAATCAAATTCTCGAAGACATGTTGAGAGCCTGTGCGTTGCAAGATCAGTCCGGATGGGATAAGCGATTGCCTTATGCAGAGTTTTCCTATAACAACAGTTATCAGGCCAGTTTGAAGATGTCACCGTTTCAAGCGCTTTATGGAAGGAGTTGTAGAACTCCGTTGCAATGGGATCAGCCTGGAGAAAAGCAAGTGTTTGGGCCAGACATTTTGCTTGAAGCCGAAGAGAACATCAAGATGGTCCGAGAGAATCTGAAGATAGCGCAATCGAGGCAGCGAAGCTATGCAGACACAAGAAGAAGAGAGCTGAGTTTTGAAGTCGGAGACTTTGTCTATCTGAAAGTGTCACCGATCAGAGGAGTCAGAAGATTCGGAGTGAAAGGCAAGCTAGCACCCCGCTACATTGGTCCGTATCAGATTCTTGCAAGACGAGGAGAAGTGGCCTATCAGCTCAGTTTGCCAGAGAGTTTGTCTGCTGTGCATAATGTCTTTCATGTGTCTCAGTTGAAGAAGTGCTTGCGTGTGCCAGAAGAGCAGTTGCCAGTGGAAGGTCTTGAGGTCCAGGAGGACTTGACCTACGTTGACAAGCCAGTGCAAATCCTTGAGGTTGCAGACCGAGTCACCCGAAGGAAGACCATCAGAATGTGCAAAGTCAGATGGAATCACCACTCTGAGGAAGAAGCAACCTGGGAGCGTGAAGATGATCTGATGGCCAAGTACCCAGAGCTCTTTTCTAGCCAACCCTGAATCTCGAGGGCGAGATTCTTTTAAGGGGGATAGGTTTGTAACGCCCCGAATTTTGCAGTTGAATTTTTTCTTTTCTTTACTCGCCAAAATTCGGGCGTTACCTTTTCTTTTTCTTTTTCCCTTCGCTAAACCTTGACCTTTTCCAAAGTTCTAGCGGGATTCGGTTTGGATTTCCCGTGTAAGAAAAACCCTAAATACTTTATGTTGTTTGATGCACCATGCCGAACCTTGCATTTCTTTTGATTGCTTTGAAAGTGAAAATGCATTCATGTAGGAAGATCGGATTTCGAAAATGAGGAGAAGATCTTTTCTTTCTTTTTCTCTCTCTTTCTCTCTCCTCTTTTTCTCTCTCTCCCGCGCCGTGGGCCGACCCCGGCCGGCCCAGCCGCCCCTGGCGCCCCCCCCCTTGGGCCCAATTGGCCCATGCCGCCCCCTCCCTTTATTTTCCCCAAAACCCCCCAATCCCTCTCCCTCCCTCTCATTTTCTCTCTTCCCCACCCTAGCCGCCGCCCCTGCCCAAGCCGCCGCCCCTACCCCGTCGCCGATCGGCCGCCCCGCTCGGCCGCCCCGCCCCGTCCCCGTCCCCGTCCCCGGTGAGGCCCCCTCCCCCTCTCCTCCCTCCCCCATCCCCCCTCCCCTTTCCCCTCGCCGCTCGGCGCCATGGCCGCCGCCATGGCCGGCTCGCCCTGGCCGCCCGCCCGGCCGCGCCCTGGCGTGCCCCGCCTGGCCGCCCTGGTCGCGCGCCCGCCTGGCCCCTGGCCCCCGGCCGGCCTTGGCCGCGCCCCCGGCCGGCCTTGGCCGCGCCCCCGGCCACCCCAACCCCCGCGCGCCCCTGGCCGCCCGGTCGCCCGCCTTGGCCGCGCCCTGGCCGCCCGGCCGCCCGCCTTGGCCGCGCCCTGGCCGCCCGGCCGCCCGCCTGGCCGCCCCAGCCCGCCTGGCCGCGCGCCCCTGGCCGCGCGCCCTGGCCGCCCGCCCGGCCGCGCCCCCGCCCCTGCGTGCTCGGCCGCCCAGCCGGCCGGTTCAACCGCCCCTAGGGCCGGTTCAACCGCCCCCCCCCCCTCTGTTTTTTTTATTTTTTTTTATTTTATTTTATTTACTTTCTGTGATCATAGCTATTTTATTTTAGGTAAGCTAATCATTGTTCATGCCATTGAAATAGGAAGTTTAATTTAAAATTCCGTTATGCTAGTTGATTCATGTAGTTAATTGTTTACCTCGTGCAATGTTGATCAACTTAAAATGATTAGGTTTCCATTAGTGTATATGTAACAGAATTCTTTTGTTAAGAACCAATTGTAATTGATCGTTAGTGCATAAGATTTAACCCCCTGCGAGACCCTTTCCCGTTTCTTTCTAACCATAACAAATGCGATATCGAATGTCATACTTGATGCATACTCACTTTATTTGTTCCCTTGTATGGTGTACTGTTCTTTTGTATTAAATATGTGGATGGATGTATGTATGTTTGCGCTCGCATAGAGAACGATCCAGTCGAAGAGCCCGAGGAATTCGCAGGAGAAGCCCCTGAGCAGCAGTCGGTTGGTGGAGGCAAGTGTCCTTTGACCTATCTCTGTCCTATTCATTATTTAATTCACCTCCCGCATTACACCTTTATACCTAAGGATTGACTAACTTTTGTTATCCATGTCCTTGTTTACCTATTTGGGTTGGATTATTACTGTTTAGCTTTATGCTATTGCTCAACTCTAATCAATGAACATGATGAGATTATCTATGATACGCTGTTTTCCCTTCTCTTATTATGATGTTGTACTTGTGGTATCCAAGGGGGCTCGAGCGGTTTCTCGAGTGCCTCTCCGTAAGGACCTGTTCTATGGATGACCGCCCGGGAAAACAGTGCAACCATGAGGGTGGAATGGGGTGCCCTTAGCTGAATAATTAGAGGATCCGGGGTGTAGTTCACTTAGCCGTCGTGCCGTCAATGGGGCTCGGTGTATGCGGCTCGCTCTGCCAAGTTTGGGTTCGCCCCTTGGGGAGGAGTGCGGTGCATTTAGGAAACCTAACGGGTGGCTACAGCCCCGGGGAATCTTTGTAAAGGCTACATAGTGAAACCCTGCCTATTCACCTTGGTAGTGTTTAAGGGTTTGATCGGCCCGAGGCAAGAGGGAATCACGGCTTGTGGGTAAAGTGCACAACCTCTGCAGAGTGTTATGAAACTGATATATCAGCCGTGCTCGCGGTTATGAGCGGCCAAGGGAGCTCCAGTGATTAGTGGTACTTGATCAGAGACATTGTGGTACAGGTGGTTATGAGATTGATGGTTTTGGTTATGACTATGGTGCTGGTAAGTGGTATTCTTTCCGTTTGGAAAGGGTACATCGGGTTAATAACTTGGGTTAATGCTAAAACTTGGCTTTCTACTAGTAAATAATAATCTGACCAACTAAAAGCAACTGCTTGACTTATCCCCACATAAAGCTAGTCCACTACAGCCAAACAGGATACTTGCTGAGTATGTTGATGTGTACTCACCCTTGCTCTACACACCAAACCCCCCCCCAGGTTGTCAGCATTGCAACCACTGCTCAGGCAAAGATGAAGCTGTGGAAGGAGACATCCAGGAGTTCCAAGACTACGACGAGTTCTAGGTGTGGGTTAGCGGCAACCCCCAGTCGGCTGCCTGTGAAGGCCACGTTATCTACGTTTCTTTTCCGCACTTTGATTTATTGTAAGAACTATATGGACGTCTCAGACGTATGATGTAATCAACTATTATTCCCTTATTAATACTATTTTGAGCACTGTGTGATGATGTCCATATTATGTAACTGCTGTGTACATGAATAACTGATCCTGGCACGTACATGGTTCGCATTCGGTTTGCCTTCTAAAACCGGGTGTGACAACACTAATCTACTCAGTTAGTAAATCCCCCGCAGTAACATTCCTCGTAATTACTCGCCTTGTCTACAATTCTTCCTTTCTTACCCTGTATTTCCAACCCAGATGGACTACCCCTATACTGTTAAAAGAGAGCAGTATGGACGTGATCCTTGGTATGTCATGGTTAAGAAAGGCAAAGGCAGTATATACACTGTGCTAAGTGAATGTAGAACTCACCAGTTCCAAAGGACAAAGATTTGAAGTTGAAGTTGCAGTAACTACCACCATCAGACTAGCGGCATTCTTAGTAGATGAGAAGCTTGTGGGTGGCAACATCCGTGCAGTTAGGGATTTTCCGGATGTCTTTCCAGAGGAGTTACCAGGGATGCCACCAGATAGGGAAGTTGAGTTTGCAATTGATATTCTACCTGGAACTGCCCCTATTTCTATACGACCATACATGATGTCTATAGAAGAGTTAAAGGGACTGAAGAAGCAGTTAACGGAATTACAAGAGGCTGGGTACATTCGTTTGAATTCTTCACCTTGTGGAGCACCGGTTCTAATTGTACAGAAGAAAGAAGGATCGCAAGGGATGTGTGTGGATTATTGGTCCCTTAATGACGTCACTGCGAAGAACAAGTGTCCATTACCCTGCATTGAGGATTTATTCAGATGAGAGGTGCAAGTGTATTCTCGAAGATTGATCTCCGATCAGATTATCACTAAATGAAGATTAGGCCATCAGATATTCCCAAGATGATTTTCTCGACCCGATATGATTTATATGAGTTCACTGTTATGTCATTTGGACTAACTAATGCTCCAGCCTATTTTATGGATCTGAAGAATAAGGAGTTCATGATCTGGACAGATTCGTCGTGGTATTCATCGACGATATTCTTATTTATTCCAAGAGTGAGAGTGATCATGAGGAACATCTGAGATTGGTGCTATAAGAAGCTACGAGATAGTCAACTCTACGCCAAGTACAGTAAATGCGAGTTCTGGATTGACGAGGTGTCATTCCTTGGACATATCATTTCTAATGGAGGGATATCAGTGGATCCTGCTAAAGTCAAGGAGATAGTGGCGTGGAGCATACCCACTACAGTATGGAGGTCCAGAGTTTCTTGGGACTTACAGGATATTATCAGAGATTTATTGAAGGGTTTTCTAAGATTGCTAAGCGTATGACCCCACTTCTAGAGAAGGGAAGAGAATTTAAGTGGGACGAGAAGTACCAAGATAGTTTTAACCAACTGAAGTTGAAGTTGATGACACCACCAATGTTGGTTATGCCAGATCTACAGAAAGGATTCGATATTTACTGTGATGCATGTGGACAAGGTTTGGGATGTGTGCTCATGCAAGAAGGACATGTGATTGCCTACGTGTCTCATCAATTGCGGAAACATGAGTTAAACTACCCCACTCATGACTTGGAACTACCTGCCGTTGTGCATGCGCTTAAGATTTGGAGACATTATAATATTGGAATCAAGTGTCAAGTATGCACGGATCATAAGAGCTTGAAGTATATATTCACTCAGAAGGATCTCAACCGTAGGCAACATCGTTGGTTGGAGCTTATTTAGGACTATGATTTGGAGATTCACTATCACTCGGGCAAGGCAAATTTGGTTGCAGATGCCTTGAGTCAAAAGGAGCATGTTCATTCAGTTGTTGTTGCCCAGCTACCCGATAAGATTGTTGAGGATTTTAGGAGACTTAATCTGGGGATAGTTGCTCACACTAAAGGAGTTATTATTGATGTGAAACCTACCTTGGAGCAAGAAATCCGCAAAAAGGACAGATTGGTGAGGCTAAACTACAAGAGATTAAGGATCTGATTACTGAAGGTCGAGGTCCGGAATTCACGGAAGATGAGCAAGGCATCGTATGGTTCAAGGACAAGATATGTGTCCCTGAGATTGAAAGCCTTCGCGAGACTATACTGAAGGAAACCCATGACTCAGATTATTCTATTCATACTGGGAGCACTAAGATGTATCAGGATTTGAAGCAGAAATATTGGTGGTATGGATTGAAGAGAGATGTGGCTACACATGTGGCTATGTGCGATGTGTGTCAAAGAGTTAAGGCTAAAACACCAAAGGCCTGCTGGATTATGGCACCCGCTTAAGATACCCGAGTGGAAGTGGGAAGAGATTGGTATGGACTTCATTACTGGATTACCTCGCACCCCAAGAGGATATGATTCGATATGAGTTATTGTGGATAGACTGACCAAAGTGGCTCATTTCATTCCGGTCAAGACTACTTATAAGGGATCATAATTGGCAGAGTTATATATGGCTCAGATTGTGTCTCGACACGGTGTACCGAAGAAGATCGTTTCAGATAGAGAATCACAGTCAACCTCTAGATTTTGGAAAAGTTTTCATGAGAATATGGATACGAAGTTGAATTTTAGTTTGGCCGACCATCCTCAGACTAATGGACAGACTAAAAGGACTAATCAAGTATTGGAGGACATGTTGAGAGCTTGTGCCCTTCAGCATGGTAGTAGCTGGGACAAGAGTCTACCTTATGCTGAGTTCTCATATAATAATAGTTACCAGGCTAGTCTGAAGATGTCACCGTTCGAGACTCTGTATGGCAAGAAATGCAGGACTCCTCTATTTTGGACCAGATTAGAGGAAGACAGAGACTGGAGAATGACAGTTCTTTGGGCCTGAACTAATTCAAGAAGCAGAAGAACAAGTCCATATAATTCGAGAGAATTTGAGGGTAGCTCAGATTAGACAAAAGAGCTACGCTGATAATAGAAGAAGACCACTGGAATTTGAGGAAGGTGATCATGTGTACCTCAAGATGCCACCACTTCGTGGAATGAGGAGATGTAAGTTAAGGGCAAATGGTCCTCTCACTTTATTGGACCATTCTGAGTTTTTAGGCAAGTTGGAGAGATGGCCTATCAACTCGAGTTACCTGTTAATCTATCTAATGTGCATAATGTATTCCACGTGTCTCAACTTAAGAAGTGTCTTCGTGTCCCTGTGGAACAGTTACCAATGGAAGAACTCAGTGTTCAGGGTGGTTTGACTTACACAGAGTATCCGATCAAGATTCTTGACACTTTGACTCGAGTTATAAGAAATAAGGTTATAAAGATATGCAAAGTACAATGGAGCCATCATGGAGAAGTTGAAGCTACTTGGGAAAGAGAAAAAGAGCTTCGCATAGATTTTCCACATCTTTTCCCTAGTCCTTCCTAAATCTCGAGGGCGAGATTATTTTTAAGGGGGGTAGGATTTGTGATACCCAATTTGCAATTTGTTAGAAATAATATAAATGGAAAAACAATTTCTCTTTATGTGAGTTTGACCTTTATGTACCATCACATGTGAACACCATATTTAAAGAAAAACAAATAACTATTAAGATATATGCTACCAAAATATGCATCATGCTGGGTTTTCATGTTGTGTGCATTTTGTAACAACATAAAAAAAATAAAGTGATAAGAAATATATTAAAAAGCCCAAAAGTGGAATTTAAGTTCTAAAGGAAATTTATAATTTGAGATTTCAGAAAAGAGAAGAAATACTACACAAATAAGATAAAATAACTAGATTTGGTTATTTAAATTTAACCTAAGTATTGTTGGGCCCATGCTTCGTTGCGCCGAAGGTCTTGCGTGAAGAAGCAGCTTCGGCTGAAATCGTCCCCAGGAAATGGCCGAAGGTTCCTTTTTATAGAGCTTCGGCGTTGCAAACCGACATAAAGATAGAATGACCTTTTTATCCATAGAGGTCTAAGATAATGTTGTAAACTTTTGTAAAGGGCATAATTGTAATTCGTCACAGGCTGCGTCCTGTGTCTATAAATAGATGAACAGTACCCCCGTACTGTTCACACGAACCTGTCATTTGCCTTCACATCACACTTGTATTCTTCAAGACCGAAGGTACATTTGTAATTTGGAGTCATTTACATTCGTTTATAATAATAAAAATGGAGATGATTTTATGATAACATTTAAGTATTTTCATATCTCATGATTTATATGAATGCTTCGTTCCTCATTGTCACGCTTACGAAGCTACGTCCTTCGTAACCTTCGTCCGAGATGCTTTATATTCCAAGGGGATATAATGTTATGGAGGACGAAGGACTTTTACACTTAACATTTTCTATGTTGCCTTGTTCTTAATTCTTAGCATTTGAGAACAAGTCCCCAACATTGGCGCCCACCTCCGGTGAACTCACTTCCACTTTTTGAGGCTCCTAAGGGAGGCTTACAGCGAAAAGTCAACGCTGATACCGCCTAAGTAAAAGGCGAAGAAACTCCAAAGACGTTCCTAAGGGAATGCAGAGTTTACAGAGATATTTTGTGTGTATCTTCGGAACAAACGTCATTTGCATAACATAACATCATCACACCATTTTGCATAGCATAAACATCATACATCATGTTGCATATGGCAAAAGAAGGGGACACCGTATCAACCTTCGAAAGGACGCTTTGAGAAAGTGAAAATTGTGTAAAGTCATGAGGAAATACAATGATAATCTTCGGAATACAGCTTCGGAGAATGTTTTTACGAAGCATGGATGAGCTTCATCAGAGTAATATCGAAATCGGTCCGAAGGATCGAAGCATCCTTCGAAGGATTCTCTGTCAAGAATATCCCTCGAGGACAAAATGAGCATGCTGATTTGCTAGCTAAGTCTGCGGCACAGGGGCTGCCGTTACCTTCGGATGTGTTCTTCGAAACAATAAAGGCACCTTCAGTGGAGTTCCTTGAAAGAGCAGTCCTCAACATATCTCCTGTTTACAGCGAAGATTGGAGAACTGAAATAATCTCTTACCTTCAGGGTAAGTTCCTTTCAGATGACGAAGCTTACAATAAAAGAGTAGAGGCAAGAGCTCGTCCATATGTCATGATAGAAGGGGAATTATACAAACATGGAGTTTGCGCTCCGCTGCTCAAGTGCTTATCTAGAGCCGAAGGTATAGAGTTGATGAAAGAGATACATGCAGGCCTGTGTGGATCCCACATCGGATCCAGGCCGTTACTTGGAAAAGTGTTCCGCCAAGGTTTTTATTGGCCGAAGGCAGCTTCGGATGCAGCGGAGTTAGTCCAAAAGTGCGAAGGTTGTCAAAAATGTGCAAGAGATCAAAAGCAACCTTCGTCTTTGACACAGCTGATACAACCCATCTGGCCATTGCAAAGATGGGGCCTTGACTTGTTGGGTCCATTACCACCGGCCCAAGGGAATCTAAAATATGTTGTAGTAGCTGTGGAGTATTTTTCCAAATGGATTGAGGCGAGGCCATTAGCTACAATAACTTCGGCCACTGTCCAAAAGTTTTTCTGGCAGAACATTGTCTGTCGCTTCGGAGTACCGAAGGCCATCACTGTAGACAATGGAACGCAGTTTGACTCCGAAGCTTTCAGAAACTTTTGTGATCAAATTGGAACGAAGATCCATTTTGCATCAGTCAGGCATCCGGAGTCGAATGGGCTTGTTGAAAGGGCCAACGGCATTATAATGACAGGAATAATGAAGCTAATCTTCAATCAACCCAGGGGAAAGTGGCCAGACCAGTTAACCAAAGTGGTGTGGAGCCACAATACAACAGCATCAAGATCTACAGGCTTTACCCCATTCAAGTTATTATTCGGAGACGAAGCAATAACCCCGGAAGAAGCCAAAGCTGGATCAATAAGAGTAGTAGCTTCGGCAGAATCAGGTCCCGAAGATGCTTGCCTTGTGGAAAAGGATGCTTTAGAAGGGATCAGGCTTCAGGCCGTGGAGAATATCAATAAATATCAGGCTGAAACAGTTAAATGGCGAGATAGAAAAGTCCGGTTAAAAAATATTGAGCCGGGACACTTGGTGCTTCGGAGAGTGGCTAACCCAGATACAGTGGGTAAGCTACAGTTGAAATGGGAAGGACCATTCTTAGTAGTATCTTCGTCAAGGCCTGGATCGTACAGATTAAAGGACATGGATGGCAACGAAATTCCAAGGTCTTGGAATGCGGATGAGCTTCGGCGATACTATGTATAACATGATGTAATTTTTTATGTTTTTTCTTTTCTTTTTCATGGCACCCTTTTCCTTTCCGAAGGGGGAGAAAGGTTTTTAATGGGGCCATCATGTGTAATTTCCTTTTTTAGTCTTATAAGAGCAAAATCCCCCAAAAAATGTAAATGTAACAGCTGAGAACGCACCATCGAGTGCAGGAACTGAAAAAGAAAAAAGAGAAGAAGCTCCAAAGACGTCCCTAAGGGGATGCAGAGCTCTCAGCGAAAAGTCAACGCTGGTACCGTCTAAGTAAAAGACGAAGAAGCTCCAAAGACGTTCCTAAGGGAATGCAGAGCTTATACCGCCTAAGTAAAAGGCGAAGAAACTCCAAAGACGTTCCTAAGGGAATGCAGAGTTTATACCGTCTAAGTAAAAGACGAGGAAGCTCCAAAGTCGTTCCTAAGGGAATGCAGAGCTGATGTGTGGTTGATTCCAAGGAAATAATGGTTGAGTGTGGCTTCGGTTATATGTTTTGGACATTCATTCGCACATCACATTACATCATAGCATTTGCATTCATAAGCATTCATTCATGGCATCTGTGTTACTAAGTGGTTGCTTCGGCAAAAAGGAGAAGTATTCTTTTATGTTTTGGAGTGTACAAAAAAAGAAAAGCTTCGGCAGAAAGAAGAAGTAGTCTTTTATGTTTTGTACAAAAAAGCAAAGCTTCCGCAGAAAGAAGAAGCAGTCTTTAATGCTTCGTTGTGTACGAAAAGAAGGGAAGGTGTTTTTCGCCTTCGGCTCAAAATATTGATTTCGTCCACATCAAAGCGTCTTAATAAAAGGGTAAGGATATATTACAAGGTATGTACAAAGTTCCTTGAGAACGGTTTAATTGTATTTACAACAAGTTGTTACAAATTTTCTAGCCTACTACTACTAATCTTCTTCAGGCTCCCGCTTCGGCGGCATATTCTTTAATCACCTTCAGCTTCGTCATCCTACATGAATCCAGGTATCCAGAGTAAAAATCAAGTATGAAGGAGAAGGTAAGTACAAAGTAGGATTTCTTACTGGTTCAAGATGACTTCGAGCTTCGTCTCCAGCCTTCTCCCGCCCGCCTTTTGTCCATATCATTTTTATAAATCTATTTGAGATACTTCGGGCGAGGTCAGGTATATCGTCCAGGATTGATGGAGACAGGGTGAAGTTGGGCCTGTTGATGATCTTTCCATGCTCGCAGCCAGCCTTCAGGAATGCTGCAGCAGTACCCCGAGAAGCTACCCAGGCACAGAAGTCACCGTGCCCAGCTATAACTTCGTCAAGTTCTTCAATTTCAGCTTCGATATGATCGAAGGCTTTTGGTAAATCTTCATCCGAAGGGGTAAATTTCCCGCTGCTGGCTCCAACTGAGTAAAAGATCTTCTTTAGTTGTTGGATACAATTGTTGCTAAAATTCAAACATTTATCCTGAAGGCTTGTTAATGATTTCTTCAAATTTGAGTTGGCTTGGACTTCGGCTTCAAGTTTAGAATTAAGCTCTAGCTTTTCTTGTTCAAACTGTTTTGATTGACCGATAAGCTTCGAATTCAATTCTGATATTTTAGCTTCGGTCTCTGCCAGCAAGCCTTCGGTTGATTGAAGTTCGAAGTCTTTCTTTTCAATGATGACTGATTGTTCTTTTATTTTGCTCTCCAAATTTCCAATTATAGCTTCGTGTTTTTTGTCCTCTAAATCCTGCTGCATCTTCAGAGCTTTGCTCAGTAGCATGCTCTGCACAAAAACAGTTTTCGTTAGTAACATTTTCATTATCCAAAGCAATAAGGAACAGAGAAAAGATTGTTTACCTTGAAATTGGAATAAAATAAGCTGCCGACGATATGCTGTCGTCGGTAGCGGCTGATATCTATCTCTAGCTTCGGAAAACCGATACTCTTTGACAGAGTACCGATGACCTTAGCTCCGGTTTGGTCTCGAATGCAGCCTAATTTTTCATCGTCCACACCTCCGAATAGAAGAGCTCCTGGCCTGTATCCGCAAGATTTGGCATAGTCTTTTAGCTCTTCTATTTCGTCCTCCGAAAGTTTTTGCCCAATTAAATTTTGAAATGTGTAGGCTTCGTCGTCCGAAGCGACTTCGGCTATTTCTTTCCCCTTCTCAGGCACTGCGGCCATGACTTTTTTAGCAGCAGCGGCAGCTTCTTCTGCAGCCATGTCTTCTAAAATTTTGTCGATATTCTCAATGGTAGTCTCTAAGTTCATATCTTCGGCTGTAGCGGCTTCGGTAGCCGCGACCTCCGAAGGTGCGACTTCGACGTTTGTTGTGTCTTCAGCAGCTGCTGTTTTCTGAATTGATGCTCTCGGTGGCGTCTTGTCAATAACTTCTGTTACGGCAATAATTCTTTGCCTTTTTGCTTTGGTTATCTTCGTTTTTTCCGGCTCCGCCACCTTTTGAAAAAGCTTCGTCAGTCGAGGCCCTAATGGACTTAGCTTCGTGGGCATGGGTTCAGTCATTACCTTTAGAATTTCCTCCACGTCGCTGGTAGAAGGTGGTGTGGGGGTCCCCTCTCCTTCGGATAGTTTTCGCTTTGGAGTTGATATTTTTCTCTTGACAATTTTCTTCTTTTTTGGTGGTTGTTCTTCATCCTTGTTTAAAGCTTCGGCCTCTCTTTTTCTTCTCTGGCCCTCAGCATCCTTGTTCAGCTGCGCATAGTCAGGATATTCGAAGCCCAGTGCATCAAGCACTCGGTTCAGCCTTCGCTTCGGACGGGTACCGAAGGCTGCTGTCATCAGTTGATCTTCTTTTTTCGAATAATTTCCAAGAATTTCATTACACATCACCTCAACTGTGTCCAGCCACTCTTGGCAGGGCTTCTTAAAATATTTCTTGAATTTGAAGTGGTAAGGAAGCCGGACAAGATCCCCTTCCTTCTTCTCCCCCTTTAACTTTGGCATTTCCCATTTTTTCAGAGTAGGGAAAACTTTGAATGCTAAGAATTCTTGAACCAGATCCCTGGTACCAATATGCTCTGCAATGATTCTGAATTCATCCATTGCCCGTTGAGTTTGACCCTCTGGTGTCATGTTGCAGTGGGGTCGGGTTTCTCCGAAAGTTAGCTCGAGTGGACTTTGCACAAGCTTCTCCTTGTCCTCATCAACCTTGACATAGAACCATTCTGATTTCCAGCCTGCCGGCCATTTGCTTCGGTAGCTAATTACAGGAAACTTTGCGGTTTTCCGGTAGGCAAAATTGTAGCAACCGAAGTTTTCATGAAGCCCATCTTTTCTGGCCTTTGTTTGATAATGCAATTCATGAACTTGACAGAAACTGTCAGCAAAAGGCTCCACTGCTTGGCTTCGGAGGGCCCAAATATAAACGCTAAGCCTAACGATAGCGTTAGGAGTTAACTGATGAAGGTAGATGCCAAACCTCTTCAATATCTCCGCAACAATCTCGTGAACAGGGAATCTTAGCCCAGCCTTTAAAAAGCTTTTGAAGATGACAACCTCGTCCTTCTCTGGCTTCGGGGTGGTCTCTTCTCCCCCGAAGCGAAGTAGCTTCTTCTGATCTTCACTGAAAAAACCTGCTTTCACCATCTTGGCGAGATCAACCTTTGAAACAGTCGATTTTCCGAAGTCTAGGTGGCTGGGTTTGCTGGGCATGGCAATACGGTAGTCATCTTCGGAGTCGGTTTCTTCAATGTTCCCTTCTCCTTCGGCAGCTGTCGGGTTTGCTCCGGCAGCAGCCATTTCTTCCGTAGTCACCAGTCCGGAGCGCTGCATCGCTTCGGAGATGGGCACAGTCTCCGAAGCTTCAGTTTCGTCCCCCTCACGCTCAACCCTAGCTGTAGAGCGAACTCTGGCCATTTAATTATGAACTTGTGAAACTTTAATACTTTTTTCTCCGAAGCAGGCTTCAAGATGGAGCTTCGTTCAAACCTGACAAACAAGCTTCGGTGATGGTTAAAAATTTTGGCAGCAAAACAGTGCAAATAGCAGTAAATGCTGTGGTAACTTCACACCTACTCGTCTGTTTATATAGTGCTGCAGGTAAGAAGGCGAAGCGGCAGGGTTTTTACACCAGGCGGGCAGTAACTTGTACTCGCTGCGCAGTGGACCGCAAAGACCAAACAGTGACTCTGCAAGGTGGGACCGACACGATCTCGGGAAATGAATCGTTTCTCGGCAACGAGCTCAGGGAAGGTGTTTTTTGGACCTTCGGCTTCCCGAAGCTTGAGAGGATTTTTTCACGGTTCAAGCTCGTTACGAAAAACGATCTAGCGCCGCGAAAGGGGCTACTGTTGGGCCCATGCTTCGTTGCGCCGAAGGTCTTGCGTGAAGAAGCAGCTTCGGCTGAAATCGTCCCCAGGAAATGGCCGAAGGTTCCTTTTTATAGAGCTTCGGCGTTGCAAACCGACATAAAGATAGAATGACCTTTTTATCCATAGAGGTCTAAGATAATGTTGTAAACTTTTGTAAAGGGCATAATTGTAATTCGTCACAGGCTGCGTCCTGTGTCTATAAATAGATGAACAGTACCCCCGTACTGTTCACACGAACCTGTCATTTGCCTTCACATCACACTTGTATTCTTCAAGACCGAAGGTACATTTGTAATTTGGAGTCATTTACATTCGTTTATAATAATAAAAATGGAGATGATTTTATGATAACATTTAAGTATTTTCATATCTCATGATTTATATGAATGCTTCGTTCCTCATTGTCACGCTTACGAAGCTACGTCCTTCGTAACCTTCGTCCGAGATGCTTTATATTCCAAGGGGATATAATGTTATGGAGGACGAAGGACTTTTACACTTAACATTTTCTATGTTGCCTTGTTCTTAATTCTTAGCATTTGAGAACAAGTCCCCAACAAGTATGAACTCCACAAATATAAACTCAAATTTTAAATTTGAAAAAGGAAAGAGAAAGAGAAAAGGAAAATAGAAAAGAACAAAAAAAAGAGAACAAACCTGCATATGGGCCAAAACAACCTTCTCGAGGCCCACTTCACTTCCTTCCCCGCACGGCCTACCTCCCGCTTTTCTCTGCGCGCGGCCCAGCTGTTCACCTGCGCGCTGGCACGCGGGCCTGGGGTGGCAGCCACCGTGTTTGGGGCGTCCGCGTGCTGCCTGGGGTTGGTCGCTGGCGTGTGGGGCCTCGCGGTCAGATCCGCCCTCTTCCCCGACCATCACAGTCAAAGCTGTGTCCGTCGAGATCGCTCCACGCCGTTGCATCTGCCAAGACCAAGTCCGCGTCCCGAGATTGTCGCTCGGCTGGTATGCCTCATACCTAGGTATAAAGCTCGGGTCGTCTCCCTGTCTCCCTCGAATCGCACCACGCTCGAGCCACCATTGTTGGGCAGCCGGGAAGAAGCGCCGCCGTGGGCAATCCATACCTTCGCCATCGCCCAGGCCCATTCCCTCGGTACTCGATGCACGACCCTTCTCGACCTCCTCCACGCGCTCCAGCTGCCGCGGAACCGCTTTGCGATGTGAACCGCTGCGTTCCCTCGCCGACCCGCTGTGTTCCCTCGTCGACCCGCGACGCGCTTCGATTCTCCATCCTTGATACACCTGGTACAGGCCTGTGTGTTGCGACTTGCCGCAATCGCGAGATTTTCCACCGCCGCGGAGTTAAGCTGGGGCTGCTGCGGGGGTGTTCCGGCTTGCGGTCGATCGCGCGCCCGATGTGGGGCTTGGCGACTCCCCTTGGCTGCAGGACAGACCCTTGTGGTCGCGATACCGGGAGTTGGTCGCCAACGTCGGGGGAATTTCTCACTGGGCTCGCGAAATCGCCGCTGCGCCACCTCATTCCGGGGACCGACGTCTTCGTGCGAGTAATCGAGGTAAGTGAAAGTGCATTCATCCCTTTTGTGAGTTTTGGTGATTTGGATAACAACACATTTAAAAGACTAACAAGTTTGCTAAGTGTTGAACAAGAAATTCAGTATGATGAACATACTTGAATAGTGTATAAAGACAATGAACAAAGGTTCAACACAAGGTTAAATAACCAGTGAGACAATGCAAATGGATATAATATGATCTCTATATTGGTTTGAATATATGGACAAGACCTGAGAAATCACTACATACATATTATCAGAATAGAGGATGAAGTGATTAAGAGGATAGGTCAAGCCAAAGTGAATAAGATATGAGGAATCGTGAATTGGCTTGACCATATTACTATCAGTCCATATATGCTTCTATGAGAATCAAACTAGAGCTTGATTAATCTTAACAGCTATATCTAGAAGACATTCAAGCAAGGTTCACAATATTGAAGAAATGATTCTCTCAATGGATGCTCAAAATGATGTGACTCAAGAATGACTTGATAGGGTGAAGATAGCAAGGAAAGGGCTTCGAGGAACTAAGCGAAGGTGAAGGCCAAGCGACGGCTTGTAGACCGAGGTACCATGGCTAAGGTGAAGAAGAGAGTACTTGCACTAAGTCGATGAACTAATCAGCTATGAAGAGTTACAACATGTTGATGCATCAGTAAGGTGACTTGAAGCCATGATTTGAACTCATATATGGTGAAATGGCACAAGTCACAGGCTCGATTTGTGTTTGCTTCAAAAGGTGAGACAAAGATGTTTGTGATCCTTATGAAGCAACGCCATGGAGAAATCACACATGAGACGCCAATTACTCAAGGAGTTTACTTAATTATATTTTATTTAACTTGAGTATAGGAATCATCGTACTATAAAGAGGGATCCAAAAAGAAGGTTGGTGTTTGCCAAAGCTCAAGCCTCTATATTCAAAAGCTATTTTTGAAAAACCAAAAATCTCTTGAACGTTCTATGGTTGACCGCGGTTAGGTTTGAGAAACCTAGAGTGTTCTTGTTGAAAAGCAGCTGAACTTCTTCAACTGCAGCTGAGCTTTTCAGCTGAGCTGAACTTCAGTTGAGCTGAACTTCTTGAGCTGCAGCTGAGCTGAACTTCAGCTGAGTTGAGCTTTCTCAACTCTAGCTGAACTTCAAGTTCAACCGGGGTCCAGACAGGTTCAACCGGGGTCCAGGGCAAGTTCAACCGAGGTCCAGAGAGGTTCAACCGGTTTCCAGGGAAAGTTCAGCCGGGGTTTTTTTCCCGAACCTCACTGGTCAAAACCGGTTGAACTGGTCCTAGGAGAGGTTCAACCGGTGTCAGGGTCAACTGACCGGTCTGACCTCCTGACTGGCAGACTGACTGCCAGTCTGACCCCCAGGCGGTTGAACCGGCCCTAGGGGCGGTTCAACCGGTGTCAGGACCTGTTTTTGCAGTCTGACCTACAGTCTGCCAGTCTGATTGGCAAACTGACTGTCAGCCTGCCCCAGGCGGTTGAACCAGTCCTAGGGGCAGTTCAACCGGTCCTCCACAGCCAAAATCAACCCAACGGCTAGTTTTGAAGCCCCACCTATATATACTCACTCCTACCTCTCTCCCCACACAAGAGCACGACTTGGACTCCATTTCTAACCTGAGAAACACCTCCCACTCTCTCACACACCTCTTGCCTCTCCCATTTCAAATCTTTGGAGAGAAATCTTTGAGTGAGATTGAAGAGCTACGATTTTGGTGCTTCATCTCTTAATCCCTCTTGCTCTTATTGATTCGAGCTTTGGTACTACATCGAGTTCTTTGTGGATTCATTACTCTTGGAGCTTCTAGCTCCTAGACGACTAGGTGTCTCTTGTGAGTCTCCAAATCTTGTGGAAGACCACAAGAAAGTTTGTATTACCCGCTCGTTTGAGCAAAGATTATTGTGTGGGCTTGACCTTTGTGGTCGACAAAGGGAGGATTAGGGTTGAAAGAGACCCGGCTCTTTGTGGGCGCCTCAACGAGGAAGTAGGGCACCTTGGTGGTGTGACCGAACCTCGGGATAAATCTTGTGTCTCTTGTGTTCTTGCTCATTGTGTTTGTTTATGTTCTTCGTTCTCTCACCATTGCGTGGAAGATTTGTTTATATCTTTTTGGTGTGTGGATTTTGAGAAGTGCCCTTCTCAGATCTACTACTTTGAACCCTGTGGATCATTTAGAACATCTCATTTCCAAAGTTAACTGGGTGAATCTCGAGATCAATTCAGTTTTACCCAGTTTGCTTCTAGTTTTTGTTGAAAAAGTTTTAACTTGCCTATTCACCCCCCTCTAGGCAACTTTCAATTGGTATCAGAGCCTAATCCTCGTTCTAACGCTTAACCGCGTGAGGAAAAGATCATGTCGGGGGGACTAAGAAACGAAAGTGCTTCTAAGCTTGAAAAAGTTGAGGTTGCCTCGACTTTATCTTTTGGTGCAGATGTTGATCCTAGGGCAATAGATCTTGCCATGAGAATCGCCGAAAGGATGTTCCTCAAAATGAAGGAAGATGAGGCGAAGAACAAAGTTGAAGAAGAAAATGATCGATGGAGACCAAACGACGAATCCACCTCTTCACAAGGTTCGTCTTTCAAATCCACTTCTCATATGTGCTTTATTGCTAATGGGAGTGACAGTGAAAGCGAAAGTGAGGATGAGGAGGAGCAAGAAAGTGATAATGAAGATGAGGATGATCTTCAACAATTCTTCGCTCAGCTAAGCAAGAAACATCGGATGAGCTTGCTCAAACTCATGAAAAGAGCGGAAGAACAAAAAGAAATGCTTCATAAGCAAGAAGACTTCCTCATCAGAAAAATCGAAGACTTAGAGAAGTTGACCAAAGAGCATGAGAAGCTAAAGTGCTCTCATGATGATTTGGTCCAAAGGTATGAAGACATTTCAATTGAGCAAATTAAAGTTGTTAATCATTCATCATATATTGCTCAATTAGAAAATAAAAATGCTATGTTCAAGAACACGATAGAAAGGCTAAATATTGAAAATCTAGCTTTGCAAGAAAAACATGATATGCTTGTGTGCTCTCATAATAAATTTATGGATTCACATATCATGTTAGAAATGGCTCATGAGGTTGTGTTAACTAATTTGAAATCATACCAACCTCACATATGCACATGTACTCAAGTAGAAACTATATTATCATGTGCTAACAAATGTTGCTCTCAAGAAAGCCAATCGTCCATTGAGCTAGAAATTTCAGGAACTAGTGATATTTCTATCACACAAGAAAATAAAGAGCTCAAGGAAGAAGTTGAAAGGCAAAGAAGGAGCTTAACTCTTTTGAAGGGAAAGTGTCATGCTCAACCTTCTCAAGATAACCGTGATAATATGGTGGAAAAGCTTGAGAAGGGGACAACCGTAGCATGCACAAAACCCCTTCAAAAGAATACCAAGCTTTCCAAGAAAGTCATGAGCAAACATCAAGATAAGAAATCCAAAGCTCATGACAAGTGCCTCAACCACACCTCCACATGCTCCACACAAGGTAACAAACAAGCCACTTTTCCAAATAAGAGAAGATGCACTAGAAAGTGTTATCAATGTCATGAGAAGGGACATGAGATTAAGTCATGTCCCTACATAAAAGATAGTGGCTTAACTTTGGAAAGAAAGAGGCTCACTAACCATGTAGCAAACAAGAAGCAAGGCAAGGAGTCTTGCAAAATTAAAAATCATATTTGCTACACTTGCCGAAGAAAGGGACACCTTTGCAAGGATTGTCCAATGAGTAAGTATTCTAAGCCTACCATGTCAATTCATTCATATTCGCTTAGGAGACCCAAAAATGACACTTGTGCTAGAAAGGTAATTAGTTCACCTAAAACTAGCACAAAGGCCATTTGGGTGCCTAAGTACTTATTAGCTAACCTTGGTGGACCCATCCAAAAATGGGTACCAAAATGTACTTAATAAGTTTTTGCAGGTACCCAGAGATGATATGAAGCTTTGGGGTGCTTGAGTGGTTTAACTCAATTCTTATCTCAAGCTATCAATCTTACATTGTCTATCCTTTAAGATTGACCCAAAGATGAATTGAATTGTTATATCACTAACTTCATATTCATCTCTAGCAAGAACTTGTGTTATAGGGAATAAGGATTAACCTTTGTGGGAATCAAGCAAAAGGCCTACAACCAAGTGATATCCAAAGGATGGTAACAATTAATTCTTAAGTGCACATTGCTTTTAATTAGTATATTCCTGTGTCTTTTGTAGCCACATAGGAAAAATAAAGCACTTGAGAATGAACTTAAAAGATTTCACCTTGCCTTGGAAAAGATCCAATTATATGGTAGACTGCAAGTTTATATGTTTATATTGTGGCAATCTACATTCTTTAATTAATGATAATTAATTTGTGGCATATTTCAAATGAATTATCGTATTATTGCCATGACCTAGACATAAAGAGGATTATCCCATGTCCGTAAATGAATAGAGTGCTAAGTAAGAAATTCAAATTCTTAAAGCACTTATCAAAAGGGGAATTCTCTATATGACTAGAGTTGTGAGACTAATGTTTCTATGTAAGTGTTTATGTAGTCTCACAACATGAGAATGTGTTTCCCAAATGGAGTGTGCCATTCAACATTCAAAGAAGATCGAACCAATACTATGTGATGTATTCATTCTTGTTTAAATTGGTTTTGAGTCTTCTTCATTAATCACTCACCATGCTATGAATTAAACTTGCCATGTAAACTTAATTAAATAATCATGCTACTTTCATCTTATTTTTTTACAATTGATGTTATGCATGATGCTTGTAAGGGTAATTTAGTTCATATCATGAGGTTTCCTTGTTTTAGTAACCTTCTTGTCATTCATATACTAGAGGTTGCTAAATAGGAAATTATTGCTTGTGTTACTAATACAATCTCTTTTAAGATATTTAATGGAAATTCATAAGTAGAGATTGTGCTCTTTAAATTGGTAAAATCACAAGATTTAAAGGTTAATCTTCACCTAAAAGGAAGATTAGGAATGTTCAAGGCAAAGGTATGGAACAAATTGCTTCAATTGGTAGTTGATCAATAGTAGTTCCTTCCAAGTGGCATTCTTTCAATTGGTAATAATATATTCTATGGAAAGGAATGTCAATATGAAGGTTAAATTCCTTTTGGCTTAAATTTGTAAATTAATGCATATTGTGAATTCATTGTTCCATGTGCATTAACTTAAAAGGAATTTAATTTATGCTTTTACGCCTAATAAATGATGATTTGTTTGCCATTCATATATAGATATCATCATTCATTAAATACTTCCTTGTACTACTAATACCTCTTTTCAAAGTGTTTTATCGACTAGTTTTAAAAGGAAAAGAGATAACAAAGAAGGAAGTCTCCACAAATGATGAAAAGAAGAATACTAAGGTGACACCACCACAGATAGTAAGATCTGTGAAATTGGTATAATAAATGGTACATTCTATATGGTGGTAAGTATTCTTAGGCATAAGTTAATTCATTGCAAATTTGTCATGTCTTGACCATGATATGTAATATACTCCTCATGAGACTCTTAACTGAATTGAAAGTGCATGTGGCAAGTCATTCAAATACTTGATGCACATATCTAGTGGGAGAACATTATATATCTTGTGTCATAGAGAATAAGTTTCACTTGAGTAAGCTATACTAAGACAATCCAAAATGGTAAATTTGTATCTCATTCATATGGATTGTAATCTTTGTTTTCTAAATAGCTACTCTTGATGCAGTTTAAAATTCCCTTATCGTTAAATCTAAAAGTGCATAAGAATCCTTTTGTTGATATTCATCACATACATATGCACTAACATGGATATGATTTTTAAACTGTAAAAGGTACAATTAGTGATCCATACTCTCTAAATTTTGGAAACCCATATTTTGATATCTTAGAAATCTACTTCAATCGGTATCCATATGCTTCACATTGAATTGGATCGCTAAGTTGTAAATTCCATGCATAAATTGTCTTTATGATATGAATGCTTGTGCAACTAACCTTGATAAGGTAGGTGCACCCAAGGTCAAGCTAGGTTCATCATCAAGAAGGCAACACAATGATGTATCAAGAAAAGGAGAAAAGGCTCCTATTCTTAACTCTTGCTCTTATCTATGAGTTTACATATTAACTTGGAACCATAGTAAGATGGTTGTCAAGTATATGTGGATGCCTACACAAAGAGAAAGGCCACAATAAGGAATGTGTGGGTACCCAAGGCTCTTACTACTAATCTCAACACTACAGGAAACGCCTAAATTTTCGTGGGCCAAAAACCCACGAAAATAAGCCTAAACCGACGAAAATAGAATATTTTCGTCGGCAGGCCGACGAAAATAGCCGCCGAAAATAAATTCGACGAAATTAGGCAACTATTTTCGTCGGTCCCGACGAAAAATAGCTATTTTCGTCGGCTTTCCCAAGGCCGACGAAAATAGTGAGTGGACCAACTATTTTCGTCGGCCCGATGGTGGCCGACGAAAATAAGTTCCCAGGTTATTTTCGTCGGCCAACACTGAGACCGACGAAAATAGCCTGGGAACTTATTTTCGTCGGCCAGACCGAGGCCGACGAAAATTGATGTTTCCCCCCCAAAAACAGATTTTTCTGCACCTATTAATAATTCACAGCAAAATAAACATTATCACAATTAACATATACACATTCACAAGCAAAATACATAATTAACAAAACACATTCACATAATTCACAAAACACATTCCATAGTCCATTCAAATAAGTCCAGTCCAGAGTCCATAAATAGTCCATAAGTCCATAAACAGTCCATAGTACACACTCACTACTCACTCCTCACTCCGGCGGGCTGTGGGAGTTTTGGCCACTCCCTCCTCCGCCACCAGGAAGGTGGCCACTCCCTCCAGCACCATGGACGAGGAAGTCTTGGACGTTGACACCACCCTCCGATCCATGAGCATGTGACGCTGAACCCTGCAATTCATCAATCATTCAAATAAGGCTGTATACATATACATTGTTGTGTTTGGTCAATATTTGCGTAAAACTAAACATGGAACATCACCTGTGATCCATGGTGAGGAGGAGGTTGTGCATGCATCCACGGGTACTGTTGTGGTGGCCACCCCAGAGGTGGTGGCACCCACCCCGTCGGTGGCGGTGCCATCCACGCTTGATATGGCTGAGAGCCCGCCGGTGGCTGGGAGACCGGTGGCACCCATCCCGGGACTGGCTGCGATCCTTGGGGTGGTGGAGGCGTCCAAGTGCCTGGAGGTGCCTGCGTCCACCCAACACCGGTCCACTGTGGCTGCGACGCTGGAGCTTGTCCTGGCCACTGTCCCCATCCTTGTGCCTGCGAGCCATTTTTGATAATAAAGAAAAAGTTGCTATGGAATTGAAGTGTTCAGAAAGTGTTACCTAGGGAGGGCGAAAAGCGGGCAAGTTCATATCAGGGCCGAGTCGAGTAGTCATTTCCTGCAAATGGATGCAACGTTAGAATCACAACATTATACTTTGAATTCAATGACGACACGTGATGAGATAGACAAATTACCTGAAAATAAGAAGCCATATATTGCGTCAGCTGTCCAACCTGCTCCTGCGCTGCTCGAGCCTGCTCCTGTGCTGCTCGAGCCTGCTCCTGTGCTGCCCGAGTCTCCTCCTCCAGCTGAGCCTCTCGAGCAGACCTGGAGGAGCGAGAACTCCCTCCCGAAGAGGATGCCTTCCCTTGACCTATTGTCCTGTTATATTCCACAACGCTGGTGCCAAAGGCAAACCTGCATGATACACATAGTTGAGCCATTAAGTGGACACATTCTTGTTAATGAAATCGTCGAATCAAACACAAACACCTCACCTGCCATGCTTTCTACCCCCACCACTATGGTACAACGCCGAGGCATCTAAGTCTGAATGCATCCAGTCGAAATCAGGCCCATGGCGTTGAGTCATTTCCTCCCCATATGCATTCTGCAAAGAAAGTTAAAGTTGGAGTTAGACACAAAACATGCAATTTAATTCGTAAATACAAACTTGTTTACCATTTTCTCCCTTGCCGCCTCGCTGCATAGCTCATCAGGGTTCGTCGGATCAGGGCCACGGTGACCACGGACGTAAACCTCCATAAAACTTGGAGCAACTCCACTTTCAGCTTCCTGCATGAAAAAGAAGAGTTAAACCATATAATTTTCATAGATGTAACATACAAGTTTGATTTATATACTGACCATGCGGCGTGCGGTACCAAGGTGTCCATCGGCGCCGTACCTATGCCCCGGTCCTTCAGTGCCACGGTTGACACGGTGCTTGTTGGACTCTGCAATCCACTCAGGCGACGCCCATCTCTTAGCCAACCACCTCCATGCTTCCATGTCCTTGGACAGCCAATCCACAACGCTCTCCAGGTACTGCTCCTCTGTGAGGTAGATCTCATTGGCCCCTAATGCTTTGCTCATTTTCTGACCCTTTATCTTCTTGTAGTAGTAGTTGACGGCCGCGATGCGAGCATTGTACATGGCATCCTTGATTATCTTATCAGCGCACTTCCGAAAGTGCCTCTTCACACGTGTCCACTGAGCCTGATCCTCCTCGATGTCATCCGGCAATTGGAACCTCCCCTACATATCAATGGAGAAGTTAAGTTAAAGTAAGATTAGGTGAAGCAATAATTCAATGAATTGCTTATATACGAAAGTAAACTCACCCAGAACTCGTCCCACACAGCCACCTGACAAGTCCTTCGTTTTTTTTCCGAACTTCCCCCTCCGCTACTGCTTTCCCCTGACTCCCCTGGCTCGACATAGTCCTTTAGACCCCAGTCAGCCCACTGCATAGCCGCGAACCTCTCGCCATTGAGCTCCACCATGCCAGGGTAGTAGAAGCGACAGAGGCTACCCAACACCGCGTTCACCTTAGGACGTCTGCCTGTACCGTCCCAAGTCAAGTCTTCCCATGACCTACAAAAATTAATAAAACAAGTAAACTAGTGCAATCACGTTCACATTAAAAAATTAACAAAACAGAAATAAGCCCCACCATTCTCCATGCGGCCGGATGAGCCTCCTCTCGGCAGGTCTCGGACCAAGCGCATTGCTCTTCTTATACCTAAGTATACAAGTAAATTCAATATGATGAAATGATTAGAAACTAATATCAATTAAAGTAATATGCATAATAATACCTGAAGGACGTAGAACCATCTGACGCGTCGCCCGCGCTGCCTGCCCCCATTGGGTCAACCTCCTCATCCTGCTCACCCTCGTCATCCTGCTCACCCTCCTCACCCTGCACATGAGCATCCTGCTGAGGAGTCTCCTGCTCACCCTCCTCACCCTGCACTTCGTCTAGACAGTCGAGAAGTTGTTGCTGCCTCTGTCGGCTCTGTGAGGTGCCCTGAAAAAGCCCACTGCCCGAGCTGTCCTCGCTGGCCGCGCTGCCCCCACTCCTCCTCGATCTCCTATGCTTGAACATGTTCAACTGTAGATAAATTAATGTCAAACCACAGTATATGAAACAAATAATATGAAAATTAATAATGTGGAAATTGGAATACATAGCTAAAAGAAACATACTAATCAAAAGTCATCCGCATCCGATGATGCTTCTTCGGCTCGTTGTTTATTCATACGCTCTTGATTTCGTTGGATCCTTACTGATCTTCTAACGACGACAGGTCGTTTGCGCTTTGACCTAGGTTCTTCAATTAAGTCGCTTGAATTGCAACAGAGATTTTCAAGTCCTTCTCCATTGGTCACATGGAATCGGTGAGCTATGTCTTGATTCGACGCCGCTTCTGGTTGAAAAACAGCATCATCGTTGTCCCTGATTATACTCACGTAGTCAGCACTCTCTGGAGCGACGACTTGTGGGTTGACTTTGATTGCAACCCACCAAGCCCTAAGGCTTGGGTGAGGATATGGCAGGTAGTACACCTGTTTTGCCTGATTTGCAAGGACAACATCGCTCATACTGCTCGGAATCCTAGAGCTATGCTTCACCTCGACATTACCATACTTGTCGACACGAGTCCCACTATGAGCATCAAACCAGTCGCACTCGAAAAACACGACTTTAAGTTCTTTGGGGCCATCGAAAATCAACTCTACAATGTTTTGAAGAACACCGTAATAGTCCACTACTTTGTCATCGTCAACATATGAACTTGCCAACACACCACTATTGGTGGTGGCTGCCAATGGTCGACTCTTCTCCAATTTCGCGGTTCGGAAGCGATATCCATTTACATCATAGCGAGTATAGTTTCGGACGGACACAGAGGTATGTGCCATTTGCTGCAAGTCCGGGTGCACAGAGTTTTTGGAAACCTATACAAGTAATTAGTATATGCATTATATCTTCCAAGTCCAAAATTCAAAGATTAAGTATGGACAATGAGAGAATGACAATTACTAACATAATTACGAAACCACTGCACGAAGTTTGGTCCACCTTTCAACCCATCACGTCGAAGATTTTCTAATTGGATGGCCGTAGGTTTACTAGTAGATTTCCAACATTCTTCATCAAACATGCTGGACATATTACAAACATGGAGATTACACACTATAGAAATTATGAGATGAGAAAATGGACGTAATTATGAGGAAAACTTACTCGAACGCCTCCTGTGTGCTGTCAATATTGCTATACATATATAGCATTAGCGTGTTCAAATCTGATGCTTCAATGTGACGTACACTCCCTTTTCCAACTGCTTTACCCGGATTCGCAAAAATTTGAAGGGTGCTTTGGGGTGATTCATTATCGACATGAAGTCGCACTGAAGGCGCAAACACATTGTTGGCTCGAGCGAAATACCTGGTTGAGAATTGAGATATCTCCTTAAGGGCAAAAGCCTCCGCAATACACCCTTCGACTCTAGCCTTGTTCCGAACAGACGCCCTGAGCTTTTTCAACGCCCTTTCTATAGGATACATCCACCTGAATTGCACTGGTCCGCCTACCAAAGCTTCCCAAGGCAAATGCACAATTAGATGTTGCATCACATTGAAGAATCCTGGCGGGAAAACCTTTTCAAATTTACAAATAAGAATTGGAATTTCTTTCTCAAATTTCTGCATCAACCTCTTCGATACCGTCTTTGCGCATACTTCCCTATAGAAGTAACTCAACTCTGCAAATATGCTCCAAAGCTCATCCTTAAAATAGCCTCGAAACATCACGGGCATCAGCCTCTCCATAATAATATGGTAGTCATGGCTTTTCAAACCGATCAATTTACCGGTCTTCAGATTGACTGCCCGTTTCAGATTTGCCGCATACCGATCTGGAAATTTCAGATTCTTCAACCACTTAAATATTTCTTTCCTTTCATCCGGCTTGAGGCAGTAATCAGCTCGCGGCCTACTTTCATGCCCTTTATCGCTTACTTTCAACTCGAGCATCGGCCTCTTACAAATTTCAGCCATGTCTTTTCTTGCCTTCATATTATCTTTCGTTTTATCAGTCACATCGAAACATGTGCTTATGATGCTTTCAGCAACGTTACGCTCTTGGTGCATCAAGTCTATGTTGTGCGGCATGATCAAGGCTTTTGCATACGGAAGCTCCCATATTGATGAAATATGGGTCCAGTTATGGTCCTCCCCGTAGCCTTGGAACCTATCATTTTCTCCTTGCTTCAGACAAGCATGCCATGCCATTATCTGCGGTGCAGTTTGCCTCTTTGGTGGCCCATTTCTGATTTTGGCTCCACCTCTGAATGCAGTAAGCGAATTCCTAAAATCATGCTTGAATGGAGTCCAACGTCGATGAGCATCAAAGAATGACACTTTCCCACCATGCTTCAATCTGAATGCATCCGTATCATTCATACATATGGGACAGCACAACCGACCATGGACGCACCATCCAGACCAATCTCCATACGCCAGCAGATCATGCACTGACCACAAATAAGCAGCGCGCATGGTAAACTCCTTTTCAGTATGGCTGTCATAAGCCTTCACACCTCTCCACAACTGTTTCAGCTCTTCGATTAAAGGGCGAACAAACATATTCAGCTTTGGCCCTGGATGCTCGGGGCCTGGGATGACTAGTGCAAGGAACATGAACTCTTCTTTATTGACCAACTCAGGAGGAAGATTATATGGCACAATGAAGACAGGCCAACACGAGTAAGGGCTTGCACTGGTATTGAAAGGTGTGAATCCGTCCGTCGATAGACCAAGCCGTACACTCCTAGGGTCGTTTGCAAATTCGGGATCAAACTCGTCAAATGCCTTCCACGCATCACCGTCCGACGGATGGACCATTATGTCTGGATCAGTGACGAGACGTACACCATTCTTTGGCCACGTCATATGCAGAGCTATTTCCTTGTTGAGGAACAGCCTTGAAAGCCGAGGAATGATAGGCAACCGACGAAGTTGCTTAGCTGCGACCTTCGTAACTACCAATTCACCCTCATCATTTGTCACCTCGACATATCTAGAAGCTTCACAATGCTTACAACGGTCAAGCTTGTCATCATCCTCAAAGAATAGCATGCAACTATTGGGACACACGTCGATCTTCTCATATGTCATCCCAAGACCAGCCAACATCTTCTTTGCGAAGTACATATTCTTTGGCAACTTATGATTCTCCGGGAGAACCTCGCCCATAAGTTGGACGATGTCGTTGTAAGCACTGTTTGAAATGTTGTGCTTCGACTTTATCGCCATTAGTCTTGTGAGAGTCCCAAGAACTGACATCTGAGTGTGCTCGTGCAGTCTCTCTTCTCCCGCGGCGAGTAGCCGGAAGAATTCTTGAGCATCGCGTGGAAGCTGCCCCGGCTCCTCAGCGTTCATTTCAACCTCCCTACCAAGATCATGCAACATATCGTCCATCCTATCATGATCGTCATCAAGCTCCACCTCCGCGTCAACGTGTCTAATAGACTCTCCATGCCGGTACCATACAAGGTAGTTCGGCATAAACCCACTTTTGCAAAGGTGTTTCTCCATTTCTTCCTTCTTCTGAGGCCACTTGTTCTCGCAGCGATTGCAAGGACACTTCACTAGACGACCAGTTGCATCTTTGAAAGCGTGCTCAAGAAAAGCCTTTGTTACACCCATCCATTCATTTGAATGTGCCCCATCCTTTCTCCACCCGTCATACATCACCCTTCGATCACCGTCCATTTTAAAGGCTAAACAAAAGTCAAAGAACATCAACGATCGTCCGTGGCTTAATTAGGTGAACTCCCTATTAGGTAAAGGCCCTAAACCCACCCAAGAGTGTAGGCTGATGCTTGTGATTTATGACGTGTAGCCTACGATTGTCGCTAAATTTCGGCAGCATAACCCCGCTGCTCTCCAAGCACACGCCTGAACATGGTGTGTTGGAGAACAACTGAGTTACACAACCGAAATTCCGCGTAAATCGTAAGACACATATCACAAATCACAAGCATCGGCCTACACTCTCAGGCTGTCCAAAATACGTGGACAATTCCGGAGCGGCAAACCTCACAAGCCAATGTGACGTTCGCCGTTCCCGAACGGGTGACGCATACGGTTCGCTACGGTTAACGATTAAAACTAAACTCTAAACATTAAAACATAACTCGGAGACAAAATATGAATTTGAATTAAAGCAATAAACAGTTAAACTAATCACAACACGACAAGATGACTAATATAAATTAATGACCTCGGAGCCTCGGCAATTATACTTGCCTGATGGCGCAAATGCGGGCGAGTCGAGGCGGGCGACGACGCAGCTGGGAGACCTTCGCGACGGAGCGGGCGGGCGTGTGGGCGGCGGCACGGCGCAGGGAGGCCGTCGCGATGCGGTGCAGCGCGCCTCGGGCGGGACGACGGCGCGGCGAGGGACGGGCGGGGTGCCTCGGACGACGGGCGTGCGGGCAGCGGCGTGGGGCTCGGCGGGGCGGGCGTGGGGCTCGGCAGGCGTGCACGGGCGAGGGGCGCAGCGTGTAGGGGTAGGGGCACGGCGTGCAGGGGCGGGCGTGGGCCTCGGCGGCGTGCAGGGGCGCGGTGAGCGTGGGCTCGGTGGCGCGGGCTCCCTTAGCGCGCGGGGCGGCGGCGTGGCACCGGCGGCGCGGGGACCGGCGGCGCGGGCACCGGCGGGCGGGCGCGGGCACCGGCGGGCGGGGTGGCACCGGCGGCGCGGGCACCGGCGGGCTCCCTTAGCGCGCGGGGCGGCGGCGTGGCGCGTCGGCGCGGGCACCGGCGGGCGGCGGGCGGTGGCGCGGCGAGGGGAGGGCGAGCGTGGGGCGGCGGCGTTGGGTGAAACGAGTGACGCGCGATTGAAACGAGCGGGGCCGAGGACGACGATGTTGGGCCTCTATTTTCGTCGGCCTCACTAGGCCGACGAAAATAGAGTACGGTTAATGATGTATTTTCGTCGGTTTGGCCATGGCCCACGAAAATAAGCGTTATTTTCGTCGGCCTAGTGACCGACGAAAATACGTTTTTGTATTTTCGTCGGCAGGTCGATGGGCCCACGAAAATACGCATTATTTTCGTCGGCCTAGGGACCGACGAAAATAATGTCAGTATTTTCGTGGGCCGGCCGACGAAAATATCTCGGCCCACGAAAATTTAGGCGTTTCCTGTAGTGCAAAGGACCCAATTCAAATTGGGTACCAAAATACGAAGCTTAAACTTGTTTTGCAGGATCACTCCGTACATGAATCAAGTTGGGTGCTCGATAATGGATGTATAAATCATATTTGGAGATAGTAGCAAGGGTGGTAACAATTGAATCTCAAGTGCATATTATTTTCAATTCTTACCTCCTTTATGACTTGTGTAGCCACTAAGGAAGATGGAGCACTTGAGGGTATACATCAATTGTTGATTATGAAGTAAAAGTCCAATTGGAAGAAAAATGAATCTTATCATATGGTCAACAATCCAAAATTATGTGTTGTATTCTCTATCTAGTTAATTTGGATTTGATTCTTCTATATTAGACACTCACCATAATATGGATTAAGTCAGCCCTTTAAACTTCATTGAAAAACCATGCATATTATCCATGTCATTCAAAATATATTGTGCATGAGGGCTCAAGGGAAATTTAGTCCATATTATGAGGTTTCTCTATTTTAGCAACTCGTTTACCTTTCACATATAAAGGGTTGCTAAATAAGAAACTAGTGCTTGTGCTACTAATGTCATCTCTTGTGTTGGGTTTATCCATAGAAAATCTATGTTAAGAGATGGTGCTTGTTTTAAATGGGATAAATCACAAGCTTAAAGGATATTATTCAACTAAAGTAAGATGAAGTTGATAAGAGGCCAAGGTATGAAAACTTCCTATCCTTCAGTTGTTTTAGTATTCTATCCTTAGTGGGATGTACCATAGTATAGGTTAAATTCATTGCATTATAAAATGTTCAATAGTGCATATAACTTTGACATCAACTATATGTGTGCACTAATTTAAAGGAATTTAGTCTATCCTTTTTTGTTTCAAGAATGATGGTTCATTTTCATCCACATATAAGGATCATCACCCTTTTGGGTTCTAAGAATGATGATTCATTTGCCATCCTCATATAAGGATCATCATTTGCGAAACCCTCCTTTGTGTTTCTAATGCTCTCTTTTCTAAGTGTTCCAATAAGGTCCTTCCAAGCGCTTTCAAGATGGATTCAAAATCTATGGATATAAGAGTCTTGGTTGTTTCAATCATTGAGTTTTAATTGATCGAATCAAGAAAAGATGAAAGAAGTTCAAGATCACTTGGTTGGATGAAATCGTAAAGAGAAAAGAGATCACAGTGATTCAAGAAGGGAGTTATACTTTTTTTGTCAACCAAATAATGAAGATGTAGTGACATATTTATATGATATCCTTCATTATGAGGTTTTGAGGTTCATATTAGCATGCTTTACCCTCCAAGATTTCAATTGATATACTTTTAGTTCTTAAACTTTTAATTGGTTTAATTTTCATCATCTATGTAAAGCATGTTATGTTAAACCAAGATATAGTGCAAACATCTTCTTTAACCTCGTATTGTTAATGTGCATAAGTGTACTTTGTGTACTCTTGTATGCACAAATTGAGGAAGAGTTTAGCCTATATCTTGTGAGGCTAATGGTTTCTTCAAGTTCATGTTTTGTAGTCTCACACCTTGGAGAACATCAAATGAGGATGAGTGGTTCCAAGGAAATGATCAAATATTTACCACATGTCACCTCATGGATTAGTTCTATTGGGGAACGATATGTGTTCTCTAGCATAAATTCAATTGTTTCAAATATATTATGCCTTGACCAAGATATATGATAAACTCCTCTAAGAATCTTAATTGAATCAAGTGCATGTTACAAGTAATTCAAGTACTTGATGCATACATTTAGGGGGAGCTCATTCTATATCTTGTGTCCTTAAAGACTAACATTTTCTTTTAGTGAATTTGTGTAATTCTTTGAAGAGAATGAGTTTCTCTTGATCATTTAAAGAGGATAAGTTTCTCTTTGAAATATCAAGCCTATCAAAAGCTAAGATAGAAATTCATGATTATAATGAAGACCATATGGCATGGAACAAAGGTGTGTCACTCCATGAACTATTGTATTACATTTGTGTATCTAGACTCTTACAAGTTAGTGTATGCATGTATATGCAATATCTTAAGTCACATCATAAGGTTGCACTTGAATCTTGGCTTAAAATATTGCATATCATGTCTATTAGTATACCATTTGATTATGAGTAATTCCTTCAATTAGTACAATTTCACATTTTCATACTTTATTTGTACCAAGGTTCAAATTGTATAACTTAATCCCCTAGCCTCACAAGTCCAAGTGCATAAGCTAAACAAGTATTCATCACTTGTATGCACACATTTAGGGGGAGAATGGTCTATAATTTGAATCTTTGAGACTAACTTCTTTTCAAGTCTATTATGTGTGTAGTCTCAAATTAGAAAAGAATTTTCGGGCAAAGACAATCGCTTCCACTGCAAATTTGATGGGTATCAAAGATTCTTTGCGCCAATAAATGTATCTTCTATACATTTCATAAGAGAATGAGTTTCTCTTGTATATGCTACTCCAACGTCATCTAAAATTGGTAAATATGTATCACATCCTTTTGGATTGCAAATGTCTGAAGTAGCATAGCTTATAAATTCTCTTGTCTAGAACTTAATTGATTAAATAGAGCACATGTTCCTTATGTTGCATGAGTATGTTCAATTGATACTCCTTGTATGCCAATGGTACTTTAAGTTGCAAATAAGTACTCTCAACAGGTATCAATTGAATTCATATATATGTGTGCACTAAAACTTGAGGAGAACTTAGTGTAATATGCAATTAGTGATCTGATTATCTATCAAATTGTATCAATTGGTGGTTTTCAATTGATATTTTTCATACATGATCACTAGGTGTATAATTCTGTCGGGGACCATAATTAGGGGTACCCTCAAGACTCCTAATTCTCAGCTGGTAACCCCCATCAGCATAAAGCTGCAAAGGCCTGATGGGTGCGATTAAGTCAGGGATCAGTCCATTCGAGCGACTCGATCACGCCTCGCCCGAGCCTAGCCTCGGACAAGGGCAGCCGACCCCGGAGGATTTTCGTCTCGCCCGAGGCCCCCCTCCAACGGCGGACACATCTTCGGCTCGCCCGAGGCCCTGCCTTCGCTAAGAAGCAACCCTGACTAAATCGCCGCACCGACCGACCAAATCGCAGGAGCATTTAACGCAAAGGTGGCCTGACACCTTTATCCTGACACGCGCCCTCCGGCAGAGCCGAAGTGACCGCCGTCACTTCGCCGCTCCACTGACCGGTCTGACAGAAGGACAGCGCCGCCTGCGCCACTCCGACTGCAGCGCCACTTGACAGAGTGATGCTGACAGGAAGCCAGGCCCTGCCAAAGGCACCATAGGAAGCTCCGCCCGACCCAGGGCTCGGACTCGGGCTCAGCCCCGGAAGACGGCGAACTCCGCTCCGCCCGACCCAGGGCTCGGACTCGGGCTCAGCCCCGGAAGACGGCGAACTCCGCTCCACCCGACCCAGGGCTCGGACTCGGGCTAAGACCCGGAAGACGACGAACTCCGCTTCGCCCGACCCCAGGGCTCGGACTCGGGCTCAGCCCCGCAAGACGGCGAACTCCGCTCCGCCCGACCCAGGGCTCGGACTCGGGCTAAGACCCGGAAGACGGCGAACTCCGCTCCGCCCGACCCAGGGCTCGGACTCGGGCTAAGACCCGGAAGACGACGAACTCCGCTTCGCCCGACCCCAGGGCTCGGGCTCGGGCTCAGCCCCAGAAGACGACGAACTCCGCTTCGCCCGACCCTAGGGCTCGGACACCGCCCTGGCCTCTGCCGACGACCTCCGCCTCGCCCGACCCAGGGGCTCGGACTCGGCCTCGGCCATGGAAGACAGACTCGACCTCGGCTTCGGAGGAGCCTCCACGTCGCCCAACCTAGGGCGCAGGCCAGCCACGTCAACAGGAAGCGCCATCATCACCCTACCCCGAGCTGACTCGGGTCGCAGAGAACAAGACCGGTGTCCCATCTGGCTGTCTCCACCAGATAGGCAATAATGGCGCCCCGCATGCCCTGTGACGACGGCGGCTCTCATCTCTCTTACGGAAGCAGGAGGGCGTCAGCAAGGACACAACCGCTCCGACAGCTGTCCCTCCGCCAGGCTTCGCCGCTCCTCCGACGGCCACGACATCACACTAGTTGGGTTCCAAGATCTCTCCGGCTGCCACATTGGCATGTACTCAGGGCACTAGCTCTCCCTCGCTAGACACGTAGCACTCTGCTACACCCCCATTGTACACCTGGATCCTCTCCTTGTGTCTATAAAAGGAAGGACCAGGGCCCTCTTAGAGAAGGTTGGCCGCGCGGGACGAGGACGGGACAGGCGCTCTCTTGGGGCCGCTCGCTTCCCTCACCCGCGTGGACGCTTGTAACCCCCTACTGCAAGCGCACCCGACCTGGGCGCGGGACGAACACGAAGGCCGCGGGATTCCCACCTCTCTCGCGCCGGTCTCCGGCCGCCTCGCTCCTTTCCCCCCTTCGCGCTCGCCCACGCGCTCGACCCATCTGGGCTGGGGCACGCGGCACTCACTCGTCGGCCTGAGGGACCCCCCGGTCTCAAAACGCCGACAGTTGGCGCGCCAGGTAGGGGCCTGCTACGTGTTGACGAACAGCTTCCCGTCAAGCTCCAGATGGGCAGTCTCCAACAACCTCTCCAACCCGGGACGGTGCTCCGTTTCGGGAGTCTTGAGTTCATGTCCCTCGACAGCAGCTACGACATGATACTCCTTCCACCGCCGCGCGACAACGACAATGGCGGCCGACAGCCCGCCCGCCGGCGGCGGAATCGACGACGTCTTCCCCGTGTGGCGGAAGAACAACATTCGAGCTCGCCCCGTCCTCTCCCCCGCCAACGGGGGAGGAGGCGGGGCAACCAAGGCCAAGCAGGAGGCCGCGCCTCGTCGGCTGTCGAGCGAGTCGACGTCCCTAGCACCCCAACGGGGGGCGCGTTGGGCGTCGACCTCGCGTTTGAGACGAAGGCGAGCGCCGTCTCCCCGTGACACGCCAATCCTGAGCAAGTGGACGACGCCAGCGCGCTTGCAAAAAGCTTGCAGGACGTCGCCCTCGTACCGAAGGCGACGATGCAGTAAGTCCTCGACGTGACTTCATCGTCGCTCGACGACCAAAAGGTACCAACCGATTCCCATCCTACGTCATTTGTACTCAGCCTCAACCCGCCTAGCAATCTCGCTTTGGCGGGCGCCCTTGTAGAGGCGAGTACAAACCCTCTGGGGTTTCGCTTGCGGTCGCCTTGGGACCGGCTGACGGACGTCTCGACCTACGGGCCCTCTGGGTCCGAGGAAGATGACGACCCCAACATCTGTTGGGATTTCTCTGGATTTGGCAACCCCAGTGCCATGCGGAACTTCATGACCGCATGTGACTACTGCCTCTCTGACTGTTCCGACGGTAGCCGCAGCCTCGACGACGAGGACTGCGGCCCAAGCCGCGAATGTTTCCACGTCGATCTAGGGGGTCCTTCCGAAGGCAACCATCTCGGCATGCCGGAGGACGGTGCTCCCCCTGGGCCGGTGCCTCGCGCTGACATCCCGCGGGAGCTAGCTGTGGTCCCCGTTCCGGCGGGGGGTTACGACCCACAGCTTGAGCAAGTCCGCGGGGCGCAGGCCAGGATCGACGAGGGAGCAGGAGCGCTTGAGCCGATCCGCCGGGACGTCGGGCAGGCATGGGCGGGCCAACCCCCGGCCGGAGAAATACGTCACCTGCCCAGGGTCTCCAGCACCGCGTCGCCGATGTCGTCAGGGTCAGGCCACCACCTGCATCCAGTGGGGTCGGTCAGAATCTAGCCACAGCAGCGATGCTCCTCCGCGCGATGCCGGAGCCATCCACCACCGAGGGTCGGCGAATCCAGGGAGAACTCAAAAATCTCCTGGAAGGCGCCGCGGTCCGACGGGCCGAGAGCACTGCCTCTCGAAGGCAAGGATACCCCTCGGAACCTCATGCCGCGACCTCCCGATTCATGCGGGAAGCCTCGGTCTACACCGGGCGCACGCGCAACACCGCGCCTGCGGCCCCGGGCCACCTCGGCAACGAGCGCCATCTCCGCGACCGTCGAGCCCACCTCGATGAGAGGGTGCGCCGAGGCTATCACCCCAGGCATGGGGGACGCTACGACAGCGGGGAGGATCGGAGTCCCTCGCCCGAACCACCCGGTCCGCAGGCCTTCAGCCAGGCCATCCGGCGGGCACCGTTCCCGACCCGGTTCCGACCCCCGACTACTATCACAAAGTACTCGGGGGAAACGAGGCCGGAATTGTGGCTCGCGGACTACCGCCTGGCCTGCCAACTGGGTGGAACAGACGACGACAACCTCATCATCCGCAACCTCCCCCTATTCCTCTCCGACACCGCTCGCGCCTGGTTGGAGCACCTGCCTCCGGGGCAGATCTCCAACCGGGATGACCTGGTCCAAGCCTTCGCCGGAAATTTCCAGGGCACGTATGTGCGCCCTGGGAATTCCTGGGACCTCCGAAGCTGCCGACAGCAGCCGGGAGAGTCTCTTCGGGACTACATCCGGCGATTCTCGAAGCAGTGCACCGAGCTGCCCAACATCACCGACTCAGATGTCATCGGCGTGTTCCTTGCCGGCACCACCTGCCGCGACCTGGTGAGCAAGTTGGGTCGCAAGACCCCCACCAGGGCGAGCGAGCTGATGGACATCGCCACCAAGTTCGCCTCTGGCCAGGAGACGGTCGAGGCTATCTTACGAAAGGACAAGCAGCCCCAGGGCCGCCCGTCGGAAGATGCTCCCGAGGCGTCTACTCCGTGCGGCGCCAAGAAGAAAGGCAAGAAGAAGTCGCAAGCGAAACGCGACGCCGCCGACGCGGACCTTGTCGCCGCCGCCGAGTACAAGAACCCTCGGAAGCCCCCCGGAGGTGCCAACCTCTTTGACAAGATGCTCAAGGAGCCGTTCCCCTATCATCAGGGGCCCGTCAAGCACACCCTTGAGGAGTGCGTCATGCTTCGGCGCCACTTCCACAGGGCCGGGCCACCCGCGGAGGGTGGCAGGGCCCACGACGACGACAAGAAGGAAGATCACCAAGCAGGAGAGTTCCCCGAGGTCCGCGACTGCTTCATGATCTACGGCGGGCACGAGGCGAATGCCTCGGCTCGGCATCGCAAGCGAGAGCGCCGGGAGGTCTGCTCGCTGAAGGTGGCGGCGCCAGCCTACCTAGACTGGTCCGACAAGCCCATCACCTTCGACCAAGCTGATCACCCCGACCACGTGCCGAGCCTGGGGAAATACCCGCTTGTCGTCGACCCTGTCATCGGTGACGTCAGGCTCACCAAGGTCCTTATGGACGGGGGCAGCAGCCTCAACATCATCTACGCCGAGACCCTCGGGCTCCTGCGCGTCGATCTGTCCTCCGTCCGAGCAGGCGCTGCGCCCTTCCACGGGATCATTCCCGGGAAGCGCGTCCAGCCCCTCGGACGACTCGACCTCCCTGTCTATTTCGGAACACCCTCCAACTTCCGAAGGGAGACTCTGACGTTCGAGGTGGTCGGGTTCCGAGGAACCTACCACGCGGTGCTGGGGAGGCCATGCTATGCGAAGTTCATGGCCGTCCCCAACTACACCTACCTAAAGCTCAAGATGCCGGGCCCCAACGGGGTCATCACCGTCGGCCCCACGTACAAACACGCGTTCGAATGCGATGTGGAGTGCGTGGAGTATGCCGAGGCCCTCGCCGAGTCCGAGGCCCTCATCGCCGACCTGGAGAGCCTCTCCAAAGAGGTGCCAGACGTGAAGCGTCATGCCGGCAACTTCGAGCCAGTGGAGATGGCTAAGACCGTCCCCCTCGACCCCAGTGGCGACGCCTCCAAGCAGATCCGGATCGGTTCCGGGCTCGAGCCCAAATAGGAAGCAGTGCTCGTCAACTTTCTCCGCGCGAACACCGACGTCTTCGCGTGGAGTCCCTCGGACATGCCCGGTATACCGAGGGATGTCGCCGAGCACTCGCTGGATATTCGGGCCGGAGCCCGACCGGTCAAGCAGCCTCTGCGCCGATTCGACGAGGAGAAGCGCAGAGCGATAGGCGAGGAGATCTACAAGCTAATGGCAGCCGGGTTCATCAAAGAGGTATTCCATCCCGAATGGCTCGCCAACCCTGTGCTTGTGAGAAAGAAAGGGGGGAAATGGCGGATGTGTGTAGACTACACTGGTCTCAACAAAGCATGTCTGAAGGTTCCCTACCCTCTGCCTCGCATCGATCAAATCGTGGATTCCACTGCTGGGTGCGAAACCCTGTCTTTCCTCGATGCCTACTCAGGGTATCATCAAATCAGGATGAAAGAGTCCGACCAGCTCGCGACTTCTTTCATCACGCCCTTCGGCATGTACTGCTATGTCACCATGCCATTTGGTTTGAGGAATGCGGGTGCGACGTACCAGCGGTGCATGAACCATGTGTTCAGCGAACACATCGGTCGCACGGTCGAGGCCTACGTCGATGACATCGTAGTCAAGACAAGGAAAGCTTCCGACCTCCTCTCCGACCTTGAAGTGACATTCTGGTGTCTCAAGGCAAAAGGCGTCAAGCTCAATCCCGAGAAGTGTGTCTTCGGGGTGCCCCGGGGCATGCTCTTGGGGTTCATTGTCTCCGAGCGGGGCATCGAAGCCAACCCGGAGAAGATCGCAGCCATCACCAGCATGGGGCCCATCAAGGACTTAAAAGGTGTACAGAGGGTCATGGGATGTCTCGCGGCCCTGAGCCGCTTCATCTCGCGCCTCGGCGAAAGAGGCCTGCCTCTGTACCGCCTCTTAAGGAAGGCCGAGTGCTTCACTTGGACCCCTGAGGCCGAGGAAGCTCTCGGGGACCTGAAGGCGCTCCTCACCAAGGCGTCTATCTTGGTGCCCCCAGCCGATGGAGAAGCCCTCTTGGTCTACGTCGCCGCGACCACTCAGGTGGTTAGCGCCGCGATTGTGGTCGAGAGGCAAGAAGAGGGGCATGCATTGCCCGTTCAGAGGTCGGTTTACTTCGTCAGCGAGGTACTGTCCGAAACCAAGATCCGCTACCCACAAGTTCAGAAGCTGCTGTATGCAGTGATCCTGACGAGGCGGAAGTTGTGACACTACTTCGAGTCTCACCCGGTAACTGTGGTGTCATCCTTCCCCCTGGGGGAGATCATCCAGTGCCGAGAGGCCTCGGGCAGGATAGCGAAGTGGGCGGTGGAAATCATGGGCGAGACCATCTCGTTCGCGCCTCGGAAGGCCATCAAGTCCCAGGTCTTGGCGGACTTCGTAGCCGAATGGGTCGACACCCAGCTACCGACGGCTCCGATCCAACCGGAGCTCTGGACCATGTTTTTCGACGGGTCGTTGATGAAGACGGGAGCCGGCGCGGGCCTACTCTTCGTCTCACCCCTCGGGAAAGACCTACGCTATGTGCTACGCCTCCATTTCCCGGCGTCCAACAATGTGGCTGAGTACGAAGCTCTGATCAACGGATTGCGAATCGCCATCGAGCTAGGGGTCCGACGCCTCGATGCTTGCGGCGACTCGCAGCTCGTCATCGACCAAGTCATGAAGAACTCCCACTGCCGCGACTCGAAGATGGAGGCCTACTGCGATGAGGTTCGGCGCCTGGAAGACAAGTTCTACGGGCTCGAGTTTAACCACATCGCTCGGCGCTACAACGAGACTGCGGACGAGCTGGCAAAAATAGCCTCGGGGCGAACAACGGTTCCCCCAGACGTCTTCTCCCAGGATCTGCATCAGCCCTCCGTCAAGATCGACGACCCTTCCGAGCCCGAGGCGCCCTCGGTCCAGCCCGAGGTACCCTCGGCACGGCCCGAGGTACCCTCAGCTCAACCCGAGGTACCCTCGGTCCCCGAGGGCGAGGCATTGCGCATCGAGGAGGAGCGAAGCGGGGCCACGCCTGATCGAAATTGGCAGACCCCGTACCTGCAATATCTCCGCCAAGGAGAGCTACCCCTCGACCGAGCCGAGGCTCGGCGGATAGCGCGACGCGCCAAGTCGTTCGTCCTGCTGGGCGATGAGAAGGAGCTCTACCACCGCAGTCCCTCGGGCATCCTCCAGCGATGCATCTCCATCGCCGAAGGTCAGGAACTCCTGCAAGAGATACACTCGGGGGCTTGCGGCCATCACGTAGCGCCTCGAGCCCTCGTCGGGAATGCTTTCCGGCAAGGCTTCTACTGGCCAACGGCGGTGGCTGACGCCACTAGAATTGTCCGCACCTGCGAAGGGTGTCAATTCTATGCGAAGCAGACCCACCTGCCCGCTCAGGCTCTACAGACGATACCCATCACCTGGCCCTTCGCTGTGTGGGGTCTGGACCTCGTCGGCCCTTTGCAGAAGGCGCCCGGGGGCTACACGCACCTGCTGGTCGCCATCGACAAATTCTCCAAGTGGGTCGAGGTCCGACCTCTGAACAGCATCAGGTCCGAGCAGGCGGTGACGTTCTTCACCAACATCATCCATCGCTTCGGGGTCCCAAACTCCATCATCACCGACAACGGCACCCAGTTCACCGGCAGAAAATTCTTGGACTTCTGCGAGGATCACCACATCCGGGTGGACTGGGCCGCCGTAGCTCATCCCATGTCGAATGGGCAAGTAGAGCGTGCCAACGGCATGATTCTACAAGGGCTCAAGCCTCGGATTTACAACGACCTCAACAAGTTCGGCAAGCGATGGATGAAGGAACTCCCCTCGGTGGTCTGGAGCCTGAGGACGACGCCAAGCCGAGCCACAGGTTTCACGCCGTTCTTCCTGGTCTACGGGGCCGAGGCCGTCTTGCCCACTGACCTGGAATACGGCTCCCCGAGAACGAGGGCCTACGACGATCAAAGCAACCAAGCTAGCCGAGAAGACTCGCTGGACCAGCTGGAAGAGGCTCGGGACAAGGCCTTACTACACTCGGCGCGGTATCAGTAGTCCCTGCGGCGCTACCACGCCCGAGGGGTCCGACCCCGAGACCTCCAGGTGGGCGACCTGGTGCTTCGGCTGCGGCAAGACGCCCGAGGGAGGCACAAGCTCACGCCCCCCTAGGAGGGGCCATTCGTCATTGCCAAAGTTCTGAAGCCCGGAACGTACAAGCTGGCCAACAGTCAAGGCGAGGTCTACGGCAACGCTTGGAACATCCAACAGCTACGTCGCTTCTACCCTTAAGATGTTTTCAAGTCGTTCATATACCTCGCACCCACGCAAAGTTTGGTCATCAAGGAAGGGTCGGCCTCGCCTCGACAAAGCCCGACCCTCCCTCGGGGGCTAAAAGGGGGGGAACCCCCTCTGCGTCGAAATTTTCCTCGAAAAAGGGTCTCTTCTGCCAGAATATCTTTCGTGCTTTTTGACTACTTCGAAAAGTGGATCCTGAAAACGACGGAGTACACGTAAGCAGCCAAGGCTGACCGAGCCGAGGGACTCCTACGCCTCCGGGATACGGATACCTCACTCATAACCTTCTGCGATAAGTAACTCGCGTTCGGATAAAGTGATTCCGCGGACCGAACAAGTCTTCATGTTCGGAAGTTCTTCTGCCGAAGCAATCCTTCGAACCTTCTCGACTGAGTCGGTGGCAGGGCCTCATGGACGGGTGAAAGTACGCGTAAGCGGCAAGGCCGACTGAGCCGAGGGACTCCCACGCCTCCGGGATACGGATACCTCACTCATCACCTTCCGCGAGAAGCAACTCCCACTCACACAAACATCCCTGTTACCAACAAAAAAGTCCAGATACTCGAAACAAGAGGAAAGGAGACGCAGCTTTACAACACAGCGAGGGCGTGTATTCTGGCCTCGGCGGCTGCAGAAGGCACAAGCTACAAGACACTCTGACCCTGCAGGCTCGGGTCTTGACGCTGGAAGGGGGCAGCAACACCCTCGGCATCGACGACACCTTCGGCGAGGCCCGACCTAGCCTCGGACGGTGACGCGGTCCGAGGATCTCCGCTCCGAAGGACGACGTCATCACCACGCCCGGGCAATCGCTGCCAGGGACTTCTCCGGGAATCCGGCCCGAGCAGGCGGCTCGGCCGGTTGCCCCTGGGGCCTCGGCCGACCATCTCCCAAGGGCGCCAGCCCGACCTGAGGCCTCGGCTGATCAACTCCGACGTCGGTCCCGCCAACTACTCGCCCCGTCGCATTAACTCCGCGGCTGGACAGGCGGCGCTTCTGGCAGGAGCAGCGGGCGACGCTTCGCCTTCACCGAAACAACCGCGCCAAAAAAGGTACGCCGCGTCGTTCGGTTTCGTATCCTTTTCCCTTTTTCCTCTTTCTCTATCTCTTGCGACAGGGACCGGGGAAGGGGGATACTCCGAAAGGGATCCTTCCCCGTGAAGGAACCAGGCTCCGAGCCTCCTTACTGATCAGGGGTTCGAAGGCTGGCCCCACGAAGGGTTCAACAGCCGCCTCAGATCGCGTGGGCCCTACACCCACTACTGGTCAGAGGTTCGAAGGCCGGCCCCCCGAAGGGTTCCACGGCCGCCTCAGGCTACTCGGGCTCCGCGCCCATTACTGATCAAGGGTTCGAAGGCTGGCCCCCGAAGGGTTCTAGCCGCCTCAGACGCCGAGCGAGGGATGACCAGGGGTACGTTCGATACATAACCAAGGCTCGGGCTGCGCTCCCGAGGTACCCTAGGACATTTCCGAGACCAGCGGGAGCAATCTTGCAACGGAATCCCATCGGAGGGAGGCATCGAGCCCTCGGACCCCGTCGCCAGGGGACCGGGTCCGGCAGATCACCCGCAGGTACTTTTGGGCGTGCCTCTGGGCCCCTAGCCGACCCCAAACGAACGGGGCACGGACGTCCACTCGGATTACCCGCTTGCAGCTCACCGGAGACACCATGTTCGGCGCCCATCGAGGGTAACATGGCGCTCTCCCCCCTCCTCCTTGCGGAAAGGCGACGCAGGGGCGTATGTAAAAAAGCCGAGTCTGTCCCTGATCGCCCTCTTGCCCTGTGCAGAGGCTCGGGGGCTGCTCTCGCAAACCCGGCTCCAGCCAAACCATTGACAGCGTCAACATACCAACCCGAGAACTTGGGCCCCGACCGTACACCCGGGCTACGGCCAGCTTGCATGAGGGAACAACCAGACCAGCCGAAGCATTACGCAAGGCATTAAGACCTCGAAGGAGTGAAACCACTCCTCCGAGGCCTCGGGGGCTACACCCGGCGGGTGCGCTCGCGCGCACCCACCGGAACAAAATGCAACCGAGAAAGGCTGGTCCCCTTGCAAAAAAGTGCGACGAAAGCCTCCAAGCGAGTGCAAACACTCCCTTCGAGGCTCGGGGGCTACTGTCGGGGACCATAATTAGGGGTACCCTCAAGACTCCTAATTCTCAGCTGGTAACCCCCATCAGCATAAAGCTGCAAAGGCCTGATGGGTGCGATTAAGTCAGGGATCAGTCCATTCGAGCGACTCGATCACGCCTCGCCCGAGCCTAGCCTCGGACAAGGGCAGCCAACCCCGGAGGATTTCCGTCTCGCCCGAGGCCCCCCTCCAACGGCGGACACATCTTCGGCTCGCCCGAGGCCCTGCCTTCGCTAAGAAGCAACCCTGACTAAATCGCCGCACCGACCGACCAAATCGCAGGAGCATTTAACGCAAAGGTGGCCTGACACCTTTATCCTGACGCGCGCCCTCCGGCAGAGCCGAAGTGACCGCCGTCACTTCGCCGCTCCACTGACCGGTCTGACAGAAGGACAGCGCCGCCTGCGCCACTCCGACTGCAGCGCCACTTGACAGAGTGATGCTGACAGGAAGCCAGGCCCTGCCAAAGGCACCATAGGAAGCTCCGCCCGACCCAGGGCTCGGACTCGGGCTCAGCCCCGGAAGACGGCGAACTCCGCTCCGCCCGACCCAGGGCTCGAACTCGGGCTCAGCCCCGGAAGACGGCGAACTCCGCTCCGCCCGACCCAGGGCTCGGACTCGGGCTAAGACCCGGAAGACGACGAACTCCGCTTCGCCCGACCCCAGGGCTCAGACTCGGGCTCAGCCTCGGAAGACGGCGAACTCCGCTCCGCCCGACCCAGGGCTCGGACTCGGGCTAAGACCCGGAAGACGGCGAACTCCGCTCCGCCCAACCCAGGGCTCGGACACGGGCTAAGACCCGAAAGACGACGAACTCCGCTTCGCCCGACCCCAGGGCTCGGGCTCGGGCTCAGCCCCAGAAGACGACGAACTCCGCTTCGCCCGACCCCAGGGCTCGGACACCGCCCTGGCCTCTGCCGACGACCTCCGCCTCGCCCGACCCAGGGGCTCGGACTCGGCCTCGGCCATGGAAGACAGACTCGACCTCGGCTTCGGAGGAGCCTCCACGTCGCCCAACCTAGGGCGCAGGCCAGCCACGTCAACAGGAAGCGCCATCATCACCCTACCCCGAGCTGACTCGGGTCGCAGAGAACAAGACCGGTGTCCCATCTGGCTGTCTCTACCAGATAGGCAATAATGGCGCCCCGCATGCCCTGTGACGACGGCGGCTCTCAGCTCTCTTACGGAAGCAGGAGGGCGTCAGCAAGGACACAACCGCTCCGACAGCTGTCCCTCCGCCAGGCTCCGCCGCTCCTCCGACGGCCACGACATCACACTAGTTGGGTTCCAAGATCTCTCCGGCTGCCACATTGGCATGTACTCAGGGCACTAGCTCTCCCTCGCTAGACACGTAGCACTCTGCTACACCCCCATTGTACACCTGGATCCTCTCCTTGTGTCTATAAAAGGAAGGACCAGGGCCCTCTTAGAGAAGGTTGGCCGCGCAGGACGAGGACGGGACAGGCGCTCTCTTGGGGCCGCTCGCTTCCCTCACCCGCGTGGACGCTTGTAACCCCCTACTGCAAGCGCACCCGACCTGGGCGCGGGACGAACACGAAGGCCGCGGGATTCCCACCTCTCTCGCGCCGGTCTCCGGCCGCCTCGCTCCTTTCCCCCCTTCGCGCTCGCCCACGCGCTCGACCCATCTGGGCTGGGGCACGCGGCACTCACTCGTCGGCCTGAGGGACCCCCCGGTCTCGAAACGCCGACAAATTCATACTTGTGCAATTTTCATGCCGCCTCTTGTTATGATAAGAAAATGCTAGGTGACATCTAGACTCCAGGTATCAAGATTTATCTTTCAATTAGTATGACAATATTCATTTGATATCTTGGACCTATGTCACAATTATGCCAACAAGAGATTGCAAAATGAACTCTAAATACAACACAAGTGTGGAACACCCCTTTGAAAAGGTAAAACGCAAAGGTACATCACTTATGACACTTCTCCATTACTTTGTGCCATATAAGGACCCTTTTCATGATAGTGTGTTCAAATCTTGATTAATCATAATTTCTACCCTTTATATTCTTTATATCGTTTTTGGAGATTTATGACAAAGGGGGAGAAATTGTGCATTAAAGCTTACCTTTAGTCTTATGTAACTAAGTGTAAGAAGACTTTTGAAAAGGGGGAGAAATAATTGACAAAAGGGGGTTGAATCATAAGTAAAACATAAGATGAAGGAAATTGATGAGTGCATAATATGTCATGAGCATCACGTTTATTTTATGACACACTGCACCCCATGAATAGTATGATATAAGTTGTCTCCATACTTTGACCCAAATATGTGCTTTTGACATTTGAGTACAAAAGTGTTGTTTTCTGAAATGCACATATTTAGGGGGAGGAAACTATATCATAGGATTCAAAATCTTATTTATCAAATCTTATGTAAGCTTTAAATGTGTTGTCATCAATCACCAAAAAGGGGGAGATTGAAAGTGCATTCATCCCTTTTGTGAGTTTTGGTGATTTGGATGACAACACATTTAAAAGACTAACAAGTTTGCTAAGTGTTGAACAGGAAATTCAGTATGATGAACATACTTGAATAGTGTATAAAGACAATGAACAAAGGTTCAACACAAGGTTAAATAACCAGTGAGACAATGCAAATGGATATAATATGATCTCTATATTGGTTTGAATATATGGACAAGACCTGAGAAATCACTACATACATATTATCAGAATAGAGGATGAAGTGATTAAGAGGATAGGTCAAGCCAAAGTGAATAAGATATGAGGAATCGTGAATTGGCTTGACCATATTACTATCAGTCCATATATGCTTCTATGAGAATCAAACTAGAGCTTGATTAATCTTAACAGCTATATCTAGAAGACATTCAAGCAAGGTTCACAATATTGAAGAAATGATTCTCTCAATGGATGCTCAAAATGATGTGACTCAAGAATGACTTGATAGGGTGAAGATAGCAAGGAAAGGGCTTCGAGGAACTAAGCGAAGGTGAAGGCCAAGCGACGGCTTGTAGACCGAGGTACCATGGCTAAGGTGAAGAAGAGAGTAGTTGCACTAAGTCGATGAACTAATCAGCTATGAAGAGTTACAACATGTTGATGCATCAGTAAGGTGACTTGAAGCCATGATTTGAACTCATATATGGTGAAATGGCACAAGTCACAAGCTCGATTTGTGTTTGCTTCAAAAGGTGAGACAAAGATGTTTGTGATCCTTATGAAGCAACGCCATGGAGAAATCACACATGAGACGCCAATTACTCAAGGAGTTTACTTAATTATATTTTATTTAACTTGAGTATAGGAATCATCGTACTATAAAGAGGGATCCAAAAAGAAGGTCGGTGTTTGCCAAAGCTCAAGCCTCTATATTCAAAAGCTATTTTTGAAAAACCAAAAATCTCTTGAACGTTCTATGGTTGACCGCGGTTAGGTTTGAGAAACCTAGAGTGTTCTTGTTGAAAAGCAGCTGAACTTCTTCAACTGCAGCTGAGCTTTTCAGCTGAGCTGAACTTCAGCTGAGTTGAGCTTCTTGAGCTGCAGCTGAGCTGAACTTCAGCTGAGTTGAGCTTTCTCAACTCTAGCTGAACTTCAAGTTTAACCGGGGTCCAGACAGGTTCAACCGGGGTCCAGGGCAAGTTCAACCGGGGTCCAGAGAGGTTCAACCGGTTTCCAGGGAAAGTTCAGTCGGGGTTTTTTTTCCCGAACCTCACTGGTCAAAACCGGTTGAACCGGTCCTAGGAGAGGTTCAACCGGTGTTAGGGTCAACTGACCGGTCTGACCTCCTGACTGGCAGACTGACTGCCAGTCTGACCCCCAGGCGGTTGAACCGGCCCTAGGGGCGGTTCAACCGGTGTCAGGACCTGTTTTTGCAGTCTGACCTACAGTCTGCCAGTCTGACTGGCAGACTGACTGTCAGCCTGCCCTAGGCAGTTGAACCGGTCCTAGGGGCAGTTCAACCGGTCCTCCACAGCCAAAATCAACCCAACGGCTAGTTTTGAAGCCCCACCTATATATACTCACTCCTACCTCTCTCCCCACACAAGAGCACGACTTGGACTCCATTTCTAACCTGAGAAACACCTCCCACTCTCTCTCTCTCACACACCTCTTGCCTCTCCCATTTCAAATCTTTGGAGAGAAATCTTTGAGTGAGATTGAAGAGCTACGATTTTGGTGCTTCATCTCTTAATCCCTCTTGCTCTTCTTGATTCGAGCTTTGGTACTACATCGAGTTCTTTGTGGATTCATTACTCTTGGAGCTTCTAGCTCCTAGACGACTAGGTGTCTCTTGTGAGTCTCCAAATCTTGTGGAAGACCACAAGAAAGTTTGTATTACCCGCTCGTTTGAGCAAAGATTATTGTGTGGGCTTGACCTTTGTGGTCGGCAAAGGGAGGATTAGGGTTGAAAGAGACCCGGCTCTTTGTGGGCGCCTCAACGAGGAAGTAGGGCACCTTGGTGGTGTGACCGAACCTCGGGATAAATCTTGTGTCTCTTGTGTTCTTGCTCATTGTGTTTGTTTGTGTTCTTCGTTCTCTCACCATTGCGTGGAAGATTTGTTTATATCTTTTTGGTGTGTGGATTTTGAGAAGTGCCCTTCTCAGATCTACTACTTTGAACCCTGTGGATCATTTAGAACATCTCATTTCCAAAGTTAACTGGGTGAATCTCGAGATCAATTCAGTTTTACCCAGTTTGCTTCTAGTTTTTGTTGAAAAAGTTTTAACTTGCCTATTCACCCCCCCTCTAGGCAACTTTCAGTAAGAGCTCCTCCTTCGTAGCCACCGTGCTTCCCACGTCGTGTAGCACTCGTCGCGTTAGGAATTAGCTCAGAGAAGGGGGGATTTAGGGGTTGCCAGCGGGAGCACGTCGGCGCTTCACGCCATCGGACTCGCCCAGCGCTGTGGCGAGGAAGACGGCTCCCCGTCCGTAGATTTCGGTGTGAACGGTTAGGATCAGTGCTGGGTGTGGGAATGCTTCGGGCCGTTGATGGGCGATCCAAGGGCCACCATCAGATACCGATTCGTTTTAAGTGGAGGCAGATCCTGACGCTTGTTTTCTGATCTGACGGACTAGATTTAAAAGGTGCTCCAACAGATTGCGAACGTTGATCTTGGATCGTGCGACTCCTGCTCCGTACCAGTTCGCTGGAGTGGTGATATAATCCGGGCTGTCTGTCGTGGATCGGACGGCTCTTGTGGGCCGATACCCATTCGATCTGGAAGATTTGCTAAAGAGTCCCTCTGATTAACAGAAATCAACCCCGTCGTCCGACTTTCGGTTTCTCTGTGCCTGTGTGAATCTTTTGAGTTAGCCCCTGTGCTCGCTGGTTATTATTCGCACAGTCCAGAGACATAGGAAATTGGATAAATTAATATAGAAAATGCTTTTCTAGTATAAAAATAATCCTAGATCTTGTTTAATTCCTAGAAAATTCATTTTAACTCCTTTTTAATCTATTCCAGTTCCTATAATTTGGTATTAATGTTGTCTATTACTTGGTAACACTATTTTAACATGGAACCCATGATATAATTAATGACTCAATTAATTTTGTAGCAAGCACATAGAATCTTCAGAAAATCATAACTCGATCCTCCGTTTTAACTCCGATTTGATCCGTTCAAGTTGAGTTAGTCTCATAGCAACGCGTAGATTATTATTATTCAGTTTGTTCTTATGTTGGGTGTGATGTTAATTTTGTCCATACCATGTCTGTTTGTATTGCTACGACTAGCAGCGAGGTCGCGAGTCACTTGAAGAGCAAGTGGTACCTGGAATCTCAAGTGTCAGGCAAGTTGTGCCCTTAATTCACTTTTGTTACCCAGTAATGTTCTTTATAACCATTTACTATGTATAGGTTTAATTTTGATGGGACCCAATAGGTCACCCTAGATTGTTTATCTCATTACCTTGTTTACCCCTGAATCACTTGGGTAGTTTGCTATTGCTTTATATGGTTTTGGGATAATCATTTATTATATCCATGTTTCAGTTATTATGTTATTTATTTATGTTCATGACAAGATCATTATATTATTGTTAATTGGAACATGGAGCTTAACTTGAGAAACACGTGCCACCACAAGGGAGGAATGGGACCCCTTGGCTAACTAATTAGGGAAGCTAGTGAAAGACTACCTTACCCGAAAGGGGCAAGGGCAGTAGGGGAGTTGCATGTAAGGAGGTTCTCGGGTTGATTTTACTGCGATGACGGTCAAATGGGGGATTCTTGCAAGTGCTCTTCCCATAAACTGTAGCGGGTTTTCGGAAGCTAGTGGAACTTTGTAAAGGCCTCGTAGTGGATCCCTAGCCATTCACCTTGGTAGTGTCTAAGGGCCTAGCTAACCCTGGCAACATGGGATACACAACTTGTGGGTAAAGGGTACAACCTCTGTAGAGTGTAAAACTGGTATACTAGCCGAGCTCACGGTCATGAGCGGCTCAGGACTCTCCGATGATTAATTTATGGAACCTAAACTCAATTTATCATTTGCATTTGCATGGGTTTATTATTAATTTTGTTCTATTATTTTTATTATGGTGTGGTATTCACTTACACTTAGTAACTGCTAATAAAATTTTGACCAACTTGTAAAAGCAATGCTCAGCTTTAACCCCTATTCTTGATCAGCCTTACACATCACATGAACTCCCACCTTTGGTGAGTTCATGTCACATTATTCCCCACAACTTGTTGAGCGATGAACATGTGTGAGCTCACCCTTGCTGTCTCACACCCCCCACAGGTCAAGATCAGGTACCACTAGATGAGGCGCATGGTGGATGTTGCGCTGTGTTCGTGAGAGGTCTAGGTCGTCGTCTCCCAGTTGACTTTCTGGCGCTAAGGATGGATTTTAGATCCTGTTATATTTATCTTTTATTTTGTAAGTCTTCCGCTATGTAATAAGTACTCTGATTATTGTGACATTTATCTCTATACACTCTGTGATTATATATGTTGTCTTATTGGCGCATGTATGAGATGCACTCGGCTTTGTTTTTTTAAAGCCGGGTGTGACAAGGTCACAATCTCTACTACCTATTCCCGGCTGCCCTTCTTTCTCATTTCCCCTCCCGACAAAGCTCATCCCATTCCCACGTGCATCCCACGCCTAGCTAAAATTAAATTAAAAAACACAAATGTGGCACTAATGGGATTCAAACCCACAACCTCTCACGCAAATGTGCTCGTAGCTACCACTACACCACATGCGTATTTATGTTAATATCTGTTACAGTAAAAATATCTACTACATCTCTCCCAAAGCCCACCTGCTACCCTTGCACAATGTGTAGTAGTAGATAATTATCAACGAGATTCCCGAATTATATTATTGGATAGAGAGAGTAGTAATTAAAGAAGAGCCTTGCATGCAACTTCTTTTGTTTGAATAAGTTTTCAACTTAAATTCCTTTTTTATATGTGTGACATTTATTCTCTGTAATATTTTTTCCATGGATCTGACTTGTGAGTCATTTTCATAAACCAACGCCAAAGATGAATCCATGTTTCTTACTTGGAAACCCCAAACAAACACCACTGGCAGGAGTCGCTACTGACCGGCCATGAATTCTTGTGCGCTGGGACGACGACTGTTGCTGATGTTGTGTGAGTATCCTCGAACAAGATGTATGTAGAGGAGTAGCATATCCGGAGGTGCAACGGCTAGGTGTACTACCTCGCTGATGAGCCCAGGGTGCACTTCGTTTAGCAGCCCAGCCAAAAGTCATCAGTACTCGCCATGTCGTGCGCGTTCGACGACTACTATATCAGACTGTGGCGTCATCTTGGCGATAGAGGTGACACAGAGGAGGACCGACAACAATGACCACTTGGCATCGTCGAGGTAGCTTTTGTGCTGGCCTGCCTTTAATTCTCTTCACAAATGCACACACTTGCCTTTTTGTTTAAGCAAACATGTATGGTGGTGCATGCCTGATGACTGACGATGTACGAGGGAACTTCTACCGGTAGGTGTGGCACGTGCTCTCCAATGATGAGATCATGCAAATCATGGTATGTATCGAAGTCTGTATGATACTGATGGTTGCAATATAGTAGTAGAACAGTTAAATTAAAATAACAAAATTTATGTATGGCTAAGATCACAAATGAATTATGAAACATTTTCTTATAACAATATAAGACATATTTTATATATAAGTTATCATGGTATTATATGTTTCCGTTGCAACGCACGGGGCACTCATCTAGTAAATATATAAGGTAAGAAGTCATACAATAATAAAATTATTAATTTGTATTTAAATAAAATAGAATCAAGATGTGTATAATGATATGACACTTACATTCTAATTATACTCCTACTACTTGGCATAGTCAATATAATTAGTGTCCTCTTAGCCCTTCTCAATTTCTCGTGCAAATATGAATATAAGTATCAAAAGTAATAATAGGTAAGAAAACATAAATAAAATTTATAAAAGTTTCAAACTATTCTAAACTATATACCAGTAGATAGATCTTGATTTTAGGAAAATAATAAAATTAGTTTCATATCTTTCTAAGTTAAGATGAATTTATAAAAATCGGTTCAAATTTAATTTTTCCCTGGAAAGTACCGAATTTATTACCGATGGTAAAATACCGAATAAAAATAGTAATTTCCGGAAACTGTCGGAAGAGACCCAAATTGTTTACATTCTCGATTCTGATTTTTATACCGATTATGTTTCCATATTTCCGGTAACCGTTTCCGTTTAGACCTAAATTTCGGTAAAACTTAGAAAATGACTCCCAATATTCAAAATTTTTTGTTTCCGTTTTTACCCCTACTCCCGCTAGGCGAGGAGAAGCCTCCAAGCACTCAACGCCGCGGGTGGCGTTGGTTCCAATGAAGGAGACGAAGGTGGATGCCTTAAATGACATCACCTTTGTCCCTCTGCCCCTACCTCTTTGGAACCACACGACCTTAGACGTGCCCTAGACCATGCTTGTTGCAGCTCACCATGGCTACCTCTCGGCCTTCCCGCTGTCGCCTCGGTTGTCCACTCCCGCTGTCATCACTAGGGTATTCAAGGCTCAGTTGCTGGGGTGAGAGATGTTAATGTGCCTTGATCCCTGTTCCCCATCAGAGAATTCCTTCGTTAGAAGACGAGTACGGGTGGATTTTCTTCATGTGGATGAGTATAGGGAAAATAGTGTCCTCATTAGATACGGGATATGTCTTCCCGTCCCTATTTTATGAGGGAAGTCCATTAAAACCCTACTTATGAAAATATATGTTCAACACCATTATTTTTGTTCTATTTGTTCAAATTTAAGCCATACATTCAACAATGTTCGTGTTGTTTTGTTTGATGTTACGAATGTCCATATCATTGTTTTCTTATACTTGTATGGAGTGATCATATAAATTTGAGTTGGTCTATTGTTGTATTGGGCAAGTTAGGTACAAGGATCCTGTATTAGATCCTCGATGCTTGTAGGAGACAGATATGGAGAAAATTTCTTCCTTATAAGGCTTTGTTTGATACTCTAGTATTCATGTCAATCTATATGTATTTAGGTGAATACTAGAATATCTAAACAATATCTGATGTGGAATATGGATGAGAAGAATTTCTCCAAAACGATGCGGGTATTGAAAGACATTCCCCACACATTTTTTTGCCGCTGCCATATCTAGTTGGAGTGGCACCCTGTACACGCTCGAAAGCTCACTAAATATTAAAGCCTGTATGGAAGATTTTTTTTCTATTATAATACTTATATCACGTGGCTTATCCATAATAGTATTTATATTTTATGCTCAACGGCAATGAATCCAGCGTGTACATATTATATTATATATATAATAAATATTTTTAAAACATTTAACATGAAAAGGATGTTACATTAATAATTTTGTAGATTGTGCGTCCTTTTGTTTAGATTTATGGCTTCAAGATTTATCTAATAAAGTCTTAAGATAATCTGCTATACGAAAAATATGATTATAAAATCGATAGTCCAATGTTCAGTCACTCGGATTTTTTAACGGATGTGACTCGTGAGATGTTGCTGAAAACTAGATTGCTAGGTGTAGGCTAGCGAAAACGATCGAGGTTGATCAATAGCTCGGTGTATATTACGCGACTGTTCGTATAATCATATGTGAGAGCTAGGAATTTAATTTGTACAAATATAATTTATTTAATCGTTTGATATTATATTTTAAAGTGGACAAGGATAACATAATTAAAATATTGATTATGTCTCTTAGAAGGTATCAACTAAAAAGTCATATAAACTATCAATATAATTTTTATATCTATTTATATTATAATTTACGATTTTTAACTTACATTTCAAATTAAGACTTATTATTTATGTTTTTAACTTAACCTTCAAACTTAAATTTTACTGTGGAAGAATTTGACGTAAAAATCGTTTCTGGATTGTTAAATGGTTTGATTGAATATATAAAAATTTTAGATGGCATAGCCTATAGTGAAATTCTAGATCCACCATTGTTTATATTCTCTAGAAAGTACTTACAATGTCAATAATTATTAATTTTTATTTTCTTTCTTTATCCCTACCACTTAGGGACATCTTTACGCTTGTTTTTAGGGACATCTTTACGCTTGTTTTTCCGTGACGATACAGAAACGAAGTATATGTCCTGAAAGCGGTACCACTACCTGAAGTCCTAAAGAAATATACCCTTTTAAGAGGTAGAAAATAAGAAAAAAAATAAAATAAATAAAATAAAGCTAAAATACTATTTCAGAAAAGGCTCGTGCTTGATTCAACGGTTCATCATTTTAACGAGATGTTGATCTGTCTCGAGCAGCTACGATATTATGTTTTCTATTTTAAACTTCACTCTCAAAATCCCTATCTTAGATCACCTATTGCGATATCTCCAACAACTGTTTGATAATGTTTATAGAATAAAGTTTGAAACAGTGGATGAGATAAGAAATCTAAGTTATTAAAACCTCACCCCTTTTGAAGCCCCGTCCGCACTTCACGGGAGCGTCCCGTATCCGGCGTTGACACGTGTGAGCGCGGACCCGAAATCGGATTCTAATGCAGCTGTGAGCAGCGGTGGCCTGAGTCCGTGACCGTGTCCTCTCTCTCGCCGCCTCCCTAAAGATCCACCACTTCTCTGCGAGGGAGTGCGAGAGCGGCGAGACGGTGGACGACGGCCACGACGGGAGGCTGGCGGACGCGGCAGCGACCAGCTTGGCGGGGGAAGGCGGAAGCGTGAGCACCGGCGAGGACCCGGGCGTGGCGGGCGTGAGCGCGGACGCCACGAAGCGCCGCAGCGCGTCACCGACGACGGCGAGCGAGCGGAAGTAGGCAGCGTGCGCGGCGGCGAGCGCGTACCGGCGGTCGGCCGCGGCGCGGATGAGCGCCACGCGCTCGCGGCACAGCGCGGCGGGGTCTCCGCGCCGCGGTGAGGGCTCGGACGCGGACCAGCGGCGCGCACGGGGCCGGGAATTGGAGGAGGTGACAACGGCGGCGACGACGTCGTGGGAGGTCGTGCACCCCATTGCCGCGCGGGAGGGCGAAATCCTACCTTCGGAATCAGCGGCAGAGGCGTGCGGATACAACGGGCTCCGGTGCCTCGTCGGCGTCCATTATATACGAAGGGGGACGGACGGCGGCAGGGCACGCTGCGTCGGGTCCGGGTTACTTCATTGGTTGATGAACCGTAAGCATTACATGCCAATAGGCTTCATATTTTTGTTTTTTTAAATATGCTAGGTCTACCATAACTGGTTTATACATCCCTGCTGCTAACCACTTCAGATTCAAATTTGAGCTAGCCAAAAATCTGAACTTAATGTTTGTCCCCGAAAATTATCTTGTAACCTTGTCTGCAGCATACTGTATCTTACAAAGTTCATCGCTATTGCTGTTCCATGGAATTTAGATACAAAGAAGTTTGCAGCTAAGAATCGAGGAACGAGGGAAGTGTCTTCAGATGATGCTAGAGCAGCAATGCATACCCGGGGCAGAAAAGGCGCAGGATGCTTCAACCGCTGCAGATGAATTGAGGTCACCTTCTGAGATTCTAGAATCTTCTACCGTCAAGGAAGTTCCAGAAAATAGTCAAAATGGATCAACCAAGCAAACAAGTATGCCCATCTATATGACCGAAAGGTTTTAGCTTATGGTTGTGTGACGACGAGGCACACAGATCACTGATGTTTCTTGCCTTTTGTTTCAGAATAAGCTAAGGGCTGATGAAGTTGCAAGCATGAAATGTGGTTCATGATCCGATTGGCTGTTTCTAGGCTTAAATCAAGTTGTTTTTGTCCTTCCGTGGGAACAGATGAACGCTATAGTTAACTTCCTTGCAAAGCCTGGCTAGGTGCATGTAACCAGGAGTTAGTTGTATATTACCTACCCTCACGGTATCACTGAATCCCAGTGTTATGCGGATGATGTAGTCTTCAGAAGACAGCGCAAGCACATTGTCAGGGGTTTGACTTGTTTTGCCCCCCCCCATTACTTAGGTATCAAGTAGCGTCTCCTAGGCATTTGATTATGGGCTAATTCAAGTGTTTACAATAATGTTTAGCACCTGTTGTTTAAAACATGTCATGGTACCAAATATGACGAAGATGTATTGCATTTATATGAGAGAATGAGAGATTTGAACTGCTTTAGTTTGGTCTCCGACCATAACATCTTCTCTCTTAGTAGAAATTTTTTTTATACCTTTATGAAACCGAAATGTACATCAACTGCGCAATGGCCGCAATGAGATGAGCGACAGATACACGCGATGGGACCAAGCACTTGACCTAACCAAACCCAGTTCAAATTAGCCAGTACTTGAGTTGGTCAATTACTTACGGCCTCGAGTGCAATTAGCAATACAAATCTTCAAAACAACGTTGCTTTATATAGGTCTATGAATGAAAACATTTGAAGTAATTAGAAAAAATGCTTAAATTGTTTCTATTTTAAGCATCTTTTTTTAAATAAATAATCAAATACGATATTGCTAGAAATGAATATGTCAATGGAACAGTTCGATATTTGAGACCAAACCTGAATGTTTAAAATCAAACTGTAACACACCTGTTAACTCTAAATCGGATCACACACTATAAATGAATAGAATGGACGTAGACAAGAGCTGACGGTGGAGGAACAACAGAGGAGAGGACAGGCAGACAGAGACGAGGAGAGGCGGACGTGAGCATCTGATGAATTAGATCGTATCCTTATCATGCATTTCATTTCAAATGTCAGACCAGACCACATAATAATATAATTAGTTGCACGAGATGTGACAAGTTTCTAAAACGTATGCTCCAGCTTGTATCATGATAGTGGACGAGAACAATCTCACCAGCATTCTCGCTCCAAAGAATTCTAAGCAGACTCATGTTTACAGTAGAACCAAGAACAATAGACGAGGGTACGCAAAAGTTTTTATCTGAACACTAGAACTGGAAAACCCTATTGCCGAAAGTTGCCAAAGCAAATGTGAAGGTTACTCGAGGCACTCCAGTTACCACAAGCAAGGGATCAATTTGGCGGCATCTGCAGTCATTTACAGTTTTTACATCGGTGGGTCTTCCTACGGCCGGCTGCCGTTCAGCTGTCTCGGATCAGGTTGGTTGGTTCACTCAAAACATACTTGGGCAGTTCATACTTAGCACCTGGAATGTTAAAAGAATGCTTCCCTGTGCTTCCCTCCGATGCCGCCTCCCTCCAGATCCACCGCTTCCCTGCCCCTGCTCGTCGATTCGGCTCTACTATCCACCACGCCGTCCCTGTGTCAGTCTAGGTTTACCCCTCCTGCTCCTGTGTCAGTCTCAGTTCCTAGCTCTGCATCTCAAGGTAGCAACATTTTCAAGACCAGGATTGACAACGTTGATGCAGGTAATGTGAAAATATAGAGTAATGTACCAAAGTAGATCGTAAGTACCTTTATTAGTTCCTAATTCATATCTACTTAGTGTTGGGTTGACTGGTTTTTGTTTCCTGATTCTGTGTATCAATTGCTCCAGTTATTGATGATGTCTGGAACCATATATCCCTAATACTTTAATGACACTCAGCCTCTAGATACCACTAACCTTATATCATTTGGATTGATTGTCAGCTTCTGCACACTTACATTGTGGTATATGTTCAGCCTGCAGATATCTATCTGATTGATGAACCAAGTGCTTATCTTGATTTGGAGCAGCGTATTGTGGCCTCAAAGGTTATCAAGAGATTTGGTATATGCCCATTCAGCAGTCAGTCACGCACAAAGCCAGAATCTCTGGAGCATTTAAATCAATGCATAAGAACTTTCACCAAACACGTTGATTTAAATGCTCAAGTGTTCCTTGACTTGTGAATTTTGATGTTGACCTTAAAAACTTAATGTCAAAATTTGGATATTAGTCAACTGAAATGCTTTGGTGCCAATGCCTCTCTTCTAAATATGTGTGTTTTTTGCATAATATTTATGTATTAATCATCTCATTGTTTTCTACTGCATCTGCAGGACCAAGCCTGTCTTTATATAAAAGTTCTTATGCAGATTTCTTTGGATCTTCGTGTGCAAATTATCCTTTTTTACTATTTTATATTACTTTTACTTGTACAACCGAAACTTTTTCGGTACCAAAACTGCATTGTTGATTAGGTGGCTGCTACAACACTCATTGACCTTTGTCAACCAATTGGACCAGAAAACACTTCTATATATGTTTTGCCACAACTAAAGGAGCTTTTTGCTGAACTAGCATTTTCTCATGATTCATCTGGTCTTAACCATTCTAAAAAAGATTTAAAAGTTCCGATGAAAATAAAAACAAGCCAATTAAAGTGGAACCCAGATTCAAGTTCTGAATTTATGGAGAACAATGTAAATTTTATGCACACGTTTATTTGGACAATCTTGGAACCGCAAAAGATTAACATCATTTTATTTTTTTGCTGTTATTGATTTCATCATTGAAATAGAAATCGTGTCAGTGTTGCAGTCGTGACATAAGTGGCGGCGATGAAACTTTTAACAGACAAAAAACATTTAGCAGTCACATGTGGCTATAAAAAATGGACTTTGAACAAAATTATTTTAGATTATTTTAAAAGTATCCGTCCTTAGGCTTGGCAGGGCGCCGCGAAGCGCGCAACTTTTTCTAGTGAGATAAAAGATTGAAGATAGAGATACCTGAAGTATACAACAGCCAGCCCAATAATGACATATGGGACACGTCACTATCGAAGAGCTTGTAGTTGTAGGAGCAGATCGCGGTAAGCTTACCACCTAGGCACCGGCGGACCCGCCAGTCCGCCCCTGCATCCAGTGATCCAGTCAATCGCGGACGCCCGCTTGGCCGCTTCCATGGGTTCCATGAGGCGGAGTTCCGTGCGGCTTCTCATAGGGTTCCTGCTAATTCGGCTCAATTGGTGCTCGGTAAGCGTCAGATTTGATTTGGTCTCTGGAGTTTGTATTAGTTTGTTACATCATTGATGATGGATTTGGATTGTTGGGTTTTTTGGGTGTAATCAGGCGGTGGGCGACAAGGGCGCGGAGAAAGTAGGCGTGGCTTTCCCGGTGGTGGTGAGCACCTGGCCGTTCCGTGAGGCGGTCAGAGCGGCGTGGAAGGTGGTTTCGACCGGTGAAGGATGGGGTTCGGCCGTCGATGCTGTCGTCGCTGGCTGCTCCGCCTGCGAGGACCTCCGCTGCGATGGTACAGGTCAGTACCTGCTGGCCTGTTCCCTTGCACGTGTCGTCCTTCATATGTCAAGAGCAAGGCCGAACTTGGGTGGCAATTGCCATGCTGCCCTCTGAAGCACATTGTTGATGCAGCAGCATTATCACATTGATTGGAAACATGATGCAACATCAGGGACTACAATAGAAATGGGTTGTTAAGTTTTATGGTTTGGATCTGGATTACCTGTTGACTGTTGTATGCCAATATTGTTGCTTTCATCTGTAGTCCTGCACCAGTAAAGTACAGTGTCAGTATCAATTGCAAATGTTGTTCAATGCCTTGTGCCAGACGTGCCACGTTAGAGGCTTAGAGCTCTTTTTCCCCAGTGTGCCATCATAAGAGCTGATCAATATTCAAAATTTGTATAGGTGTATAACAGATTGGATTTGGATTTCTCTACAGATTACGTGTGCTTCTGGTATGCTGCTGTTCTCTGCCACGCACCGATCGGAGGTTGTACGTGTGGAGGATCGGTGGGCGCGGTTTGAAGGCTGAACGGCGGCGAGGAGCCAGCGATCGTGAGAGAAGGAAAACAAGGTGGCGGCTAGGGTTGGACTCCCGGCTCTCTACAGGAAGCCGGAAACAATGTGTTTCTGCTTGATCTATAGAGTGGTGCTTACAATTATTTATACTCCCTTCTAGTCCTTATCTAATGAGATAGATCTCCTCTTTTCTCTCTAACAAATCTTATCTTCTAATCCCTATCTTCTCTCTAACAAATCTTATCTTCTAATCCCTATCTTCTCTCTAACAAATCTTATCTTCTAATCCTTATCTGCATGCTTATCTTCTAATCCTTATTTGCATGCTTATGCTGTTGCCCGGCGCCTATAGTGGCGGCCGGTCATAACATCTCTCCCTGCCTGCGCAAACAGCTCGTCCTCGAGCTGCACATCCGGGTAGAGAGTCTTGAAGTCGTCCAGGGGCTCCCAGGTGGCGTCGTCCTCCGGAAGGCCTTGCCACTTGACGAGGATGTGCCACGCGCCGCGACGGAGCTGTGCGCGCAGGACCTGCGCAGGGGCTGGCAGCAGTCGCCCGTCCTGAACCGGTGGCAGCACGGCTGGTGTTGATGGTGGCGAGCCGGCAGAGTTGTACGACTTTAACAACCCCACATGGAAGACGTCATGCAGGCACGCGTCCGCGGGGAGTCGGAGACGATAAGCCACCTGCCCGATGCGCTCGACGATCTGGAACGGCCCCGCGTAGCGTGGGCGCAGCTTGCCCTTGGACGGCGAGACGAGCGCATGGGTGGGTCGGTGGAGAAGTCGGAGCAGCACCCATGCGCCCTTGTCGAACTCCACCTCGCGATGGTGCTCATCGTAGTGGCGCTTGGCGTACTGCTGGGCCTGAAGAAGACGCTCGCGAACCTCCTCCAGGAACGCGTCGCGGTCCCGCAGCATGGCGTCCACCGCTTCTGTCTGGGCCGCCCCGGCGTGGTGTGGCATGAGGGGTGGTGGGGGTCGGCCGTACACAACCTCGAATGGCGACGCTCGGAGTGCCGTGTGGTACGAGGTATTGTAGCAGTACTCCGCCCAGGAGAGCCAGTCGACCCACGAGCGAGGCCGATCACCTGTCGCACAGCGCAAATACATCGCAATGACCTTGTTGACGACCTCGGACTGGCCGTCCATCTGGGGATGAAAGGTCGTACCGAGCCGCTGCTTGACACCTGCACATTTAAAGAGATCGCGCCAGAGATTGCTGGTGAAGACTGGGTCGCGATCGCTGACGATGGAGCTGGGGAAACCGTGTAGGTGCACGATCCCGTCGAAGAAGGCACGGGCGACGGAGGCGGCGGTGTAGGGGTGGCTGAGCGCGATGAAGTGGGTGTACTTCGAGAAGCGGTCCACCACCGTCAGGACGACGGACTTGCCGTGCACTTTCGGCAGCCCCTCGATGAAGTCCATGGAGATATCTGCCCACACCTGTGACGGAACGTCCAAGGGCTGAAGTAGGCCGGCCGGCTGTGTGGTCGGTGTCTTGTTCCGCTGGCACACGTCACAGGAGCGGACGAAGTCGAGCACCAGCTGGCGGTCGCCGGGGATGTAGAAGTCCGCGCGGAGGCGCACAAGGGTTTTCTGGACCCCCTCGTGTCCTGCCGAGTGAGCCAGGGTCACCACCTGGTGGCGCAAGTCGTCGGTGGCAGGCACGTAGATGCGCTTGCCGTGGAGGAGGAAGCCGTCGTCGGCTGCCCACGGCGCGCCCAGAGATGCAGCCTGCAGCTGCTGCAGCAGGTCGCGCGTGACCGGGTCGGCCGCGGTGGCACGACGAATGTCGGCGTAGAGGTCGAAGGAGGGCCCAGAGAGGGCACAGAGCGCCGCAGTCTCCTCGTCGCGGCGAGACAGCGCGTCGGCCGCCGAGTTGAGCCGCCCGGGGCGGTACTCGACGGTGAAGTCGAACCCGAACAGCTTGCTGAGCCACTGGTGTTGAGGCACGGTGGACAGCTGTTGGTCCAGGAGGAACTTCAGGCTGTAGTGGTCGGTGCGGACGAGGAACCGGCGCCCCCACAAGTACGGGCGCCAGTGCCGGACGGCTTGCACCAGCCCGATGAGCTCGCGCTCGTAGGCCGCCAGCTTGACATGGCGAGCGGCGAAGGGTCGACTGAAGAAGGCCAGGGGTCCGCCCCCCTGGTGTAGAACGACGCCAAAGCCGGTGCCGGACGCGTCGCAGTCGACCACGAACTGGCGCGCGAAGTCGGGCATCTATGGAACCGGCGCCGACGAGAGCGCCCGCTTCAGGGCAACGAAAGCCTCGTCCGCCTCCGCCGTCTAGACGAATGCCTCCTTCCGCAGGAGACGTGTGAGTGGCGCCGCGATGGAGCCGAAGTCGCGGATGAACTTCCTGTAGTAGCCGGCGAGGCCCAGGAAGCCACGCACCCCGTGTGTAGAGCATGGTAGCGGCCACGAGGCGACCGCGGCCACTTTGTCGCTGTCCATGGCGACGCCGTCGGCGGAGATGACGTGGCCGAGGTAGGCGACGGAGGGGGTCCCGAAGGAGCACTTCGATCTCTTCAGAAAGAGGCCGTGGGCTCGTAGGGCGGTGAAGTCGAGGCCGACATGCTGCAGGTGCTCAGATCACGACGTGCTGTAGATCAGAATGTCATCAAAGAAAACCAGCACAAACCTACGGAGGAAGGGGTGGAGCACGTCATTCATCAACGCCTGAAATGTCGCAGGGGCGTTGGAGAGCCCAAACGGCATCACCAGGAACTCGAAATGGCCATGGTGGGTGCGGAACACCGTCTTCTCAATGTCGGCCGGGTGCATGCGCACCTGATGGTACCCCGAGCGGAGGTCGAGCTTGGTGAAGTACTTGGCCCCGTGGAGCTCGTCGAGGAGCTCGTCAACCACCGGGATCGGGAACTTGTCCTTGGACGTACGGTCGTTGAGCGGGCGGTAGCCGATGCAGAAGCGCCACGACCCATCTGCCTTCTTGACGAGGAGCACAGGTGCCGAGAACGGAGAAGTACTGGGGCGGATGATGCCCTGCTCCAGCATGGCGGCGCACTGCCGCTCGAGCTCGTCCTTCTGCAACTGAGGGTACCGGTACGGCCGCACTGCCACCGGCGCGGTCTCGGGCAGCAGGTGTATGCGGTGGTCGTAGGGGCGGGCTGGTGGAAGACCGCGTGGTGTGTCGAAGACGGCTTCGTGCTGACATAGGAGCTCGTCCAGCAGCGGGTGGTGTGGGTCCGGAACTACTGCTAGCAGCGACCGCTGCTGGGAGGGTGCGCCCGGGGCGCCCACACACTGCCACGTGACGCGGCGGCCCTCGTGCAGGAAGGATACGGTGAGCCCCTCGAAGTCCCAGGTGAGGGGGCCCAGCGTGCCCAGGAAGTCGACGCCGAGGATGAAGTCGAAGCAGCCGAGCGCGAGGCCGACGCAGGTGATGGAGAAGGGCGCCCCGAAGATGTCGATGGGCACGTTGCGTGCAAGGCCTTCACACGGCACGCGCTCGCCGTTGGCCACCGTAACACGAAGCTAGTCGCCCCCCTGAGGAGCGAGTCCAAGGCGCCGCATGGCCGCGCCCTGGAGGAACGTGTGGGTGGAGCCGGTGTCCAGGAGGGCGAGGAGGCGCTCGCCCTTGATCGTCACGGGCAGGAGCATAGATTGGTACGTCCTGATGCCTGCCAGAGCGTGTACAGAGACCACAAGAGCGTGAGCGTGAGCGTCCGCTGCGGCGGCGGCTTCTTCGGGCGAGGCCGCGGCCGCATCGTCGGCTGCCGCCTCCTCGTCGGCGTCGAGGAAATCGTCCACCTCCAGGAAGAACAAGCGGGGGCACACGTGCCCACGCACGTACTGCTCGTCGCAGTTGTAGCAGAGGCCTTGACGACGGCGTTCCTGCATCTCGGCCGGCGAGAGGCGACGGTGCGGTCGTGCGGGTGCCGCCGGGGCTGCTGCGCCATGTGCTGCAGCGCCGGCTGCGGGCGGCGCAGGCAGCGCTGGTGCGCCAGCCGGGGCCGCGGTCGCCCCCTGTTGGCATGGGGGAAAGGCTGGCCGCGGGGGAGGGCGGGCGCCGCGCTGCTGAGGAGGCGCTGCCGCGGCCAGAGCCCGTGTCTCGAAGGCGCGGGCGAGAAACATGGTCGTCTGGAGGTCGGGCGGGGCGCGCATCGCGACGTCGACCCGAATGTGTTCCGAGAGGCCACCGACGAAGAGCTCCGCCTTTTGGCGCGTGGAGAGGTCCCTTGAGTGCACCAGCACCGTCTGGAAGCGGTCCGCAAACTCCTGGACCGTGGAGTGGAAAGGAAGGCGCCCCAACTTGGCCAGCCGCGAGCCGTAGATAGGCGGTCCGAAGCGAAGGCGACAAAGCTCCTTGAAGCGCTCCCAGGACGGCATGCCCTCGTCCAACAGGAGTGCGTAGTACCATGTCTGAGCGGCGCCGGTGAGGTGGTAGGAGGCCATCCACGTCCGCTGCTCCACCGGAGTGCGCTGGCCCCAGAAGAAATTGTTCACAGTGTGTGAGCCAATTCAGCGGGTCGACCGAGCCGTCGTATGTCGCGAAGTCGATCTTGTAGGTCCGAGGCTGGAAAGGCGCCGCGCCGAACGTCGCGGGAGCCGTAGCCGAGGGCGCCCCGCCGATCACTGGAGCTGCAGCCGGCGCGGAGCAGAAAGTGGAGTCGTGGAGAATTGTGCCGTCAACGCCGCCATAGAGCGTTCCTGACGCCGGAACGCCCCCATGGCCGAAGCCTGCTGTGATGTGAGGGGTCGAATGGACCGACGGGCACGCCGGCGCAGAGGAGTAGACTGGCTGCACGACGTCGGTGAGCCACGGCGGAAGCGGGGACGGCGAGTGGGGGAACTGGATCTCCTGGATGGGGACGCCGCCGAGGGACACCGCCGGTGTGGGCGCGGTGGTGTGCGCCGTGCTGTCCTGCGGCATCCCGTAGGGGTAGACAGCGCCCGAGGCGGGTGAAGGCAGCTGCTGCCGCGGGTTGGGCGCCGACGGTAGCTGCGGCTGCGGTCCCAAGAGGAAGGCGTGGACGCCGGCCATCATCCTGCCGAGGTCGAGGACGGCTGTGGTGAGTTGCTCGTTGGTCATCACGCCCGCGGCGGCGGAGGAAGCCCCGGCGGCCAACGACAGCGATCCCGCGGGCAGATATGTTTGCGGAATCGGTGCGGATGGGATCGGCACAGACACGTTGGAGTCCGGCGGCGATGTGGTTGCAGCGGGCAGCGGCAGCGACATCGGATCGAAGGCTCTGATACCAGGTTGGTATGCTGCTGTTCTCTGCCACGCATCGATCGGAGGTTGTACGTGTGGAGGATCGGTGGACACGGTTTGAAGGCTGAACGGCGGCGAGGAGTCAGCGATCGTGAGAGGAGGAAAACAAGGTGGCGGCTAGGGTTGGACTCCCGTCTCCCTACAGGAAGCCGGAAACAATGTGTTTCTGCTTGATCTATAGAGTGGTGCTTACAATTATTTATACTCCCTTCTAGTCCTTATCTAATGAGATAGATCTCCTCTTTTCTCTCTAACAAATCTTATCTTCTAATCCCTATCTTCTCTCTAACAAATCTTATCTTCTAATCCCTATCTTCTCTCTAACAAATCTTATCTTCTAATCCTTATTTGCATGCTTATGCTGTTGCCCGGCACCTATAGTGGCGGCCGGTCATAACAACTTCCACGCTGTCAGAATTTAACATTCAAACACACTGCCAAAATATTTCTCATGGTTTTTAAAGCGGTAAGGCGGTCCAAGGCGTTGGAGGACCGCCTGGACGCCTAGGCGGCGCCTAGGCGACGCCTAGGCGAGGTAGGCGGGCAAGGCGCCTAGGCGTTAGACCACCGCCCGGACGCCTAGGCGACGCCTAGGCGTCGCCTAGGCGACGCCTTAAAAACAGAGATATTTCTCATAGACCATTGGTCACATTTGAGTTCCCCTAGTGGTACATTGAACCGAATTTTCTCCATTAATTTGATGCAGTAAATGGATAAACAATGGTTGCAGAGCTTAACTTCAATCTTTCTCAGTCATGTGACCTTATTATGTTGTCAATACTAAAAGATTATGGATGTGTTTGGTATGAGGTCAAAGTAGGATGAGGCGGGGACAACACCGCCCGCTCGATTTTTTAGGACCATACCGCCACCAAAAATTGTTCCACTGTTCACCTCACTCCACATGACTCTCATCCAAACATTATAGAAAATATGGTCGTCCCCTTCCATCCCTCCTTGTACGTCCAACCAAACACACCATATAATGATTTGCCTGCCTGCATAATTTTTAGTGTTTTCCTTTACTTTGAGTTGTGAAACAAAAATGATGGCATGCCTGAGGTGTTAATCTTAATACCAAAAAAACATTTGGTGATGTTACATTGCTCAAATTATCTCTCTTATATGCTGGTATAAAGGTAACTATCGATGCACAAAAAATACTTAAATGGTTAGCAGTGCAGTGTGAGGATAACATGAATCACAACTGCTTTTACATGTTGTTCATAGTGTTTTACCGACTCCGTTCCAAATTATAAGATGTTTTGACTTTTCTGTATACGTTGCTTTTATTGTGTATCTAAAATGTAATCCATTTATGGACAGTAATGCTCAAGCAGTCCTGCTTCTTGTTTTTACTTATAATTTGAATAGCTTCCCTGTTATTAGCATGCTTCTGGAATCTATCAACCTGGTTATAATTTAGGTATTCATGTCATGCAGTTGGTCCAGGTGGAAGTCCAGATGAGAATGGGGAAACCACTTTAGATGCTCTTGTCATGAATGGGGTAACATCTGCATTACTTTCTCGTGCAGCAGTTCAGGTTGATATTTTATTTTGTTCCATCATTCAGAGTGGATGCACATTGCATTATTTTCGCTTAAGGAAACTGTCAGGCAACAATGGAAATTGGAGCTGTGGCGGCCATGAGATATGTGAAGGATGGAATCAAGGCAGCAAAGTTAGTCATGGAGCACAGCGAGCATACTCTGCTCGTTGGAGAGAAAGCAACAGCATTTGCAATTTCAATGGGTCTTCCAGGACCAACTAACCTCAGTTCACCAGAGTCAATTGAGAAATGGGAAAAGTGGAAACAGAACCACTGCCAACCAAACTTCTGGAAAAATGTTGATCCTGTCGGTAAGTGTGGTCCATACCATCCTATCAATTTAGCCTCAGTTGAAGTTGAGGGTTCTGTAAAGAATGAGGTAGTGGGGAGTCAAGGTGGTCTCTGCCAGGGGTATTTTGAAAGTGATAATTTACTGGAGCCAATAAAGTCCAATTTGAAGGTTGTTAATCGCCACAACCATGACACAATTTCTATGGCTGTGATTGACAAGGTAGCTATCACATTCGAAGTTAGCTGACTCTTTCTATTGCTGTGAAACTAATATCTGTGTTGTTTTCTATTAGATGGGCCACATAGCAGTTGGGACATCAACCAATGGTGCTACATTTAAAATTCCAGGAAGGTGAGCACTTTGACTACTGTTGGAATGTCGGGTGACTTCACATCACAGCGCAACAGGCTTATCATAATTTTAACTAATCATGGACACTAAATCTACTAGTTTCTGTTGATGGCTAGTTAAAACTATGGCCAGCTGTTTGGGCCTGGTTTCACTCAAACTGTTTAGCTAGTACATGTCTTAACTAAGTTTGTTTCTTTCCTGTAACTCTGGAATTTCATTCACCACCGTCTTGTGTATCCAATTCCTTTGTGCCATTAGATCTTACCATTTCATGGACCTTTCATATGTTTTTTTGACTGTGGTATCTAGTCACTGTAAGAATCAGTCAGATCCTCTGGTCTTGTTATACTGGAGTGGTATCCTGTATTGGATGATGTAAATCCGCCAGTTGTATTTTTTCTATGCACCAACTGTACTATGCATGTTGCATTTTTGTTACATGTGCTTAAGCCATTTTTGCTATATGGTGAAACATGTCAGCCTAGTGCTCCTTTCCGTAAGCCAGTGTCAGTGTCATCCATTATTTCCTTGGAAATCTAAATGTTGCCCATTGAATTGGGACTCTTTGCTTGGCATGTATTCAATTTTGCAACCATCTAACTCATAGAAATATTCAATCTACTCCCTCGGTTCCAAATTGTATGTCGCTTTGACATTTTTAGTACACCAATTTTGCTAGATATAATGTATGTCTAGATACATAGCAAAATCTATGTACCAAAAAAGTCAAAGCGACTTATAATTTAGAACAAAGGGAATATATGAATTCATATTTCTGCGGGAGGCCAATCTAGTTCTAAATCCTCAATATTTTGGCAACTGAATGATTTTTTAGAGTTTTAGGGCCATGCCTCAGTCTTTCAACTAATAGCCAAAAGACGGTTTACTTTAAACCGTTACTTACAGCATCAAGGACAACTGAATGAACTTGGTGAAGAATTACCAATTTCTCTCTTTATAGCTAGTACTGTGTACCAACCAATCATTTGATTCCAGGGTGGGCGATGGACCAATACCAGGATCTTCTTCATATGGTGATGATGAAGTTGGGGCTTGTGGAGCAACTGGTGATGGTGATATTATGATGCGCTTCCTTCCATGGTAATGAAAACATAATTTCTGTTGAAAATGACATTTGAAAAAGGATGGCTGAGTGTGATGTCTAGCTTGTCAATTGGAACCGGATTAGTTGCTCCAATCTATGATTTAATTTGAAAGAAAGATGACAGAGTTGTGCTCTGATTATTATGAACTTCTTTTTCCCTCATGTTTATTTTTTCAAGTGTAGCATCCTAGTACATGATGGTATGCAATTTCAATCATCTTTGGGCAATCAATTTTAAACAGTCCCTGATCCAACTGCAAACACTAATGCTGGTAACAGCATATGCTAGTTGTTTACTCTATCGTAACTCTATCGACTCTTGTGCACTTCGTGCCAATCTTATTATAAATTCTGTTGTAGCTACCAAGTGGTAGAGAGCATGCGACAAGGGATGGATCCTCGAGATGCTGCCACAGATGCTATATCGAGAATTGCCCGCAAATACCCAGATTTCATCGGTGCCGTATTTGCAGTCAACAAGGAAGGGGTGCATGCCGGGGCATGCCACGGATGGACATTCCAATACTCCGTACGGAATTCCAGCATGCAAGATGTGGAGGTCATTACAGTATATCCTTAGCAATCGCAATTCAACGAAAACAAAAGTTTGCTTTATCAGCATGTTTAAAAATGTCACGGCTGCCCCCCTGTTGATGTTTTAAAAATGTTCTGTGCGGATTATTTCAATGTTTTCTTAAAGTCGATTGTTTTGAAACTAGTAGTACTGTATGTACCAATCTGACCTTAGTTGTTTTTTCCCTGGAAAGTGTTGAATGTCTTGGAAAGTCGAAACCTTGGATCTTCTCTGTTGGAGTTGGAGTTGATTGTACAGAAGTTAGACTTGGATATAGTCAACTTCGTCGAACCAGCTATCATGTTTATAATAATATATCGTAGCCTGTCATGTTTTGTTTGGGCGCACGTACACCAGGCTCCGCCAAGCCAGGGACGTGCGCCGTGCGTCCAGGCTCCGCCAAGCCAGGGACGTGCGCCATGCGTAGGAGCGCGCCAAACAACTGGCCGACGTTGAGAAGGAAAGAGAACGCTGATAAGGAAAGAGGATCAGCGTATGGCTGAGAAGGAAAGAAAGGGAAGGAAAGAGTATCAGCGCAAGAAGGAAATAAAGAATAATGAAACAAAGATTAGCTTGCTATTTTAGTCCTAAATTAGAGGAGCCTGCTGCTTTGGTCGGTTGGACCTCAGGCTATCTATATCTTGTCACCGTATTCAGTCAAGACAAGCACAAGTTAAATCAATCTCATATCTCTCTCTTCTCTAACCGTGAGCCAGGGGGCATAACCCGGTGAGCTTGTTAGCGGCACGGGGGCATAACCCTGTCGGAGTTACCACGGAGCGAGAGTACGAGCTCCGGAGTAGAGGTTCGGCATCCCTGCCGAACACTGCTCTTGACAACCTGGTATCAATATCGCGTTGATCCTTCTGATCCACCGTCGCTGCATCCCCACCCACAGCGCCACCAAGAGCCCCTCCACCGTCACCACCAACCTTGGCCGCGTCCCCCTCTGTGCAACCGGCCATGGCTGACGAAGAGCCAAGCCTCGCTGAAGTTGTCAGGATGTTGCAGACCTTGTCCGTCGATGTGGCGGGCCTCAAGGCGAAGGCGGCCTCGTCGTCGGAAGCTGACAGCCGTCCCTGAAAGGAAAATAGGGTCAAACATTTTCCTAAAATATTTTTGGTGGTTGAATTGTCCAACACAAACAATTGGACTAACTAGTTTGCTCTAGATTATATTATCTACAGGTGCCAAAGGTTCACAACAAACCAATACAAAGTTAAAAGAAAGGGTTCAAAACAAAGGAGCAAAGAAAACCGAAGGCTGCCCTGGTCTGGCGCACCAGACTGTCCGGTGTGCCACCGGACAGTGTCCGGTGCACCAAGGAGATCAACTCCGAACTTGCCACCTTCGGGTTTCTGGAAATTGCTCCCCGCTATAATTCATCGGACTGTCCTGTGTAGCACCAGACTGTCCGGTGTGCTAGCGGTAGCAATGGCTACTGCGCCAACGGTCGACTGCAAAAGTGAACAGTGAATAGTGAACAGTGCGGGCTGCGCGCGCAGAGTCAGAGCAGGCGCCAGAAGGCGCACCGGACAGTGAACAGGACCTGTCCGGTGCACCACCGGACTGTCCGGTGGCCCAGCTGTCAGAAGCTCCAACGGTCGAACCCTAACGGTTGGGTGACGTGGCTGGCGCACCGGACAGTGTCTGGTGGCGCACCGGACTGTCCGGTACGCCCGTCGACAGTAGAGTTCCCCAACGATCATTTTGGTGGGTGGGGCTATAAATACCCCCAACCACCACACATTCAATGAATCCAAGTTTTCAGCCATTGCATTCAATACAAGAGCTCTAGACTTCACTCCAAGACACAAACAAGAGATCAAATCCCCTCCCAAGTCCGGAATCACTCTAAACATTTAGTGACTAGTGTGAGAGAGACATTTGTGTTCATTTGAGTTCTTATCGCTTGGATCGCTTTTCTTCTTCCCCATTTCTTGTTCCCAAGTCATTTGTAATCAAGGCAAGAGACACCAATTGTGTGGTGGTCCTTGTGGGGACTAAGTGTCCCGATTGATTGAGAAGAGAAGCTCACTCGGTCTAGGTGACCGTTTGAGAGAGGGAAAGGGTTGAAAGAGACCCAGTCTTTGTGACCACCTCAACGGGGAGTAGGTTTGCAAGAACCGAACCTCGGTAAAACAAATCACCGTGTCACACTCTTCATTTGCTTGTGATTTGTTTTTGCCCTCTCTCTCGGACTCAATTTTATTTCTGACGCTAACCCCGGCTTGTAGTGTGTGCTCAAGTTTATACTTTTCAGATTCCGCCTATTCACCCCCTCTAGGCGACTTTCAATTGGTATCAAAGCCCGATACTTCATTACAGCCTAACTGCTCGAAGTGATGTCGGGAGATCACGCCAAGAAGGAGGTGATGACCGGCGAGAAGCCCGCCACAAGCCACGGGAAGACTCCATCGGGAGAGTCCGGCAACAAGGGGAAAGGATCCCCTTCACACACCAAGTCGCATCGGAGCGGCGACAAGAAAAGAAGATGAAGAAGGTGGTCTACTACGAGACCGACTCTTCGTCGCCATCTACCTCCGGCTCCGACGCGCCGTCCGTCACTTCTAAGCGCTATGAGCGCAAGAAGTTTAGTAAGATCCCCCTACGCTATCCTCGCATTTCAAAACACACTCCTTTACTTTTCGTCCCACTAGGCAAACCACCCGTTTTTGAGGGTGAAGATTATAACATGTGGAGTGATAAAATGAGGCATCACCTAACCTCACTCCACGCTAGTATTTGGGACATTGTTGAGTTTGGAGTGCAGGTACCATCGCCGAGGGATGAAGATTATGATTCGGACGAGGTTGCCCAAATCCGGCACTTCAACTCCCTAGCCACTACTATACTCCTTGCCTCTCTAAGTCGAGAGGAGTATAATAAGGTGCAAGGGTTGAAGAGCGCCAAGGAGATTTGGGACGTGCTCAAGACCGCGCACGAAGGAGATGAGGTGACCAAGATCACCAAGCGGGAAACGATCGAGGGGGAGCTCGGTCGATTCATGCTCAACCAAGGGGAGGAGCCACAAGCTATTTACAACCGGCTCAAGACCTTGGTAAACGAAGTGAGCAACCTCGGGAGCACCAAATGGGATGACCATGAAATGGTCAAGGCTATTCTTAGATCACTCGTTTTTCTTAATCCTACTCAAGTTCAATTAATTCGTGGTGATCCTAGATATAAGCTAATGTCTCACGAGGAAGTGATAGGAAAGTTTGTGAGCTTTGAGTTGATGATCAAAGGCTCCAAACAAATCATCGAGCGAGGCGCCACCTCCACACCCGAGGTGCAACCCGTTGCCTTCAAAGCAACGGAGGAGAAGAAAGAAGAGTCTACACCAAGTAGGCTCCCCATCGACGCCTCCAAGCTCGACAATGAGGAGATGGCTTTAATCATCAAAAGCTTTCGCCAAATCCTCAAGCAAAGGAGGGGGAAGGATTACAAGCCCTGTTCCAAGAAAGTTTGCTACAAGTGTGGTAAGCCCGGTCATTTCATTGCTAAATGTCCATTATCTAGTGATAGTGACAGGGGCGACGACAAGAAGGGAAGGAGGAAGGAAAAGAATAAGTACTACAAGAAGAAAGACGGTGATGCCCACGTGTGTCGGGAGTGGGACTCCGATGAGAGCTCCATCGACTCCTCCGACGACGAGGACACCGCCAACATCGCCATCAACAAGGGCCTCCTCTTCCCCAACGTCAGCCACAAGTGTCCTCATGGCAAGGGACGGCAAAAAGAAGGTAAAATCTAGAGCCTCCACTAAATATGCAACATCTAGTGATGAGGATAACTCTAGTGATAATGAAGAAAATTTGTTTGCTCTTTTTGCCAATCTAAACATGCAACAAAAGAAAAATTGAATGAATTAATTAGTGCTATTCATGAGAAGGATGAACTCTTGGATAGCCAAGAGGACTTCCTTATTAAGGAAAACAAGAAGCATGTTAAGGTTAAAAATGCTTATGCTCAGGAAGTAGAAAAATATGAAAAATTAACTAGTGAGCTTAGCATTTGTCATGACACTATCTCCAACCTTAGAATTGAGAATGCTAATTTGATTGCTAAGGTTGAGAAGTCAAATATTTGTGATGATTCAATTACCAATCTTAGAAATGATAATGCTAGTCTAATTGCTAAGATTGAAAAATTGAATGCCTCTCTTGCTAGCCTTAAGATTGAGAATGAAAAATTAATTGCTAAGGCTAAAGACTTAAATGTTTGCAATGATGCTATTTCCAATTGAGAGCACCTAGAGGGGGGGGGGGGGTGAATAGGTGATCCTGTAACACTCAAAACTTAGGCCACAAAAACTTGGTTAAGTGTTAGCGCAATAACCGCCAAGTGGCTAGAGAGGAATCTTCAACAAAACACAATAACCAACAAGAGATCAATCACAGAGATGGCACGGTGGTTATCCCGTGGTTCGGCCAAGACCAACGCTTGCCTACTCCACGTTGTGGCGTCCCAACGGACGAGGGTTGCAATCAACCCCTCTCAAGCGGTCCAAAGACCCACTTGAATACCATGGTGTTTTGCTTGCTTTTCTTAATCCCGTTCGCGAGGAATCTCCACAACTTGGAGCCTCTCGCCCTTACACTTGAAGTTCACAAAGAAGCACGGAGTAAGGGAGGATTAGCAACGCACACAAGACACAAGAATCAGAGTGTCAACATGCACACAAGTCGCAACGAGAGCTCGCAACACAACCCAATGAGTTCACAACTCCACTAGAGCTCTATATGCTATCACAAAGAAACAAATGCGCGGAATCGAGGTCTTGGTGCTTAGGAATGTTGTAGGAATGCTTGGTGTGCTCCTCCATGCGCCTAGGGGTCCCTTTTATAGCCCCAAGGCAGCTAGGAGCCGTTGAGAGCAATCTAGGAAGGCTGATCTTGCCTTCTGTCGACTGGAGCACCGGACAGTCCGGTGCACACCAGACATTGTCCGGTGCCCGATTTCCTTCCAAAAATGGCGCAGTCGACCGTTGGCAGCCTGAGAGCCGTTGGCGCACCGGACATGTCCGGTGCACACCGGACAGTCCGGTGCCCCCTTCTAGCCGTTGGCCCGGCCACGTGTCCCGCGCAGATTGCGCGGCCGACCGTTGGCCCGGCCGACCGATGGCTCACCGGACAGTCTGGTGCACCACCGGACAGACCGGAGAATTTTAGCCGTACGCCGTTGATGGTTTCCCGAGAGCGACGAGTTCGCCTGTGAACGGCCCACCGGACAGTCCGGTGAATTATAGTCGTACACCGCCGTCGAAATCCCGAGAGCAGCCTGCTCGCCAGAGCCAGCCTGGCGCACCGGACACTGTCCGGTGCACCACCGGACAGTCCGGTGCACCCAGACTAAGCAGAGTCTTGGCTGCTCGAGCCAAGACATTTCCAATTGGATTTTCCTGTTTCCAGCACTTAGACACAATACATTAGTCCATAAAACAATGTACTAAGTCTGAGAAACATACCTTTATCCTTGATTTGTACTTTTGTCCACCTTTTTACACTTAGGCACTTGTGTTGGACACTAAATCAGCAAAATACCTAGAAATGGCCCAAGGGCACATTTCCCTTTCAATCTCCCCCTTTTTGGTGATTTATGCCAACACAACATAAAGCGAGTAGAACAAGTACAAAATCAATTCAACTAAGAACTCAAAATTGTTTTGATTCAATTTTGACATATATGGATCATCCTTTGCCACCACTTGATTTGTTTTTGCAAATCAAACACAAATTTCTATCTCTAAGTCAAACATACTTGTTAAAACATAAAGAGAGTCATTACAAGAGAAATTGATTCAAGATTTCAAAAAACTCCCCCTTTTTCCCATAATCAACATTTCTCCCCACAAGAAGCCAACTTTTGACAAGAGAGACAATAAAAGAGTTTTGACAAACCAAAAGCTCTATTTTACTATTTTCAAAATCTCTCAAGTGGTAGCTGATCCGTTTATCGCTTTGGCTTTGGCCTTTATTTTCTCCCCCTTTGGCATCAAGCACCAAAACGGGATCAATCTTGGCCCTCTAACCCCATTGCCTCACCAAAATCTTCAAATGAGAATACAAAGGCAATAAGAGGACATGAGATGAACTTGGAATAAGTTACCCTCTCATCGGAGTGCAGTGGAAGTCTTTCATGGTCCAAGTCCACCTTTCCCTTTCAAACCTCCTTTGAGACTAAATCAAGCAAACTCAAGCAAACGGTTAGTCTCAAAGGGTCAAGTTGTAGCACAGCTCCCCCTAAATATGTGCATCACTGGCAAAAAGGACTTGTGAGGTCCAGGGAGTGTTTGTACAACTTGAGCACCACAAGTAAGTAACAAAATGCATAAGGAACATGATCAAAGGCATAAATACATGTATGCTATAAATCAATCCAAGTTCCGCGAATCTAGGACATTTAGCTCACTACGCAGCCTGCAAAAGGTCTTTTCATCTAAAGGCTTAGTGAAGATATCGGCTAGCTGGTTCTCGGTGCTAACATGAAACACTTCGATATCCCCCTTTTGCTGGTGGTCTCTCAAAAAATGATGCCGGATGTCAATGTGCTTTGTGCGGCTGTGCTCAACAGGATTTTCCGCTATTCGGATAGCACTCTCATTGTCACATAGGAGTGGGACTTTGCTCAGATTGTAGCCAAAGTCCCGGAGGGTTTGCCTCATCCAAAGTAGTTGCGCGCAACACTGTCCTGCGACAACATACTCGGCCTCAGCGGTGGATAGGGCAACAGAAGTTTGTTTCTTAGAGTTCCACGACACCAGGGACCTTCCTAAGAATTAGCACGTCCCTGATGTACTCTTCCTATCGACCTTACATCCAGCATAGTCGGAATCTGAATATCCAATCAAGTCAAAGTTAGACCCCTTTGGATACCAGATCCCGAAGCAAGGCGTAGCGACTAAATATCGAAGAATTCGCTTCACAGCCACTAAGTGACACTCCTTAGGATCGGATTGAAATCTAGCACACATGCATACGCTAAGCATAATATCCGGTCTACTAGCACACAAATAAAGTAAAGACCCTATCATAGACCGGTATGCTTTTTGATCAACGGACTTACCTCCTTTGTTGAGGTCGGTGTGTCCGTCGGTTCCCATCGGAGTCTTTGCGGGCTTGGCGTCCTTCATCCCAAACCGCTTTAGCAAGTCTTGCGTGTACTTTGTTTGGGAGATGAAAGTGCCGTCCTTGAGTTGCTTCACTTGGAACCCAAGGAAGTAGTTCAACTCGCCCATCATCGACATCTCGAATTTCTGCGTCATCACCTGCTAAACTCTTCACAAGACTTTTGGTTAGTAGAACCAAATATTATGTCATCGACATAAATTTGGCACACAAAAAGATCGCCATCGCAAGTCTTAGTGAAAAGAGTTGGATCGGCTTTCCCAACCTTGAAAGCATTAGCAATTAAAAAGTCTCTAAGGCATTCATACCATGCTCTTGGGGCTTGCTTAAGTCCATAGAGCGCCTTAGAGAGCTTACACACGTGGTCGGGGTACCGTTCATCCTCGAAGCCAGGGGGTTGCTCCACGTACACCTCCTCTTTGATCGGCCCGTTGAGGAAAGCGCTCTTCACATCCATTTGGTACAACCTGAAAGAATGGTGAGCGGCATATGCTAGCAAAATACGAATTGATTCTAGCCTAGCCACAGGAGCGAACGTCTCCTCAAAGTCCAAACCTGCGACTTGGGCATAACCTTTTGCCACAAGTCGAGCCTTGTTCCTTGTCACCACCCCGTGCTCGTCCTGTTTGTTGCGGAACACCCACTTGGTTCCCACAACATTTTGCTTGGGACGAGGCACCAGTGTCCAAACTTCATTGCGCTTGAAGTTGTTGAGTTCCTCCTGCATGGCCAACACCCAGTCCGGATCTAGCATCTTCTACCCTGAAAGGCTCAATAGAAGAAACAAAGGAGTAATGCTCACAAAAATTAACTAATCTCGAGCGAGTAGTTACTCCCTTGCTAATATCACCCAACATTTGGTCGACGGGATGATCCCTTTGAATCGTCGCTCGAACTTGGGTTGGAGGTGCCTGAGGTGCTTCTTCCTCTTCAATTTGAACATCCTGTGCTCCCCCTTGATCATGCGCCTCCACTTGAGGTTCCTGTTCGTCATCTTGGGTTGGGGGATGCACCATAGTTGAGGAAGACGGTTGATCTTGCTCCAATTGTTCCTGAGGCCGTACATCTCCAATCGCCATGGTGCGTATCGCGGCCGTTGGAACGTCTTCTTCATCTACATCATCAAGATCAACAACTTGCTCTCTTGGAGAGCCATTAGTCTCATCAAATACAACGTCGCTAGAGACTTCAACCAAACCCGATGATTTGTTGAAGACCCTATACGCCTTTGTATTTGAGTCATAACCTAATAAAAACCCTTCTACAGCTTTGGGAGCAAATTTGGAATTCCTGCCCTTCTTCACTAGAATGTAGCATTTACTCCCAAATACACAAAAGTACGATACATTGGGTTTGTTACCGGTTAGCAGCTCATATGAAGTCTTTTTGAGGAGGCGGTGAAGGTAGACCCTGTTGATGGCGTGGCAAGCCGTGTTCACGGCTTCCGACCAAAAACGCTCGGGGGTCTTGAACTCTCCAAGCATAGTCCTCGCCATATCAATGAGCGTCCTGTTCTTCCTCTCTACCACACCATTTTGCTGAGGTGTGTAGGGAGCGGAGAACTCGTGCTTGATCCCCTCCTCCTCAAGGAACTCCTCCACTTGAAGGTTCTTGAACTCGGACCCATTGTCGCTCCTTATCTTCTTCACCTTGAGCTCAAACTCATTTTGAGCTCTCCTTAGGAAGCGCTTGAGGGTCCCTTGGGTTTCAGACTTATCCTGCAAAAAGAACACCCAAGTGAAGCGGGAAAAGTCATCAACAATAACTAGACCATACTTACTTCCTCCTATGCTCAGATAGGCGACGGGTCCGAAGAGGTCCATATGCAGCAACTCCAGAGGTCTTGAAGTGGTCATCACATTCTTGCTATGATGTGCTCCTCCCACTTGTTTACCTGCTTGACAAGCTGCACAAGGTCTATCTTTTTCGAATTGCACATTAGTCAAACCTATCACGTGTTCTCCCTTTAGAAGCTTGTGAAGGTTCTTCATCCCCACATGTGCTAAGCGGCGATGCCACAGCCAGCCCATGCTAGTCTTAGCAATTAAGCATGCATCTAGACCGGCCTCCTCTTTTGCAAAATCAACTAAATAAAGTTTGCCGTCTAATACACCCTTAAAAGCTAATGAACCATCACTTCTTCTAAAGACAGACACATCTATATTTGTAAATAGACAATTATATCCCATATTACATAATTGACTAACATATAGTAAATTATATCCAAGAGACTCAACTAAAAATACATTAGAGATAGAGTGTTCATTTGATATTGCAATCTTGCCTAAGCCTTTCACCTTGCCTTGGTTCCCATCACCGAATATGATTGAATCTTGGGAATCCTTATTCTTGACGTAGGAGGTGAACATCTTCTTCTCCCCCGTCATATGGTTTGTGCATCCGCTGTCGATAATCCAGCTTGAACCCCCGGATGCATAAACCTGCAAGGCAAATTTAGGCTTGGGTCTTAGGTACCCAACTCTTGTTGGGTCCTACAAGGTTAGTCACAATTGTCTTAGGGACCCAAATGCAAGTTTTATCACCCTTGCATTTTGCCCCTAATTTCCTAGCAACTATCTTCCTATCCTTTCTACAAATAGCAAAGGAAGCATTTAAAGCATGATAAATTGTAGAGGGACCATTCATAACTTTTCTAAGAACATGAACAATATTCTTTCTAGGCACATGATGAATATTTTTCCTAGGCATATCTCTACCATGCATATAGGAAGAACTGGAAGCAAACATAGCATAAGAATCATAGGCATGTGAATCAAAAGCATTACAACTCCTATGAGACTGTCTTCTATCATTGTACATAAAAGCATGGTTCTTTTTAGTACTACTTGCCATAGGGGCCTTCCCTTTCTCCTTGGCGGAGATGGGAGCCTTATGGCTTGTTAAGTTCTTGGCTTCCCTCTTGAAGCCAAGCCCATCCTTAATTGAGGGGTGTCTACCAACCGTGTAGGCATCCCTAGCAAATTTTAGTTTATCAAAATCACTTTTGCTAGCCTTAAGTTGGGCATTAAGACTAGCCATTTCATCATTTAACTTTGCAATAGAAGCTATGTGTTCACTACAAGCATCAATATCAAAATCTTTACATCTATTGCAAATAACAACATTTTCTACACAAGTTGTTGATTTACTAGCTATTTCTAACTTAGCATTCAAATCATCATTAATGATCTTTAAGCTAGAAATTGTCTCATGGCAAGAAGATAATTCACAAGAGAGCATTTCATTTCTCTTAACTTCTAAGGCATGATATTTTTGTGCTTCTACAAATTTGTCATGTTCTTCATACAACAAGTCCTCTTGTTTTTCTAAAAGCCTATTCTTATCATTCAAGGCATCAATCAATTCATTAATTTTATCTACCTTGGTTCTATCTAGGCCCTTAAATAAACATGAATAATCTATTTCATCCTCATCACTAGATTCGTCCTCACTTGAAGAAGCATAAGTAGAGTTTCGAGTACATACCTTCTTCTCCCTTGCCATAAGGCATGTGTGACGCTCGTTGGGGAAGAGGGATGACTTGTTGAAGGCGGTGGCGACAAGTCCTTCATTGTCGGAGTCGGACGAGGAGCAATCCGAATCCCACTCCTTGCAAAGATGTGCCTCGCCCTTTGCCTTCTTATAGTTCTTCTTTTTCTCCCTCTTGTTCCCTTGATCCTGATCACTATCATTGTCGGGACAGTTAGCAATAAAATGACCAATCTTACCGCATTTGAAGCATGAGCGCTTCCCCTTGGCTTTGGTCTTGCTTGGCTGTCCCTTGCGATCCTTAAGCGCCATCTTGAAGCGCTTGATGATGAGGGCCATTTCTTTATCATTTAGCCCTGCCGCCTCAACTTGCGCTATCTTGCTAGGTAACGCCTCCTTGCTCCTTGTTGCCTTAAGAGCAATGGGTTGAGGCTCATGGATTGGACCGTTCAACGCGTCGTCCACGTACCTCGCCTCCTTGATCATCATTCGCCCGCTTACGAATTTTCCAAGGACTTCTTCGGGCGACATTTTGGTGTACCTGGGATTCTCACGAATATTATTCACCAAATGAGGATCAAGAATGGTAAAGGACCTTAGCATCAGTCGGACGACGTCGTGGTCCATCCATCGCGTGCTTCCGTAGCTCCTTATTTTGTTGATAAGGGTCTTGAGCCGGTTGTATGTTTGGGTTGGCTCCTCGCCCCTTATCATCACGAATCGTCCAAGCTCGCCCTCCACCAACTCCATCTTGGTGAGCAAGGTGACGTCGTTCCCCTCATGAGAAATCTTGAGGGTGTCCCAGATCTGCTTGGCATTGTCCAAGCCGCTCACTTTATGGTACTCGTCCCTGCACAAGGAGGCTAACAACACAGTAGTGGCTTGTGCATTTCTTTGAATTTGTTCATTAATGAAAATAGGACTATCCGAGCTATCGAACTTTATTCCACTTTCCACAATCTCCCATATGCTCGGATGGAGAGAGAACAGGTGACTACGCATTTTGTGGCTCCAAAATCCGTAGTCCTCTCCATCAAAGTGAGGAGGTTTGCCAAGTGGAATGGAGAGCAAATGAGTATTTGTACTTTGCGAAATACGAGAGTAGTCAAAAGAAAAGTTCGAATTAACCGGTTTCCTTCTCTCGTAGTCGTTGTGGTCGTCGTCCTTTTGGGAAGAAGATGACTCGTCGCTGTCGTCGTAGTAGACAATCTCCTTGATGCGCCTTGTCTTCTTCTTCTTCCCATCTTTCCGTCTATGGCCCGAGCCCGAGTCGGTAGGCTTGTCATCCTTCGGCTTGTTGACGAAAGATTCCTTCTCTTTATCGTTGATCACGATACCCTTCCCCTTAGGATCCATCTCTTCGGGCGGTTAGTCCCTTTGTGAAGAGAACGGCTCTGATACCAATTGAGAGCACCTAGAGGGGGGGGGGGGTGAATAGGTGATCCTGTAACACTCAAAACTTAGGCCACAAAAACTTGGTTAAGTGTTAGCGCAATAACCGCCAAGTGGCTAGAGAGGAATCTTCAACAAAACACAATAACCAACAAGAGATCAATCACAGAGATGGCACAGTGGTTATCCCGTGGTTCGGCCAAGACCAACGCTTGCCTACTCCACGTTGTGGCGTCCCAACGGACGAGGGTTGCAATCAACCCCTCTCAAGCGGTCCAAAGACCCACTTGAATACCACGGTGTTTTGCTTACTTTTCTTAATCCCGTTCGCGAGGAATCTCCATAACTTGGAGCCTCTCGCCCTTACACTTGAAGTTCACAAAGAAGCACAGAGTAAGGGAGGATTAGCAACGCACACAAGACACAAGAATCAGAGTGTCAACACGCACACAAGTCGCAACAAGAGCTCGCAACACAACCCAATGAGTTCACAACTCCACTAGAGCTCTATATGCTATCACAAAGAAACAAATGCGCGGAATCGAGGTCTTGGTGCTTAGGAATGTTGTAGGAATGCTTGGTGTGCTCCTCCATGCACCTAGGGGTCCCTTTTATAGCCCCAAGGCAGCTAGGAGCCGTTGAGAGCAATCTAGGAAGGCTGATCTTGCCTTCTGTCGACTGGAGCACCGGACAGTCCGGTGCACATCAGTCATTGTCCGGTGCCCGATTTCCTTCCAAAAATGGCACAGTCGACCGTTGGTAGCCTGAGAGCCGTTGGCGCACCGGACATGTCCGGTGCCCCCTTCTAGCCGTTGGCTCGGCCACGTGTCCCGCGCAGATTGCGCGGCCGACCGTTGGACCAGCCGACCGATGGCTCACCGGACAGTCCGGTGCACCACCGGACAGACCGGAGAATTTTAGCCGTACGCCGTTGATGGTTTCCCGAGAGCGACGAGTTCGCCTGTGAACGGCCCACCGGACAGTCCGGTGAATTATAGCCGTACACCGCCGTCGAAATCCCGAGAGCAGCCTGCTCGCCAGAGCCAGCCTGGCGCACCGGACACTGTCCGGTGCACCACCGGACAGTCCGGTGCACCCAGACTGAGCAGAGTCTTGGCTGCTCGAGCCAAGACATTTCCAATTGGATTTTTCCTGTTTCTAGCACTTAGACTCAATACATTAGTCCATAAAACAATGTACTAAGTCTGAGAAACATACCTTTATCCTACACTTAGGCACTTGTGTTGGACACTAAATCACCAAAATACCTAGAAATGGCCCAAGGGCACATTTCCCTTTCACCAATCTTAGAAATGAAAATGCCATGTTACATGCTAAGATTGATGAACTAAATGTTTACAAACCCTCTACTTCTAGTATTAATCATGTTTCTATTTGTACTAGATATAGAGACATTAATGTTGATGCTATCCATGATCACATTGCTATGATTAAACAACAAAATGATCATATAGCAAAATTAGATGCTAAAATTGCCGAGCATGAATTAGAAAATGAGAAATTTAAATTTGCTCGTAGTATGCTTTATAGTGGGAGACGCCCTGGCATTGGCTTCCAACAGGGAGGCAATGTCAAGCTTAATTCCCCTAAAAGATTGTCCAATTTTGTTAAGGGCAAGGCTCCCATGCCACAGGATAACGAGAGCTATATTTTATATCCTGCTGGTTATCCTGAGGATAAGATTAAGAGAATTCATGCTAAGAAGGCTCATTCTATCACTCACCATGCTTTTATTTATAAGAATGAGGCTTCTAGCTCTAGGCGTTCTATCCATGTTAAAATGCCTAAAAAGAAAACTCCTATTGCATCAAATGATCATAACATTTCATTTAAGACTTTTGATGCTTCTTATGTGCTTACTAACAAATCAGGCAAATTAGTTGCCAAATATGTTGGGGGCAAACACAAGGGCTCCAAGACTTGTGTTTGGGTACCTAAGGTGCTTGTTTCTAATGTGAAAGGTCCCAAGACCGTTTGGGTACCTAAGAACAAGGCCTAAAACTGTTTTGTAGGTTTATGCATCTGGGGGCTCAAGTTGGATCATTGATAGCGGGTGCACAAACCACATGACTGGGGAGAAAAGGATGTTCTCCTCCTATGAGAAAAACCAAGATCCCCAAAGAGCTATCACATTCGGGGATGGAAATCAAGGTTTGGTCAAAGGACTTGGTAAAATTGCTATATCACCTGACCATTCTATTTTCAATGTTTTTCTTGTAGATTCATTAGATTACAATTTGCTTTCAGTTTCTCAATTATGCAAAATGGGTTACAACTGTCTTTTTACGGATATAGGTGTTACTGTCTTTAGAAGTGATGATTCAGTAGCATTTAAGGGAGTGTTAGAGGGTCAGCTATACTTAGTTGATTTCAATAGAGCTGAACTCGACACTTGCTTAATTGCTAAGACTAATATGGGTTGGCTCTGGCATCGCCGACTAGCCCATGTTGGATTGAAGAATCTTCACAAGCTTCTAAAGGGAGAGCACATTTTGGGACTAACCAATGTTCATTTTGAGAAAGACAGGTTTTGTAGCGCATGTCAAGCAGAAAAGCAAGTTGGTACTCACCATCCACACAAGAACATCATGACGACCGACAGGCCGCTTGAGCTACTCCACATGGATTTATTCGGCCCGATAGCTTACATAAGCATCAGCGGGAGTAAGTATTGTCTTGTAATTATGGATGACTATTCTCACTTTACTTGGGTATTCTTTTTGCAGGAAAAATCTCAAACCCAAGAGACATTAAAGGGATTCTTGAGACGGGCTCAAAATGAGTTCGGCTTAAGGATCAAAAAGATAAGAAGCAAAATGGGACGAAGTTCAAGAACTCTCAAATTGAAGGCTTCCTTGAGGAGGAGGGCATCAAGCATGAGTTCTCTTCTCCCTACACACCTCAACAAAATGGTGTAGTGGAGAGGAAGAATAGAACTCCACTTGACATGGCGAGGACCATGCTTGATGAGTACAAGACACCAGATCGGTTTTGGGCCGAGGCAATTAACACCGCCTGCTACTCCATCAACCGATTATATCTACACCAAATCCTCAAGAAGACATCATATGAACTCCTCACCGGTAAAAAGTCCAATGTTTCATATTTTAGAGTCTTTGGTAGAAAATGTTTTATTCTTGTTAAAAGAGGTAGAAAATCTAAATTTTCTCCTAAGGCTGTAGAAGGCTTTTTACTTGGTTATGATTCAAACACAAGGGAATATAGAGTCTTTAACAAGTCCACTGGACTAGTTGAAGTTTCTTGTGACATTGTGTTTGATGAGACTAACGGCTCTCAAGTAGAGCAAGTTGATCTTGATGAGCTAGATGATGAAGAGGCTCCATGCGTCGCGCTAAGGAACATGTCCATTGGGGATGTGTGTCCTAAGGAATCCGAAGAGCCTCCACAGGCACAAGATCAACCATCTTCCACACAAGCATCTCCACCAACCCAAGATGAGGATCAAGCTCAAGATGATGAAAATGAAGATCAAGAAGATGAGCCACCTCAAGAGGAGAACAATGATCAAGGGGGAGATGCCAATGATCAAGACAAGGAAGATGATCAGGGTCAAAGACCACCACACCCAAGAGTCCACCAGGCGATTCAAAGAGATCACCCCGTGAACACCATCCTCGGCGATATTCATAAGGGGGTAACCACTCGATCTCGAGTCGCTCATTTTTGTGAACATTACTCTTTTGTTTCCTCTATTGAGCCACACAGGGTAGAGGATGCGCTTAAAGATTCGAATTGGGTGCTGGCGATGCAAGAGGAGCTCAACAACTTCACGAGGAATGAGGTATGACATTTGGTTCCATGTCCTAACCAAAATGTTGTAGGAACCAAGTGGGTATTCCGCAACAAGTAAGATGAGCATGGTGTGGTGACAAGGAACAAAGCACGACTTGTGTCCAAGGGTTATTCACAAGTCGAAGGTTTGGATTTTGGTGAAACCTATGCACCCGTAGCTAGGCTTGAGTCAATTCGTATATTACTTGCCTATGCTACTTACCATGGCTTTAGGCTTTATCAAATGGACGTGAAGAGTGCCTTCCTCAATGGACCAATCAAGGAAGAGGTCTATGTTGAGCAACCTCCTGGCTTTGAAGATAGTGAGTATTCTAACCATGTATATAAACTCTCTAAGGCGCTTTATAGGCTCAAGCAAGCCCCAAGAGCATGGTATGAATGCCTTCAAGATTTTCTTATCACTAATGGCTTCAAAGTCGGCAAGGTCGATCCTACTCTCTTTACTAAAACAATTACAAATGATTTGTTTGTATGCCAAATTTATGTTGATGATATCATATTTGGGTCTACTAACAAATCTACTTGTGAAGAGTTTAGTAGGATCATGGTACAAAAATTCGAGATGTCTATGATGGGGGAGTTGAACTATTTTCTAGGATTTCAAGTCAAGCAACTCCAAGAGGGCACCTTCATCAGCCAAACGAAGTACATTCAAGACATACTCACCAAGTTTGGAATGAAGGATGCCAAGCCCATCAAGACACCCATGGGAACCAATGGGCATCTCGACCTCGACACGGGAGGTAAATCCGTAGATCAAAAGGTATACCGGTCGATGATAGGATCTTTACTCTACTTATGTGCATCCCGACCGGATATTATGCTTTCCGTATGCATGTGTGCAAGGTTCCAAGCCGATCCTAAGGAAGTTCACCTTAGGGCCGTAAAGTGAATCTTGAGATATTTAGTTTATACACCTAAGTTTAGTCTTTGGTACCCCAAGGGATCCCTTTTGATTTATTAGGATATTCAGATGCTAATTGGGCAGGGTGTAAAATTGATAGTAAGAGCACATTAGGGACTTGTCAGTTTCTAGGGAGATCCCTGGTGTCTTGGGCTTCAAAGAAACAAAACTCAGTAGCTCTTTCTACCGCCGAAGCCGAGTACATTGCCACAGGCCATTGTTGCGTGTAATTGCTTTGGATGAGACAAACCCTCAGGGTATATGGCTACAAATTTAGCAAAGTCCCTCTCCTATGTGATAATGAGAGTGCAATCCGCATGGCGGATTGAAAGTCGCCTAGAGGGGGGTGAATAGGCGGAATCTGAAATTTATAAACTTTAAGCACAACTACAAGCCGGGGTTAGCGTTAGAAACATAATCGAGTCTGAAAGAGAGGGCAAAAACAAATCACAAGCAAATGAAGAGTGTGACACGGTGATTTGTTTTACCGAGGTTCGGTTCTTGCAAACCTACTCCCTGTTGAGGTGGTCACAAAGACCGGGTCTCTTTCAACCCTTTCCTTCTCTCAAACAGTCACCTAGACCGAGTGAGCTTCTCTTCTCAATCAATTGGGACACTAAGTCCCCACAAGGACCACCACACAATTGGTGTCTCTTGCCTTGATTACAAATAACTTGGGAACAAGAAAGAAGGAAGAAGAAAAGCGATCCAAGCGCAAGAGCTCAAAAGAACACAAATATCTCTCTCTCACTAGTCACTATTTTATTGGAATGATCTTTGGACTTGGGAGAGGATTTGATCTCTTGTTTGTGTCTTGGAGTGAAGTCTAGAGCTCTTGTATTGAATGCAATGGCTGAAAACTTGGATGCCTTGATGTGTGGTGGTTGGGGGGTATTTATAGCCCCAACCACTAAAGTGGCCGTTGGGAGGGGCTGCTGTCGTATGGTGCACCGGACACTGTCCGGTGCGCCAGCCACGTCACCCAACCGTTAGGGTTCGACCGTTGGAGTTCTGACAGGTGGGGCCACTGGACAGTCCGGTGGCACCGGACAGTCATTGTTCACTGTCCGGTGCGCCTTCTGGCGCCTGCTCTGACTTCTGCGCGCGCAGTTGCACTGTTCACTATAGACTTTTGCAGACGACCGTTGGCGCAGTTAGCCGTTGCTCCGCTGGCACACCGGACAGTCTGGTGTTACACCGGACAGTCCAGTGAATTATAGTGGAGTAGCTCCCCAAATTCCCGAAGCTGAGCAGATCAGAGAGGATCTCCCTGGTGCACCAGACAGTCCGGTGCGCCAGACCAGGACAACCTTCGGTTGTCTTTTGCTCTTTTTATTTGAACCCTTTCTTGGACTTTTTATTGGTTTGTGTTGAACCTTTGGCACCTGTAGAACTCATAATCTAGAGCAAACTAGTTAGTTCAATAATTTGTGTTAGGCAATTCAACAACCAAAATCATTTAGGAAAAAGTTTGACCCTATTTCCCTTTCAATCTCCCCCTTTTTGGTGATTGACGCCAACACAAACCAAAGCAAATATATAAGTGTAGATGAAAGTAGCCTAGAGGGGGGGGGGGTGAATAGGCTAATCTGAAAATTTTCACAACAAACTTCGAAAGATTGTTAAATACACAGTTCGACTGGTGCAGGCCGGTTCAACAGCTACGTGCGCAAGTTGAACCACTCTGAACCAATCCAACTGTTTTATAAACTTTTAGACTAAAATCTACTTGAAAAAGTATTTGCGAGTTCTTGTGAGAAGTAAGGTATAACTAAGTTAGAATGAAAAGATGAATATGTAAAGGCTATTTCACTTCTAGATAAACTCTACAGAAAAATCTTTATGTCAATCTTGCAAGAAAAGATATCTTAAGTTAAAGACAAGCAAGAACACAAGGCACAAGATTTAATCCGAGGTTCGGCCACACCACAGAGGTGTCCTACTCCCCGTTGAGGAGCCCACAAAGGACCGGGTCTTTTTCAACCCTAATCCTCCAAAAGCCGACCACAAAGGTCAAGGCAATCTCTTCTTATCTCAGCTCAAAGAGCGGGTGATACAAACTTCTTGGGGTCGTCCACAAATTTGGAGACTCCCAAGCAACCTCAAAAGATCTTGAAACCTAGGGTTTCAAGAACACCAAGAAAGCACAAGAGGGGTTTGCACAAGCTCAAGTCTTTGTAAAAAGAGATGGGAGAGGAAAGCCAAATCGTGAGCACAAGCACAAACCTCACACCCAAGAGATCCTCCAACAAGGTTGAATCTTGAGGAAGATTTAAGTGTGAGAGAGATGGGAGAAATGAGTGCTTTGTCTCAAGTTAGGTGAGCAATAAATGTGTAAGTGTACAGCAGCATTGAAGAAGGGAGAGAGAGGGTTCTATTTATAGTCACGGCTCAAAAACTAGCCGTTTGACCAGAAACCTCGCAGAAAACCGGTTGAGCCGCCCCCTAGGGCGGTTGAACCGCCCCCTGACAGGTCAGCAGACTGTCTGCCAGTCTGACTGCCAGACTGACTAGCCGACTGACCTGCAGGCGGGTCAGACAGGTAAGGACCGGTTGAACCGCCCCCTAGGGCGATTGAACCGCCCCTTGACAACCCTGGTGACCTGACTGCCAGTCTGACTGGCAGACTGCAGATCAGAAGTCAGAGGGGTCAGAGACCAGTTGAGCTGCCCCCCAGGACTAGTTCAGCTAGTCTAGACCAGAGAGTTTTGGAGAGAAAACCCCAGCCTAGCTGCCCGGGGGCAAGTTCAGCTGGTGTATGGTCAAAGAGGTCCACAATTGAAGTTGAAGTTCAGCTGGAGTTGAAAGCTCAACTCAGCTGAAGTCCAGCTCTGCTGAAAAGCTCAGCTGCAGCTGAAGAAGCTCAACACAGCTGAAGTTAAGTTCAGCTAGAAAGCTCAGCTGCAGTTGAAGAAGTTCAGCTGCTTTTCAGCAAGAACACTCTAGGTTTCTCAACCCTAACCATGGTCAACCAAATAATGTTAAAGCGATTTTTTTGGTTTTCAAAAATAGCTTTTGAATTTGGGGACTTGAGCTTATAGCAAACACCTATACCTGTGCGGAAAGGAATAAGGAAGAATTACATCATGCAACACAAGATTTTACATAAAATTTTATACGTCTGTTGCATGAAGTCCTTGGTGCTTCCTTAAGTTCCTGTTTCTTTCTAATCATACATTGAGAACAAAAACTGTTAGTACCCTTATTTGTTTTGTCATTAAATCACCAAAACCCTCATTTGGGGTTGATTGCACTTACAATCTCCCCCTTTTTGGTGATTGATGCCAAAACAATTAAGGTAAAAAAGATAAACATTTGCAATAGAAAATTTCTTTTGAATGATTGTATGTAGATGGCTCCCCCTAAATGTGTGCACGATTGTGAATCCAATGATTTGACATAATATGTCATGTGAGCAACACATTTAGAGATAGTGACAAAAACCATACTGAATACAACCATCTGAGGGGTGCAAGAGTGTCATAACAGGAGTTGTGATGCATATGACTATCTCTAAATACACATCATTTTTACTTCATAGCAAAGCAATCATTACAAACTGATGGGACAAAAGATGATGGCCAGAAGACCATCATATCACTTTGAATAAAAACCCAGCAGTTTTATTTCATACAATGATAAGAGGATACAAGCCACAACAGTGGCCAAAACAAAAAATAATCCAAAAGAAATACATAACCGAAAGAACCACAAACAAAATGACTAGAAATTTTGGATTTTCTCCCCCTTTTTGGCAACAAGTACCAAAAACGAAGAGAGAGAGAGAGAAGAGGACACATGAATCAATATCCTCCAGGAGGAGGATAGGATGGAGGATATGATGGAGGGTATGATGTGTAGTCAGGGAAGAAAGTCCTCATCATGTCTTCCTCGAGTGAGGAGTCCCTAGGGGGCTCATCACCAGCAGAAAAGGCGGATGCCGAAGATGGACGATGATGAGGAGGCGGTGGAGGAGGGGGGTGGTGATGGTAACCAGAGCCAGATGGCCGCGGGTCACCAGGAATGGGTCCCGGACCCGGGTAGGGAGGCGGAGGGTGAGAGGATGATTGACCCGGATCCCCATGGTAGGGAGGCGGGGCAAACTGCTCGCGATCATCAACGTAGGCTTCTTCTTCTTCTTCGTCGTCTGCTGACATAAATGGCACCCCGTAGGCCTGCTAGTGCCACTCATTGATCTCCAGGGGAGGAGGATGGAGAGGCATGTCAGGCGAGCGAGGGGCAAAGGGCATACCCAGAGTGGAAGCTTGATGACGAAGATTGTCATCAGTCTCCCACTGACGCCTTGCCAGCTCATGTACATCAGCAGAAATGTTTCGGCACATAGAGAAGAATGCCGCAAACCCATGGGCCAAGCGGGCACCAATCCCTCAGCCACGACTTCAACCACGACCACGACCACGTGGCATGGGAGATCCGCGACCAGGAGAGGGACGCGAGGCAGCGGCGGCGCGAGAGGAGGATGGGTGAAGAGGAGGCTGGGGAGGTGGCTCATCAGAGGAGGCAGGGCCTCCAGACCCAGAGGGAGCCCGCTTCGTACGAGCAGCTATGTTGGAGGAATCAACCCAGTAGGGTACGTAGCGGGAGTGTTTGACAGGTTTTTCGAAGTGAGTCTGAGTGACCACTTCGATCATCTTCATGATAAAGGGTGCATGAAGACACCCTTTGAGAGGAGACCAGGAAGCACGGATGATCTCTTCCCAGATCATGTCAAACACATTAATGCGGGCGAGACTGTTTGGAGCAAGGAGGAGAAGGAAGACCTGACTCTCCCCAAGGACGTTCATTTGATTCCCGCCCTTTGGGAGAACGGTCATCCTGGACAAAGAGTTAAGGTACCTGTAGTACCTATGCATGTTAGCGGTCGTCCAGAACTCCCGATCCATAGGGACATGAATAAATTCAGTCTCTTCCCGCATGGGCAGCCTAATGCCATGCACTCGCATGTTGCTGCCCTGAATATCAACATCAGAGAAGCCCAGAATATGGGCAAAACGACGGTAACTGACTTTGTGCCAGTTACCCTGGATGAAGAAATACATGACAGGGTAATCATACCTATCGGCTTCCTTATCTACTTTCTTGATCCAGAGGGTGGCATAAAACTGAGCTACCACCTCGTCGTTCCAGGGGTATTCCATGGTCATAATATTCTTTAATCCCTTTCTCTCTAAGTTGCGGAGAGCTGACGTCATGTCAGCATCTCCCATGTTCTCACACCCCTCCCAGTCTATAAACCTATGCCTGACGACTGGGTGTTTCTTGGATAAAATGACAGAGTTGTAGAAATCAGCCTGGAAAAGATTCCAGAACCGAGGGTCCTGGACACCAGGATGACGAGGAGTGAGAGAAGGATTGGTGAACCTCAGGCGCTGAAGGGTGTCCACTCCCTTCAGAGAGAAGTCGACGGGAGGTTCATTTGGTCTGCGGGTAACGTTCGCCGGATGCATGTGCAAACCGGTGACGTAGAGTGCATCTGGCACTGGAAGGTCGATGAAGTCGTCGAAAGCCCCATCCTCCTCCTGGCATGGAGCATATCCAGAGGAAGAAGTGTTGCGACGAGGTCGAGTGGCGCCAACCTTTTGGCGCCTCCCGCGAGCCGGCTGCGAGGGCATGGAAGAACCCTCTCCTTCCATCCTACCAGAGCCGCGTCCTCTCTTAGAGAGGGAGCGACGAGGCGGAGGAGAGGGGACGGGAGATTCCTCTTGAATCTCATCCGAGTCGCTGCTAAACTCAATCACGGAAGGGTTGCGACGACGCACCATGATTGGAGAGGTTTTGGAACTATGAACCGGTTGAGGTGAGTGAGTGAGGAGGCTCTAAACAATGCGGAGAGACTAAGTCGAGAATGGTTGGAGTGAGGGAAGAGAAGGGGGGGCGACATATAAATAGGCAGTTGAGCTGGTCACTCAGGACCGGTTCAACCGCCCAACAGGGCCGGTTCAACCGCTATTGAGCAGCGTGGTCAGAGGGCCAGAAACGGTCAGAGGGAAAATGCCAAAAAATTTAAATTTCTGACGCGACTGCGTAGTAAAAAGCAGATTCTTCAAACAGTAAAAGCTAAAAAAGTACTGCACAGGTTTCTGAAAAGGTATTCCAAAAAGTGACTGACGCGACCTGACATGGCATTAATTAAAGCTGCAGAGATTTCAAGCGCCACAAAAGTCAAAAGGTGTTGCCTAGATGTGACCGGACGGCTGGAAAAAGCTGCTGCGCGGCAAAAAAAACTGCTGCGCGGCTGAAAAAAGAACTGTTGCGCGACCTGACACTGCTGCGCGGCTGAAAAGGTGCTGACACGGCTGCAAAAGAATCTACGCGGACAGACCTGCAGCTGACCGGTCAGAGCTAGACCGGTTCAACCGGTCCTCAATACCGGTTCAACCGGTTTTGGCCAGGATAGTCCTGGTTAATTCTGGTTAAAAACAGCTGAGCTAAAATTCAGCTGCGAAGTTCAGCTGGCCTCCTCCAGCTGAACTAGAAAGTTCAGCTAGCCAAGCCAGTTGTGCTTCGAGTGAAAAATTTAAAAGGTTTTCGCACTAAAATTCATTTGAGTTTTAACATTTCCACCAAGTTTTGAAAGATCATCACAAAGCTTTAAAACTATCAAACAAAAATAGTGAATCAAACAATCTGTGTGTCCGTTTTCAAGTTAAGTTACGAGAATCCAAGATATTTAATTCACTCCTAAGAAAGCAAAATCTAGTCTCATCGAGGGGTTTTGTGAAGATATCGGCTAGTTGATTTTCTGTGTTTACATGACATAATTCGATATCTCCTTTTGCTTCGTGGTCCCTCAGAAAATGGTGTCTTATATCTATGTGTTTGGTTCTAGAGTGTTGCACAGGATTGTTGGCTAGTTTAATGGCGCTCTCATTGTCACATAGTAGTGGGATTCTTTTAAATTCACAGCCAAAATCTCTCAAGGTTTGCTTCATCCATAGCAACTGAGCACAACAAGCACCAGCAGCTATGTATTCGGCCTCGGCAGTGGAAAGTGCACCACAGTTTTGCTTCTTAGAGCTCCAAGACACCAGGGATCGCCCAAGGAATTGGCAAGTCCCCGAGGTGCTCTTTTGATCTACTTTACAACCGGCATAGTCTGAATCAGAGTAGCCAAATAAATCGAAAAAGGAGCCCTTAGGATACCAGAGACCTAGATTTTGGGTGTGAACTAGATATCTCAAAATTCTCTGAACGGCCACTAAGTGACACTCTTTTGGGTTAGCTTGAAAACGGGCACACATGCACACACTAAGCATGATATCTGGCCTAGATGCACACAAATATAGTAGAGATCCTATCATTGATCTATAAAGCTTTTGATCTACAGTTTTACCTTCTTCATTTAAGTCGAGATGACCACTTGAAGCCATTGGTGTCTTGGCGTGCTTTGCCTTTTCCATGCTAAACTTTTTGAGCTTGTCTTGTGTGTACTTGGTTTGGCACAGAAAGGTTCCTTCCTTGAGTTGTTTAACTTGAAAACCCAGGAAGTACTTGAGCTCACCCATCATGGACATCTCAAACCTATTTGTCATAACCCTACTAAATTCCTCACAAAAAGTTTCATCAGTACTGCCAAATATAATGTCATCGACATATATTTGACAAACAAATAATTGATTGTCAACTTTGCGAGTGAATAAAGTAGAGTCTACTTTTCCTATTTCAAAACCATTGTTAAGCAAGAAATCCTTAAGGCAATCATACCAAGCTCTAGGGGCTTGTTTAAGCCCGTAGAGTGCCTTGTGAAATAGGTAAACATGATTTGGCTTCTTTGGATCTTCAAATCCCGGTGGTTGCTCCACATAGACCCTCTCTTGTAGTGGTCCATTTAGAAATGCGCTCTTGACATCCATTTGATATAGCTTGAAATCATGGTTAGTAGCATAGGCAATTAATATTCTAATTGACTCTAACCTTGCTACCGGCGCATATGTTTCACCAAAATCAAGTCCTTCCACTTGAGTGTAGCCTTGGGCAACCAACCGTGCTTTGTTTCTTGTAACCACGCCATGTTCATGTTGTTTGTTCCTAAAGACCCATTTTGTCCCAATCACATTTTGTTTGGGTCTTTGGACTAAGGACCAAACTTCATTCCGGGAGAAGTTGTTCAACTCCTCTTGCATGGCAATTATCCAATCCGGATCACCCAATGCTTCTTCAACCTTAAGTGGCTCAAGAGAGGAAACAAACGAGTAAAATTCACAAAAATTAGCTAAACGAGATCGAGTTGTTACCCCTCTCCTGATGCTACCCAGGATGTTGTCCACCGGATGGTCCCTTTGAATGGTATGATGGACTCTAGGATGAGGCACTGATGGTTGTCTTTGTATTTGCTCCTCCTCATCATTCACTTGATCAAAAGGCACTTCACCATTAACACTTTCGTGTTCATTTTCTACCACAGTTGGCATCCTTTGGAATTGATGATTTTCTTCAAGACTTGGATGACTTGAGGTTGATGGGTTTGCTTGGGTGGAGGATTTGTCACCCACCACCTTTGCACCCACATCAACAACCTCATTGGTCATCCACAAAGTTCCTTCCTCATCATCCTTTTCTTGAGGTCTCACTTCACCTATTGCAAGTTTCTTTATGGCCTCACAAGGTAGTTCTTCATTTCCTGCAGTGCCATTAGAAACATGCCCTTGCGAGCCATTAGATTCATCAAATGTCACGTCTATCGCATTTCAACAAGACCGGTGGTATTGTTGAAAACGCGATATCCATGCGCATTTGATGCATAACCAAGCAAGAAACCCTCGTCCACTCTAGGAGCAAACTTTGAGCTCTTGACTTTCTTGTTAAGAATAAAACACTTACAACCAAAAACTCTAAAATAATCAACTTTAGGTTTGTTACCAGTGAGAAGCTCATAAGTAGTCTTTTTGTAGATCTTGTGAAGATAGAGACGGTTGATTGCATGACAGGCGGTGTTGACCGCCTCTGCCCAAAAGTTGTCAGGTGTCTTGTACTCATCCAACATGGTTCTAGCTGCTTCAATTAAAGTTTGGTTCTTTCTTTCCACAACACCATTTTGTTGTGGAGTGTAAGGAACCGAGAACTCATGTTTGATTCCTTCTTCGCCTAAAAATTCTTCGGCACCTGTGTTCTTGAATTCTGTACCATTATCACTTCTCACTTTCTTGATTTTGAGCTCAAACTCATTTTGAGCTCTTCTCATGAATTTCTTCAATATTTCTTGAGTTTCACCTTTATCACTCAAAAAGAAAACCCAGGTGAATCGAGAAAAATCATCAACAATGACTAAATCATACTTACTACCACCAATGCTAATGTAAGCCACATGTCCGAAGAGGTCCATGTGAAGAAGCTCCAATGGCCTCTTTGTTGTGACCACATTCTTTGATTGATGTGGGACTCCATGTTGCTTTCTTGCTTGGCAAGCGCCACAAACCCTATCTTTCTCAAATACAACATTTGTTAGTCCAATGATGTGATTATCCTTTTGAAGTTTGGCCAAATTCCTCATACCGACATGGGCTAGCTGGCGATGCCATAGCCAACCCTTGTCAGACTTTGCCACTAAACAAGTCTCAGGCGTCACTTTACTTGTTGTGAAATCAACAAGATAAAGCTTGCCCTTCAAGCGACCCGTAAAGGCAACTGAGGAGTCCTCGCTTCTAAGGATCTTCACATCCACATCAGAAAATAAACAATTATAACCCATTCCACAAAGTTGTGAAATGAACAACAAATTGTAGCTTAAAGAATCTACCAATAAAACATTTGAAAGTGATTGTTGGTCAGAGATAGGAATTTTACCAATACCAATCACCTTACTCTTGCCACTATCTCCAAACACAATTTCTTGTGCTTCTTGAGTTAGTTGCAATGAATGAAATATGTCTTCCTCCCCGGTCATGTGATTTGTACATCCACTGTCAAGCACCCAACTTGACCCACCAGAGGAGTAGACCTGCAAAACAAGTTTAGGCTATGCTTTTAGGTACCCAAATTGAATTGGGTCCTACAGTGTTAGTTATAGCCTTGGGTACCCACACACTTCTTTTCATGACTTTTCTTTTAGTGTAGGCACCCACATATTTGACAACCAATTTCCCTAAATCCTAAGTCAACATATAATCACAAAGATAAGAGTGAGAAATGGGAGCATTAAATTGTTGTCCACTTGAGGATCCCACTTCCTTCATCTTACTCTTTGTGGAACTCAAGTTTACCTTTACTTGAGGTGACTTGTCATTTGTGGAGTGAATCCTCCCCAAGGCATCATATAGGGTGGTTCCCTCTATGAACTTGGGGGATCTCCACCCCTTATGCACTGTGCTAGGGTTTTCCTTGGATGAGTTGAACCCAAGCCCCCTTCTTCCATTGTTTGGCTTTAGGGACTTGTACTTGGGTTCAACTTTCTTTAACCCATCATTGCTAGAGCATCTTTTCAATATTTCCTTGACCTTCACCTATGGGCTCTTCTTCCTTGCATGGTTAGTTAGACAACAAGAAGCATGATATTTGGCACAATGTTTGCAAAAGTTATTATTTGAGGAGCTAGACTTAGATTCAATCAATAAAGATGAAGCATTGATGTTCTTGCAATTTTCAAGTTGCACTTGAAGTTCTTGATTTTGGACATTCAAGCTTAACATGCTTGATTCAAGTGCATCCTTTTCATCTGCAAGATTAGCTATAGAGGTTTTCATATTGATTACTTCTTTTTCTTTATCCTCTATAGTTATCTTGACTAAAGATACTTCCTTAGTCAAGGCATCTAGCATTTCATCTTTATTGAGTAGCAATCCTTGAAGCACTAGGTTTCTTTCCTTTTCAAGGATAAGCAAGTCTTCTTGAGCATCAAGAGTTGCTTTTCTTTTATCTAGCTTCTCCATTAATTTGATGATAACATTATATCCATTCAAGCCAAATTCCTTAATCATTTTATTTTTCATAGCAATTTGTTCATCATCATCATCATTTGGAAAATCATTACTAAATAAAGTTACCTTATCTCCTTTTGCCATGAGGCAAGTTGGAGTGTAGAAGTCGTCTTATAGGTTGGTGAAGAGTTGCGAGCTTGAAGTAGATTGGATGGCAACGTTTGCCACCACTTCCTCTTCTTCGGAGCTAGAACTCTCTTCATCGGAGTTCCATTCTTCACCAATATGGGCTTGACCATATTTCTTCTTCTTGAAATGTCCCTTGGTCTTGCCTCCCTTTTTGAACTTGTCCTTCTTGTATTCCTTCTTGGCTTCTTGTTCCTTTTTGTTAGGACAATCCGCTATGAAATGACCGGTTTGGCCACATTCATAGCATGCCCTCTTCTTTCCTTTCCTTTGAAACTTGTCATTTTTCCTTACAAATTTCTTGAATGTTTTGATGAACATAGCTGTGTCTTCATCACTTGAGCTATCTTCATCACTTGATGTATCGACCACTTTCTTTGCCTTGTGGTCTTTGTTCTTCTTGGGGGTGTCTTGTTCATTTGTGATTAAGGCATGAGAGTCTCTTGTCTTGATGGGGGCTTCTTCGGACTCGTGTTGTTGAATCTTTGCAAATAATTGATGAGGCGTCATATCCTCATAGTCATCACGATCCCTTATCATCCTTGCTAGACTCTTATCCTTTTCTTTGTATGCTCTCATGAATAGTCTTGTGACCTTGGAGTCACTCCAATCTTCACTTCCAAGCACTCTTATTTTGTTTACTAACACCATCAATCGATCAAAGAGTGATTGAAGCGACTCACCCTTGATCCAATCATATCTAGCAAGCTCACTCTCCAAAGCTTCAACTCTATGTCTCTTAGCTTTGGGATCTCCTTCATGTGACATTTTAAGAATGTTCCAAATGTCACGGGCATCTTCTCTTCCTTGAACTTTTCGGTATTCTTCCGGACAAAGACTTCCTTTAATTATGCTCACCGCTTGAGCATTGCGATGAACCTCTTGCATCATTTCCGGAGTCATCTCTTCTCCTTGGGCAGGCTTATACATACCTACATTAACAATCTCCCAAAGACTAGGATGCACACCGATTAAATGCGACTTCATCTTGTCGGCCCACTCGTCATAGTTCAACTCACTAAGAGTTGGTAACTTTCCAAGTGGGGCGGAAGAGAAGTTAGGAATAAAATTTCTAGAGTAATCGAATTGAACTTTACTAAATTCGTTACCTTTGCTTTTGGTAGATGATCCTTCGGTGTTGAGACTTACCTTGCTCAACACCTTCGACACCAAAAGATCCACTAGGTCGTCATTGTAATCAAAATTTCCCTTACCTTTGTCTTCTTTGGCCTTTCTTCTTGATTCTTCTTCTTCGGCCTTTTTCTTAGCATCTTCCTCTTTCATTTTGAGGAACATCTTCTCGGCAATCTTCATGGCAAGGTCAAGGACCTTGGGGTCCACTTCCTCACCGGAAGATGTGATGGGGATATCCTCGAGGATAGGATCCACATGGTCTCGTTGAGTGGACATGATCATTTCCTCACGCGGTTAAGCGTAAAACGAGGTACGATGCTCTGATACCAATTGAAAGTAGCCTAGAGGGGGGGGGGGGGGGGGTGAATAGGCTAATCTGAAACTTTTCACAACAAACTTCGAAAGATTGTTAAATACACAGTTCGACTGGTGCAGGCCGGTTCAACAGCTACGTGCGCAAGTTGAACCACTCTGAACCAATCCAACTTTTTATAAACTTTTAGACTAAAATCTACTCGAAAAAGTATTTGCGAGTTCTTGTGAGAAGTAAGGTATAGCTAAGTTAGAATGAAAAGATGAATATGTAAAGGCTATTTCACTTCTAGATAAACTCTACGGAAAAATCTTTATGTCAATCTTGCAAGAAAAGATATCTTAAGTTAAAGACAAGCAAAAACACAAGACACAATATTTAATCCGAGGTTCGGCCACACCACAGAGGTGTCCTACTCCCCGTTGAGGAGCCCACAAAGGGCCGGGTCTTTTTCAACCCTAATCCTCCAAAAGCCGACCACAAAGGTCAAGGCAATCTCTTCTTATCTCAGCTCAAAGAGCGGGTGATACAAACTTCTTGGGGTCGTCCACAAATTTGGAGACTCCCAAGCAACCTCAAAAGATCTTGAAACCTAGGGTTTCAAGAACACCAAGAAAGCACAAGAGGGGTTTGCACAAGCTCAAGTCTTTGTAAAAAGAGATGGGAGAGGAAAGCCAAATCGTGAGCACAAGCACAAACCTCACACCCAAGAGATCCTCCAACAAGGTTGAATCTTGAGGAAGATTTAAGTGTGAGAGATATGGGAGAAATGAGTGCTTTGTCTCAAGTTAGGTGAGCAATAAATGTGTAAGTGTACAGCAGCATTGAAGAAGGGAGAGAGAGGGTTCTATTTATAGTCACGGCTCAAAAACTAGCCGTTTGACCAGAAACCTCGCAGAAAACCGGTTGAGCCGCCCCCTAGGGCGGTTGAACCGCCCCCTGACAGGTCAGCAGACTGTCTGCCAGTCTGACTGCGAGACTGACTGGCAGACTGACCTGCAGGCGGGTTAGATAGGTCAGGACCGGTTGAACCACCCCCTGACAACCCTGGTGACCTAACTGCCAGTCTGACTGGCAGACTGCAGATCAGAAGTCAGAGGGGTCAGAGACCAGTTGAGCTGCCCCCCAGGACCAGTTCAGCTGGTCTAGACCAGAGAGTTTTGGAGAGAAAACCCCAGCTCAGCTGCCCGGGGGCAAGTTCAGCTGGTGTATGGTCAAAGAGGTCCACAGCTGAAGTTGAAGTTCAGCTGGAGTTGAAAGCTCAACTCAGCTGAAGTCCAACTCAGCTAAAAAGCTCAGCTGCAGCTGAAGAAGCTTAACACATCTGAAGTTAAGTTCAGCTGGAAAGCTCAGCTGCAGTTGAAGAAGTTCAGCTGCTTTTCAGCAAGAACACTCTAGGTTTCTCAACCCTAACCATGGTCAACCAAATAATGTTAAAGCGATTTTTTTGGTTTTCAAAAATAGCTTTTGAATTTGGGGACTTGAGCATATAGCAAACACCTATACCTGTGCGGAAAGGAATAAGGAAGAATTACATCATGCAACACAAGATTTTACATAAAATTTTATATGCCCGTTGCATGAAGTCCTTGGTGCTTCCTTAAGTTGCTGTTTCTTTCTAATCATACATTGAGAACAAAAGCTGTTAGTACCCTTATTTGTTTTGTCATTAAATCACCAAAACCCTCATTTGGGGTTGATTGCACTTACAGTAGAATTGAACTACTTTTCATAAGGTAAGTGCAAAGGTTGCTTGGAATTAAACCAATATATTATTTCTACTAGATATGCATGGATTGTTTTCTTCTTATTTAAAATTTTGGACCATGATTGTGGGGGACGGATATCCCCCGGGTCCACTGAAAGGGTGACAGACCTCACGAAAGGCCCGTGGACCCAACAATTCGCAAGGTCATTCCTTCGTGGGTCTGAGGAAGAACGTCTAGTGAAGCAGTTTGACACAAGGTCGGATCGGCGCAGGCCCAGACGGCCTGACGGGTTTGAATTGCGACCACAACAGAGACCCGACTTCCCCGCGCAGGGGCCTCTTACGACGGAACAAGGTAGGGGAAGGCCGGCTGGATTATAGGAAGATAAACCCAGTCGGTTTACTATTATTTAGGCTCGCATTGTTATCATATCCACATGTAACGCCCCACGGTCAAGTATATAAGGGCTAGGAGGCACCCCCTCAAAAGCATCTCTCATTACTTAGCCCTCCACATGTTTCTCTACGTCCATACACCAGAGAGCTCCCTTGTAATCCTCCATATAAAGTACTCACGCCGGGACGTAGGGTGTTACACATCTCAAAGCGGCCCGAACCTATACAAAACTGTCCACTGTCTCTCATGCATCCCGCGCGAACCATCGAGCTACAGTCGGTAACACCGTCCTACTCCAAAAATCACCTCGAGGGGCAACCCCGGGCGCGCGGTCGGACCCAAAACACCGACAGCTAGCACGCTAGGTAGGGGGTGTGTCACTGATCCAAGCTAGCTCAATGGCCGTCACATTCTAGCACAAGTTTGTCCTCTGCCCCGAGTTTGTGTTCTGCTTCGGGACCATCTCGTCCGTAGCAGATGAAGAAGGAACTCTACATCGCATCGCAGATCCGCCGGAAAGAAAATTTTCCTCAAAAATCTCCGGGAAAGTCGGAACGAAACAGGAAAAAGCGCAACCTCCAGTGCTCCGAGCAAAGACCACCTTCAGCAAGCTAGGAGCCGAGGGCCCGTCAACCCGGAGAACTCCGTTGTCCACCTCTCCGACGAAAGCATGGACACGAATCACAAGGAAAAAGGAAGCGAATGAGGTAAAGGATTGTCGAACCGCCCTTTTAGTACCCCCCCGTCCTCAAAGGAGAACAGAAAGAGGCTCGTCACAACGTCAGCTCCATTCTACCCCGACGTCCTCTTCATCGGGAGAGTGGAGTCGCCCCTGGTCTCCGACGACGAACCAACCGCGCCCGGGGAAGAACCTCCTCAGCGGGAATCCCGCCGACGAAGGAACCGACACCGAAACATTCGATGACATCACGAGGCCGGAGAGCGGGACCCAGCGCAGCCCGTGTCACGAGACGAGGTCTCGGAGATAGGAGAAACTCCAGAAGAACGGGTCTTCAGAGAAAGGAGGAATTCCCGACGACGTGACCGTCGGCAAGCTCAAGAGCAGGCTGAACAGGAAGCGAGGCAACGTCGATAAAATCCACTTTTCGGACGCAACCTAAACCCCGACTTCACCTGATCCATGAACACACCGAGCGAAGTTGGTGGGGTATTGGCTCGGATAGCCGATGGCCTCCCCCGGACTCCAGACGCCGAGGGCTATCGGCGGCTGTTCACTCGGGCAGCTAACCACCTTCTACTTCTCGCTCATCTGCCGAGCGACCTATGACATGCCATCAACAGTCGGCAAGACGCGCGGAGCTCCATCAACGCCTCACGTGAATGATGACATGAGAACGAGATCCGGCGCCGGGAAGAATATGATCGGGATCACGACGTTCCTGCGTGGTGTAACACCCCTGGTGTTACTGCAACTAAAACTTGAGCATGGCATCATAAACATTGGCATTGCATATGCCCTAAACCCTAAAGTGAATTTACTAGGTAAAAAAATTTTCAAACAAGTTGTATGGTTATAGCATTTTGCAAATAGAACCCTGGATAGGGAGCTTAACCCTAAATAGGGATTATAGGGGGTAAAACTTAACCAAATTGAGAAAACCTCAAAGCTTTAGGGAAATAGTCATAAAATATTCCCAAAAATGAACTTGAATCCCATTTATACCCCTGAGATATCCAAAAACCCCATTTGAACCCTAGAAAACCCTAAGTTCAAACCCTAAGGGCCTATGTGCAAAAACTGTGCACATTTGGACTAAAGTGTAAAAACTACTATGTTTAATCATATAAAGTCACATGGTTCACATTTGGGAAGATTTACAAGCCAAACCCTGAGTTTTGGATTGATTTGCAAAAAGGACCCCAATTGAGAATTTACTCTAAGTCTGAATTTCAGATTTGTGGGCTCAACTTTTGAGCCTTGTAACTTTCAAATACTAGGGTTTTTGCCCTAGGTTACCATATCAAAGTTGAAGACCAATCATAGGAGAACAACTTTGCTTAAGAATGTGAGCTCAGTTGTTAAGAATAAATTGAAGATAATTAAGCCTAAAGTTTGGCTGTCAGGTTGGTTCCATTCTGAAATTCAGATTTCCAGTGTAACAGAGCCAGCTTTGGGTGTGAATTCAACCTTGATCTAGTGCTCAAATGAGTTCAATCCCTATAGTCGAATTATTGCTGGTTTGTAGCTCTACAATTTTGCTGTGAGCTTGGGATGAGTTGTCATTGGGAATTGGGAGTAAATCATGCTCCAAGTCGCTCTGTCAGTTCATCTGATGAGAGATTGCCATGGTACAGTGTACTCTGTAGATCAGAATGCCAGCACAGCAAGTCTCACCGCCGATGACTCCCTCCGCCGTGATTCGTGTCACCGGCATTAGGATTCGTGTCTGTGCGGATGGATAGCAGCATGGGGTAAGGGGATCCTCGCCGCTGGTGACCTGGAAGCCACTCCGGCTAGCCGTAATCCCTCTCCCCTTGCTCACCGCCCTTGGATAAAGGTTCTCACCGCCGTCAAGCCTTCGCCGTTGTCCACCGCGTGTCTCAGACTGTCTACCGCATCACCGTGACTCACCCTTGCTCTCTGTCGATCACCGGAATAATCGCCACGACGGTTGACACGAGTTCACTTGCACCAGTAACCTTTCCCTCTCCGGCCGCCACCGTGCCATCTTCAATTCAAGCGCCACCGCCCCTGGGATCTATAAATTGAGCCCGCAGCGAGCTTTGCAACATCATCACCCAACCAGCCACCGCGTATCGCTAGCAATCATTCGCTAGAGCTCGCGAATTTTGAATTCGCCCCAAATCAGTTCTCCGCCACCCGAAAACCAACCTCATCGCGGCCAGCCCTCCACAGGTCTGCCCATACCCTTTTTGTTCCTGTTCTAGCATCTGTGCATGCTGGTGATGCTTGTTGACCCATGTAATTGAACTAGGAACCCTCTGGTCGCCGGGAACACGACGGTTTAGCCGTAATGCTCACGGTCACCGTGGCCAGAGCAAACCACTTGATCATCAGTGAAATTAAGTTGGGGAAAAGGTTTGGGATGAGTCTAATTCTATGTTTGACACTCCGGAACCCTAGTCGTTGCCCCATCCGGCCGGTACAGGTGCTCGCCGGAGTTTCCCTGCGCTTGACGCCGTCGGGGACCTTCCCCTACGAAGGATTAGAAACTAGAGGGTGTTTCTGTAATCTGTCAGCGACACAGCGTAATAGTAATAGAACCCAGTTTAGGTTAGCCAAAACCCCAGGGCCCTTTCTGTAAATATGCCAGCGCGGGCGCGGGCGCGCGCGCTTTCCCCTCTGGACTGGGCCGCCTGGTTTGATTTCAGCCCAACACTGTTCAGACTTTCTTCTTTTCTTTTTCTATCCAGCTTTAGAAATATGTAGAAAATTGTAGAAAAATCCTAAAATTGTGAAACCAATTTTCCTAGACTTCTTATTTTCCATAGTATTTAATAAAAATAGTTTCTTGATTTTTAGATTAAATAAGGAATTTTAAGGCATTTAAACTAGTTTAAGCCATTAGTTCTGGATTTTTAGAAAACATATGGTAATTCCAAAAATGTCCAAACTTTTTATATGAGTTCTATACATTATTTAGAAGCCTTGGGTAGAGTTTGGGTTGATTTGGACCTTGTTTGATAACTAGAACCCAAACCCCCTTGCCCTATGAACTCCTTTACTGACTCCGGAAACCCTAAGTTCTCGGAGTTCCGTGAAGGAAAATTGTATTCAAGACCTTAGATAATAAATTCTTATTATCTTTGCACTCTCATGAGCATTACATGGCATTCATTCTTATATACATATATGTATGATCATGTTTAGAAAACGAAGAAGAGATCGAAGTGACCAAAGAGAAGACACCACCACCTTTGGAATCTCAGGCAGGGACTTGTCTCTATTTTGACATCTGCGGGCCTGAGCCTGACTCACCTACTAACGAAGCCAAGCCCCGGTGCATTTGCCACCTTCCTTGATGTTTTAAAATCTTTCTCACTTGCTTGTTGCATTAAGTAATAGGAGTTGGTTGCTAAACCATTCCTGCATTATCTTCCTTGATCTTGATTACCTTCCATGATACCCTGTTTTACAAAAGGTTTTTACTCTGCTTAGTATTGCCTTAGCAAAAACAAAAGGTTTTGTTTTACAAAATATGATTGGCAAAGTGGGTGGGATGTTTTTGAAAATAAAACTTGATGGTGGATCCATCAGGGCCTTGATGGGTTCAACATCGGAAAAGATGTACCTCTTCCAGGTACCAAGTTTTTGGGTTTAAATGATTAAGCTGAGACCGGGCGGGTGACTTGCACGAGAAGAAAGTCTCGGTGTAGTGTCTCCGTCTGAGTCGATTAAGGACCGTGTCGATGTAGGCCTGCTGACCGAGGACCCTTTAACTGGTCACATGCCTCGTCATGGGTAAGCCTTGCCTCGGGAATACTAAGGCCAGAATAAGATAACACGAAATGGGCGTGGAGCGATGGCGAGAGTAGCGTGTACCCTCCGTAGCAAGAGGCTGGACGGTGGTGTATATGTGCTCTCGGTTTGCGTGAACCTGATCTGGTCTTAAGAACCCCGGTGGTGGGTTGACATATGCAAGGGTTAAGTGCTACATATGTCGTGTGATTGGAGATCCTCAGCTGAGTATAATCGATTCGAATCGCCGTACCTCCGCGGTTATGGAGACTTGGTCACTGACTTATACGAAGAATTCCACTAAAGATGAAGGGATTGATGAGAAACTGGCTAGTGCAGGACAAGTGTTTGAGCTAGGGTAGAAAGAACTCTAGATGCAGGTAAGTTTACCTAACCTGAAAATAAAATTTGATTTTCAAGGATCCACTCTTAGTAAGCATTTAAGCAAAACAGAGTCTTTAATCTTGAGATACCTTACCTTGACTCCCTTGTAACCAGCATACCCTTGAGAGTCTTTTCTTTAGTAGGGTAAGACTTGCTGAGTAATTCCATACTCAGGGTTTATTCCCTCGTTGTTTTTAGGTGAGGAAGCAGCAAATTTTTGTTGCTTTTGTACCAAGGTGGTTCCAAAGGAAGAAAAACAAGAGTGAAGCTGCGGGAGGACATGGTCCTCCATAAAAACTTTTGTGTAAAAACTTATCCGGAGGAGTTTTTGCCTCCCTTGGTATTGTAATAATACTACTCAGCACTCGTTTTATAACTCTGGTCTGTAATAAGTAACCTGATCTTACTTTTTAAATAAATGTAAGTTTATGTAATCACTTCCGCATGTCTATATCTCCGATGTTCTGTAATGTCTGCAAGACGGGTGAAACGTTCCTGGAAGGTAAGAAAGAAGATACTGAACTTGTCGAGTGATTCAGGAACATCTACAGGGTTGTCTGATGTCTGTTGGACAAGGACAACTGTAGGTGGGCCTAATGACTTGGGAGGTTCCGTCACAGCTGGTATCGGAGCGAAGCCCTTCTTTGCAGATATTATGAGGCATTTTCAAAAGGATTTTCTAAAAACTCACCTAGAAAGATTTCTTCCATTCTTATCCCTCATATCTGAAGAATCTATATGAAAGACCAGATAGGAGGAGTGCAATGTATAGGAGGTATGAATCAACTAAGGTTGGTTCTGTAATTATACATGCATCATGCTAAGAACCATACTTATAAAATTCTCCCCCTAAAGAAATGCCGCCGCGCACGAGGAAGACCACACGTAAGTCAACTGGCCCAATTGGAGTACCTCGTCATCAACTTGCCCCACGAGATGAGGATAGTAGTAGCGGAAGCAACGATCCGATTGGGGATCTCGAATCCCGAGTAAATCAGCTTCAAACGGAACTGCAACGCAGGACCAGCATATGGGTCGCGGATGGCGACAGAATAAACGAATTAAGAGGTTACATCCGCCGTCTGCAGGATCAGCTTGCTGATCGGGATTTAGCGCTCGATTGGGCGGTACAGTCTCGTTCAGTGGCTTGGGCTAAGGAAGCAAAGGCTCGAGCTCGAGTCGAAGAACTTAGCGCTGCCATTGACAATCTGCAGGCGTATTGCAATACCCTACATGAGGAAGTCCATGTACTGCATTCGCAACTACACCCTAGTGCACCTACGGATCCTGTCGGGTCGGAAGCCGGACCCTCGCACGTTGCGGGAGAAGCACTTGGTGGTGAGCTAGACCTTTTTAAGCCCCCTCCTTCTATGAGGCTGGTCGATGAATGGTCTCCCACACCGACAACGAGGCTGCCAGGAGCAACCAAAAGCAGGAGTAGTGGTGCAGTAGTAGGAATAGAAGTAGTGTATTGTAGGTTGTACTATTGTATAATAGGTAGTGCTATTGTATACTGGGTAATGTATCCTGTTGTAAAAAAATCGAGTCTGTAACATTACTCTTTTTGGTAATGTAAATTGGATGGTTTTGTCTTTGGCATATTATATTTGCTTTCAAATGTTTGTTGCCACAGATGCCGTCCAAGACCCGATCACAGGATGCAGCTGGAACCTCCAGTGGGAGGGAGTCTACCCCAAATCCACCTCCTATCCCTCCCACACTTGCCGAGGCAATTGCCGCCTTAGTGAACGCGACCGCGGATAATACCCGTTTTCTGAGAGAGATGGCGGGTCAACAGTTTCAGCAACAAGGCGGGCAGGGTTATCAACAGGGCCCCCGCGAAACTTCTTACTTGGACTTCTCAGAGACACGTCCACCCCTGTTTGTTAAAGCCGAAGACCCGTTAGAAGCCGACGAATGGATTCGGGTTATTGAGAAAAAAATTCGAACTTCTGCGCTGTTCGGAGACCCAGAAGCCTTTATTCGCAGCCCAGCAACTGCGCGGCCCTGCCAGCACCTGGTGGGGAAATTTCGTGGCCGTTCAACCGGCCAATCATCAGGTGACATGGGAGGAATTCAAGGTGGCCTTTCGCGAGCATTATATACCCGAAGGTGTTCTTCACATGAAGTAAGAAGAATTTATGAAACTGAAGCAAGGCGGGGATACTGTTAATCAGTATCTCAATAAGTTCAATCATTTGTCGCAATATGCAATCGATCAAGTGAACACTGATCTGAAAAAGAAGAATTGTTTTATGAGAGGTTTAAATGATCGACTACAAAGAAAGATGGCAACCTGCATAGATCTTACTTATGGAAGAGCTGTTAGTACAACATTGGCAGTAGAAGCGAAGTATGCAGGTGTCGGAAAATCCAAGGGATTTGGAGGTGACAGGCCTAGTCAGGGCCCGATGAAAAGGCAACAGTTTGTTCTTCGGCCTTCCAACCAGAATCGCTCTCGTGCACCCTCCTTCCCTTTTCAGCAGCCAATAATTATCCGTCCCAATAGTGCCCCCACTGCCCCAAGTCAGCTGGGTGCCCCAGGCACTCGATTCCCTGCTCTGCCCAGCTCGTTGACTGGATATTTCAATTGTGGCAAATCTGGACATTTCATCAAGGATTGCCCTTATCCAAAACAAAACCAGTCAAATAATCAGCAAGGATCTGGGAATTCATCTCAAGTCAAGGGAAATACTTCAGGCAAAAATACCAAGAAGACGGGACGCATATATTATACACAAGTGGCCACTACACCGGACAGGGAGCCGGTAATGATGGGTACGTTCCTTGTGGCCAATCATCCCGCAGTTATTCTCTTAGATTCTGGTGCTTTGCATACATTTATCAGCAAGAAATTTGTGGAGCAACATTGCATTTCATGCCATGAATCAAAAGACGGGTTTAAAATTCACTCACCTGGGGGACAAATATTTACTAGAGAAGTGGCCTATCAAGTGCCCGTAACATTGGCCGGATGGGACTTTCCTACTAATATGATCGTTCTGAAAGGCCAAGACATAGATGTCATTTTGGGTATGAATTGGTTGGCCAAGCATAAAGCAACCCTCAACACTGATCAAAGAACTATCAGGTTGAGTCATAATCAAGAAGAAATTCTTTTGCCTATCCCCATTCCAACCCAAGCTACTGGCAGAGTTTATGAAGCCATTATACCAGAAATCAAGGATATTCCGGTAGTATGCGAGTTTCCCGATGTCTTTCCAGAGGATTTGCCTGGATTGCCACCTGAAAGGGATGTAGAGTTTGTAATTGAGCTGAAGCCCGGTATGGCTCCCATTTCTCGAAGATCGTACCGTGTGCCTCCGAATGAGTTGGCAGAATTGAAGATTCAATTACAAGATCTAGTTGAGAAAGGATTCATCCGGCCAAGCTCGTCGCCATGGGGTTGTCCAGCCATATTCGTCAAAAAGAAGGATCAAACTTTACGGATGTGTGTGGATTATCGACCCCTGAATGAGGTCACTATCAAGAACAAGTACCCTCTTCCGAGGATTGATATTTTATTTGATCAACTGACCGGAGCGAGGGTATTCTCCAAGATTGATCTCAGATCGGGCTATCATCAGATCCGTATTCGGCCCGAGGATATACCAAAGACCGCGTTCACTATGCGGTATGGATTATTTGAATACCTGGTAATGTCTTTCGGATTGACAAATGCTCCTGCCCACTTCACGTATTTGATGAACTCGGTGTTCATGCCCGAGTTGGACAAGTTTGTGGTGGTCTTCATTGATGATATTCTAATATATTCCAAGAATGAAGAGGAGCACGCCCAACATTTACGGATCGTGTTAACGCGCCTGAGGGAACATCAGTTATATGCCAAGTTCAGCAAATGCGCATTTTGGCTGGAGGAAATTCAGTTTCTGGGACATGTTCTATCTGCCAGGGGGATTGCGGTAGATCCCAGCAAAGTCAAGGACATTTTGGAGTGGAAACCCCCAACCACTGTTCATCAAGTCCGAAGTTTCCTTGGACTGGCGGGATATTACCGCAGATTCATACCATATTTTTCTAAGCTTGTGAAGCCAATCACAAGTTTATTGAAGAATGATATTAAATTCAATTGGTCTTCCCAGTGTAATGAAGCTTTTGAGCAATTGAAAACATTATTAACCACTGCTCCGGTATTGGCTCAACCGGATATCACTAAGCCCTTTGATGTGTATTGTGATGCATCAGGCAGTGGGCTCGGCTGTGTATTAATGCAAGAAGGCCGAGTAATTGCATATGCTTCAAGGCAGTTGCGCCGACATGAGGAGCATTACCCAACTCATGATCTGGAGCTAGCTGTTGTGGTTCATGCCCTGAAGATTTGGCGTCATTATCTGCTGGGTAATATCTGTCACATTTATACAGATCATAAAAGCTTGAAGTATATCTTCACCCAGACAGAATTGAATATGAGACAAAGGCGATGGCTTGAGCTTATTAAGGATTATGAACTAGAAATTCATTATCACCCAAGCAAGGCCAATGTTGTGGCAGATGCACTTAGTCGTAAGGTTTCCTGTCACTGTCTTACGGTGAAGACCTCTGACAATACATTATGTCAGGAGATGGAGAAGCTAAACCTGGGAATAGTCCAACAAGGAACCCTAAGTCAGCTAAAGCTTGAGTCAGTCCTCTTGCAAAGGATAATTGATGCTCAAAGGGATAATGAGGGTATGAAACACATTTGTGAGAAGATAAGGGCTGGAAAAGCCCAATGTTTCAAAGAAGATGATCAAGGCATTGTATGGTTTAATAACCGCATAGTGGTGCCGAAGAATGAAAAGGTCCGCCAGCAAATTCTCGATGAAGCACATCTTAGTCGCTATTATATTCATCCTGGAAGCACTAAGATGTACCAAGACTTGAAACAACATTATTGGTGGACGAAAATGAAAATCGAGATTGCACGCTATGTGGCTAGATGTGACACCTGCAGACGTGTCAAGGCCATACACTTGAAAGCTGCCGGTCCATTACAGTCTTTACCAATACCAACATGGAAATGGGAAGACATAAGTATGGACTTTATTGTGGGATTGCCCAGGACCGCAAAGGGGTATGACTCTATCTGGGTTATTATTGATCGGCTTACGAAAATTGCTCATTTTCTACCCGTCAAGACAGTGCACCCAGTTGCTGTTTATGCCCAATTGTATATTGCTCGTATTCTCAGTTTGCACGGGATTCCGAAGACTATAGTGTCGGATCGTGGACCTCAATTCGTATCCAAATTCTGGGAAGAACTTCATAAGTCCCTGGGTACCAAATTGCTCCACAGTTCGGCCTATAATCCACAAACAAGTGGGCAGACTGAGAGGGTTAATCAAATACTTGAAGATATGCTGCGGGGATGTGTTCTGGACTTCTCGCAAAAATGGCATGAATGCTTGCCTTTAGCGGAGTTTTCATATAATAATAGCTATCAAGAAAGTATCAAGATGGCACCTTTCGAAGCTTTATATGGACGACGATGTCGTACTTCGCTAAATTGGTCTGAACCTAGTGAAAGATACTTCTTCAGGCCTGATATGGTGAAAGAGACCGAAGAAAAGGTTCAGAAAATAATTCATAATATGAAGAAAGCCCAAGCTCGTCAGAAGAGTTATGCAGACAAACGGCGAATGCCCTTGTATTTTCTTAAAGGGGACTATGTTTACCTGAAGGTTTCACCAATGAAGGGTGTATCGCGTTTTGGGATAAAAGGGAAGCTTGCACCCAGGTACATTGGTCCATTCCCTATACTTGAGCAATGTGGACCAGTGGCGTACCGACTTCAACTACCCGAAACTTTGTCTGCTGTACATAATGTGTTCCACGTGTCCCAATTGAAGAAATGTCTTCGGGTTCCCGATCGAACCATTGAAGTGACAGATGTTGTCCTTGAACCAGACTTGACATATTCCGAACATCCCATTCGGGTCTTGGATCAAAAGGACAGGGTTACCCGAAGAAAGACTCTCAAGTTCTACAAAATACAGTGGAACCAACATTCTGAAGATGAGGCTACATGGGAAACTCAAGACTTTTTAGATAAGAATTTCCCAGGCTTTTTAGCCTCATGTAATTTGTAAAGTGTGTTTTGTAAGGTGTGTTTAGTTGTTGTAATAAAGAGTGAACCCCACACCACCCCCTGCCTTGTACCAGAAATAAGGAAATAAAAATGTGACACATTTCCTTTTCCATTACTCACCCTAGGACTTTTAATCTCGGGACGAGATTCTTTTATAGGGGGTAAAACTTAACCAAATTGAGAAAACCTCAAAGCTTTAGGGAAATAGTCATAAAATATTCCCAAAAATGAACTTGAATTCCATTTATACCCCTGAGATATCCAAAAACCCCATTTGAACCCTAGAAAACCCTAAGTTCAAACCCTAGGGGCCTATGTGCAAAAATTGTGCACATTTGGACTAAAGTGTAAAAACTACTATGTTTAATCATATAAAGTCACATGGTTCACATTTGGGAAGATTTACAAGCCAAACCCTGAGTCTTGGATTGATTTGCAAAAAGGACCACAATTGAGAATTTACTCTAAGTCTGAATTTCAGATTTGTGGGCTAAACTTTTGAGCCTTGTAACTTTCAAATACTAGGGTTTTTGCCCTAGGTTATCATATCAAAGTTGAAGACCAATCATAGGAGAACAACTTTTCTTAAGAATGTGAGCTCAGTTGTTAAGAATAAATTGAAGATAATTAAGTCTAAAGTTTGGCTGTCAGGCTGGTTCCATTCTGAAATTCAGATTTCCAGTGTAACAGAGCCAACTTTGGGTGTGAATTCAACCTTGATCTAGTGCTCAAATGAGTTCAATCCCTATAGTCAAATTATTGCTGGTTTGTAGCTCTACAATTTTGCTGCAGAGCTTGGGATGAGTTGTCAATGGGAATTGGGAGTAAATCATGCTCCAAGTCGCTCTGTCAGTTCATCTGATGAGAGATTGCCATGGTACAGTGTACTCTGCAGATCAGAATGCCAACACAGCAAGTCTCACCGCCGACGACTCCCTCCACTGTGATTCGTGTCACCGGCATCAGGATTCATGTCTGTGCGGATGGATAGCAGCACGGGGTAAGGGGATCCTTGCCGCCGGTGACCTGGAAGCCACTCCGGCTAGCCGCAATCCCTCTCCCCTTGCTCACCGCCCTTGGATAAAGGTTCTCACCGCCGTCAAGCCTTCGCCGTTGTCTGCCGCGTGTCTCAGGCTGTCTACCGCATCACCATGACTCACCCTTGCTCTCCGTCGATCACCGGAATAATCGCCACGACGGTTGACACGAGTTCACTTGCACCAGTAACCTTTCCCTCTCCGGCCGCCACTGCGCCATCTTCAATTCAAGCGCCACCGCCCCTGGGATCTATAAATTGAGCCTGCAGCGAGCTTCGCAACATCATCACCCACCCAGCCACCGCGTATCGCTAGCAATCATTCGCCAGAGCTCGCGAATTTTGAATTCGCCCCAAATCAGTTCTCCGCCACCCGAAAACCAACCTCATCGCGGCCAGCCCTCCACAGGTCTGCTCATACCCTTTTTGTTCCTGTTCTAGCATCTGTGCATGCTGGTGATGCTCGTCGACCCACGTAATTGAACTAGGAACCCTCTAGTCGCCGGGAACACGACGGTTTAGCCGTAATGCTCACGGTCACCGTGGCCAGAGCAAACCACTTGATCATCAGTGAAATTAAGTTGGGGAAAAGGTTTGGGATGAGTCTAATTCCTTGTCTGACACTCGGGAACCCTAGTCGTTGCCCCATCCGGCCGGTACAGGTGCTCGCCGGAGTTTCCCTGCGCTCGACGCCGTCGGGGACCTTCCCGTGCGAAGGATTAGAAACTAGAGGACGTTTCTGTAATCTTTCAACGACTGGGCCGCCTGGTTTGATTTCAGCCCAACACTGTTCAAACTTTCTTCTTTTCTTTTTCTGTCCAGCTTTAGAAATATGTAGAAAATTGTAGAAAAATCCTAAAATTGTGAAACCAAATTTCCTAGACTTCTTATTTTCCATAGTATTTAATAAAAATAGTTTCTTGATTTTTAGATTAAATAAGGAATTTTAAGGCATTTAAACTAGTTTAAGCCATTAGTTCTGGATTTTTAGAAAACATATGGTAATTCCCAAAATGTCCAAACTTTTTATATGAGTTCTATACATTATTTAGAAGCCTTGGGTAGAGTTTGGGTTGATTTGGACCTTGTTTGATAACTAGAACCCAAAACCCCCCTGCCCTATGAACTCCTTTACTGACTCCGAAAACCCTAAGTTCTCGGAGTTCCATGAAGGAAAATTGTATTCAAGACCTTAGATAATAAATTCTTATTATCTTTGCACTCTCATGAGAATTACATGGCATTCATTCTTATATACATATATGTATGGTCATGTTTAGAAAACGAAGAAGAGATCGAAGTGACCAAAGAGAAGACACCACTACCTTTGGAATCTCAGGCAGGGACTTGTCTCTATTTTGACATCTGCGGGCCTGAGCCTGGCTCACCTACTAACGAAAGCAAGCCCCGGTGCATTTGCCACCTTCCTTGATGTTTTAAAATCTTTCTCACTTGCTTGTTGCATTAAGTAATAGGAGTTGGTTGCTAAACCATTCCTGCATTATCTTCCTTGATCTTGATTACCTTCCTTGATACCCTGTTTTACAAAAGGTTTTTACTATGCTTAGTATTGCCTTAGCAAAAACAAAAGGTTTTGTTTTACAAAAGATGATTGGCAAAGTGGGTGGGATGTTTCGAAAATAAAACTTGATGGTGGATCCATCAGGGCCTTGATGGGTTCAACATCGGAAAAGATGTACCTCTGCCAGGTACCAAGTTTTTGGGTTTAAATGATTAAGCTGAGACCGGGCGGGTGACTTGCACGAGAAGAAAGTCTCGGTGTAGTGTCTCCGTCTGAGTCGATTAAGGACCGTGTCGATGTAGGCCTGCTGATCGAGGACCCCTTAACTGGTCACATGCCTCGTCATGGGTAAGCCTTGCCTCGGGAAGACTAAGGCCAGAATAAGATAACACGAAATGGGCATGGAGCGGTGGCGAGAGTAGCGTGTACCCTCTGTAGCAAGAGGCTGGACGGTGGTGTATCTGTGCTCTCGGTTTGCGTGAACCTGATCTGGTCTTAAGAACCCCGGTGGCGGGTTGACATATGCAAGGGTTAAGTGCTACATATGTCGTGTGATTGGAGATCCTCAGCTGAGTATAATCGATTCGGATCGCCGTACCTCCGCGGTTATGGAGACTTGGTCACTGACTTATACGTAGAATTCCACTAAAGATGAAGGGATTGATGAGAAACTGGCTAGTGCAGGACAAGTGTTTGAGCTAGGGTAGAAAGAACTCTAGATGCAGGTAAGTTTACCTAACCTGAAAATAAAATTAGATTTTCAAGGATCCACTCTTAGTAAGCATTTATGCAAAACAGAGTCTTTAATCTTGAGATACCTTACCTTGACTCCCTTGTAACCAGCATACCCTTGAGAGTCTTTTCTTTAGTCGGGTAAGACTTGCTGAGTAATTCCATACTCAGGGTTTATTCCCTCGTTGTTTTTAGGTGAGGAAGCAGCAAATTTTTGTTGCTTTTGTACCAAGGTGGTTCCAAAGGAAGAAAAACAAGAGTGAAGCTGCGGGAGGACATGGTCCTCCATAAAAACTTTTGTGTAAAAACTTATCGGGAGGAGTTTTTGCCTCCCTTGGTATTGTAATAATACTACTCAGCACTCGTTTTATAACTCTGGTTTGTAATAAGTAACCTAATCTTACTTTTTAAATAAATGTAAGTTTATGTAATCACTTCCGCATGTCTATATCTCCGATGTTCTGTAATGTCTGCAAGACGGGTGAAACGTTCCTGGAAGGTAAGAAAGAAGATACCGAACTTGTCGAGTGATTCAGGAACATCTACAGGGTTGTCTGATGTCTGTTGGACAAGGACAAATGTAGGTGGGCCTAATGACTTGGGAGGTTCCGTCACACGTGGAGTCAGGCCACCAGAGTTGAATCGGCAACGGCTTCGACTGGTGGCACAGCCTGGGGACGGTCGAGGCGCCACGACAACAACTCCCCTCCTCGGGACAGACATCCTCATCGATGATAGGAGGACACATGTGGAGTATCGGCACTCACTCCGTGCCTTAGGGCCATTCAATGGCCCCCAATCTTCAAAGTCTCCAACGTCGACAAGTACGAGCTTAAGCAGGATCCGGGAGGCTGGCTGGCCGTCTACACCACCACCGCTCGAGCTGCTGGGGCAACCAAAGACATGATGACCGCGTACTTGCCTATCGTTCTCGGGCAGGATGCATTGCAATGGCTGCGACACCTACCTCGACACTGCATCGACGACTGTGGCGATTTCAGTCGGCGTTTCACTGCCAACTTCCAATCTCTCTCCGACAAACCGGCGCAGCCATGGGACCTCAAATCCATCAAGCGCCGAGGGGATGTGACCCTCTGGTCATATCTCAAAAGATTTCAGACCATGAGGAATCGTATCCCCGAGGTCGCAGAAGCAGCAGTGATCGAAGACTTCTACCGGGGATCTAATGACTCGGCCTTCGTCTGCGCCATACTGCAGAAGGCACCAACTACCTCCAAGCACCTGTTCCAGGAAGCCGACCTCTACATCACCACCGACGAATGAGCTCAAGACCTCATCGGAGGAACAAAGCCTACGCCGGCGGCACCGCGACACGACACAAACCAATAACCCGACAAACGTTTGGAAAAGAGGCCCCGTGAAGAAGTCCATGCCGTCGGACCGCTCGCCTCTCGCGCCCGAGGAGGACCTCGTGGAGGCGAACGCACGCTGGACGACATCCTCGACGCCCAGTGCCCGTACCATAAGGACATGCACCACACCCTCCGGAACTGCAGAGACTTCAAGCATTCCGTTGGGAACGGCCGACCCTTCCAACCTCTACCTCCTCCCCTGCCACGAGGAGGACCTGGAGAACCTCGACAGCCCCAACAACAGGAGGAAAGGGGAGGTGGAGCCTTCCCTCGTGTCGACAGAGAAGTCAACGTCATCTTCGGCGGACATGGGTCGCAAGAAAGTAAAAGGCAACAAAAGCTCAACGACCGTCAGATATTGGTGGCAACAACTGATCCTCCCGCCCCGTATCGATGGTCCGAACACCCGATCACCTTCACCCGGGTTGATCAGTGGCTCAACTTCGACCACCCGGGCAAGTACCCGCTCCTCGTCGATCCGGTGATCCGAGAGAGCAGGGTAAAGAAGGTATTAGTGGACGGAGGAAGCAGCATCAACGTCACCTTCCCCCGAACGCTTCAAGGCTTGGGGGTTCCCCTCAAAGAGCTCCATGAGTCGGACACTCCTTTCTTCGGCATCGTGCCGACTGAAGGAGAATATCCACTGGGACACATCTACATGCATGTCACCTTCGGAACTCCGAAAAACTACAGAACCAAGTTCCTGAGATTCGAGGTGGCAAACTTCGACTGCGGGTACAATGTCATCATCGGCAGGCCAGGATTGGCAAAGTTCATGGCCATTCCACACTATACGTACATGATATTGAAGATGCCAGGACCACAAGGAATCATAATTGTGCGCGCTGACTTCCAAGGCACCGCGGAATGTTTCCGAGTGGCCATTCAGGTAGCCCTCACCACCAAACCATCGGCGACTTCTTCTACGCAGGTGATCTCAAAGCCTGAGGAAGACCTCGTGGTACCCGCAAATGAAGCTCAAGCCGTGACCTCTATGCGGCCGACCGAAGAAACCAAGAGAATCAACCTCAGGTTCATCGATGAGCGCAAGACGGCCATCATCAGTTCTAGCCTGGATGACAAATAGGAAAGCGCGCTCGCCCGGTTCCTGCAAGATATCCGAGACGTATTCGCATGGCAACATGTGGATATGCCAGGAGTCCCGAGAGAACTGGCCGAGCACAAATTGAAAGTTTACCCCCAAGCGAGGCCGATCCGACAAAAATTACGTCGCTTCACGCCTGACAAGAGAGAAGCCATTCGAGCAGAGTTGGCTCGCTTGGTCGCGGCCGGATTCATTAGAAAAGTATTACACCCTGAGTGGTTAGCGAATCTTGTTCTTGTACTCAAAAAGAATAAAGTGGATTGGCGCATGTGCGTCGATTATACGGATCTCAACAAGCACTATCCAAAGGATCCCTTCGGACTCCCTAGAATAGACCAGGTGGTAGACTCGACCGCCGGATGCTCTATGCTATCTTTCTTGGATTGCTACTCTGGGTATCATCAGATCAGCCTGGCAAAAGAAGACAAAGAAAAAACAGCATTCATCACCCCGTTCGGAGCCTTCTGCTATACCTCCATGCCGTTCGGCCTCAAAAACGCTGAAGCGACTTACCAGAGGGCTATTCAGACATGCTTAGTCGACCACTGGGGCAAGCGTGTGGAAGCTTATGTGGATGATGTGGTGATCAAGACAGAAAACTCTGAAAATTTCATTGAAGATTTACAGCTGGTCTTCAACAGTCTACGACGATATCGATGGAAACTTAATCCCGAAAAATGTGTCTTCGGAGTACCAGCAGGAAAATTGCTCGGGTTTATTGTCAGCCACCGGGGAATTGAGGCCAATCCAGAAAAGATCGAGGCTATCATGAGAATGGAAGCACCACGATCATAGAAGAAAGTACAAAGACTTACCGGATGCATGGCAGCCCTAAGCAGATTCATATCAAGGCTGGGAGAAAAAGGCTTACCGTTCTATAAATTGCTTAAGAAGGTAGACAAATTCCAGTGGACTTCAGAGGCTCAGGAAGCTCTAGATGCACTGAAGAAATTCCTGACAACACCACCAGTGCTAAAACCGCCGCGCCGAGCCACGCCAAATCAACCGGCTGAAGATCTATTGTTATACATCTCTTGCACGACTCACGTGGTGAGCACCGCGTTAGTAGTCGAGCGAGCGGAAGAGGGACACACGTACCCAGTGCAACATCTTGTCTATTTCTTCAGCGAAGTCCTGGGTCCCTCGAAGAAGAAATACCCTCAAGTTCAGAAACTATTGTATGCAGTACTTCTAACTGCACGCAAGCTCCGTCACTACTTCGACGATCACAAAGTCATAGTAGTCACTGGATTTCCAATAGGGGATATTCTCCACAATAAAGAAGCCATCGGAAGAATAGCCAAGTGGGCCTGTGAACTGGGAGCTCATGACATTGAGTTTCGACCTTGCACCACAATCAAGACTCAAGCACTAGTTGACTTTGTATCAGAATGGACCGAGCAACAAGTGCCCAATAACCCAGAAACCATAGAAGTATGGCGAATGTATTTTGATGGCTCGTTAAAGCTACAAGGGCAGGTGCAGGGATCCTTTTCATTGCACCTAGAAGTGAACAACTCAAATATGCTCTTCAATTGCTATTCCCAGCGTCCAACAATGCAGCAGAATATGAAGCTTTGATTCATGGGCTGAACATTGCCATATCACTGGGCATCAAGAGACTGATGGTATATGGGGATTCTCTGGTGGTTATAAGTCAGATAAATAAAGAATGGGACTGCTCGAATGATTCCATGGGAAAATACTGCATGACCGTCCGAAAGCTTGAAGACAAGTTTGAAGGTTTGGAATTTCATCATGTGGAGAGAGACTGCAACGCGGCAGCCGATGCATTGTCCAAACTAGGATCCAGTCGGACTCAGGTCCCGCCTGGAGTTTTTGTCCAAGAAGTACTGCACCCGAGCATTTCACTAGATCGGGTAGAAGAATGCAATATTCTGAGCCAATCAGAGTTAGATCCTGATGACTGGAGGGAGCCGATCATCAAGTACATAAAGAATGAGGAAGAGCCAGATGACAAAAATGCAGCAGAGCGCATCACTATGCAGTCAGCTCATTATACTCTCATTGGGGAAACACTATATAGAAGAGGTGCATCAGGAGTCCTCATGAAATGCATTCTTTCGACTACAGGGAAGCAATTGCTAGATGAGGTCCATGCTGGGCAATGCGGGATACACGCAGCATCAAGGACTCTGGTTGGGAAGGTCTTCAGGTCTGGTTTCTACTGGCCAACGACAAAGAATGATGCAGCCGGGTTAGTCCAGAGGTGTGAAGCCTGTCAGTACTTGTCAAATGAGCAGCATCTACCAGCACAGCGACTGCAAACCATACCTGTAACCTGGCCGTTCGCGTGCTGGGGACTGGATATGATTGGACCCTTCAAGAAAGCTCAAGAAGGATACACTCATGTACTAATTGCTATCGACAAATTCACTAAGTGGATAGAGTTCAAGCCAATTGCTTCTCTAACTTCAGCTAAGGCAGTGGAATTCATACAAGACATAATATTCAGGTTTGGGGTACCAAATAGTATCATAACCGACCTAGGATCCAATTTTACAAGCTCAGAGTTCTTCAATTTCTGCGAACAAAGAAGCATTCAGATCAAATATGCCTCGGTGGTGCACCCAAGAGCCAACGGGCAAGTAGAAAGAGCCAACGAGATGATATTGGAAGCATTCAGAAAGAAAGTCTTCGACAAGAATGAAAAGTTCGCAGGAAAGTGGATCAGAGAGTTGCCGTATGTGGTCTGGAGCCTAAGAACCCAACCCAGCCGAGCTTTGCATGGAAACACTCCCTTCTTCATGGTCTATGGTTCAGAGGCAGTGCTACCTGCTGATCTCAAGTTTGGGGCACCAAGATTGATCTTCGAAAACATAGCTGAAGCTGAAACTACTAGGCTGGAGGATGTTGATATACTAGAAGAGGAACGGTTGAATACGGTGATTCAGTCAGCCCGATGCCAGCAAACTCTGAGGCGCTATCACGATAAGACCGTACAACATCGATCCTTCGCAGTGGGAGAACTCGTCCTCCGCCGAATTCTAACGGGGGAGGGACGACACAAGTTATCACCACTATGGGAAGGGCCATTCATGGTAGCAGAAGTCACTAGGCCTGGATCGTATCGTCTTACTCAAATGGATGGCACGGAAATTGGGAACTCATGGAATATAGAACATCTCAGGAAGTTTTACCCCTAGCTAGATTTCAAAAGCTATGGGGACAGCCTTGTATTATGTAAATTGGGAAGTAGATCTTCAATAAAAAGACTTTGTTCTCAAAGGCACTCCAATTGTTTACTGCTAACCTGCATGCTTACTTAACTCAGGGTGACCACTATACCCTACTAACGGAGCAATCGACTTAAGTCGGCAACGACTTAAGGCGGTGTGACATGCTCACGCTTACTTAACTTAGGGTGACCACTATACCCTACTAACGGAGCAATCGACTTAAGTCGGCAACGACTTATGGCGGTGTGACATGCTCACACTTACTTAACTCAGGGTGACCACTATACCCTACTAATGGAGCAATCGACTTAAGTCAAGCAACGACTTAAGGCGGTGTGACATGCTCACACTTACTTAACTCAGGGTGACCACTATACCCTACTAACGGAGCAATCGACTTAAGTCGGCAACGACTTAAGGCGGTGTGACATGCTCACGCGTAACTCAGGGTGACCACTATACCCTACTAACCGAGCAGTAGGTTTAAGTCGGTAGCGACTTAAATCGGCACGGCGTGCTCACGATTACTCGATCCAACACAAGCACGTTTATGATTACCCATCTTAGGGCGATCTCTATGCCTCGTGAAATAAGAAGAGATTTCAAAATCATCATACCGCATTTACTTCTGCAATTGTAACTACTGCTAAATTCTAACAACAGGAAAATAATAATGGCATCCAGTACTGAAAACGTTTTCTGACAAAACATTCGAGCACACTAACCACGAACACAAGACATTCAATGTTTCTACTTGGTAATGTTTTTCTCAGGAGCGACTGATGAAGAGGGGCGACTTGAAGAATCTGGAGCAGCATTCACGTCTGCAACTATGTCGTCAGGAACAATCACACCGGGTCTCCTCATCAAGATTCGCCTCGCGCGAATGGCTTTGTCCATAGCCCTATCACGCTAGGCCCTCAAAATAGCAGAAGCATCTTCAACAGTCTTAACAGCCAGTCGAGCAGCCTCTAGCTCCTGGATGACTGACCTCTTGGAAGTGCGCAGATCCTTGACGATAGAATCTTTGCTCGATACCAACTGCCTAAGACAAATCATATCATCCAGAGACTCTTGGAGCCTGTAACGATGATTATCCAAGTCCTCCATGGTGAAACGATGGCTCCTTTCCAAGATAGTCAAAGAGTTGCTGACATCGCGATACAACCTGTCGAGGTTGTCACGAGAAGTTGCAAGGGCACGTTTTTCCTCCTACAGACAAGAATCAGTTCTCCAACGTCAAGCAAGCATTAAGAACACAGCCAAGAAAGTCAAGTAAAGCTTAAGTCACTGGCCACCTTTTCAGAGCCAAGCTGAGCATTGAGAGTGGAATTCAGCATGTTGGCATTGGTCAGAGAAGCAGAAACCCGGACCAAGTCCGTCTGACCTTGAGAATATTTCTCTTCAAGATCAGAGTACCGCCGGGCCATATCTAGCAAGAAACGGTCAAACAAGGATATTCAGTCAAAAAGCAGATCAATCAAGCAGCCAATGAGGAAACAAAGGGTACTAACCATCATTCACCATCTACAATTCAGATACTCGCTGATGAAGTAGCACAGGATTCCAATGTGTTAGAGACAGAGCTCTTTCTGGAACAGAGGCACCCAACGATCTCAGCTGACCAGCCATCTCGTCAACCAACGCCTGACATTAAAAATAAACGAGTATAAGAACAGTATTTCACGCAGAGTATAGTCAGGTCAGGAAAAACCAAATTACCTGGAGATTGGAGAAGAAAGAAGGAACCCCCAAATCATGGGAATTCAGTTGATGACTTGATGAAGGATTACCAACCAAAGCAAGCGTCACCAGCAGAAATCAAAACTCTGTCATCAAGTGCATCAGCCTCTAAGGCGACCTCCTGACCCGAAGCTGGTGCTGCTGCCATGCAACCAGAATGTGGAGGAGAAGACCCGACATGAACATCCATGGAAGTGTGAGAAGGAGAACCCGCTCGGACACCCTCGGGGCTGGGTCATAGCTCGCGCTGCCCACCTGAGCCGGATCATCACCGGCAACACCGTCGGAGGCTGGGTAAACACAAGCGCCATCCTTGGGGACCGAGTTATCTGTATCAGCCACCTCTAAGGCTGAAGGATTTTCAACCACCTCCATGGGAACAGAGCAATCCAGATCAGCCGCTTGGCTCTTAAAACCACGCTCCAAGGTCGATGAGGCACGAGATGCTGCTTGGGATAACTCTAACCCGACAGCAGGTACATCAGCACAAACTTCCATCGTTCCATCATCTGCCGACTCTGACAACAGATCTTCAGGGACCATATCTTCGAGAGTCTGATCAAAATTTGTTAGAGACAATTCTTGCAGACCAACGAGAGCAGACAAAGCTGGAGAAGGAATACCACTACTCTCTCCACTGACTATATAGCACCGACTGTTCTTCCGAATTAAGGGGATTTCCTCCTCCTCCTCCTCATCCTCATCAATATTACATACAGTATACCCATTGGGGTCAGCATCATCAAGGTTACACCCATTGGGGTCAGCATCATCAAGGTTACACCCATTGGGGTCAGCATCATCAAGGTCACATCCATTGGGGTCAACATCATCAAGGTCACACCCATTGGGTTCAGCTTCAGTAAAAGTCAGTACTGGCACTTCCCCGGCAGCAGGAGCAGAAGGGCCGGCATCCTGATTCAAGCATGACACTCGCTGAAGCCGTCTCTTTTTCTTTTTCTTCCCCTCAGCAGGAGAAGTTGGATGATTGTTTCGGCGAGGACGCTTCGGGCGAATACTGTCAAATCTTTGAATGTCCAAAGCTTTTCCAGACTCCGGGATGGATGCTACAGCTAGTGTTTCAGCAGGGACCGAATCAGAGGAATCCTCAGCCAACATGTCCAGCATGGTACTTATTTCTACATCGCTCGAATTTAAAGGCATCTCAAAATGAACTTGCTTCTCATCATTGGGGATTTCACCTAGCGAAGCAACCAAAGCCTCAACCTCTTCGGGAGAGGGTCGCACTCTAAGGCCCAAACCACTGTCACCGGCAGGAGGATTTGACACAAAACTGACGAAAGCCTTGGAAGGAGGCAGATTCCATGCTGAATATGCAACAGGAGCACCGATATTCGACACCTTGCCTCTACGAATCATTTCAAGCCGACTTACCAGATGCACAACAGGAATCCTTCTGTTGGTAACCCGAGTCGAGTCAATGGTGCCACGATACAATTAAGCTAGATACGCTCTATCTTTCAGTGGCTGAATGTTCTTAAAAACAAAATCAGCGACCACAGCCTCGGCAGTCAGACCCTTCTCTTTCAACAATCCAACCTCGGCAAGCAGAACCTTGGCCTCAGCTATCTCCAAGTCTGTGGGGGATTCAGTCCAACTTGGAGCGCGAACATCCGACTGTCTCCCTGACCGAGGAGGGAGGGAATTCCCGTGATTCTCCACGATAAACCATTCTAGGCGCCATCCTTTGATGTTGTCCTTGAGCGGGATGTCGAGATACTCGGTTTTCCTCCCACGGCACGTCTCCAAACTCGCACCCCCCACGAGCTGGTGCTGTCCCCCGGCCATCCCAGGCCGATAGTGATACAAGTATTTCCACAAGCCAAAATGTGGCAGAATACCAAGGTAGGCTTCACACAAATGAACAAAAACGCAAACTTGCAGAATAGAATTGGGATTCAGATGGGTCAGATTCAAATGATAGAAATCAAGGAGACCGTGGAAGAAAGGAGAAATAGGAAGAGCAAGACCGCGGATGAGGAAAGGAATATAGATAATAGACTCATGGGTGTCCTCTGTCGGAACAGTGACCCCACGGCAGATCCGCCAAGAACACAGTTCCTTTGGAGGAAGAACCCCAACGGAGACAAGGTAAAGAAGGTCAGACTCAGAAACAACAGACATGTGGTTACCTGCGAAAGGCAACTGGCTGTTGGGATTGATGGGAGGAATGGTTGCGGCAGATGAACTCTGAGTCTTCCGCTTGGGCGCCATCTCAATCTTGTTGGCAAGCGGAACGGAAATGATATTGCAAGAAAGCAGAGAAGGTCTGGACGCAGAAAAGCAAGACTAGGGCTCAGAATACAGAGGCATGCGACGGTGCAGTACAAATGGGGTTTTTCCCGGGCTAGATGCCATCTCTAAAAAGTGCCCAGTCATCACCTGGCAGTTATTTCTAAAACACCGACGTGCCATGTCATCGCTCGGCCATTATTTCCAAAACGACCGACGCGACCCAATATAGCTCAGCTGTTATTCCTAAAAACGCTAACCAGTTTTCAATCGGTTCTTTGTTTCCAAAATGGCCGACGTGGCCCGTTATCACTCGGCTGTTATCTCTAAAACGCCGACGTCACCAGTAACTGCTCAGTCGTTATTTCTAAAACGCCGATGTAGCCCGTTATCACTCGGCTGTTATTTCTAAGCCGCCGACATCACCAGTAGTCATTCGGCCGTTGTTCCTAAAGTGATGATGTGGCTCCAAAGGACCTGGCTGTTACCTCTAAAACGCCGACGTCGCAAAAAAGGAAAAACTGCTCGGTTACCACCTCTAAAAATACTAACAGTAAATCAGCCGTTTTTTCTCTACGAATATGCACGCAAATTTAAAGATGTGGCTCGACGATTCTAAAATAGATTACTCAAGCATTACATCCAGGAACAACGACTACATTAAGCATAAAAACGATCGACCGATCGACGGGAAGAGAAGCGACGAGAAAGCAAAGGAACGCACACAGAATGGGGCGAAATCTTCTTCATTATAAAGGGAGGGGAAGTATTACCAAATTTAAAAAACCAACTCATTATGAGTCGGATTTCTTCCCACTGTTCTATACTACTAATTACTACTACATTACATTTCGCTACACTATACTACTAACTACTACTACATTATTTCACTAATACTACTTCTACTATTACCTACCTATACTAATATTTAAACCAGTGGCGCTTAGCCACTGGCCTTGTTGCTGTCGCTGCCGCTGCCATCGCCGCCGTCGCCCTTGCCGCTGTCGCTGCCGTTGCCTCCGTCGCCCTTGCCCTTGCCGTCACCTTCGCCGTCGCCATTGCCGTCGCCCCCGCTGTCGTCGTCGCCCTCGCCATCGCCACCACCGCCGCCCTCCTCGAATGAGTCCGAGGAGTTCTCCTCATCCGAGGAGACCTCCGACTCATCCGAGCCCTCGAGCTCGGCGCGCTCGACGGCCCGGATGTAGGACCACACCTCCGCGGCGATCCTCTGGGAGTCGTCTGAGTCATCAGACGACATCAGGAGAGAGGTAGGGGTCGGCGATCCCTCGGTCCCGGAAGAGAACTCCTCCTCCGAGTACTCTGAGTCACCAAAGTCCTCCGAGGGAGGAGTTGGCTTGCGTTTCTGTTTATCACCGGAATGGTGCGAGGAACTCCCACCTTTTTTGCTCTTGCCCATGGTGGAGTAGAAGGGAAGTGAAGAGAGTAAGCAGCAAGCGGCAGAAAGAGATGTGAAGATGCCGGAGAAGCAAGCACACTATTTATAGAAGAAGAAGGCAACCGCTCACCTCCTACCGCGGCCACTAAACAGTCGCAAAAATTCAATATGCAATTCAAACCGTCTGGAAACACGTCAGGCGGCTAGCGCCGTTCTACGTAACACGACATCCATTGGGACTTCAGTCAACTGCTTGGGCGATATGATTACACTGCAGTCACGTCAAGTTACTACTCAGAAGCAGTTTGCTAAACGCTCAGCGCACCAAGCCATCCCATGCCCACACCCATTGGGAGGGGGACGTTCAGGAATTTTCAGTAAATTTTCCCAAGCAGTCACATCCATACAGTATACGCAATGAATACCTTAAGACAGAAGGAAGATATCAACAGAGATCAAAGAGAAGCCAAATATAGCCGATGAGGTACAAGTCTAATCAACAGAAGCATTGAAGCACGAAGTGATATGAAGACTAGCCAAAGGCCGTCTATCGAACGTCCAATCAGTCGCAGATCAAATAAATTGCAAGACCTAACAAGATATGGGCAGATCGCGTGCTCGATTTCAAAGACAAAAATGAATGCTGACCTCTAAAGCATAATGTTGATAATATAGTGCTGATCTCTAAAGCATTCGACAAAAGGAAAGGATGATTTCTGAAAAACAACATAAGGTGAAGACCTTTGAGTGGATTATTTTCAAAAAATCCACTCGAAGCTCGGAGGCTACACCCATTGGGTGCACCTTCGGTGCACCCAATGAATCATCAACCCCAAGAGACAGAATGCTGATTTCTAAAGCATAAGACGAAGCTGAGACAAGGCTGACTTCTAAAAAGCACGAGTGGAAGATAAAAGTGATTCCTGAGAAGACTTGAAATGAAGACCTTCGAGAGGATTATTTACAAAAATCCACTCAAAGGTGCACCCAATGAATTTTGAAGCGCTAAAAGAGCAAAATGTTGACCTCTAAAGCATAAAACCGAGACAGAACACCGAATTTTAAGGATTAAATAGCAGAGGAAGACAATAAAAGATCATTTTTACCAGGTCACTCAGAGTTCAGAAGCAGTGGCCAGACAGACTCATTTTCAAGGCATTCATTATCAAAATCAAAAAACCGCAAGCTGGACCTAAGATCTTTGGGCCGGTTATTTCAAAATCAACCCAAAGATCGGGGGCTTGTGGAGGACGGATATCCCCCGGGTCCACTGAAAGGGTGAAAGACCTCACGAAAGGCCCATGGACCCAACAATTCGCAAGGTCATTCCTTCGTGGGCCTGAGGAAGAACGTCTAGTGAAGCAGTTTGACACAAGGTTGGATCGGCGCAGGCCCAGACGGCCCGACGGGTTTGAATTGCGACAACAACAGAGACCCGACTTCCTCGCGCAGGGGCCTCATATGACGGAACAAGGCAGGGGAAGGTCGGCTAGATTATAAGAAGATAAACCCAGTCGGTTTACTATTATTTAGGCTCGCATTGTTATCATATCCACATGTAACGCCCCATGGTCAAGTATATAAGGCCTAGGAGGCACCCCCTCAAAAGCATCAATCATTACTTAGCCCTGCACCCGTTTCTCTACGTCCATACACCAGAGAGCTCCCTTGTAATCCTCCATATAAAGTACTCATGCCAGGATGTAGGGTGTTACGCATCTCAAAGCGGCCCGAACCTGTACAAAACTGTCCACTGTCTCTCGTGCATCCTGCGCGAACCATCGAACTACAATCGGTAACACCGTCCTACTCCAAAAAGCACCTCGAGGGGCAACCGCGGGTGCGCAGTCGGACCCAAAACACCGACAACGATTGCACCATGAGTTTTGTTTTTGTAAATTCTTTTCAAAATCCTTTTTGCAAATAGTCAAAGGTATATGAATAAGATTGAAAGAAGCATTTTCAAAATTTGAAATTTTCTCCCCCTGTTTCAAATGCTTTTCCTTAAACTTCAACAAAACTCCCCCTCAATGAAATTCTCCTCTTAGTGTTCAAGAGGGTTTTACAAATTTTTGAAGATACTTTCTCCCCTTTTGAAAACACATTAAGATATCAATTTGAAAACTTTATTTTTAAAATTCGTAGGTGCTTAAAATTCGTAGGTGGTGCGGTCCTTTTGCTTTGGGCTAATATTTTCTCCCCCTTTGGCATGAATCGCCAAAAACAGATACTTGTGAGTGAAATATAATTGTCACACCCGGTTTTAGAAGGCAAACCGAATGCGAACTATGTACGTGCCAGGATCAGCAATTCACGTACACAGCAGTTACATAACTGGACATCATCACACAGTGCTCAAATAATAACATAAAAGGGGAATAATAGTCGATTACATCATATGTCTGAGACATACACATAGTCTTTACAATAATCAAAGTGCGGAAAAGAAACGTAGATACACGCGGCCTTCACAGACAGCCGACTGGGGGTTGCCGCTAACCCACGCCTAAAACTCGTCGTAATCTTGGAACTCCTAGAAGTCTCCTTCCACGACTTTGTCTTCTCCTGAGCAGTGGTTGCAATGCTGACTACCTGGGGATGGGGGGTTTGGTGTGTAGAGCAAGGGTGAGTACACATCAACATACACAACAAGTATCCTGTTTGGCTATAGTGGACTAACTTTATGTGGGGAGTAAGTCAAGCAATTGCTTTTAGTTGGTCAGATTATTATTACTAGTAGAGAGAGCCAGGTTTTAGAATTAACCCACGTTATTAACCCAAATGTACCCTTTTCAAATGGAAAGAATACCACTTACCATTACCATAGTCAATACCAAAACCAACATTCTCATCACCACCTGTAATCCGAACATCTCTGATCAAGTACCACTAATCAATGGAGCTCCCTGGGCCGCTCATAACCGCGAGCACGGCTGATATATCAGTTTTCAAACACTCTGCAGAGGTTGCACACTTTACCCACAAGCCGTGATTCCCTTTCTGCCCGAAGATCATGACTCTCCATTGATCACTACCAAGGTGATCCAGCAGGGTATCACTATGTAGCCTTTACAAAGATTCCCCGGGGCTGTAGCCGCCTGTTAGGTTTCCTAAATGTACCGCACTCCTCCCCAAGGGGCGAACCAACCTTGGCAGAGCGAGCCGCATACACCGAGCCCCATTAACGGCACGACGGTGAAGCGAACTACATCCCGGTTCCTCTAATTATTCAGCTAAGGGCGTCCCACTCCACCCTCATGGTTGCACTGTTTTCCCGGGCGGTCATCCAACGAACAGGTCCTTACGGAGAGGCACTCGAGAAACCGCTCGAATCCCCTTAAATGCCACAAGTATATCATCATAAATAAGAAGGAAAACAACGTATCATAGATAAATCTCAACATGTTCATTGATTAATCTTAAGCACTAGCATAAAGCTAAATCAGAATAATCCGACCCAAATAGATAAGCAAGGACGTGGATAACAAAAGCTAGTCAATCCTTAGGTATAAACTGTGTAATTGCGGAAAGTGAATTTATAGAATGTATATGACATAGATAGGTCAAGGGACACTTGCCTCCACCAACCAGCTGCTGCTCAGGGTCTTCTCCTGCGAGTTCTTCGGACTCCTCCAACTGACCGTTATCCATACGAGTTCAAACATACATTCCACACTTTAATACAAAAGAACAGTACACCATACAATGGAATGCAATAGTCAAACACACGTTCAACGCAGGGCTCACAATTACGGTTAAGCGAGAAAGAGGAAATAACGGTCGAGTCTACGATCAAGAAGCGATCACGTTACACAATTATAAATTAAACTACTCGTTTAAACAGAAGGGTATTAATTTGGCCACTGCGTTTAGCATAAAGTAAGGTCATGTTCCACATTTAATCATTATAAGCAGATAAAGGTGAATTAAAGGAGATGGTCGCACGGCGAGACGCGCGACGCAACATTTAAATTGAATTAAGAAATAAACGATTCGTCGCGCGACAGAGCGCGCAACGAGACTCTTGCATTAATTATGAATAAACGTTAAGCGTTGCGCGACGAAGTGCACGACGGCTTACGTCAACTGAACTGAATTTAAAATGAATTGTCGCGCGACGAAGTGCACGACACAGCACCTTAATAAATATGAATTTAAAATGAATCGTCGCGCGACGAAGCGCACGACACAACACACTAATAAAGACGATTTTAAAATAAATCGTCGCGCGACGAAACGCGTGACGCAGCACATTAATAAAGACGGATTTAGAATGACTCGTCGCGCAACGAAGCGCGCGACGTAGCACCTTAACTAAACTAAAATTAAAATGGATTAAGACGAGAGTTGAACGCAGCATGACTATGGTCGCACGCGCGAGAGCACGCTGCGCGTGCCGAGGGCACGCGAGCCGTGCAGGCGCGCGGGGCACAAGGCCGTCGGGGCACGGGCGCGGGCAGGGGCGCGCAAGGGCGCGGTTGGGGGCACGGCCAGGGGTGCGGCTGGGACGCGGGGCTGTGGTGCGGGGTCGGGGGCGCGGGGCCGGGGCGCGAGGTTGGGGCGCGGGGCTCGCCGGGGAGGGCACGCGGCGGGCGCGCGGCGCGGCGGGCAGGGGCACGCGAGCAGGGGCCACGCAGGGAGGAAGAAAGGGAGGGGGATGGAGAGAGAGAGGGAGAGGGAGAGGGAGAGGGGGAGGGGAAGCTCACCTCGGGGATCAAAACTCCGGCGATCACCGTCTCCAAACCCTTGGGCACCACGGGGAGAGGGAGAGAGATGGGAGAGAGAGAGAGGTTGTTGCGCGGGAGAAATCAAATGAGAGAATGAGACCAGGGGGAGGGGGGCGCGCGCATGGGGAGGGCAGGGGGCGCCAGCGGCGCGTGGGCCGAGCTGGGCCGGGCCGGGCTAGGCCGCACCGCGGGTTAAAATCCCGCGGCATGCACAACCACAGATCGGAAGATCGACCCGTGAGCAAAAATCCCGAAACGAAACTACGCAACACACACGATCAAGCACGAAATCAGACGAAGAAATATGATTTCGCATGATGCAACACTCATGTCAACTTAGGTTTTGTTTATCCACAACATGGACACCGGTCACTATACTGCTTTGAAATTAGGGATGAAGGAGCGAAACGGGAAGAGAAAAGAGAGTAACGCCTGAATTTGGTGAGTAAAAAGAAGAAAAAAATTCTACCCCCAAATTCAGGGCGTTACAAACTTATCCCCCTTAAAAGAATCTCGCCCTCAAGATTCAAGGTTGGCCAGCAAAGAGTTCAGGGTACTTGGCCATCAGATCATCTTCATGCTCCCAGGTTGCTTCTACCTCAGAGTGGTGACTCCATCTGACTTTGCACATTCTGATTGTTTTCCTCCGGGTGACTCTGTTTGCCGACTCAAGAATCTGCGCTGGCTTCTCTATGTAGGTCAAGTCCTCCTGGACCTCCAGACCTTCCACTGGCAACTGCTCTTCTGGCACACGCAAACACTTCTTCAACTGAGACACATGAAAGACATCATGCACAGCAGACAAATTTTCTGGCAGACTAAGCTAATAGGCCACTTCTCCACGCCTTACGAGAATCTGATACGGACCAATGTAGCGGGGTGCTAGCTTGCCTTTGACTCCGAATCTTCTGACTCCTCGGATAGGTGATACTTTCAAGTAGACAAAATCTCCCACTTCGAAACTCAGCTCTCTTCTTCTTGTGTCTGCATAACTTCGCTGCCTTGATTGTGCTATCTTCAGGTTCTCCCGAACCATCTTGATGTTCTCTTCAGCTTCGAGAAGAATGTCTGGCCCAAACACTTGCTTTTCTCCAGGCTGATCCCATTGCAACTGAGTTCTACAACTCCTTCCATAAAGCGCCTGAAATGGTGACATCTTCAAGCTGGCCTGGTAACTGTTGTTATAGGAGAACTCTACATAAGGTAACCTATTGTCCCATCCGGACTGATCTTGCAACGCACAGGCTCTCAACATATCTTTGAGGATTTGATTAGTTCTTTCAGTCTGATCGTCTGTCTGCGGATGGTAGGCTGAACTAAAATTCAGATGTGTACCCAAGGCTTCATGCAACTGCTGCCAGAAATGAGAGGTGAACTGTGTTCCTCTGTCTGACACTATCTTCTTTGGTACACCGTGAAGACAAACGATCCGAGACATGTACAGCTCTGCCAATACTGTACTGCTGTAGTTGGTCTTGACAGGTATGAAGTGGGCTGACTTGGTTAAACGGTCCACCACTACCCAAATGGAATCGTAGCCGGCTCGAGTGCGAGGCAATCTGACTATGAAGTCCATTCCAATTTCATCCCATTTCCACTGATGAATTTGCAACGGTTGCAACAACCTAGCTGGTCTCTGATACTCTGCCTTGATCCGTCGACAACTATCACACATAGCCACATGCTTTGCGATTTCCCTCTTCATTCCGTACCACCAGAATTTCTTCTTTAGATCTTGCTACATCTTCTCACTCCTAGGGTGTATAGAATAAGTTGTCTCATGAGCTTCCTTGAGGATCAACTCCCGAATAGACTGGACATTGGGAACACATAAACGGTCCTTGAACCATATCACACCTTCTGCATCTTCCCGAAAGTCTTTACCTCTGCCTCCTAGAATCAGTCGCCGGATTTCACTGATCTTCTCATCATTCTTCTGTGCTTCTTTGATTTCCCGCTCCAAGGTGGGCTCTAACTCAACTGTTACTCCTCGCATATTATTCAGAAATCCAAGACTCAACCTATCAAACTCTTTGGCCAACTCATAAGGCATCGGATGAGCGACCATCAGATTGACCTGACTCTTCCTGCTCAAAGCATCTGCCACTACGTTCGGTTTGCCTGGATGGTAATGAATCTCCAATTCATAGACTTTGATCAACTCTAACCATCTTTGCTGCCTCATATTCAGTTCTGACTGAGTGAATATGTACTTCAGACTCTTGTGGTCTGTGTAAACATCACACTTCTGCCCATATAGATAGTGCCTCCATGTCTTCAGTGCATGAACCACTGCTGCCAACTCTAGGTCATGGATTGGGTAATTCTTCTCATGAACCTTCAGCTGTCGGGATGAGTAAGCCACAACTCTTCCCTCCTGCATCAACGCGCATCCCAAACCAGTGTAACAGGCATCACAATACACCGAGAAAGGCTTGTGCACATCAGGCAAGACTAAGACAGACGTTGTAGTCAACATCTCTTTTAGCGCTTCAAAGGCTTCTTGGCATTTCTGGGTCCACTTGAACTCAACCTTATTGCCTAGCAAAGCTGTCATTGGTTTCACAATCTTCGAAAACCCTTCAATGAATCACCGATAATATCCGGCCATTCCAATAAAGCTTTTGATTCCTCGAGCATCTGTTGGCGCTTTCCAGTTCAGAATGTCTGCTACTTTCTTCGGATCCACAACCAATCCTTCTTTGTTGATTATTTGACCCAAGAATAGGACTTCATCAATCCAGAACTCGCACTTGCTCAACTTTGCATATAACTAGTGCTCTCGCAATCTCTGCAATACCATCCTCAAATGATCTGCATGCTCTTCTTCGCTTTGGGAATATATAAGAATGTCATTAATAAATACCACCACAAACTTGTCGAGATAATCCATGAATACACTGTTCATCAGATTCATGAAGAAGGCTGGTGCATTTATTAGGCCAAAAGACATCACAGTGAACTCATACAACCCATACTTGGTAATGAATGTCGTCTTTGGAATGTCTGAAGGTCGAATCCTGAGCTGGTGATAACCTGACCTCAGATCTATCTTTGAGAACACGCTGGCTCCTCTCAACTGGTCGAACAGATCTTCTATTCTGGGCAAAGGGTACTTGTTCTTGATTGTGACCTCATTCAGAGCTCGATAATTGATACACATCCTTCTAGTGCCATCTTTCTTCTCCACGAATAGGACAGGGGCGGCCCAAGGCGAGGTGCTTGGCCGGATGTAGCCTTTCTCTGACAGCTCATCAATCTGCTTCTTAAGCTCCACCAACTCTGGTCCGGATACTCTATAAGCTCTCTTAAAGATGGGGGCGGTGCCAGGAAGAAGTTCTATGGCAAATTCAACTTTCCGCTCTGGTGGCATCCTGGTAGGTCCTTTGCGAACACATCTGGGAATTCAGACACAACCTTGATGATCTCAAGTGGATCTGCTTCACTGCTATCAACGGCCATCTGATAACAACTTTCTTTCTTCAGCTCAGGCGGGACTAACTCGGTCACCACTTCCTCTCCTTGTGGGGACATCAACTTGATTGTCCTCTTATCACAACTGATAACTGCCTGATACTTATCGAACCAATTCATCCCTAGGATGACATCTATTCCCTGAGTACCCATTACTATGAGATTAGCGGGAAACGCTATCCCCCTGATTTCCGCACTTACATTCAAGGAAATGCTATCGACTCGAATTCTACCACCGGCTGAGTCAATTTGGATGGGGGTTGACATGGTAGTTATTGGAAGATTATGTGTTTCTGCCCATGATGCAGTAATGAATGAATGTGTTGCTCCAGTATCAAATAACACTTCTGCAATATGGGAGCCGACTGGAAACATACCTACTATCATGCGGGGTTTTCCTGAACTGCTTCAGCCTCCAAGTGGTTCAGTCTCCCATGGTTATAGCGTGGCTGAGAGCGGTTGCCTGCTCTAGGCTGGGGCACATTTTGCTTCGCTAGGGCACTGGGGCCTTACTGCTGCTGGGCTACCTTTTTTGGACACTGCATCACCCAATGGCCTTGCTCTCCACAATGGAAACATGCTCTGCTTCCGCCTTGAACTGATGCTGCTTGACTGCTCTGCTGGTTTGCTAGGGCAGGAAGACGAGGTGCCTGCTGATTCTGCCTTTGGAACTGGCCTCCTCCTAACTGATTGTTCTGGTGATTTTGATGCTGGTGCTGAGGGTACTGCCTCTAAAACTACTGATGCTGAGGTGGGCGCTGGTTCTGCTTGAACTGCTGAGGTGGATTGCCTGAGAAACAAGGGCAATTGTTACTCCCAGACTGAGGTCCACTGATCTTACGCTTACGATCCTCCATCTCTTTATGCTTCCTCTCTGTCATGATTGCTCTGTCAATCAGGTGCTGGAATGTTGGGAAGGTATGATTCATCAGCTGATACTGCAGAGGGTCGACCAAGCCTCTCAGGAAACGATACTGTCGCTTGGTGTCGGTGTTGACATCTTCAGTAGCATAGCGAGACAGTTGCAGAAACCTGTTTCAGTACTCACTAACAGACATTGACCCTTGCTTAAGTGCCAGGAACTCCTCTTTCTTTACTGTCATCAGACCAGCAGGAACATGGTACTGACGGAAGCTATCTCTGAATTCTTCCCAGGTGATGGCATCGGGGTTGGCATGGGTGGCGAGATAAGACACCCACCAGGACTAAGCTGCTCCTCTCAACAGACGGGGACCATACAGAACTTTCTCCCTGTCATCACACTGAGCGGTGTGCAACTCCCGCTCCACTGTGCGTAGCCAGTCTTCAGCATCCATGGGGTCAGAAGAGTGAGCAAACACCAGGGGATGATCTCTCATGAATTCAGCGCGCTTGTCCCTGGGCATCGGAGGCATCTGAGGCTGAGGTGGTGGCTGCTGCTGCTGCTGAATGGCGGCCAGAGTCTGGCCGATGGCCTGAACTGCCTGAGTCTGCATGAGGAACATCTGCTCGATGGTCATCGGGAGCGGGGGTGGCAGCTGCTGTTGCTGGGGTGCCTTATCCTGTGGGGCTGCATGCTCCTGCAGAGCACGCCTTCCTCCTCTGCGCCTGTTTTCTGACATCTGCAGAATGCAATCACACATCAGAACTGACCTTGCAAATCTTGCAGCATAAGAAAAGAATATAGAATTCTTCCACAACACTGAACAGATGAGCATCTTCGCTGATCTCCAACATTGACCAACACAGCTTCTCAGATAAAGAGGAAAGTAGAATAAAAAGGCTTCCCAACTAGATGACTAACTCTATTAACATTTAACAGGTAATCCAAGGTGCAGGGGATGCCCACACTCTGGTGATAGTCATTACAAAGATCCAACACCAACATTGCTCATCATAACAAGCATGAAAGCACAGGATAAGCAAACTATCATGTCTAACTAAGACTAACTAAGAGTAAAACTGAGGCTAAGACTAAGACTGAGACTAAGACTAAAACTTCTATATTAAGCATTCATTACAGGACCAAACACTGACGATCTATGGTTCTAAATTTATCTTGGTCCTGCAGTCGGGGTTGCCATAAGACTGGTGTCCACGCCAAGGTGAGCGATACGGGTGATGAGTCCCGACGGGAGTGGGGGAGCCATCCTCTAGGTGACGATGCTCCGCGCGCTTAGCCCGCAGCTGGGCGATCTCAGCACGAGCCCTACTCAGCTCGTCTAGCGCATGGTCCAGCTCCGTGTTTAGCACGGCGGCTAGGTTGACTATGCTGCTCAACCTAGGATTGTCCTCACCAACAGGTGAGACAATCACGCCTCCTGTGCTGCCAGATGGACGACAGGGGGTAGTACTTCAGGTTGAGACCATCGGCTACCCCGCCGAGCACTGAATAGTAGTGCGAAAGCGCATGCCATGCGGCATCTTGCATGGCCGCCTCAGCTGAGTCCCACTCAGAGATGGAACAGTGCTCTGAGCAGATCTCCGCACCCTGGAGACCATTCTCTAGACGGCGCACCAAGCAGGTCGCCTCCCAGCGGTCCAAGTAGACCCCGCGACTGTGCTGGAAGACCACATAGCGATACTCGATGGACCAAGTATGCCGGTCGAGTGCCTAGCGTAGCAGGGTGTCGAGCGCATCGTGGAAGTGACACCCGCGAGCAGCGTCACGAGTGATGGGTCGAGCAACCCATCCTTCCGGCTCGTGGTCGGCAGAAAGGTCGGTGCTGTGACTCGAGCTATCGTTGCCACCTCCATCGTCTAGGTCTCCTCCAGCAGCTACTCCAGGGGCTAGGGCGCTCAGTGGTGGTGCAGGGGGCGCCTCCAGTGGGAGCACAGGGGAGCAGCTCCTCACAGACTCTATCTCCTGCTGGAGCGAGAAAGAAGAACCCTGCTGCTCCAGCTCCTGTCGTCGACGCTCCTGCTCCTTGTGCAGGTGGTGGTGCAACCTCTCCAAGTAGCTAGACTGACCAGTCATCGGACGGCGAAGCAGACGCTCAGCGAGACGAGAGGGTAAAAAGGGGATGACAGACTTCCGGGCAGTGTGTCTAAGACGAGCCATCTACAAAAGACACCGTAAGCATAAGAGTGAGAACAGAACTAGTATGACCAGCAAGTAATAAACCATAAATGAAATGAGGAATTAGAGTAAACAAAAGGATTTTTAGCAAGGTATAATATATAGTAAAACATAGGATTGGTCGATATGACCAACTTTTGAAGGGATACAAAAGTCAAGGTGATAATAGGGGTCTATAATCCTTAGAACGACCATTCTACTCTATGTTAGCGGTCCTACAGTCAGCACGGCTTTAATACCACCTATGTCACACCCGGTTTTAGAAGGCAAACCGAATGCGAACCATGTACGTGCCAGGATCAGCAATTCATGTACACAACGGTTACATAACTGGACATCATCACACAGTGCTCAAATAATAACATAAAAGGGGAATAATAGTCGATTACATCATATGTCTGAGACATCCACAGTCTTTACAATAATCAAAGTGCAGAAAAGAAACGTAGATACACGCGACCTTCACAGGCAGCTGACTGGGGGTTGCCGCTAACCCACGCCTAGAACTCGTCGTAATCTTGGAACTCCTGGAAGTCTCCTTCCATGGCTTCGTCTTCTCCTGAGCAGTGGTTGCAATGCTGACAACCTGGGGATGGGGGGTTTGGTGTGTAGAGCAAGGGTGAGTACGCATCAACATACTCAGCAAGTATCCTGTTTGGCTGTAGTGGACTAGCTTTATGTGGGGGGTAAGTCAAGCAGTTGCTTTTAGTTGGTCAGATTATTATTACTAGTATAGAGAGCCAGGTTTTAGAATTAACCCACGTTATTAACCCAAATGTACCCTTTCCAAATAGAAAGAATACCACTTACCATTACCATAGTCAATACCAAAACCACCATTCTCATCACCACCTGTAATCCGAACATCTCTGATCAAGTACCACTAATCAATGGAGCTCCCTTGGCCGCTCATAACCGCGAGCACGACTGATATATCAGTTTTCAAACACTCTACAGAGGTTGCGCACTTTACCCAAGCCGTGATTCCCTTTCTGCCCGGAGATCATGACTCTCCATTGATCACAACCAAGGTGACCCAGCAGGGTATCACTATGTAGCCTTTACAAAGATTCCCCAGGACAATAGCCGCCCGTTAGGTTTCCTAAATGTACCGCACTCCTCCCCAAGGGGCGAACCAACCTTGGCAGAGCAAGCCGCATACACCGAGCCCCATTAACGGCACGACGGTGAATGGAACTACATCCTGGTTCCTCTAATTATTCAGCTAAGGGCGTCCCACTCTACCCTCATGGTTGCACTGTTTTCCCGGGCGGTCATCCAACGAACAGGTCCTTACGAAGAGGCACTCAAGAAACCGCTCGAGCCCCCTTAAATGCCACAAGTATATCATCATAAATAAGAAAGATTGTTTCATAGATAAATCTCATCATGTTCATTGATTAATGTTAAGCACTAGCATAAAGCTAAACCATAATAATCTAACCCAAATAGGTAAACAAGGACATGGATAACAAAATCTAGTCAATCCTTAGGTATAAACTGTGTAAATGCGGAAAGTGAATTAAGGAATGCTTAGGACATAAGTGGGTCGAGGGACACATGCCTCCACCAACCAGCTGCTGCTCAGGGTCTTCTCCTGCGAGTTCTTCGGACTCCTCCAACTGACCGTTATCCATACGAGTTCAAACATATATTCCACACTTTTAATACAAAAGAACAGTACACCATACAATGGAATGCAATAGTCAAACACACGTTCGACGCAGGGCTCGCAATTACGGTTAAGCGAGAAAGAGGAAATAACGGTCGAGTCTACGGTCGAGAACCTATCACGTTACACAATTATAAATTAAACTACTCGTTTAAACAGAAGGGTATTAATTTGGCCACTGCGTTTAGCATAAAGTAAGGCCATATTCCACATTTAATCATTATAAGCAGATAAAGGTGAATTAAAGGAGATGGTCGCACGGCGAGACGTGCGACGCAGCATTTAAATTGAATTAAGAAATAAACGATTCATCGTGCGACAGAGCGCGCAACGAGACTCCTGCATTAATTATGAATAAACGTTAAGCGTTGCGCGACGAAGCGCATGACGGCTTACGTCAACTGAACTGAATTTAAAACGAATCGTCGCGCGACGAAACGCGCGACACAGCACACTAATAAAGACGATTTTAAAATAAATCGTCACGCGATGAAACGTGTGACGCAGCACATTAATAAAGACAGATTTAGAATGACTCGTCGTGCGACGAAGCGCGCGACACAACACCTTAACTAAACTATAATTAAAATGGATTAAGACGAGAGTTGAACGCAGCACGACTATGGTCGCACGCGCGAGAGCATGCTGCACGTGCCGAGGGCACGCGAGCCGTGCAGGCGCGCAGGGCACAAGGCCACCGAGGCACGGGCACGGGCGCGGGCAGGGGCGCCCGAGGGCGCGGTCGGGGGCACGGCCAGGGGCGCGACCGAGGCGCGCGGCAAGGCGCGGCGGGGCACGGCCGAGGCACCGCAAGGCGCGGCCAGGCCGCGCGGCGGGGTGCGGTCGAGGGCGTGGCAGGGCGCGGCTAGGACGCGGGGCTGGGGTGCGGGGCGCGGCCGCCGGAGCGTGGGGCGCGGCCATCGGAGCGCGGGGCCGGGGCGAGGGGCCGGGGCGCGAGGCCGGGGCGCGGGGCTGGGGGCGCGAGGCCAGGGCGTGGGGCTCGCTGGGGAGGGCGCGCGACGCGGTGGGCTGGGGCGCGCGAGCAGGGGCCACGTAGGGAGGAAGAAAGGGAGGGGGAGGGAGAGAGAGAGGGAGAGGGGGAGGGGAAGATCACCTCAGGGATCAAAACTCCGGCAATCACCGTCTCCAAACCCTAGGGCACCACGGGGAGAGGGAGAGAGAGAGAGGTTGTTGCGTGGGAGAAATCAAATGAGAGAAAGAGAGCAGGGGAGGGGGGCACGCGCATGGGGAGGGCAGGGGGTGCCAGGGGCGCGCGGGCCGAGCTGGGCCGGGCCAGGCTAGGCCGCACCGCGAGTTAAAATGCCGTGGCACGCACAACCACAGATCGGAAGATCGATCCGCGAGCAAAAATCCCGAAATGAAACTACGCAACACACGCGATCAAGCACGAAATCAGACAAAGAAATATGATTCCGCATGATGCGACACTCATGTCAACTTAGGTTTTGTTTATCCACAACATGGACACCGGTCACTATACTGCTTTGAAATTAGGGACGAAGGAGCGAAACGGGAAGAGAAAAGAGAGTAACGCCTGAATTTGGTGAGTAAAAAGAAGAAAAAAATTCTACCCCCAAATTCAGGGCGTTACAATAAGCTCTTTTACTTTCTCCCCAAAGGCAAACAAATAAATATGAGTGAAGAGTATACCAATGTGGAGAGATGGCGGAATACCAGCAAAGGGTAAATAATACCGATGGAGTTGAGTGGAAGCATCGTCTTTGTCGAATACTCCATTTCCCTTTCAATTCTATGACTAAGCATGAGAATACACTTGAAAACACATTAGTCATAGACATAAAAGAGATATGATCAAAGATATATAAATGAGCTATGTATGCAAAGTATCAATCAAAGTTCCGAGAATCAAGAATGTTTAGCTCATTCCTAAGTTTGGTAAAGGTTTTCTCATCTAAAGGCTTGGTAAAGATATCGGCCAATTGATCTTTGGTGTTAATATAGGCTATCTCGATATCCCCCCTTTGTTGGTGATCTCTCAAAAAGTGATACCGAATGGCTATGTGCTTAGTGCGGCTGTGTTCAACGGGATTATCCGCCATGCGGATTGCACTCTCATTATCACATAGGAGAGGGACTTTGCTAAATTTGTAGCCATAGTCCCTGAGGGTTTGCCTCATCCAAAGCAATTGCGCGCAAACAATGGTCTGCGGCAATGTACTCGGTTTCGGTGGTAGAAAGAGCTACAGAGTTTTGTTTCTTTGAAGCCCAAGACACCAGGGATCTCCCCAGAAACTGACAAGTCCCTGATGTGCTCTTCCTATCAATTTTAGACCCTGCCCAATCAGCATCTGAATAACCTATTAAATCAAAAGAGGATCCCTTCGGGTACCAAAGGCCAAACTTAGGTGTATGAACTAAATATCTCAAGATTCTCTTCACGGCCCTAAGGTGAACTTCCTTAGGATCAGCTTGGAACCTTGCACACATCAATACAGAAAGCATAATATCCGGTCGAGATGCACATAAATAGAGTAAAGATCCTATCATCGACCGGTATACCTTTTGATCTACGGATTTACCTCCCGTGTCGAGGTCGAGATGCCCATTAGTTCCCATGAGTGTCTTGATGGGCTTGGCATCCTTCATTCCAAACTTGGTGAGTATGTCTTGAATATACTTCGTTTGGCTGATGAAGGTGCCCTCTTGGAGTTGCTTGACTTGAAATCCTAGAAAATACTTCAACTCCCCCATCATAGACATCTCGAATTTTTGAACCATGATCCTACTAAACTCTTCACATGTAGATTTGTTAGTAGACCCAAATATAATATCATCAACATAAATTTGGCACATAAACAAATCTTTTGCAATAGTTTTAGTAAATAGAGTAGGATCGGCCTTGCCGACTTTGAAGCCATTAGTGATAAGAAAATCTCTTAGGCATTCATACCATGCTCTTGGGGCTTGCTTGTGCCCATAAAGCGCCTTTGAGAGTTTGGTGACATGGTTAGGGTACTCACTATCTTCAAAGCCAGGAGGTTGCTCAACATAGACCTCTTCCTTGATTGGTCCATTGAGGAAGGCACTCTTCACGTCCATTTGATAGAGCTTAAAGCCATGGTAAGTAGCATAGGCAAGTAATATACGAATTGACTCAAGCCTAGCTACGGGTGCATAGGTTTCACCGAAATCCAAACCTTCGATTTGTGAATATCCCTTGGCCACAAGTCGGGCTTTGTTCCTTATCACCACACCATGCTCATCTTGTTTGTTGCAGAATACCCACTTGGTTCCTACAACATTTTGATTAGGACGTGGAACCAAATGTCATACCTCATTCCTCGTGAAGTTGTTGAGCTCCTCTTGCATCGCCAGCACCCAATCCGAATCTTTAAGTGCATCCTCTACCCTGTGTGGCTCAATAGAGGAAACAAAAGAGTAATGTTCACAAAAATGAGCGACTCAAGATCGAGTGGTTACCCCCTTATGAATATCGCCGAGGATGGTGTTCACAGGGTGTTCTCTTTGAATCGCTTGGTGGACTCTTGGGTGTGGCGGTCTTGGACCCTGATCATCTTCCTTGTCTTGATCATTGGCATCTCCCCCTTGATCATTGCCCTCCTCTTGAGGTGGCTCATCCTCTTGATCTTCATTTTCATCATCTTGAGCTTGGTCCTCATCTTGGGTTGGTGGAGATGCTTGTGTGGAAGATGGTTGATCTTGTGCCTGTGGAGGCTCTTCGGATTCCTTAGGACACACATCCCCAATGGACATGTTCCTTAGCACGACACATGGAGCCTCTTCATCATCTAGCTCATCAAGATCAACTTGCTCTACTTGAGAGCTGTTAGTCTCATCAAACATAATGTTACAAAAAACTTCAACTAGTCCAGTGGACTTGTTAAAGACTCTATATGCCCTTGTGTTTGAGTCATAACCAAGTAAAAAGCCTTCTACAGCCTTAGGAGTAAATTTAGATTTTCTACCTCTTTTAACAAGAATAAAACATTTGCTACCAAAGACTCTAAAATATGAAACATTGGGCTTTTTTACCGGTGGAGTCCATATGATGTCTTCTTGAGGATTCGGTGTAGATATAACCGGTTGATGGAGTAGCAGGCGGTGTTAATCGCCTCGGCCCAAAACCGATCCGAAGTCTTGTACTCATCAAGCATGGTCCTCGCCATGTCAAGTAGAGTTCTATTCTTCCTCTCCACTACACCATTTTGTTATGGCGTGTAGGGAGAAGAAAACTCATGCTTGATGCCCTCTTCCTCAAGAAAGCCTTCTATTTGTGAGTTCTTGAACTCCGTTCCATTATCGCTTCTTATCTTCTTGATCCTCAATCCGAACTCATATTGAGCCCGTCTCAAGAATCCCTTTAAGGTCTCTTGGGTTTGAGATTTTTCCTGCAAAAATAATACCCAAGTGAAGCGAGAATAATCATCCACAATTACAAGACAATACTTACTCCCGCCGATGCTTTGTAAGCTATCGGGCCGAATAAATCCATGTGGAGTAGCTCAAGCGGCCTGTCAGTCGTCATGATGTTCTTGTGTGGATGGTGAGCACCAACTTGCTTTCCTGCTTGACATGCGCTACAAATCCTGTCTTTCTCAAAATGAACATTGGTTAGTCCCAAAATGTGCTCTCCCTTTAGAAGCTTGTGAAGATTCTTCATCCCAACGTGGGCTAGTCGGCGATACCAGAGCCAACCCATATTAGTCTTAGCAATTAAGCAAGTGTCGAGTTCAGCTCTATTGAAATCAACTAAGTATAGCTGACCCTCTAACACTCCCTTAAATGCTATTGAATCATCACTTCTTCTAAAGACAGTAACACCTATATCCGTAAAAAGACAATTGTAGCCCATTTTGCATAATTGAGAAACTAAAAGCAAGTTGTAATCTAAAGAATCTACAAGAAAAACATTGGAAATAGAATGGTCAGGTGATATAGCAATTTTACCAAGTCCTTTGACCAAACCTTGATTTCCATCCTCGAATGTGATAGCTCTTTGGGGATCTTGGTTTTTCTCATAGGAGAACATTCTTTTCTCCCCAGTCATGTGGTTTGTGCACCCGCTATTGATGATCCAACTTGAGCCCCTGGATGCATAAACCTACAAAACAAATTTAGGCCTTGTTCTTAGGTACCCAAACGGTCTTGGGTCATTTGACATTAGAAACAAGCACCTTGGGTACCCAAACACAAGTCTTTGACCCCTTGTGTTTGCCCCCAACATATTTGGCAACTACTTTGCCTGATTTGTTAGTGAGCACATAAGATGCATCAAAAGTCTTAAATGAAATATTAGGTTCATTTGATGCAATAGGAGATTTCTTTTTGGGCAATTTAGCATGAGTGGATTGCCTAGAACTAGATGCCTCACTCTTATACATAAAAGCATGATGAGAGCCAGAGTGAGACTTCCTAGAATGAATTCTCCTAATCTTATACTCAGGATAACCAGCAGGATACAAAATATATCCCTCGTTATCCTTAGGCATGGGAGCTTTGCCCTTAACAAAATTAGTTAATCTTTTAGGGGCATTAATTTTGACATTGCCTCCCTGTTGGAAGCCAATGCCATCCTTAATGCCAAGGCGTCTCCCACTATAAAGCATACTACGAGAAAATTTAAATTTTTCATTCTCTAATTCATGCTCGGCAATTTTAGCATCTAATTTTGCTATATGATCATTTTGTTGTTTAATCATAGCAATGTGATCATGGATAGCATCAACCTTAATATCTCTACATCTAGTGCAAATGGAAACATGATCAATAGTAGATGTAGAGGGTTTGCATGCATTTAATTCATCAATCTTAGCATGTAGCATGGCATTTTCATTTCTAAGATTGGAAATAGAAACATTGCAAACATTTAAATCTTTAGCCTTAGCAATTAATTTTTCATTCTCAATTTTAAGGCTAGAAAGAGATTCATTCAACTTGTCAATCTTAGCAATTAAATTGCATTATCATTTCTAAGACTAACAATTGAATCATCACAAACCTCAACCTTTTTGTCGGTGTTTCGACCCCGAGGGGTCCCTGGACCGACGAGTGAATTGTCGCTGTGTGTCCCTGCCCAGATGGGTTGGCGCGGGATGGAACACAAGATGTGGGACAAGCCTTGTATTATCCTACACCAGGGGTGCCACTCGCAGTAGGGGTTACAAGCATATCGCGTGAGAGAGAGAGGGACACAGAGCTCATCCGCCGCTCCCCTCGCGCGAACCCCCCTCAGGGTGGCCCTGGACCTCCCTTTTATAGAGGCAAGGAGAGGATCCAGACGTACAACGGGGGGCGTAGCTGTTGGGGACTTGTTCTCAAATTCTAAGAGTTAAGAACAAGGCAACATAAAAAGTGTTAAGTGTTAGGGTCCTTCGTCCTTCGAAGCATTATATCCCTTCGGGAAATAATGAGTCTCGGACGAAGGTCAAGAGAGACATACCTTCGTAAACATAACAAGTAATGACGAAGGACTCACGTAAAGCACGAAATATAATATAAGCATCATCATAGAATCATTTCTATTTTATTAACATGGAAAAACAGAAATGTTTTCAAATTACAAATGTACCTTCGGTCTTGAGAGAAAGGCGAAAAGTACGAGCGTGACGCAAAAGCGAATGCCAAGTCAGCGTGAACAGTACGGGAGTACTGTTCATCTATTTATAGACGCGGGACGCAGCCCACGTAAAATTACATCCATGTCCATTACATTTGTTAACGGTTTATGGAAATCTATTGAGGACCCCGAAGTCTTTTCATCTTAAGGTCGGTTCCCCCTTGTGCCATCGCGCCGAAGCTTCCCTGCGTACAGCTTCGGCTGCCCCCGACCTTCGTCTGGCTCAGCCTTCGTCCTGGTCGTGCTCCATATCCATAATTCTGAATCCGAAAATACCTGTTCATATAATTCACTTGGAAAACATTGTCAAATCATGTTTTTGAGGACCTTCGGAGGACGAAGGCCCCCAACAGTAGCCCCTCGCAATATTAATTTGTAAATAATAAATTCAGATTGCGATATGGACGAAGGCCTTGAGCCGAAGGTCCGAAAAAAACACCTTCCCTTTGCTAGAATAGCAACATTCACTGACGAGCGGGGCCTTTTAACTTTCAACGCCCTAGGCGTATAAATAAGAACACATCGTGAATTCATTTGGTACACACGCTTGCCTTTTGCTTCGGCCCACTAAAAATTTTTAGCTCTTGCTCATTGAGATTTGCTGGTCTTTTTGATTTCGAAGCTTCGGCCTCGGGAACAAATTTTTAGTGTTTCCGAAGATGTCTGAAGACAAGAAGATCCCTGCTGAGACGAAGCTGAGTCTCGAGGAGGAGAAGAATCTGGGGTTCCTGATAGCGATGGCAGAGACTAATACAGAGAAAATCACGAAGGAGATTCTCGAAGGTTTGTCCGAAGATACTGATGACAGCGACAGCTATGATGTGGAAAGTGATGGGGAAGAGGCCGAAGATCGACCGTGGCGACCAAGTCACTCAGTTTTTGGGAAAACAACCATCAAGCAGAGTCACATTGATAATATGAGGGGGCGATACTTCCGAGACATATCTATTGTGAGAGCTGATGCCGGGGAAAAGACTTCTCCCACCCCTGAAGAAGATGAAGTTGTGATTTTCCGAAGCCTCCTCAAGGCTGGGCTTCGATTCCCCCTGAGCAATTTTGTTGTTGAGGTACTGAAAACATTCCAAATCTACCTTCATCAACTCACTCCCGAAGCTATTATAAGAATGGGGATTTTTGTCTGGGCTGTGAGAAGCCAAGGTTTGGAACCAAACGCTAAAAGCTTCTGCAACATACACGAGTTATTGTACGAGACGAAGCCCTGGGGAAAGGAGCAATACCACAACAACTTTGGGTGCTACAGCTTCGGCGCCCGCTCCGGGTCAAGCTACCCTGTGCCAACCTTTCGGAAGAGGTGGCCCGGAGCCTGGATGTCTGAATGGTTTTATGTGAAAAATGATCTAACAGCGCAAAATAATGTCAAAAGTATCATTATGTACCCAATTTGGCAACGCTTCGGGCTTCGAAGGCCGAAGGTTGAAATGGATGAGGCAGCCGAAGAATGCCAAAGAGCCTTCGGCGCAGTCTGCTCCTTCATTGGGTCAAGGGACTTGGTCCAGGAGCACATTGCCTTCAGGGTATGGCCACTTGCAGAAAAGTGGGAAATGCCGAAAGAAACCATCAAAGAGTCCGACGAAGGCGGACTAGTCAGATTAAAATACACATTCAAATATGCAGATAAATTTATTGAACCTGATGATGACTGGCTGAAAAGCATTGAAACATTAAGTGATGAATTACTTGGGGCATTCTCGAAGGCTGAAAATACTGCACTATCAGCAGCCTTCGGAGGCCGAAAAAAGAAGAGACTGAACCGAGTGTTTGATGCAATCGGGTTCTTCTACCCTGATTATTGTTATCCCATCCGAAGGCAAAAAAGGAAAAACATAACCTCTGAAAAAGAAGAAGCTGGAACCGCTCCTAGCGAGCCAGAACCAAAAGGAAAAAGGTTGAAGGTCTTCACACACCGACCACGCCATATTGAACCAGCTTCGGTGCCTGAGTATACTGGAGGAACTCCTTCGGCCGCTGAAGCTGAACGGCCACTCTTATTGCCAGAAATTGCAGAGATGGCCGAAGCACCATCGACAGAAAAAATGGAAGAAGCGAAAAATGTGACTAAGGAAAAAACCTCAGAAATTTTAAGTCCTGCAATAAATATTGAAGCAGCAAAAATCCAAAAGGCTCCAATGGTGACCCCAAAAAGGAAAAGAATGGTAAATGTACTAGATGTCTTGGAGACAATTAAGTCTTCAAGCACAACTCCAAAAAAGAGTGTTGAAATTGCTGAAGCTTCCTCTGAAGCTCCGACACAACAAACTGAAGCTGAAGCTGGGCCTTCAGAGCCCTTCAAGGAAGAAACTTTGGAAGCCGAAGCGATAAAAATACCAGAACCAATTTTAGTTGAAGAGACTGACACTGCCATCCCCGAAGCGCCTGCCAGCATGTGTGATTACATCATACGACATGCTTCGGGAAAAAAGCTATCTGATGGAGAAATTCATGAAGCTAATCATTATGCAAAGGAGCTGAAATATCCGAAGGGGGCAGTAATATTCAATGGAACAAATGAAGATGACTTCTTATACTGCCTGCCTGATAACAAAGAGCTATCCGTCTGCCGAGAGATGGCTAGAAGCCTAGGCTTTCCGAAGCTTGAAGCTGGGTTAAGTGCCATGACGAAAGAGGATCTCGCAGACAGCCTTGCGTACAACAGCCTGAAGGTACGGGAATTAAACACTTGAGAAAAAACCCCCTTTTTTTTTACGCAACTCATTCCTTTTTTCTTATATGAATTCTTTTTTCATATAGGGCCTGATCCTAAGCAACGCGTTAAGAGCGCAAAAGAGCGCCGAAGATGAAAGTTATGAAATTGCGTTTAATAATTTACGCTCCGAAGTTATCAAACTGAGAAACGAAGCTTTGGAAAAAGATAAGATTCTGCTTACACTGGTAGATAAAGTGAGAAAAAACGAAGCTGCTTCAAAGGCCCAGGCCGAAGCTCAAAAACTGGAAATAAAAGATCTTCAGAAACAGCTGGCCAGAGCCGAAGAGGATCGCGCTCTTGAGGAAACGAAACGAGAACTTAGTGATTTCATGGTCAGCAAATTGGAATCAAGAGTTAAGGAGCTTCGCACATCTCAGGGGAAATATTATGTGAAATCTGTAGAATGTGTTAATAAAATTAAATCCAGCTTCGCCAGCGTAGGCGCTTTTTCCAGCGAAGAGAATTTCTCTCGAGGCAATCCCGAAGGTCCGCTGGAATGGATTAGCCACGAAGCAGAGGCCTTCGAAGAGATTCTGAACAGTCGCGGCGACATATGTGCTTTTTCGGGCGCCAGAGGAATTGCTTCCGTCTTGGAGAAGAAAGGTTGCGAACATGTAAAATTTTTGGCTCAATCCGAAGCTACCTTATCTACCGAAGACATCAAGGACCCCTCGGCCGAAGCGAGCGCAGTTGGAGGCAAATTTTTTACTGATATCTGGAACGACGGCGGCCGAGGAATGGCACGAGAGATCATTGAAAGAAGCGAAAAAGGCATTCACGATGCTAGAAGAGTAGCAGACGCTGCCGAAAGGAGTAGGGAGCCCGAAAGACAGTTAGGTACCAACTAGTCGTTCTTGTTGCGCTGTAATTTTCATTTTAAACTTTGCTCGCGATTTGTAAAAGTACTGAAGAAGTGTTCTCTACGCTCAGAAGCTGTTGGACGATCTGCCGACCCCCACACAAAAGGGGATGAAGAAATTAATCAAATGGCCGAAACTATCATGGACAAGGTCGTTGACCAACTTCTGAATAAAGCCGCCGAAGCAATATTGAGGGAAGATTAGGTGCTATTTGGAAAAAACATTTAAAGTGTAATCTATGCAACACTTTGTAGATTTGAATGTAATATACAAGTCTCTTTTCATTATTGAATTCTTTACGATGCATGAAACTTTAAATACATACCACTTTTGAGCCTTCGGCGAAAAAACACCTTCCCTTCTTTTCATGCGTCGTGAAGAAGATAGCCTTCGTCAAAATTATTCTGATGAATGACATCGATGCCTCGTGAAAACATTTTCCGAAGCTATTTTCCGAAGCTATGCAACTTTGATATTGATCTGATAAAGTTCGCCCATGTTTCGTGAAAATATTCCCCGAAACTGTATTCCGAAGCTATACAATTTCAATGTTACTTTTTCAAAGCATCCCTTCGAAGGTTTAGAGTGTCCCCTTCTCTTGCCAAATGCGATATGATGTATGATGCTTATGCTATGCAAAATGATGTGATGATGTTATGTTATGCATGTGACATTTGTTCCGAAGATACACATAAAATATATTCGTAAGCTCTGCATTCCCTTAGGAACGTCTTTGGAGCTTCTTCGTCTTTTACTTAGACGGCATCAGCGTTGACTTTTCGCTGTAAGCCTCCCTTAGGAGCTTCTTCGTCTTTTACTTAGACGGTATCAGCGTTGACTTTTCGCTGTAAGCCTCCCTTAGGAGCTTCTTCGTCTTTTACTTAGACGGTATCAGCGTTGATTTTTCGCTGTAGGCTCTGCATTCCTTTAGGAACGACTTCTGAGCAGAAAACTTACGCTGCGCTCCCTTTGGAACGACTTTTTGTGACTTTATAAACTTACTCTGCGTTCCTTAGAACGACTTTTTGTTACTCCGAAGGATTTTTAGTCCGAAGGTCCTTCTTGGTAACGGAAGAAATTTTAGGCTTCGGCAACTTAGGCCTGTGAATCAAATAAATTTTTCTCGTGGAGACAACGAAATTATTACATGGAAACTATCAATGTTTTTTGCTTCACAGAAAATAAAACTGAATAGAAAAGACTGCTATCAGAGGTAGGATATTTCAATAAATGTGCTTCGACTCTGGCACAGTGCTGTTGACTGTGCGAGCTTCGGACTGTTCTCTGAAGTCCCTCTGCTGTGGAGCGTATTGACTCCCTTCTGGCTGTTGACCTTGCTGCAATGGAGGTGGAGGTGGAAGCTGCTGCCAGGAAGCTTGAGGTTGACTTGCCGAAGCTACAGAAGCCGCAGGGTGGTTATCTATGTATTGTGGGACATAAGGCGGATGAAACGAAGCAGTATGCATAACCTGCTTCGACTGAGCTTGTTGAGATGCAGCTTCGGCTAGTTCTTTTTGCTTCTGGATTGTAACATGGCACGACCTAGTGGTGTGGCCCTTGCCCTCTCCACAAAATAGGCAAAACAGTCTCCTTGGCTGATCTCCGAATCTTCCGCCGAAGCCCCTGGCGCCTCTGCCTCTTGGAGCTGGTGGCCGAAAGGAAGTTTGTTGTTGCCCCGAAGCCTGTGAGGAGCACTGTGGCCTGTTTTGCTGACTCCCCTTATCATCATTCTGAGTGCTGTGAATGGAACGGACATGCCTCGGGTAGTATCTTCCTCCAAAGCCCCTGGTCATCTCAGAAAATCTGAAGGCCTCCTCCCTTCTTTGGCGAAAGTCATTGTCGGCACGAATGTACTCATCCATCTTTTGGAGCAATTTCTCCAAAGTCTGAGGAGGCTTCCGAGCAAAGTATTGAGCTGCAGGTCCAGGACGAAGCCCCTTAATCATGGCTTCGATAACGATTTCATTGGGCACCGTTGGTGCCTGCGCCCTCAATCGTAAGAACCTTCGGACATACGCCTGAAGGTATTCTTCGTGATCCTGAATACACTGGAAGAGGGCTTGAGCTGTAACCGGCTTCGTTTGAAATCCTTGAAAGCTGGTCAGTAACATATCCTTCAGCTTCTGCCATGAAGTGATTGTTCCTGGCCGAAGGGAGGAATACCAGGTCTGAGCAACATTCCTGACGGCCATGACGAAAGACTTCGCCATGATTGCAGCGTTGCCCCCGTACGAAGACACTGTCGCTTCGTAGCTCATCAAGAATTGCTTCGGGTCGGAGTGGCCGTCAAACATGGGGAGCTGGGGTGGCTTATAGGATGGAGGCCAAGGAGTAGCCTGCAGCTCAGCAGACAGAGGAGAAGCATCATCAAAAACGAAATTTCCCTGATGGAAATTATCATACCAGTCGTCTTCGTTGACGAAGCCCTCCTGATGAAGGTCTTTCTGATGAGGCCTTCTGTTCTGCTCATCGTGAGTGAGATGACGAACTTCCTCAGAAGCTTCGTCAATTTGCCTTTGCAACTCAGCTAGGCGGGCCATCTTCTCCTTCTTCCTCTGCACTTGTTGATGTAGCATCTCCATCTCTCTGATTTCTTGGTCTAGCTCTTCTTCCTCAAGCGTCGGGCTAACAGCTTTTCTCTTCTGGCTTCTGGCCTCCCGAAGAGAGACGGTCTCCTGGTTGTGGTCCAGCGGTTGTAGTGCTGTAGCCCCAGCCGCTGAAGCTTTCTTCGGCGCCATGGCGAAGGTCTATAGCTTCCGAAGGTGTTCACGAAGACTCGAAGTGGAAGTGAGTTCACCGGAGGTGGGCGCCAATGTTGGGGACTTGTTCTCAAATTCTAAGAGTTAAGAACAAGGCAACATAAAAAGTGTTAAGTGTTAGGGTCCTTCGTCCTTCGAAGCATTATATCCCTTCGGGAAATAATGAGTCTCGGACGAAGGTCAAGAGAGACATACCTTCGTAAACATAACAAGTAATGACGAAGGACTCACGTAAAGCACGAAATATAATATAAGCATCATCATAGAATCATTTCTATTTTATTAACATGGAAAAACAGAAATGTTTTCAAATTACAAATGTACCTTCGGTCTTGAGAGAAAGGCGAAAAGTACGAGCGTGACGCAAAAGCGAATGCCAAGTCAGCGTGAACAGTACGGGAGTACTGTTCATCTATTTATAGACGCGGGACGCAGCCCACGTAAAATTACATCCATGTCCATTACATTTGTTAACGGTTTATGGAAATCTATTGAGGACCCCGAAGTCTTTTCATCTTAAGGTCGGTTCCCCCTTGTGCCATCGCGCCGAAGCTTCCCTGCGTACAGCTTCGGCTGCCCCCGACCTTCGTCTGGCTCAGCCTTCGTCCTGGTCGTGCTCCATATCCATAATTCTGAATCCGAAAATACCTGTTCATATAATTCACTTGGAAAACATTGTCAAATCATGTTTTTGAGGACCTTCGGAGGACGAAGGCCCCCAACAGTAGCTATGCGATAACATGTCTGACAGTGGAGTGCCTAAGCCCTGTGTACATGCCAACGTGGCCGTTGGGGGAGAGCTTGGGCCCTGTACATGTGATGGTGTGGCCGTCGAGGAGCACCTGAGTCTTGTAGGAGCACAGCTGGCAGCGCGGCGAGGATCCTACTGACGTCTCCTTGCTGTCGTAAGGGGCTAAGAGCCACCGGCGTCATGGCGCACGCGGGGCACCATCATTACCCGTCGCCGGGGTAAGCCAGATGGGACGCCGGTCTTGTTCCTTGTAGCCTGAGCAGGCTAGGAATAGGGAAATGATGCATCCCCTATTAGCGGTCAGTCCGAGCCCAGGGTCGGTCGAGGCGGAGACTTCTCTTGAGGCCGAGGCCGGGGTCGGGCGAGGACGCGATTCCTCCCGAGACCGGGGTCGAGGCCGAGTCCGGGGGTCGGGCGAGGCGGAGACCTCGTCCCGAGGCCAGAGCCTGAGGTCGGGAGAGGCGAAAACCTCCTCCCGAGGCTGGAGCATGAGGTCGAGCGAGGCGGAGCTTCCTGTTGCGTCCGAGGCTGAACTCGGTGGTTGATCGTGACTTGTTGTCAGTCGTTGCCGGGGTGGCTAACACGGCAGTCGGAGCGGAGCGAGCGGCGCTGTTTTCCTGTCATATCGGACAGTAAAGAGGAGGGGCGAAGTGACTGCGGTCACTTCGGCCTGCCCGTCTGAGGCGCGTGTGTCAGGATACGGCGTCAGGCATCCCCTGCGAAGCGGTCGGTTGGTGAGGCGGTATGGCCAAGGTTGCTTCACAACGAAGCCTGCCCGAGCCGGGCCTCGGGAGAGCTGAGGGGGCGCCCGCTATCTAAGGAGGCTCTCGGGCGAGGCGTGAACTCGTCCGAGACTACTGCCCCAACCTGAGGCTGGGCTCGGGTGAGATCGCGTCCCTCGGGTAGACGAAGTCTTGGCTTGAACCGCACCCCATCAGTTGGTCTGAGGGTGTTCACCAACTATGATTAGGAGCGTTGGGGGTACCCCTAATTATGGTACCCGACAGTAGCCCCCGAGCCTCGAAGGGAGTGATGGTACTCGCTTGGAGGCTTTTGCCGCGTTTTCGGTGAGGGGACCGGCCTTTCTCGGTTTTTGCCTTGTTCTGGTGGGTGCGCGCGAGCGCACCCGCCGGGTGTAGCCCCCGAGGCCTCGGAGGAGTGGTTTGACTCCTCTGAGGTCTGAATGCTTTTCGTGGTGCTTCGGCCGGTCCGATCGTTCCCTCATGCGGCCCGGCTATAGCCCGGGTGCGTGGTCGGGTTCCAAGTTATCAAGCTGGTTTGTTGACGCTGTCAACAGTTTTGGCCGTAGCCGGGTGCGAGAGCAGCCCCTGAGCCTCTGCATGGAGCGAGAGGACGATCAAGGACTTTCCCGACTTTTATTATACGCCCCTGCCTCGCCTTTCCGCAAGGAGGAGGGGGGAAAGTGCCATGTTGCCCTCGGAGGGCGCCGAACATGGTGTTTCCAGTGAGCTGCTAACGGGTGATCCGAGTGGACGCATGTGCCCCGTTCGTTAGGGGTCAGCTGGTGGCCCAAAGGCGCGCTCCAAAAGTACCTGCGGGTGATTCGCCGGACCCAGACCCCTTCGACAGGGTCCGAGGGCTCGATGCCTCCCTCCGGTGGCATTCCGTTACAAATCGTTCCTGCCAGTCTCGGAAATGTCCTACGGTACCTCGAGAGCGTAGCCCAAGCCTCGTCTATGTATCGAACGTACCCAGAGTCATCCCTCACTCTGAGTGCTCTGGGGCGACTGTCGAACCCTTCCGAGGGGCCAGCCTATGAACCCCTGATCAGTAGTGGGCACGGAGCCCGAGCGCTCTGGGGCGGCTGTCGAACCCTTTCGAGGGGTCAGCCTTCGAACCCCTGATCAGTAATGGGCTTGAAGTCCGAGTGCTCTGGGGCGGCTGTCGAAACCCTTCCGAGGGGCTGGCCTTCGAACCCCTGATCAGTAGGAAGGCTCGGGGCCCGCTTCCTCCACCGAGAAGGATCCTTTCCACCACGTCCCCAGTCCCAGTCCCTGTGGCAAGAGAGAGAGAGAAGGAGGGTAAGGATTTGAATTTAAATAAGGTGGCGCATCTTTTTTGACGCGGTCATTATGGCGAAGGCGAAGCGACGCCCGCCTCGCCTACCAGAGGTGTCGCCTGCTCCGTCGGGGAGTTAATGCGATGGGACGACCGATTCACGTGGCGCCCGTTGCGCGTGCAAGCCGTTCGAGGAACGGGGCACGAGCGCGTTGTCTTCACGCCGTGGGAGAGGGCTCTCCCGTCGCTTCGGGAGGGGACACGAGCCTGTAGGCGATTTGACCACTGCTTCCGCTCGTCGGCCGCTGCAGTTACTGCCGGCCCACTTTTGACCATGCCAACCGTCGTGCCTACCCCGCGGCTGACTGACCCATGGCCGTCGCCTTTAATTGGCACTGTTGGGTCATGCGCAGGGCTACCTCGAGTCGCGGTACTGGTTCCGCAGTCGAGGAGGCGCAGCATTGGCGTGAGTGGCGGTGTAGCTTCTCGCACGTCGTAACCGGGGCACCGGTTACATGACATGCGGGCCCGCTTCCTTTGCGCTGGTCCACCGGATGTGGACGGAGCCGAAGGGGCACACAGTTGCGGTGTAGTTGGATGCCTGTCGCGTGGTGGTCCACCCTTTCGACCACCGGTTTCTGCGAAGATGTAATACTCAAAAGAGTAATAATGAGAATTGGGATAATCTCAATAATTTGTGACCTCTACTTATCATTATATGTGATCAACCCTAGTTCAAAAGTGGATAATGAAAATAAAGAACACATAAATAACTTATGCATCATGCTGGAGTTTATTTGATTGTGCATTTGTGGATAATAAAAATAAAAGTATCAATAGCAATGTATTAATGTGCCCACAACACCCAAACCCTAATTTGAAAACAAAACCATGAAAATGGAGAAGGAGAGAAAGAAATATCATATAACACAAAATAAATTTATAAACATATAACTTCATTACATTTTGGTATAACCAAGTGGAACAATTAGACTGAGTACAAACGTGCCACAAAGTTGGATTTAAATTGAGGTTTTGAATTTGGAATTCAAAATAAATAGAGAACAAAATAGAAAAGAAAAATAAAGAAGAGAGAATTCGGTTTGGGCCTGGAGGAACCTTTTCGGCCCACTTCACAATATCCGCTCGTCCCTATGCAGTGTGGGACCCGCCGGTCAGTTATCTCCTGCGCGCCCCGCCCACTCCTTCTCACCCGCGTGTGGACCCCATCGGTCAGGCCGGCTTTCGTCTCCCTCGCGCTGGCGTGGACTGCTGGGTCGCGCTGACTCCGCGTGTGATGGTGCCCAGACTACCGGCCGGATCCGCGTCTTCGGGGGTTGGTTAAGCTTTGGCTGCTGGGGCAGCTCTATCGTTCCCCCCCCGTCATCCGCCTTCGCTCCGCTTAGTCAGTCCCCCATTCCGAAAGCCGCCGCGATCTGGTCAAGGGAACGCCCCTCGATCCGAAATCCACGCTGGCCTGAGTCTTGCCTCCGGTACTGTCACTGGTAAATGGACTGTGTGCTCAATCCGTTCAACCCCGCGCGGTGTCGTGTTCACGGAACGCCGTACCGGTCGGAGCTCAACTGCCCGCGCGAATCGCGGTTCGGTAGGCAGTAGTTTCGGAACCGAGCTCCGCCGGGGATTTAAGCGCTGGTCGGGCTTGCTTTTTCCCCCTCCTGCCTACCCTTTGCAAAGCCATCACCATAGACCAAATCTGAGAGAAGGTAGAGAGAGGCGAGAGATGAGGATGCCGCTGTTGCTGGGCTCTGGGGTGGGGCATCGAGGGAGATCGTCGGACTTCGTGGAGTTAGCGCGCGTCGTTGCGGGCGATTTGGAGCAACAGGAGAGAACCCGCCAGCGCTCCTCCGCCGCGGTGCCGCATCGCACCGTCGACACACGCGTAGACCAGCGTCGGGGCCCCCATGTCGGTTCCTGGAGCTTCATCGGGCCTCGTGGTGGATGTGTGCGTGCTTGATTTGGGCGGGGTGGACCGTGACTATGGCAATTTGTCGCCGGAATTGGCACTCCGCCGTGTTGCCGCACGTCGTCGTGGCCGGTTGTCCCTGCTTCGCCGTCGTCAGTAAGTTTCTCCTCTGTGTGATCACCATCATCCCCTTCCTGCGTTGCACCGGTTGGATAGGCAAACTACGCTCTGGTGCGCATTTGGGTGCGGCTCCAGCGAACCCGCCACCGCCCTGGGCGCTCGGTGTAGAAGACAGGGCTTCGACCGTTGATCCCCTGGTGGATGGCTCTGGTAGGCTCTAGGTTACCCCTTTGACCGAGTTGAATTCGCGCCGTGGGATCTTGATCGTGCGGGTCAGAGCAGATCAAGCCTCATAAAATCTGGGTCGTTCATTTACAATCCAAGGATCCCGAGCCGTACTGGTTCGCGGTGATGTGAGATCTAATCTGGGCCCTTGATCAGTGATCGGGCGGCCAGATTTCACTCATACCCCTTCATGTGGCATATTATCTAATGAGCCCTCGGAATTCTGTGAAATAAACCTGCAGTCCCCACTGTGGAAATCCTGAGTCTTATGATCTTTTGCGAGTTAGCCCCTGCGATTTCGGATAATTATACGCCCGGTCCAGAACTCTGTGAAAATATGGAAAATAATTTAGAAAATGGATTTCTAGTGCCAAAATAATTCTAGAAGTTAAATAATTTATAGAAAATTTGTCTTAGCTCCGAATTAATTTATTCAAGTTGCTATAAATTAATAATAATATTTTTTTTATCATCTGGTAACTTTGTTTTGTCCTGAAAAATAGGTTAAAATGTTGCACTTAGTCTATTCTATATTTAACCACGTGGATCTTCGGAAATTCATAACTCGGTAACCGTAGCTCCGAATTTAGTGGTTCTTGTTTCTACGATCTCGTTACAACGCGTAGAGTATTGTTATTCAGTTTGTTCTTATGTTTGGTGTGATGTTAATTTTGCCTATACACTATTTGTTTGTATTGCTACGACTAGCGTGAGGTCACGAGTCACCTAAAGAGCAAGTTGGTTCCTGGAATCTCAAGTGCCAGGCAAGTTGTGCCCTTGATCACTTCTTTTACCCACTCATGTCCTAATTAATCATAATGATCTGCATAGGTTAATTTTGATGGAACCTAATAGGTTACCCTAGTTTGTCTATCTTTATGCCTTGTATACCCCTGAACTTTTTGGGTAGTACTTGCTAGTGCTATATGTGGTTTTGGGCATTGAGATACACATTATTCATGATTATACTTTTGTTATCCGTTGTTATTTACTGTTCATGTCAAGATCATTAATGTTAATTGGAACATAGAGCTTAACTTGAGAAACACGTGCCACCACAAGGGTTTATGGACGCCCTTGGCTGATTAATTAGGAAAGCTAGTGGAGGACTACCTTACCCGAAAGGGGCAAGGGCAGTAGGGGAGTGGTCAGTGTAGGGAGGCCCTCGGGAGGATTTTGCTGCGATGGCGGTCCTGCAAGGGATCCCTGCATTGGAGCTTCCCATAAACTGTAGCGGGTTTTCTGAAGCTAGTGGAACTTTGTAAAGGCCTCGTAGTGTTACCCTGCCTCGCCTCCTCGGTAGAGGTGTATGGGAAGTCGCGATCCCTTGGCAGATGGGTAACATGACTTGTGGGTAAAGGGTACCACCTCTGCAGAGTGTAAAACTGGTATACTAGCCGAGCTCACGGTCATGAGCAGCTCAGGACTCTCTGATGATTAATTTATGGAACTTAAATTCAATTTGTCATATGCATTGCATCGCAGGTGATGATGTTACTTTTTGTTCTACTGCTTAATTGGGTTGGTATTTACTTATACTTAGTAATTGCTAATAAAATTTTGACCAACTTTAAAAGCAATGCTCAGCTCTAACCATCCTCTTTGGTAAGCCTTACACTTCACGTGAGCTCCCACCTTTGGCGAGTTCATGCACATTATTCCCCACAACTTGTTGAGCGATGAACGTATGTGAGCTCACTCTTGTTGTCTCACACCCCCCCCACAGGTCAAGAACAGGTACCGCAGGATGAGGCGCATGGAGGATGCTGCGATGAGTTCGTGAGAGATCTAGGCCGTCGTCTCCCAGTCAACTTTGGGTTGCTGGACCGTTGTCTCCGTATAATGTAATTATTTATTTATTTTGTATAGAACTCCTGTTATGTAGTAAAGATGTGACATTCGATCCTGTGCCATGAATCATCATTTGTGTGAGACTTGGTCCCAGCACACCTGGTGATTATGTTCGCGCCCGGGTCTTGGTGCCCCGAAATCCGGGTGTGACAGAAGATAGGAGAGCGCTTGTAAACGCGGGACAGTTACATGCCTCGCGTGAGGCGGTTCGCCTTCTTCGTGCTTCGGATCAGCTCATATGACGTGTGGGTCCCAGCCCCCGTGTCGTGGGGGGAGAACCCTGGAGGATGTCAGTGGGGATTTTGCCCGTGACGCTAAGGGGTGCAAGCGAGGAGGTCTGCCTATAAAAGGGGGGTCGATTCCCTGGGCAGTGGCCATGCCTTCGTCCTCCCCTCATGCCTTCCGCCCTTCCACCTTTTGAGCCCCCGGATGGGGTGCTCCAGCATCACCTTGCTCTTGCTGTCGTTGGAGGAGCGCGGCCTTGTCGAGATCAGCACCTTTCAGCCATCGCTTGGCTTCAAGGGTTTTCGTCGTGCGGGCTGGGGTGGAGAGCGAGCTGAGCCAGGTTTTGCCTCCCGTGTGGGCCGGTGACCCGCTTCTTCCTCCAACATTTAGGGGAGAAAGGTATCCTCCAGCCTTGCGGAGGTGACGCCCTCCAGCCATGCGGGGGGAAGGCGAATCGCTGCTGCCCGGTCAGGGCGCAGCGGTCCGTCCTCCACCTGGGCAACGGTCGTGCCGTACATCGGTGGCTGCTGTCACCGCCCTCACGGAGAGGGCGGACTTCGACAACGTGGGTTCGGTCGGTCGTAGACGTCGTCATCTACAGTGTGTCCGGCTCGCTGGCCCAGCTGGCTCTAGCGCCGCTCCCGATGCTGCCTCCTGCCGCTTGGTCCTCGCGGGGGCCGGCGCTGGCCGGTCCTCGAGGATTTGAGTGGGGATCTGCCGACGAGCCGCTTGGAGTTCGTCATCCCGCGGGCCCCCTAGTATGGAGGTTGTTCATACCCACGGGAGCGGAACCGGAGTCCCGTTTGTAAGGAGATATACCGGGTTTTTGCTGGAGCAAAATGTAACCGCCTCAAGTACTTAGACATTTGTCGTAGGTCGGGAGAACCGCCGAGGGTTCTGCCGACGTCTAAGTCTGTGTAGCATAGTTACCCCAGGTATATGTGTTTGTTCTTTGTGGCTGTCGAGGCATGAACATTTGGGTATTCGAGAATGAAGTCGTGTGTCTTCCTCATTTCGAGCGATGGGACTTGTCTGTTGGCTAGCCGAACCACTTAACCGAGCGTCGGTTGCCTTTCGCGGAAGGTGACGAGTGAGGTGTCCATATCCCGGAGGCGTAGGAGTCCCTCGGCTCCGTTGGCCTTGCCGCTCTAGGCTTCTCTTGCTCAGTTTTCGGAACCCTCGGCTGCTCTGCGATGAGCCGGAGCCGGAGGCAGCGGTGTTAGCGCGGACAGACGCGGAGTCGGCTCGGAAAGAGACTTTGTCGGCCCGGGAGATGGCGGCTTCCCAGGCCAAGGAAGATGTGGTAGCAGCCGCTGGAGCTTGGCCAAGACATCTGCTGGCGCGGTGCTGGCGTCCTCCCTTAGGTGGAGGTCCTTTTGCCTGGGTCGCCGTCCGAGGCCGGGCCTGGTTCCGTCGAGGGTGGAATCAACACCGAGGGTGCTGTTGCTCCCCCTGCCGATGCCTGAACCTGCAGGAACAGTTTGTCTGTAGCATGCGCATGCTTTTTTGCGGCCGCCGAGGCCTAAACACTTTATCGTCGTGTTTAAAAAGCTGCGTCTTCTCTCCTGTTGTTTCGAGCATCACGACTTGTCTGTCAATAGCAGAATCATTTATCCGAACGAGAGTTACTTTTCGCGGAAGGTGATGAGTGAGGTATCCGTATCCCGAAGGCGTAGGAGTCCCTCGGCTCGGTCGGCCTTGCCGCTTACGTGCGCTCTCATTTGGTCGAAGGATTCCATTATTGGTACAGTCGAGAAGGCGCGAAAGTCGTTTTCTACCCGAGTGTTAGGACTTGTTCGGTAGCAGGATCGCTTATCCGAGCATGAGTTACTTCTCGCGGAAGGTGATGAGTGAGGTATCCGTATCTCGGAGGCGTAGGAGTTCCTCGGCTCGGTCGGCCTTGCCGCTTACGTGTACTCTCGTCGTTCTCAGGATCCTGCTATCAATACGGAAGTCGAAAGCACGAAGGTTGTTTTGGTAGAAATTTTTTCTCGAGGAGAATTTTGACGCAGAGGGGGTTCCCCCCTTCTAGCCCCCGAGGGAGGGTCGGGCTTTGCTGAGGCAAGGCCGACCCTTCCTTGACTGTTAGATTTTGTGTATGTAAACGAGGTACATGAATGACTTAAAACATCTTAAGGGTAGAAGCGACGTAGCTGTTGGATGTTCCAAGCGTTGTTGTAGACCTCGCCTTGGTCGTTGGCCAGCTTGTATGTTCCGGGCTTCAAGATCTTGGCGATGATGAAGGGCCCTTCCCAGGGAGGAGTGAGCTTGTGGCGCCCTCGGGCGTCCTGTCGCAGGCGAAGCACCAAGTCTCCCACTTGGAGGCCTCGGGACCGAACGCTTCGGGCGTGGTAGCGCCGCAGCGACTGCTGGTACCGTGCCGAATGTAGTAGGGCGACGTCTCGAGCCTCCTCAAGTTGGTCCAGCGAGTCTTCTCGACTGGTCTGGTTGCTTCGGTCATCGTACGCCTTGGTCCTCGGGGACTCGTATTCTAAGTCCATGGGGAGGACGGCCTCGGCCCCATAGACTAGAAAGAACGGCGTAAAACCCGTGGCGTGGCTCGGCGTCGTCCTTAGAATCCAGACTACCGAGGGTAGCTCTTTCATCCACCGCTTGCCGAACTTGTTGAGGTCGTTGTAGATCCTTGGTTTGAGCCCCTGCAGAATCATACCGTTGGCACACTCCACCTGCCCATTCGTCATGGGATGAGCTACGGCGGCCCAGTCCACACGGATGTGGTGGTCGTCGCAGAAGTCTAGGAACTTTTTTCCGGTGAACTGCGTGCCATTGTCGGTGATGATTGAGTTTGGGACCCCAAAGCGATGGATGATGTTGGTGAAGAATGCCACCGCCTGCTCGGGCCTGATGCTATTTAGGGGTCGGACCTCGATCCACTTGGAGAATTTGTCGATAGCGACCAGCAGGTGCGTGAAGCCCCCGGGTGCCTTCTGCAAGGGACCAACGAGGTCTAGACCCCACACAGCAAATGTCCAGGTGATGGGTACCGTCTGCAAGGCCTGAGCGGGCAGATGCGTCTGCTTTGCGTAGAATTGAGACCCCCGGCAGGAGCGCACAATCCTAGTGGCGTCGGCCACCGCGGTTGGCTAGTAGAAACCTTGTCGGAAGGCATTCCCCACGAGGGCTCGAGGTGCTGCATGGTGGCCGCAAGCCCCCGAGTGTATTTCTTGCAACAGCTCTTGCCCTTGCGCGATAGATATGCATCGTTGGAGGATGCCCGAGGGGCTGCGGTGATAGAGCTCTTTTTCATCACCCAGCAAGACGAATGACTTGGCGCGCCGAGCTAGCCGCCGAGCTTTGGTCTTATCGATGGAAAGCTCTCGTTGGAGGAGATATTCCAGGTACGAGGTCTGCCAGTTCGGATCTGGCGTGACCCCATTCTGTTCCTCTTCGACGGGCAAGGCCTCTTCCTCGATGGCCGAGCGTGCCTCGGGTGCGGCCGAGGGTACCTCGGGCTGGGTCGAGGCTTCCTCAGGCTCGAGCGCGTCGTCGATCTTGACGGATGGTTGATGTAGGTCTCTAGAGAAGACGTCCAGGGGAACCGTCGTTCGCCCCGAGGCTATTTTCGCCAGCTCGTCCGTAGTCTCATTGTAACGTCGGGCGATGTGGTTGAGCTCCAGCCCGTGGAACTTGTTTTCTAGGCGCCGGACTTCGTCGCAGTAGGCTTCCATCCCCCGGTCACGACAGTGGGAGTTCTTCATGACTTGGTCAATGACAAGCTGCGCGTCGCCTCGAGCATCGAGACGTCGGACCCCTAGCTCGATGGTGATGTGTAGCCCGTTAACCAGTGCTTCGTACTCGGCCACGTTGTTTGATGCCGGAAAATGGAGGCGAATGACGTAGCGGAGATGCTTTCCGAGGGGTGAAATGAAGAGCGGGTACCTTCCCGGGCTTGGCACGAAGTCGGGGTGGTTGCCTTGGTTGAAGGTGATAGGCTTGTCGGACCAGTCTAGGTAGACTGGCGCCGCCACCTTCACCAAGCAGACTTCCCGGCGCTCCTGCTTGCGGTGCCAAGCCGAGGCGTTCGCCTCCTGCCCGCCGTAGATCATGAAGCAGTTATGGACTTCTGGGAATCCCTCTTCCTTGCCGCCCTCCTTCTTGTCGTTGTCATGGCCCTTGCCATCCTCCGCCGGGGGCCCGGTCTTATGGAAGTAGCGCCGGAGCATGACACATTCTTCGAGGGTGTGCTTGACGGGCCCCTGGTGATAGGGGCACGGCTCTTTGAGCATCTTGTCGAACGTGTCGGCCCCTCCAGGAGGTTTCTGAGGGTTCCTATGCTCGGCCGCAGCGACGAGATTCACGTCCGCGGCGTCGCGCTTCGCTCGCGACTTGTTTTTAGCCTTCTTCGTCATGCCCCGCTGGGCGGACGCCTCAGGGGCGTCTGTCTTCGGCTCCCCCTGAGGCTGCTTGTCCTTCCAGAAGATGGCTTCGACCGCCTCTTGACCCGAGGCGAACTTGGTGGCGACGTCCATCAGTTCGCTCGCACGGGTGGGAGTCTTGTGCCCCAGTTTGCTCACCAGGTCTCGGCAAGTGGTGCCGGCAAGGAAAGCCCTGATGACATCTGAGTCGATAACGTTGGGCAGCTCGGTGCGCTGCTTTGAAAACCGCTAGGTGTACTCTCGGAGGGACTCCCCTGGCTGCTGGCGGCAGCTTTAGAGGTCCCACGAGTTCCCAGGGCGCACGTACGTCCCTTGGAAGTTCCCCACGAAAGCTTTGACCAGATCGTCCCAGTCGGAGATCTACGCAGGAGGCAGATGCTCCAGCCAGGCTCGGGCAGCGTCGGAGAGGAAAAGGGGTAGATTATGGATGATGATATTGTCATCATCCGCCCCTCCCAACTGGCTTGCCAGTCGGTAGTCTGCGAGCCACAGCTCCGGCCTCGTCTCACCCGAGTACTTAGTGATAGTAGTCGGGGCTCGGAAACGGGCAGGGAACGGTGCTCGTCATATGGCCCGGCTGAAGACTCGCAGACCGGGTGGTTCAGGCGAAGGACTGCGATCCTCCTCACTTTTGCAGCGTCCCCCACGCCTGGGATGGTAGCCTCGGCGCACCTTCTCGTCGAGGCGGGCTCGATGGTCGAGATGGTGATGCTCGTTGCCGAGGCGTTCCCGGGCGGCGAGCGCCTCGTCCCGTGTACGCTCGGGATGGACCGAGGCTTCCTGAATGCGCCGGGAGGACACCGCGTGATGCTCCAAGGGGTCAGCTCGCCTGCGGGAGGTGGAGCTCTCGGCTCGTCGAACCACAGCGCCTTCTAGGAGATTCTTGAGTTCGCCCTGGATACGCCGTCCCTCGGTGGTGGATGGCTCCGGCATGGCCCAAAGCAGCATCGCCGCTGCAGCTAGGTCCTGGCCGGACCCGCTGACGGCCAGAGGCAGCGCTGCCCTGGCATTGTCGATGATGCAGCGCCGGATGTCTTGGGCCCGATGACAGGCTTCTCCGGCGAGTGATCGGCCTGCCCACTCCTGTTCGATGTTCTGTCGGAGCTGTACAAGCCGGCCTGCTTCCCCGTCGACCCAGGCCTGCATCTCACAGATTTGCTCGAGTTGTATGTCCTGACCCCCCCGCAGGGACTGGGACCACAGCTAGCTCCCGCGAGATGTCAACGCGAGATGCGGGCCCAGGGGGATCGTCAACCTCTGGCATACTGAGGTGGTTGCCTTCGTTGTGATCTCCCAGATCGACGTGGAAACATTCGCGACTTGGGTCGTAACCCTCGTCGTCAAGGTCAAGGCCATCATCAGAACAACCGAAGAGGCAGTGGTCACATGCGGACATGAAGCCCCGCATGGCACCGGGGTCATTGAGGGCAGAGAAATCCCAACCGGAGTCGGGGTCGTCCTCTTCCTCAGAACTCACCGGTCCGAAGGTTGAGACTGCTGTCAGTCGGTCCCAGGTCGACCACATGTGGTACCCCGGAAGGTTTGGATACGCCTTTATGAAGGCGCTCACCTTAGCGGGGTCGCTAGGTGGATCGAAGCTGAACCGAAAAGGTATGGGATGGAAAACGGACGGTACCTCTTGGTCGTTGGACGGTGGTGAAGTCACGTCGGGGGCGGAGCACACCGTCATCTCAGTTACGAGGGTAACGCCCAGCAGGTCCCTTGCGAGGGTGCTGGCGTCATCAGTCCGCTTGGGGCTGACACGTCGCGGGGAAGTGACACCCACCGTCGCCTCAGGTGCGAGGGCAATGTCCGACATGTTCACTTGGGGAGTGCCAGCGTCGTCGACTCGCTCTGGTGCGACAGCCGACAAGGTGTCGCCTCCTGCGTGGCCATGGTTGCCCCGTCTCAGCCTCCTCCGACGAGGAGGGTGGCGGGGACGACCAGAGTGCTCCTCTTCTGCCGCGGGGAGATGCTGTCGTAGAGCTCGCCACCGCCGGGCGAGTCGGAGACCGTCGTTATCGTCACGCCGCGGGGGGGGGGGAGTACCATGTCGTAGCTGCCGTCGAGGGACATGAACTCAAGACTCCCGAAGCGGAGCACCGTCCCGGGCTGGAGAGGTTGCTGAAGACTCCCCATCTGGATCTCAACGGGAAGGCATTCGTTAACATGCAGTAGGCCCCTACCTGGCGCGCCAACTATCGGCGTTTCGACCCCGGGGGTCCCTGGATCGACGAGTGAATTGTCGCTGCGTGTCCCTGCCCAGATGGGTTGGCGCAGGATGGAACACAAGATGTGGGACAAGCCTTGTATTATCCTGCACCAGGGGTGCCGCTCGCAGTAGGGGTTACAAGCGCGTCGCGTGAGAGAGAGAGAGAGAGAGAGGGACATAGAGCTCGTCCGCCGCTCCCCTCGCGCGAACCCCCCTCAGGGTGGCCCTGGACCTCCCTTTTATAGAGGCAAGGAGAGGATCCAGACATACAACGGGGGGCGTAGCTATGCGCTAACGTGTCCGGCAGTGGAGTGCCTAAGCCCTGTGTACATGACAACGTGGCCGTTGGGGGAGAGCTTGGGCCCTGTACATGTGATGGCGTGGCCGTCGGAGGAGCGCCTGAGTCCTGTAGGAGCACAGCTGGCAGCGCGGTGAGGATCCTGCTGATGTCTCCTTGCTGTCGTAAGGGGCTGAGAGCCACCGGCGTCATGGCGCACGCGGGGCACCATCATTACCCGTCGCCGGGGTAAGCTAGATGGGACGATGGTCTTGTTCCTTGTAGCCTGAGCAGGCTAGGAATAGGGAAATGATGCATCCCCTATTAGCGTGGTCAGTCCGAGCCCAGGGTCGGTCGAGGCGGAGACCTCCTCCCGAGGCCAGAGCGTGAGGTCGGGCAAGGCGGAAACCTCCTCCCGAGGCCGGAGCATGAGGTCGGGCGAGGCGGAGCTTCCTGTTGCGCCCTAGGCTGAACTCGGTGGTTGATCGTGACTTGTCGTCAGTCGTTGCCGGGGTGGCTGACACGGCAGTCGGAGCGGAGTGAGCGGCGCTGTTTTCCTGTCATATCAGACAGTAAAGAGGAGGGGCGAAGTGACTGCGGTCAGTTCGGCCTGCCCGTCTAAGGCGCGTGTGTCAGGATACGACGTCAGGCATCTCCTGAATTTAATGCGCCTGCGAAGCAGTCGGTTGGTGAGGCGGTATGGCTAAGGTTGCTTCACAACGAAGCCTGCCCGAGCCGGGCCTCGGGAGAGCCGAGGGGGCGCCCACTATCTGAGGAGGCCCTTGGGCGAGGCGTGAACTCGTCCGGGACTACTGCCCCAACCTGAGGCTGGGCTCGGGTGAGATCGCGTCCCTCGGGTAGACGAAGTCTTGGCTTGAACCGCACCCGTCAGTTGGTCTGAGGGTGTTTACTAGCTATGATTAGGAGCGTTGGGGGTACCCCTAATTATGGTACCCGACACTTTTCAACCTTAGCAATTAATTTGGCATTTTCATTTCTAAGGTTGGATATAATATCATGGCAAGAGCTAAGCTCACTAGTCAATTTTTCATTTTTCTCTACCTCCTGAGCATAAGCATTTTTAACCTTAACATGCTTTTTGTTTTCCTTAATAAGGAAGTCCTCTTGACTATCCAAGAGTTCATCCTTCTCATGAATAGCACAAATCAATTCATTCAATTTTTCTTTTTGTTGCATGTTTAGGTTGGCAAAAAGAGTGAGCAAGTTATCCTCATCATCACTAGAATTATCCTCATCACTAGAAGTTGCATACTTACTGGAGGATCTAGATTTTACCTTCTTCTTCTTGCCATCTTTTGCCATGAGACACTTGTGGCCGATGTTGGGGAAGAGAAGACCCTTGTTGACGGTGATGTTTGCGACGTCCTCGTCGGAGGAGGAGTCGGTGGAGCTCTCGTCGGAGTCCCACTCCCGGCAAACATGGGCATCGCCGCCCTTCCTCTTGTAGTATCTCTTCTTCTCCTTCTTCTTCCCCCTCTTGTCGTCGCCCCTGTCACTGTCACTAGAAATAGGACATTTTGCTATAAAGTGACCGGGCTTACCACACTTGTAGCAAACTTTCTTGGAGTGGGACTTGTAGTATTTCCCCCTCCTTTGCTTGAGGATTTGGTGGAAGCTCTTGATGATGAGCGCATTTCCTCATTGTCGAGCTTGGAGGCGTCGATGGGGAGCCTACTTGATGTAGACTCTTCTTTCTTCTCCTCTGTTGCTTTGAAAGCAACAGGTTGCACATCGGGTGTGGGGGAGGCGCCTTGCTCGATGATTTTCTTGGAGCCTTTGATCATCAATTCAAAGCTCACAAATTTTCCTATAACTTCCTCGGGAGACATTAGCTTATATCTAGGATCACCACGAATTAATTGAACTTGTGTGGGATTAAGAAAAACGAGTGATCTTAGAATAACCTTGACCATTTCATGGTCATCCCATTTTGTGCTCCCGAGGTTGCACACTTGATTCACCAAGGTCTTGAGCCGGTTGTACATAGCTTGTGGCTCCTCCCCTTGGTTGAGCATGAAGCGACCGAGCTCCCCCTCGATCGTTTCCCTCTTGGTGATCTTGGTCACCTTGTCTCCTTCGTGCGTGGTCTTGAGCACGTCCCAAATCTCTTTGGCACTCTTCAACCCTTGCACTTTATTATACTCCTCTCGACTTAGAGAGGCAAGGAGTATAGTAGTTGCTTGGGAATCGAAGTGCCGGATTTGGGCAACCTCGTCCGAGTCATAATCTTCATCCCCTACGGATGGTACCTGTGCTCCAAACTCAACAACTTCCCAAATGCTAGCGTGGAGTGAGGTTAGATGATGCCTCATTTTATCACTCCACATAGAATAATCTTCACCGTCAAAAACCGGTAGTTTGCCTAATGGGATGGAAAGTAAAGGAGTGCGTTTAGAAATGTGGGGGTAGCGTATGGGGATCTTACTATACTTCTTGCGCTCATGGCGCTTAGAAGTGACGGACGCGGCGTCAGATCTGGATGTAGAGGGCACCGAAGAATCGGTCTCGTAGTAGACCACTTTCTTCATTCTTTTCTTCTTTTCGCCACTCTTGTGCATATTTATGTGTGAAGGGGATCCTTCCTTCTTTTTGTTGCCGGACTCCTTTGATGGAGCCATCCCATGGCTTGTAGCCTTCGCGGGGCTTGTTGGCTTGTCCCCGCCGGTCACCATCTCCTTCTTGGCGTGATCTCTCGACTTCACTTCGAGCGGTTAGGCTCTTAATGAAGTACCGGCTCTATTACCAATTGAAAGTTGCCTAGAGGGGGGTGAATAGGCAGAATCTGAAATTTATAAACTTTAAGCACAACTACAAGTCGGGGTTAGCGTTAGAAATATAATCGAGTCCGAAAGAGAGGGCGAAAACAAATCACAAGCAAATGAAGAGTGTGACACGGTGATTTGTTTTACCGAGGTTCGGTTCTTGCAAACCTACTCCCCGTTGAGGTGGTCACAAAGACCGGGTCTCTTTCAACCCTTTCCCTCTCTCAAACGGTCACCTAGACCGAGTGAGCTTCTCTTCTTAATCAATTGGGACACTAAGTCCCCACAAGGACCACCACACAATTGGTGTCTCTTGCCTTGATTACAAATGACTTGGGAACAAGAAAGAAGGAAGAAGAAAAGCGATCCAAGCGCAATAACTCAAAAGAACACAAATATCTCTCTCTCACTAGTCACTATTTGATTGGAATGATCTTTGGACTTGGGAGATGATTTGATCTCTTGTTTGTGTCTTGGAGTGAAGTCTAGAGCTCTTGTATTGAATGCAATGGCTGAAAACTTAGATGCCTTGAAGTGTGGTGGTTGGGGGGTATTTATTGCCCCAACCACCAAACTGGCCGTTGGGAGGGGTTGTTGTTGTATGGCGCACCGGACAGTCCGGTGCGCCAGCCACGTCACCCAACCGTTAGGGTTTGACTGTTGGAGTTCTGACAGGTGGGGCCACCGGACAGTCACTGTTCACTGTCCGGTGTGCCTTCTAGCGCCTGCTCTGACTTCTGCGCGCGCAGTTGCACTGTTCACTGTTCATTGTAGACTTTTGCAGACGACCGTTGGCGCAGTTAGTTGTTGCTCCGCTGGCACACCGGACAGTCTGGTGTTACACCGGACAGTCCGGTGAATTATAGCGGAGTGGCTCCCCAAATTCCCGAAGCTGAGCAGTTCAGAGAGGATCTCCCTAGTGCACCGGACACTGTCCGGTGGCACACCGGACAGTCCGGTGTGCCAGACCAGGGCAGCCTTCGGTTGTCTTTTGCTCTTTTTATTTGAACCCTTTCTTGGACTTTTTATTGGTTTATGTTGAACCTTTGGCACCTGTAGAACTCATAATCTAGAGCAAACTAGTTACTCCAATAATTTGTGTTGGGCAATTCAACCACCAAAATCATTTAGGAAAAAGGTTTGATCCTATTTCCCTTTCACGGATAATTCCATTGAACACAACCGCACTAAGCACATAGCCATTCGGTATCACTTTTTGAGAGATCACCAACAAAGGGGGATATCGAGATAGCCTATATTAACACCAAAGATCAATTAGCCGATACCTTTACCAAGCCATTAGATGAGAAAACCTTTACCAAACTTAGGAATGAGCTAAATATTCTTGATTCTAGGAATTTTGATTGAAACATTGCACACATAGCTCATTTATATACCTTTGATCATATCTCTTTTATGTCTATGACTAATGTGTTTTCAAGAATATTCTCATGCTTAGTCATAGAATTAAAAGGGAAATGGAGTATTCGGCAAAGACGACGCTTCCACTCAACTCCATTGGTATTATCTACTCTTTGCCGGTATTCCGTCATCTCTCCATTGGTATAATCTTTCACTCATATATTGTTTGCCAAAGTGGGAGAGACTTTCAAAAGGGCTTATATTTCACTCACAAGTATCCGTTTTCAGCGATTCATGCCAAAGGGGGAGAAAGTATTAGCCCAAAGCAAAAGGACCGCACCACCACTAACGAATTTTAAAAATGAAGTTTTCAAATTGGTATCTTAATGAGTTTTCAAAAGAGGGAGAAAGTATCTTCAAAAATTTGTAAAACCCTCTTGAACACTAAGAGGAGAATTTCATTGAGGGGAAGTTTTGTTTAAGTCAAAGGGAAAGCATTTGAAACAGGGGGAGAAAATTTTAAAATTTTGAAAATGCTTCTTTCAATCTTATTCATATACCTTTGACTATTTGCAAAAAAAGATTTTGAAAAGAATTTACCAAAGAATTTGCAAAAACAAAACTCGTGGTGCAAATGTGGTCCAAAATGTTAAATAGAAGAAAACAATCCATGATATCTATTGAAATAATTATATTGGTTTCATTACAAGCAACCTTTGCACTTACCTTATGCAAACTAGTTCAATTCTACACTTATATATTTGCTTTGGTTTGTGTTGGCATCAATCACCAAAAAGGGGGAGATTGAAAGGGAAATAGGGTCAAACCTTTTCCTAAAATATTTTTGGTGGTTGAATTGCCCAACACAAGCAATTGGACTAACTAGTTTGCTCTAGATTATATTATCTACAGGTCCCAAAGGTTCACAACAAACCAATACAAAGTTAAAAGAAAGGGTTCAAAACAAAGGAGCAAAGAAAACCGAAGGCTGCCCTGGTCTGGCGCACCGGACTGTCCGGTGCACCAGGGAGATCAACTTCGAACTTGCCACCTTCAGATTTCTAGAAATTGCTCCCCGCTATAATTCATCAGACTGTCCGGTGTAGAACCGGACTGTCCGTTGTGCCAGCGGGAGCAACGGCTACTGCGCCAATGGTCGACTACAAAAGTGAACAGTGAACAGTGCGGACTGCGCGCAGAGTCAGAGCAGGTGCTAGAAGGCGCACCGGACAGTGAACAGGACCTGTCCAGTGCACCACCGCACTGTCCGGTGGCCCAGCTGTCAGAAGCTCCAACGGTTGAACCCTAACGGTTGGGTGACATGGCTGGCGCACCGGACTGTCCAGTGCGCCCATCGACAGCAGAGTTCCCCAACGGCCATTTTGGTGGGTGGGGCTATAAATACCCCCAACCACCACACATTCAATGAATCCAAGTTTTCAGCCATTACATTCAATACAAGAGCTCTATACTTCACTCCAAGACACAAACAAGAGATCAAATCCTCTCCCAAGTCTGGAATCACTCCAAACATTTAGTGACTAGTGTGAGAGAGACATTTGTGTTCATTTGAGTTCCTGTCGCTTGGATCGCTTTTCTTCTTCCCCATTTCTTGTTCCCAAGTCATTTGTAATCAAGGCAAGAGACACCAATTGTGTGGTGGTCCTTATGGGTACTAAGTGTCCCGATTGATTGAGAAGAGAAGCTCACTCGATCTAGGTGACCGTTTGAGAGAGGGAAAGGGTTGAAAGAGACCCGGTCTTTGTGACCACCTCAATGGGGAGTAGGTTTGTAAGAACCGAACCTCGGTAAAACAAATCACCGTGTCACACTCTTCATTTGCTTGTGATTTGTTTTCGCCCTCTCTCTCGGACTCAATTTTATTTCTAATGCTAACACCGGCTTGTAGTGTGTGCTCAAGTTTATAATTTTCAGATTCCACCTATTCACTCCCCCTCTAGGCGACTTTCAGTCCAGACGGCCAGCACCACACCGATCGGCCGCCTAGGTTCCAGAAGCTGGATTTTCCCTGATATGACGGGAAGACGGTTCCGCTGTTGTTCATCAATCGGTGCGAATCCTATTTCTGCCAGCAGCGCACCATGCTCTTAAGTTGAAGGCTAGCGTCGGATGGTCTGATACTAGCTTCACAGATCTTTTGAATTTTCTGTCCCAATTACTACCAAAACCCAACAAACTACCAACAAGCACTTATAAAGCGAAGAAGCTTATATCTCCCATAGCTCTGGGTGTGCAAAAAATTCATGCATGTCCGAATCATTGTATTCTATATCATGGTGATTTTGAGAACGCATCAAGATGCCCAGTTTGCAATGTCAGCCGATACAAGAAGAGCTACAATCAAGACTGTGTAAAAAATTCCCGAAGAAAAATAAAAACAAGAAATCCACTATTGGACCTAAAAGTGACGATGACACTTTTGATGACATGGATGGGAAAAAGAAGTCAAAGATCCCAGCTTTGGTGATGTGGTATCTTCCAGTAATTGATCGCTTAAAATGTTTGTTCTCAAATCCTAGGGAGGCTGAGCTTATGCGTTGGCATGCTGAAAATCGCAAGCAGAATAACAAACAGATTCGACACCTTGCTGATTCATCACAATGGAAAAATTTCGATCTTATGTATCCTGAGTTTGCCAAAGAAACCAGAAATGTAAGATTTGCTTTGGGTACAGACGGAATGAATCCATTTGGTGAAAAAAGAAGTGTACATAGCACCTGGTCCGTGACTTTAACGATGTACAACCTTCCATCATGGCTGTGTCACAAAAGAAAGTACATTATGTTGACTATTCTTATTCAAGGTCCGAAATCAGCTGGTGTTGATATTGATGTGTTCCTAGAACCTCTTATGGAAGATATGACAAAGCTCTGGAATGAAGGAGTTAGAATATGGGATGAGTATTGTCATGAGTATTTCAACTTAAGAGCAATTATATTTGTTACCATCCATGATTCTCCCGGTGGCGCCACACTATCAGGGCAAAAGACTAAAAGAAAGAATGGTTGTGTAGTGTGCGTCGATGGAACTGCTTCCATGTACCTTAAATCATCCAAGAAGTTGGTGTTCATGGGACACATACGGTTCTTGATGAAGCAACATAAGTACCGAAAGATGAAAGAGGAATTTAACAATGAACTGGAAAGTGAAGGTGCACCAAAGCCTTATAGTGGGAAACTTGTTTTTGAAATTGTAAAGAACATTCATGTTGTATTCGGAAAGGTAAAAAACAAAGGAGAAAAGAGAAAGAGAACTGACCCTTCAACTTACACAACTTTCAAGAAGCAATCAATTTTTTTCAAGTACCTCCCATACTGGAAGGATATGGAAATTTGCCACAGCATTGATTTGATGCATGTAACAAAAAATGTTTTTGACAACATCATTGGAACCTTGCTGGGCATGCCGAGTAAGACAAAGGACGGACTTAAATCATGCAACGATCTAGTAGATCTTCAAATCAGACCGGAACTTCATCCAGTGGATAGTGGCAAAGGGAAGCCTTACCTCCCCCCAGCTAGCTACAACTTGTCAGTTGATGAGAGAACAAAGATTTGCAAAAGTTTGTGTGGGGTCAAAGTGCCCACAGGTTTCTCATCCAATATCAGCAAACTAGTTAGGATGAAGGACTTGTCTCTATTTGGCTACAACTCTCATGACTGCCATGTGATGATGACGGTGTTCCTCCCAATTGCGGTAAGAGCCCTCGAAACAGAGCATGTCAAAGTTGTCATCACACGCTTGTGTTACTTTTTCAATGCGGTTTCACAAAAAGTAATAGCTTTAGAAGACTTGGACTATCTAAAGGCATACATCATCGAGACTATGTGCAAGCTTGAAATGTGTTTTCCTCCATCATTTTTTGATATGCAAGTACACCTAATCATGCATCTCGTGGATCAGATAAAAATATTAGGGCCACTATATTTACATCATATGTTTCAGTTGGAGCGATACCTGGGAGTATTAAAAGGTTATGTGCGAAATCGCGCTCACCCAGAGGGTTCAATCATGGAGGGATACACTACAGAAGAAGTGATTGAGAGCTGTATAGATTACATCAGTGACGGAACAATGATAGGTGTGCTTGTACCTAAACATGAGGGTAAACTATGTGGGAGAGGGAGAATGGGCAAGAAAACTTTTCGCGTTGAGGATTACAAGCTAGTACATTGTGCTCATGGTAGTGTACTACAACATCTCACGATAGCCGAGCCTTACATAGAGGAACACATGGATGAGCTTCGTAAAGAAAATCAGAACCGCACAGAGGACTGGATCATGAGGGAGCACAAACATCGTTTCAGCGAATGGTTAATGGACAAAAACATCCCATTCAGAGACTCTTTGGAAGAGAAAACAATGAAGAATTTGGCTTCTGAGCCATCGTGTTTTGTGACATCATGGCAAGCATATGACATCAATGGGTACACATTCTACACTAAATCAAAAGACATGAAAAGTGTTGCACAAAATAGCGGTGTTCGTATCGATGCTTTTGACCTACATGGACAGAAGACCACATATTTTGGATTCATAGAGGAAATATTGGAACTTGATTATGGCCCAAGCATGAAAATACCCTTATTTAAGTGCCAATGGGTACAACATCCCGTGGGGGTGATAGTGGATAACTATGGACTCACACTGGTAGACTTAAAGAAAGTAGGATATAAAGATGACCCGTGGGTTCTCGCCGAATGTGTTGCACAAGTGTTTTATGTACTCGATTCAACAGATGAGAAGATGCATGTAGTTATTTCTGGAAAGCAAAAAATTGTTGGAGTTGAGAATGTGGGAGACCAAGATGAGGAATACAATAAGTATGAAGAGATGTTCGTCTTTAACGGACCAGAGAGAATCAAGCGTGTGGAAAAGAAAATTGATAAGAACTTAAAGCCATACATGCGGAAAAATGGTAGTTCATGAAAAATTGTATGAATCAAATTGTATTTGTTATCATGTATGATCGACTATGCATTGTGGTTGCCAATTAATTTAAAATCTCTCTAGTTATCTATGTGTGCTATTATAATTCATTTAAATTGTATTTGCATATTTATGTTAAAAATTAAATATTAATTCATTTAAATTGTATTTGCATATTTCTGTTAAAAATTAAAATATTAATTCATTTAAATTGTATTTTCATATTTCTGTTAAAAATTAAAATATTAATTCATTTAAATTGTATTTGTATTTTCATATTTTCACAATCACAGGCGGTTTTTCCTTAGAGTCCGTTTGTGAAAAGAATAGAGCACCACAGGCGGTCCTAAACAAAAACCGCTTGTGATACTAATACATCACAGGCGTACCGAACCGCCTGGGACATCACAGGCGGTTTTCTAACCGAACCGCCTGTGATGTAAAAAGCCTACCGCTTGTATAGAGCCAAATTGTACTAGTGGGATGGCCTCTTACAACTTGGAGGACATTGCCCAGTTCTGGTTTATAAAGCTCCAAGAAGATGAAGGCACGCCTCCTTGGGGGTGATTCAAGGAGCTTCTCAACTTCGGTTCGGGCTAGCCGTGCGTTCGGCGCCGCTGTTCAAGCTCTCCGAATGCCGCCGTATAGGGACCGTCGAGGAGTACTCCAACAGGTTCCAGGCGCTCCTTCCACGCGCAGACCGCCTTGATCAAGAGCAAAGGGTGCAGCTCTACACCGGCGGTCTACTGCCCTCGCTCAGCCACTAGGTGTGCGTCCACGCACCGGCATCACTCGCGGCGACCATGAGTTTGGCTCGCCAACTAGAACTGGAAGAGCTGGATCACCTCAACCAAGTGGCCCCCAGGGTGGCGGCCCGAGCGTTTCTGCCGGCGCCCGTTCCACGGCAGGCGGCACATGTGGTGGTCGTACTTCCAGTGCCCGCGCAGCCAGCACTGACCGCTCCAAAGGTGCCTCTGGCCCTTCCAGCGTCGCTGACCAGAGAGGGGGGCCAAGCCACCAAGCGCCTCTCGGTGGAGGAGCAGGCGGAACGACGCCGTCTCGGCCTTTGCTATAATTGCAATGAGCCATATTCGCGCGGCCACAACAGGGTGTGTCGTCGTATCTTCTTCATCGACGGCTTCGAACTCGCTGAGGCCGAGGCGAGTGAGGAGGCACCCGTGTTCTCTCTACACGCCGTTGTCGGGTAGCTGTCGCCAGCACCATCCAACTCCGCGTGCACGTGGGGTCGGCGGCTTTCACTGCGCTCGTCGACACCGGCTCCACACACAACTTCATCGGGGAGACCGCGGCCCAGCGCGTGGGGATGCCCGTTCAGACGCGCCCTCGCCTAACAGCCACAGTGGCCAACGGGGAGCGCATCTCTTGCCCGGGCATCCTTCGTCAGGCGCCGGTCGTCATCGATGGGCTGGAATTCCGCGTCGACCTCTACGTCATGCCCTTGGCGGGCAACGATATCGTTCTCGGCACCAACTGGATGCCTCCATTGGGGTACATCGTCTGGAACGTCATAGTAGGCACCATGGCCTTCAAACATGAAGGGCGGGACGTAAGCTGGCGCGACAATGCACCTCCACCCACTCCCCGCCTTCATGCGGCCACTCTAGTGATCGAACCCCTCCTCGATGAGCTGCTGGACGCCTTCGAGGATGTCTTCACGGCACCTTCCGGTCTACCGCCGACCCGGGGCGCACACACCACATCACCCTCAAGCCTGGCTCGGCCCCCGTGGCAGTCAGGCCATATCGCTATCTAGCCGCGCACAAGGACGAGCTAGAACGATAGTGTGCGGCTATGATGGAGCAGGGCATCATGCGGCGCAGCGACTCCGCCTTCTCCTCCTCGGTGCTCCTAGTCAGGAAGCCGGACGGCTCGTGGCGTTGCTGCGTGGACTACCGCGCGCTGAACGCCATCACGGTGAAGGATGCCTACCCCATTCCTGTCGTCGACGAGCTCCTGGATGAGCTCCATGGTGCGTAGTTCTTCACCAAGCTCGACTTGAGGTCGGGGTACCACCAGGTGCAAATGTGGGCCGACGATGCCCACAAGACAGCTTTTCGCACCCATGACGGTCTCTATGAATTCCTCGTGATGCCGTTTAGGCTGTGCAACGCCCCAGCCACGTTCCAAGCACTCATGAACGACGTGCTCTGGCCCTTCCTCCGACGCTTCGTGCTTGTGTTTTTCGATGATATTTTGATCTACAACAAATCTTGGGCGGACCACCTCAGACATCTTCGCACCGTCCTCACCGAGCTCTGTCGCCACACCTTGTTTGTCAAGCGCTCCAAGTGTGCATTCGGAGTTCCGATGGTCGCCTACCTCGGCCACACGATCGCGGTGGCAGGCATGGCCATGGATGCAGCCAAGGTACATGCCATAGTGGATTGGACGGTGCCACGTTCACCACGGGTGGTACGCAGGTTCCTCGGCTTGGCGGGCTACTACCGCAGGTTCATCCACAACTATGGCTCCATCGCTGCACCACTCACTGCTCTGCTCAAGCGGGACGGCTTCGCATGGAGTGTCGAGGCGGCCGTGGCCTTCACCGAGCTCAAAGTCGCGGTCACCACCGCGCCCATGCTGGGCATGTCAGACTTCGCCAAGCCCTTCATCGTCGAGTGCGACGCGTCCTCTCATGGATTCGAGGCTGTTCTCATCCAAGACGGCCACCCGATCGCCTTCTACAACCGGCCAGTGGCGCCATGGCATAGGGCACTTGCGGCTTATGAGCGGGAGCTCATTGGGTTGGTCCAGGCGGTTCGCCATTGGCGGCCATACTTATGGGGGCATAGCTTCATCGTCCGGATGGACCATTACAGCCTCAAGTACCTGCTGGACCAGCGCTTGGCCACCATTCCACAACACCATTGGGTGGGCAAGCTGTTGGGCTTCGATTTCTCAGTGGAGTACAAGCCCGGAGCGGCTAATTCCGTCGCTGATGCGCTGTCCAGGTGGGACACTGAGGATGGGGCACTGCTGGCCATCTCTGGCCCGTGCTTCGACTTCATTGACCGCCTACACCAGGCACAGCTCGAGGACCCAGCCCTGGTGGCCATGCACGCCGAGATTACCGCTGGGACCCGGCCTACGACCTGGACCATCGTCGACGGTATGGTGCTGTTCGGGGGTAGGTTGTACATCCCGCCAGCCTCGCCGCTGCTATCAGCGATTCTACGAGCGGTCCATGAGGATGGCCACGAGGGTGTTCAGCGCACCTTGCAGCGTCTCTGACGTCATTTCCATTTCCCTAACATGAAGGAGTTGGTGCAGGACTAGGTGCGGTCATGTACAGTCTGCCAATGATACAAATTCGAGCACCTCCACCCGGCGGGCCTCTTGATGCCACTACCGGTGCCGCAGGGTGTGTGGACGGACGTCGCACTTGACTTTATGGAGGCCTTGCTGCGCGTCCACAGGAAGTCTGTGATCCTCACGGTGGTGGATCGCCTGAGCAAGTATTGCCACTTCATCCCGTTGGCACATCCCTACTCGGCAGAGTCCGTCGCCCAAGCATTCTTCGCCGAAGTCGTCCGCCACCATGGGGTCCCACAGTCCATGGTCTCCGACAGGGACTCGGTCTTCACGTCTCTATTTTGGCAGGAGCTTATGCGGCTAATGGGTACCAAACTCTACATGACGACAGCATTCCATCCTTAGTCGGACGGACAGTCCGAGTCGGTCAACCGCGTCATCATCATGTACCTAAGGTGTCTTACGGGCGATCGGCCACACCAATGGCTTCGATGGCTACCATGGGCGGAGTACTTGTTCAACACCGCATACCAGTCCTCGCTGCGGGACACGCCATTCCGCGTGGTCTACGGGCGCGACCCACCGTCGCTCCGCTCTTATGAGCCGGACAACACCAGGCTACCAGCTGTCGCCAAGTCCATGGCGGAGCGTGCAGAGTTCTTGGCCGATGTGCGGGGCCACTTGGAGCTGGCACAGGCCACCCAGAAGCTGTTCTACGACCGCAATCACCGTGCGGTCAGCTACCAAGTTGGTGATTGGGCGCTTCTTCGTCTTCGGCAACACTCGGCCTCTTCGCTGCCTCAGGCCGCCAGCGGCAAGCTCAAGGCCCATTTTTGGGGATCGTACCGCGTCACCGAGCTCATCAACGACATCACTGTTCGCCTCGCCCTACCAGCCGGCGCCCGCATCCACGACATTTTCCACGTAGGCCTGCTGAAGAAATTTCGGGGCGAGCCACCTACAGCAACACCACCGCTGCCTCCTCTACGACATGGAGCCATCAACCCCGAACCGGTGCGTGCAGTGCGCTATCGCGTCGTCGGTGGTGTGCCCCAAGCCCTCATACAGTGGCAAGGAGCTACAGCTGCATCGGCTACATGGGAAGACACGGCGGCATTCCGCGCTAAGTACCCGGTGTTCCAGCTCGAGGACGAGCTGATTCTTGGCGGGGAGGGAGATGTCATGTTCGGGCACACGTACACCCGGCGCCGCCGAGCCAGGGACGTGCGCCGTGCGCAGGAGCGCGCCAAACAGCTGGCCGACGTTGAGAAGGAAAGAGGATCAGTGCATGACTGAGAAGGAAAGAAAGAGAAGGAAAGAGTATCAGCCCAAGAAGGAAACAAAGAATAAGGAAACAAAGAAGAAGGAAATAAAGAATAAGGAAACAAAGATTGGCTTGCTATTTTAGTCCTAAATTAGAGGAGCCTGCTGCTTTGGTCGGTTGGACCTCAGGCTATTTATATCTTGTAACCATACTCAGTCAAGACAAGCACAAGTTAAACCAATCTCACATCTCTCTCTTCTCTAATCGTGAGCCAGGGGCATAACCCGGTGAGCGTATCAGCGGCACGGGGGCATAACCCTGTCGGAGTTATCACGGAGCGAGAGTACGAGCTCTGGAGTAGAGGTCCGGTATCCCTGCCGAACACTGCTCTTGACATAGCCGTTGTAAAATTAAAGTTTTGCATAGGTCACTTTAGGCATTAGTCTATTTCCAGCATCTTACTCATCTTCATCTCTGGTTTTAAACTTGGCTCTGCTATGCTACAGTGCAAAACAGTATTTACATGGTTATATCTGCTGGCCATAGCCTTAGTGGTTCCCCTGCTTAAGAGGACTATGCTTAAGAGGACTATGATGCTCCAGCTCTCAAGATTCTTGAATGCTGAGGGAATCTCTACTTGCTACTTTGTTTTTTTTTCTTTTTCTGCAAACAGTTTGTTTGGTTTCTTATTGTTCAAGTTGGCTATATTAACAGAAGGACACTATTTTTCTGTTATTTCTATATGAACAGACTAGCAATATTCATTCTTTTATCATCTACGAATGGATAAACCAATTGCACGTCTTGCCTAACGGCCTATCAGGCCGCATGGATGATGGATGTTTATTTTTTTTCGGAAATTAGTATTTGCTGTTGTCAACAATGGCCATTGTCGACGATTATAGCAGTTTCACCATTCCTTTTCTTTTCTTGTACTTATATAATTCAGCAACCACGTTAGCACGACATGATTGTGCGCTATCCACACAATGCATTTTTTTTCAAACTAATATCCACACAATGATGTGTTGTCACGTCTTGCGCTACTGCCTTCTGTCGACGTCTGGGCTCCGTGGCTTAGTCGCTCCTATGAATGGCCCCCAAGGCCCCGAAGAGCCATTTGTGTGTATTACAGTCTAGTACAGATTACTAGGATCAACTAATTGTTAGTTATACCTTTCATATAACTATTAGCTACTCCAATCTAGTTAAAACTATCTTATAACTTATTACACTAACAATTGCTTTAGAGGTTTAGAATAGAGTCTTAAGTCTCACGGCTCTTCACTGTGGCTGTGGTGGTTGTGGCGGTCGGTGAGGGTGGTTGTGCTGGCCATTGTTTTGTGGGTAAACCATAGTCAGCGGAATGGTTGACAAATGGTTTTCCGTTGTTTCCGGACCTCGGACAACAAGGACTCTAACCGTAGGAAACATCTTTTATTTAAGGTCCTGTTTGGGAGAGCTTCACTTCAAGAATTTCAATTTCATTCTAACTCCTTTAACCCAAACAGGTCCAGCTCCACGAACTTTAGTTTTAAAAAAAATCGAAACTAGAGGCCCGTTTCATGAAATTCATGAAGCTCCTTAGAGGTGCTTCAAAAACACTGTTTTTATATCTCCTCATGAAGCTGTACGAAAATTACCCACCATGCCACTGGTTACGCAACATACAACTTCCGTTCTCTCTGGCGACAACACACTAATCATCAAGGGTAATCAAGGAAACCCACACAAATCAATTGTACTATAGAAGTTAGAGTCCATAAACAAAACGCTAATAGAACTCATCTTAACAATTTGCTGAAGCTGTTTTATAGTGAAACTGAAAACCAAAGCTGAAGTTTTTGAAGCAAAGCTCTCTTAAACAGGCCCTAAGAATAAGGGTATGTTTGTTTCAACTTATAGGTTATATATAAGATTAAATAATCTAGATTATAATTTAGATTGAATATTTTAGGTGTAGTTGTTTAGTAACCTATTAGCTGATTATTGAGTTTTAGTCATGTATTGCATGGCGTGAACAATGAAAAATAGATGAAACATTTTTTTAAGGAGTGACAATGGTGAATAATTTTTCTTGTAGTTGCCATGGGTAGTAGGTCTTTTTACCAAATAAGTTGAAATAAGTATCTGTTGAACAATTTACGGAATTATGATAATCTGACATCCAGATTATGTAATTTGGCCTAATAATCAGTTTGTTTATTTTCAACTAAATTATTTAAGCTGTGCTATATAATCTGAACAGGTTATAAGCTGAAACAAAAGCGCTCTAAACCCGGTTAGCTGCAAGCGACCACGAATTGGACCTTGAACTGTAAATGTAGATTATGTAAGCGACACTTTTACAAAATATGTAGGTGATGGTTCTAGTCCTTATTTTTTTCCTGGATGAATTAGCAGGATGCTAGCTAAGACCAGCCAAAAGGTCTATTTATATGCTCATTAAAAATCCAATCATCACATCTTAGTCTTTGTTTGGATACTTTAGTATTGACCTTAATCCATATGTGTTGAGCTAGATTGAAGTGTAAATTAGTTTAAATTACACTCCAATACACCTTAATACATATAGATTGGGGTCAATACTATAGTACCCAAACTAGACCATAGTGGGTTAAAATTGAGGGCACTGAACATGTCTGGTACATTATCGATGTCTACATCGAACATATTTGGTGTACTCTTAATGACTTTAATCCCAACAATTATAAACTATCCATTACTGTGTGTTAGGTATATGTTGTCTACACGAGACAAGTCCAATGTATGTTAGAGATGAATTACACATTTACATTTTTTCTAAGTTTTATGTTTGGTGTGACACATTTGGCGTTGCACCAGACATATTTGGTGAGTCTTAAAGTGAGTGTGCTAGCTTGCAAGCTCTTTTAAGTCCTTTGTTCGGTGTCATCCTGTCGGGGACCATAATTAGGGGTACCCTCAAGGCTCCTAATTCTCAGCTGGTAACCCCCATCAGCATAAAGCTGCAAAGGCCTGATGGGTGCGATTAAGTCAGGGATCGGTCCATACGAGGGACTCAATCACGCCTCGCCCGAGCCTGGCCTCGGACAAGGGCAGCCGACCCCGGAGGATCTCCGTCTCGCCCGAGGCCCCCCTCCAGCGGCGAACGTGTTCCCGGCTCGCCCGAGGCCTTGTCTTCGCCAAGAAGCAACCCTGACCAAATCGCCGCGCCTACCGACCAAGCCGCAGGAGCATTTAATGCAAAGGTGGTCTGACACCTTTATCCTGACGCGCGCCCCCCAGAGCCGAAGTGACCGCCGTCACTTCGCCACTCCCCTGACCGGCCTGGCAGAAAGACAGCGCCGCCTGCGCCGCTCCGACTGCGGTGCCACTTGACAGAGTGAGGCTGACAGGCAGTCAGGCCCGGCCGCAGGCACCATAGGAAACTCCACTCCGCCCGACCAAGGGCTTGGACTCGGGCTAAGCCCCGGAAGACGGCGAACTCTGCTCCGCCCGACCCAGGGCTCGGACTCGGGCTAAGCCCCGGAAGACGGCGAACTCCGCTCCGCCCGACCCAGGGCTCGGACTCGGGCTAAGCCCCGGAAGACGGCGAACTCCGCTCCGCCCGACCCAGGGCTCGGACTCGGGCTAAGCCCCGGAAGACGGCGAACTCCGCTCCGCCCGACCCAGGGCTCGGACTCGGGCTCGGCCCCAGAAGACGACGAACTCCGCTTCGCCCGACCCCAGGGCTCGGACTCCGCCCCAGCATCAGCCGGCGATCTCCGCTCCGCCCGACCCAGAGCTCGGACTCGGGCTCGGCCCCAGAAGACGACGAACTCCGCTTCGCCCGACCCCAGGGCTCGGACTCCGCCCCGGCATCAGCCGGCGATCTCCGCCTCGCCCGAACTAGGGGCTCGGACTCGACCTCGGCCACGGAAGACAGACTCGACCTCGGCTTCGGAGGAGCTTCCACATCGCCCAACCTAGGGCGCAGACTAGCCACGACAACAGGAGGCGCCATCATCACCCTACCCCGAACTGACTCGGGCCACGGGGAACAAGACCGGCGTCCCATCTGGCTCGCTCCGCCAGATAGGCAATGATGGCGCCCCGCATACTCTGTGACGACGGCGGCTCTCAGCCCCCTTACGGAAGCAAGAGGACGTCAGCAAGGACTCAACAGCTCCGACAGCTGTCCCTCCGCCAGGCTCCATCGCTCCTCCGACGGCCACGACATCACACCAACAGGGTGCCAAAATCTCTCTGGCTGCCACGACGGTATGTACTTAGGGCACTAGCTCTCCTCCGCTATACACGTAGCACTCTGCTACACCCCCCCATTGTACACCTGGATCCTCTCCTTACACCTATAAAAGGAAGGACCAGGGCCCTCTTAGAGAGGGTTGGCCGCGCGGGGACGAGGACGAGACAGGCGCTCGCTTGAAGCCGCTCGCTCCCTCTCTCGCGTGGACGCTTGTAACCCCCTACTGCAAGCGCACCCGACCTGGGCGCGGGACGAACACGAAGGCCGCGGGATTCCCACCTCTCTCATGCCGGTCTCCGGCCGCCTCGCTCTCCCCCCTTCGCGCTCGCCCTCGCGCTCGACCCATCTGGGCTGGGGCACGCGGCGACATTCACTCGTCGGCTCAGGGACCCCCCGGTCTCGGAACGCCGACAGTTGGCGCGCCAGGTAGGGGCCTGCTGCGTGTTGACGAACAGCTTCCCGTCAAGCTCCAGATGGGCAGTCTCCAGCAACCTCTCCAACCCGGGACGGTGCTCCGTTTCGGGAGTCTTGAGTTCATGTCCCTCGACGGCAGCTACGACATGATACTCCTTCCACCGTCGTGCGACAACGACAAGGGCGGCCGACAGCCCGCCCGCCGGCGGTGGAATCGACGACGTCTTCCCTGCATGGTGGAAGAACAACCTTCGAGCTCATCCCGCCCTCTTCCCCGCCGACGGAGGGGAAGGCGGGGCAACCAAGGCCCAGCGGAAGGCAGCGCCTCGTCGACTGTCGAGCGAGTCGACAGCCCCAGCGCCCCAACGGGGGGCGCGTCGGGTATCGACTTCGCGCCTGAGATGAAGGCGAGCGTCGTCTCCCCGCGACACGCCAGTCCCGAGCAAGCGGACGACGCCAGCACGCTCGCGAAAAGCTTGCTGGACGTCGCCCTCGTACCTGAGACGGCGGTGCAGTCAGTCCCCGACGTGACTTTATCGCCGCTCGTCGACCAAGAGGTACCGATCGATTCCCATCCCACGTCATTTGGATTCAGCCTCAACCCGCCTAGCGACCCCGCTTTGGTGGGCGCTCTCGTAGAGGCGAGTCCAAACCCACTGGGGTTTCGTATGCGGTCACCTTGGGACCGGCTGACGGACGTCTCGACCTACGGGCCCTCCGGGTCCGAGGAAGACGACGAGCCCAGCATCTGTTGGGATTTCTCTGGACTTGGCAACCCCAGTGCCATGCGGGACTTCATGACCGCATGTGACTACTGCCTCTCCGACTGTTCCGACGGTAGCCGTAGCCTCGGCGACGAGGACTGCGGCCCAAGTCGCGAATGCTTCCACGTCGATCTAGGGGGTCCCTCCGAAGGCAACCATCTCGGCATGCCGGAGGACGGTGATCTCCCTAGGCCGGTGCCTCGCGTTGACATCCCACGGGAGCTAGCTGTGGTCCCCGTTCAGGCAGGGGGCTATGACCCACAGCTCGAGCAAATCCGCGGGGTACAGGCCAGGCTCGACGAGGGAGCAGGAGCGCTTGAGCCGATCCGTCGGGACGTCGGGCAGGCATGGGCGGGCCAACCTCCGGCTGGAGAAATACGTCATCTACCCTAGGGCTTCCAGCACCGCATCGCCGACGACGTCAGGGTCAGGCCACCACCCGCATCTAGTGGGTCAGCCAGAACCTGGCCGCAGCAGCGATGCTTCTCCGTGTGATGCCGGAGCCATCAACCACCGAGGGGCGGCGAATCCAGGGAGAGCTCAAGAATCTCTTGGAAGGCGCCACGGTCCGACGGGCCGAGAGCTCTGCCTCCCGAAGGCAGGGGTACCCCTCGGAACCTCATGCCGCGACTTCCCGATTCATGCGGGAAGCCTCGGTCTGCCCCGGGCGCACGCGCAACACAGCGCCTGCGGCCCCGGGTCGCCTCGGCAACGAGCACCATCACTGCGACCGTCGGGCCCACCTCGACGAGAGGGTGCGCCGAGGCTACCACCCCAGGCGTGGGGGACGCTACGACAGCGGGGAGGATCGGAGTCCCTCGCCCGAACCACCCGGTCCGCAGGCCTTCAGCCGGGCCATCCGACGGGCGCCGTTCCCGACCCGGTTCCGACCCCCGACTACTATCACAAAGTACTCGGGGGAGACGAGACCGGAACTGTGGCTCGCGGACTACCGTCTGGCCTGCCAACTGGGTGGAACGGACGATGACAGCCTCATCATCCGCAACCTCCCCCTGTTCCTCTCCGACACCGCTCGCGCCTGGTTGGAGCACCTGCCTCCGGGGCAGATCTCCAACTGGGACGACCTAGTCCAAGCTTTCGCCGGCAATTTCCAGGGCACGTACGTGCGCCCCGGGAATTCCTAGGACCTCCGAAGCTGCCGACAGTGAGAGCACCTAGAGGGGGGGTGAATAGGTGATCCTGTGAACCTTAAACTTATAGCCACAAAAACTTGTTAAGTGTTAGCACAATAATCGCCAAGTGGCTAGAGATGAGTCTCAACAAATCACAATACCACAAAAGATCAACACAGAGAAAACACAGTGGTTTATCCCGTGGTTCGGCCAAGTACAAAACTTGCCTACTCCATGTTGTGGCGTCCCAACGGACGAGAGTTGCACTCAACTCCTCTCAAGTGATCCAATGATCAACTTGAATACCACAGTGTTATGCTTTTCCTTTCAATATCCCGTTTGCGAGGAATCTCCACAACTTGGAGTCTCTCGCCCTTACACTTGAGATTCACAAAGAAATACGTAGTAAGGGAGGGAAGCAACACACACAAATCCACAGCAAAATGCGCACACACACGACCAAGAATCGAGCTCAAAAGACTATCTCAAAGTTCTCACTAGAACGGAGCTCGAATCACTGAGAATGACAAACGGATGCGCAAAGACTGAGTGTGGATGATCAAGAATGCTCTAAGGTTGCTTGGTGTGCTCCTCCATGCGCCTAGGGGTCCCTTTTATAGCCCCAAGGCAGCTAGGAGCCGTTGAGAGCAAATCTGGAAGGCTTTTCTTGCCTTCTGTCGTCGGGTGCACCGGACAGTCCGGTGCACACCGGACACTGTCCGGTGCCCGATTTCATTCCTTAAATAGCGAAGCCGACCGTTGGCAGACTTGGAGCCGTTGGCGCACCGGACATGTCCGGTGCACACCGGACAGTCTGGTGCCCCCTTCCGACCGTTGGCCCGGCCACGTGTCGCGCGCAGATTCCGCGGCCGACCGTTGGCCCGGCCGACCGTTGGCTCACCAGACAGTCCGGTGCACACCGGACAGTCCGGTGAATTTTAGCCGTATGCCTTCGGCGAATTCCCGAGAGCGGCCACTTCACGCCGAGTCAGCCTGGCGCACCGGACACTGTCTGGTGCACCACCGGACAGTCCGGTGACCCACCGGACAGTCCGGTGCTCCCAGACTCAGCAGATTCTTGGCTGCTCGAGCCAAGACATTTTCAATTGGATTTTTCCTGTTTCCAGCACTTAGACACAATACATTAGTCCATAAAACAATGTACTAAGTCTGAGAAACATACCTTAATTCTTGATTTGTACTTTGTCCACCTTTTTACACTTAGGCACTTGTGTTGGACACTAAATCACCAAAACACTTAGAAATGGCCCAAAGGCACATTTCCCTTTCAATCTCCCCCTTTTTGGTGATTTATGCCAACACAACATAAAGTAAGTAGAACAAGTACAAAATCAAATCAAATAAGAACTCAAAATTGTTTTGATTCAATTTGGCATATATGGATCATCCTTTGCCACCACTTGGTTTGTTTTTGCAAATCAAACTCAAATCTTTATCTCTAAGTCAAACACACATGTTGAAGCATAAAGAGAGTCATTCCAAAAGAGATTGATTACAGATTTCAAAAACTCCCCCTTTTTCCCATAATCAACACTTCTCCACACAAGAAGCCAACTTTTGACAAGAGAGACAACAAAAGAGTTTTGAAAAAGCTCTATTCTACTATTTTCAAAATCTCTATTTTCAAAATTTCTCAAGTGGTAGCTGATCCATTTATCGCTTTGGCCTTTATTTTCTCCCCCTTTGGCATCAAGCACCAAAACGGGATCAATCTTGGCCCTAGAACCCCATTGCCTCACCAAAATCTTCAATAAGAATACAAAGGCAATAAGAGTATATGAGATGAACTTGGAATAAGTTACCCTCTCATCGGAGTGCAGTGGAAGTCTTTCATGGTCCAAGTCCACCTTTTCCCTTTTAATTCTCCTTTGAGACTAAAACAAGCAAACTCAAGCATACGGTTAGTCTCAAAGGGTCAAGTTGTAACACATCTCCCCCTAAAACTGTGCATCACTTTGCAACGGATTTGTGAGGTCCAGGGAGTGTTTGTACAACTTGAGCACCATACTAAGCAACAAAATGCAAAAAGGAACATGATCAAAGGCATAAACACATGTATGCTATAAATCAATCCAGGTTCCGCGAATCTAAGACATTTAGCTCACTACGCAACCTGCAAAAGGTCTTCTCATCTAGAGGCTTAGTGAAGATATCGGCTAGCTGGTTCTCGGTGCTAACATGAAATACTTCGATATCTCCCTTTTGCTGGTGGTCTCTCAAAAAGTGATGCCGGATGTCAATGTGCTTTGTGCGGCTGTGTTCAACAGGATTTTCCGCCATGCGGATAGCACTCTCATTATCACATAGGAGTGGGACTTTGCTCAGATTGTAGCCAAAGTCCCGGAGGGTTTGCCTCATCCAAAGTAGTTGCGCGCAACACTGTCCTACGGCAACATACTTGGCCTCAGCGGTGGATAGGGCAACGGAGGTTTGTTTCTTAGAGTTCCACGACACCAGGGACCTTCCTAAGAATTGGCACGTCCCTGATGTACTCTTCCTATCGACCTTACATCCAGCATAGTCGGAATCTGAGTATCCAACCAAGTCAAAGGTCGACCCTTTTGGATACCAGAGCCCGAAACAAGGCGTAGCAACCAAATATCTTAGAATTCGTTTCACCGCCACTAAGTGACACTCCTTAGGATCGGATTGAAATCTAGCACACATGCATACGCTAAGCATAATATCCGGTCTACTAGCACATAAATAAAGTAGAGACCCTATCATTGACCGGTATGCTTTTTGATCACTGGACTTACCTCCTTTGTTGAGGTCGGTGTGTCCGTTGGTCCCCATCGGAGTCTTTGCGGGCTTGGCGTCCTTCATCCCAAACCGCTTTAGCAGATCTTGCGTGTACTTCGTTTGGGAGATGAAGGTGCCGTCTTTGAGTTGCTTCACTTGGAACCCAAGGAAGTAGTTCAACTCGCCCATCATCGACATCTCGAATTTCTGCGTCATCACCCTGCTAAACTCTTCACAAGACTTTTGGTTAGTAGAACCAAATATTATGTCATCGACATAAATTTGGCACACAAACAGATCACCATCACATGTCTTAGTAAAAAGAGTTGGATCAGCTTTCCCAACCTTGAAAGAATTAACAATTAGAAAGTCTCTAAGGCATTCATACCATGCTCTTGGGGCTTGCTTAAGTCCATAGAGCGCCTTAGAGAGCTTACACACGTGGTCGGGGTACCGTTCATCCTCGAAGCCAGGGGGTTGCTCTACGTACACCTCCTCCTTGATTGGCCCATTGAGGAAAGCGCTCTTCACATCCATTTGGTACAACCTGAAAGAATGGTGAGCGGCATATGCTAGCAAGATACGAATTGATTCTAGCCTGGCCACAGGAGCAAACGTCTCCTCAAAGTCCAAACCTGCGACTTGGGCATAACCTTTTGCCACAAGTCGAGCCTTGTTCCTCGTCACCACCCCGTGCTCGTCCTGTTTGTTGCAGAACACCCACTTGGTTCCCACAACATTTTGCTTGGGACGAGGCACCAGTGTCCAAACTTCATTGCGCTTGAAGTTGTTGAGTTCCTCCTGCATGGCCAATACCCAATCCGGATCTAGCAAGGCCTCCTCTACCCTGAAAGGCTCAATAGAAGAGACAAAGGAGTAATGCTCACAAAAATTAACTAATCGAGATCGAGTAGTTACTCCCTTGCTAATATCACCCAGAATTTGATCGACGGGATGATTCCTTTGAATCATCGCTCGAACTTGGGTTGGAGTTGCGCTTCTTCCTTCATCACATGATCATCTTGTGCTCCCCCTTGATCACACGCCTCCTGTTGATGAACCTGTTCATCGTCTTGAGTTGGGGGATGCACCGTTGTTGAGGAAGAAGGTTGATCTCGTTCATCTTGTTCCTGTGGCCGCACTTCTCCAATCGCCATGGTTCGTATAGCGGCCGTCGGAACATCTTCTTCATCCTGTTGATGGCGTGGCAAGCTGTGTTCACGGCTTCCGACCAGAAACACTCGGGGGTCTTAAATTCTCCAAGCATCGTCCTCGCCATATCGATTAGCGTCCTGTTCTTCCTCTCTACCACACCATTTTGCTGTGGTGTGTAGGGAGCGGTGAACTCGTGCTTGATCCCTTCCTCCTCAAGGAACTCCTCCACTTGAAGGTTCTTGAACTTGGACCCGTTGTCGCTCCTTATCTTCTTCACCTTGAGCTCAAACTCATTTTGAGCTCTCCTGAGGAAGCGCTTGAGGGTCCCTTGGGTTTCAGACTTATCCTGTAAAAAGAATACCCAAGTGAAGCGGGAAAAGTCATCAACAATAACTAAACCATACTTACTTCCTCCTATGCTCAGATAGGCGACGGGTCCGAAGAGGTCCATATGTAGCAGCTCCAGGGGTCTTGATGTTGTCATCACATTTTTGGTGTGATGAGAGCCTCCCACCTGTTTCCCTGCTTGACAAGCTGCACAAGGTCTATCTTTTTCGAAATGAACATTGGTTAGACCTATCACGTGTTCTCCCTTTAGAAGCTTGTGGAGGTTCTTCATCCCCACATGTGCTAAGCGGCGATGCCACAGCCAGCCCATGCAAGTCCTAGCCATTAAGCATGCATCTAGACCGGCCTCTTCTTTTGCAAAATCAACTAAATAAAGTTTGCCGTCTAATACACCCTTAAAAGCTAGTGAACCATCACTTCTTCTAAAGACAGACACATCTACATTTGTAAATAGACAGTTATATCCCATATTGCATAATTGACTAACCGATAGCAAATTATATCCAAGAGACTCTACTAAAAACACATTAGAGATAGAGTGCTCATTAGAAATTGCAATTTTACCTAACCCTTTTACCTTGCCTTGATTCCCATCACCGAATATAATTGAATCTTGGGAATCCTTATTCTTGACGTAGGAGGTGAACATCTTCTTCTCCCCTGTCATATGGTTTGTGCATCCGCTATCAATAATCCAGCTTGAACCCCCAGATGCATAAACCTGCAAGGCAAATTTAGGCTTGGGACTTAGGTACCCAACTCTTGTTGGGTCCTACTAGGTTAGTCACAATTTCCTTAGGGACCCAAATGCAAGTTTTATCACCCTTGCATTTTGCCCCTAACTTTCTAGCAATTACCTTTCTATCCTTTCTACAAATTGCAAAGGAAGCATTCAAAGCATGATATATTGTAGAAGGCTCATTAACTTTCCTAGGAATATTAACAACATTCCTTCTACCAGCATTTCTATCATGCACATATGAAGAACTAGAAGCAAACATAGCATGAGAAAAATCATCGTAAGCATTATAACTCCTATAAGCATTTCTAGTTTGTCTCCTATCATGATACAAAAAGGCATGGTTCTTTTTAGCACTAGTAGCCATAGGGGCCTTCCCTTTCTCCTTAGCGGGAATGGGAGCCTTATGGCTTGTTAAGTTCTTGGCTTCCCTCTTGAAGCCAAGTCCATCCTTAATTGAGGTGTGTCTACCGATCGTGTAGGCATCCCTTGCAAATTTTAGTTTATCAAATTCATTCTTGCTAGTCTTAAGTTGGGCATTAAGACTAGCCAATTCCTCAGTTAATTTGGAAATTGAAACTAAATGATCACTACAAGCATCAACATCGAAATCTTTACACCTAGTGCAAATCTCAACATGTTCTACACAAGAATTAGATTTACTAGCTACTTCTAGTTTAGCATTTAAGTCATCATTAACACTCTTTAAAGTAGCAATGGTTTCATGACAGGAAGATAATTCACTAGAGAGCATTTCATTCCTCTTAATTTCTAGAGCAAGAGATTTCTGAGCTTCTACAAATTTATCATGTTCTTCATACAACAAATCCTCTTGCTTTTCTAAAAGTATATTCCTATCATTCAGGGCATCAATCAATTCATTAATTTTGTCTACCTTGGTTCTATCTAATCCCTTGAATAAGCATGAGTAATCTATCTCATCATCGTCACTAGACTCATCCTCACTTGAAGAAGCATAAGTACTAGTATTATGAGTGCTTACTTTCTTCTCCCTTGCCATGAGGCAAGTGTGACGCTCGTTGGGGAAGAGGGATGACTTGTTGAAGGTGGTGGCGGCGAGTCCTTCATTGTCGGAGTCGGATGAAGAGCAGTCTGAATCCCACTCCTTGCCCAGATGAGCCTCGCCCTTTGCCTTCTTATAGTTCTTCTTTTTCTCCCTCTTGTTCCCTTGATCCTGATCACTATCATTGTCGGGACAGTTAGCAATAAAATGACCAAGCTTACCGCATTTGAAGCATGAGCGCTTCCCCTTGGCTTTGGTCTTGCTTGGCTGTCCCTTGCGACCTTTAAGCACCGTCTTGAATCTTTTGATGATGAGAGCCATCTCTTCATCATTAAGTCCGGCCGCCTCAAACTGTGCCACCTTGCTAGGTAGCGCCTCCTTGCTTCGTGTTGCTTTGAGAGCAAGGGGTTGTGGCTCGTTGATCGGACCATTCAAGGCGTCGTCCACGTACCTTGCCTCCTTAATCATCATTCGCCCACTAACGAATTTCCCAAGAACTTCTTCGGGTGACATCTTGGTATACCTGGGATTTTCACGTATATTGTTTACCAAATGAGGATCAAGAACGGTAAATGACCTTAGCATTAGGCGGACGACGTCGTGGTCCGTCCATCGCGTGCTCCCGTAGCTCCTTATTTTGTTGATAAGGGTCTTGAGCCGGTTGTATGTTTGCGTCGGCTCCTCCCCCCTTATCATCGCGAACCGTCCAAGTTCGCCTTCCACCAACTCCATTTTGGTGAGCAAGGTGACGTCGTTTCCCTCATGAGAGATCTTGAGGGTGTCCCAGATCTGCTTGGCATTGTCCAAGCCGCTCACCTTGTGATACTCGTCCCTGCACAAAGAGGCTAGCAACACAGTAGTGGCTTGTGCATTTCTATGAATCTGTTCATTAATAAACATAGGGCTATCCGAGCTATCAAATTTCGTTCCACTTTCCACAATCTCCCAAATGCTTGGATGGAGAGAAAACAGGTGAGTACGCATTTTGTGGCTCCAAAATCCGTAATCCTCTCCATCAAAGTGAGGGGGCTTGCCAAGTGGAATGGGAAGCAATTGAGCATTTGAACTATGCGGGATGCGCAAATAATCGAAAGAAAAGTTTGAGTTAACCGTCTTTCATTTATCGTAGTCGTCGTCGTCCTTTTGGGAGGAGGAAGATTCGTCGCTGTCGTAGTAGATAATTTCCTTGATGCGCCTTGCCTTCTTCTTTCTCCCGTCTTTTCTCTTGTGGCCCGAGCCTGAGTCGGTGAGCTTGTCATCATTGGGCTCGTTGACGAAGGACTCCTTTTCCTTGTCGTTGATCACCATCCCCTTGCCTTTAGGATCCATCTCTTCGGGCGGTTAGTCCCTTTCTTGAAGAGAACGGTTCTGATACCAATTGAGAGCACCTAGAGGGGGGGTGAATAGGTGATCCTGTGAAACTTAAACTTATAGCCACAAAAACTTGTTAAGTGTTAGCACAATAATCGCCAAGTGGCTAGAGATGAGTCTCAACAAATCACAATACCACAAAAGATCAACACAGAGAAGACACAGTGGTTTATCCTGTGGTTCGGCCAAGTACAAAACTTGCCTACTCCACGTTGTGGCGTCCCAACGGACGAGAGTTGCACTCAACTCCTCTCAAGTGATCCAATGATCAACTTGAATACCACAGTGTTATGCTTTTCCTTTCAATATCCCGTTTGCGAGGAATCTCCACAACTTGGAGTCTCTCGCCCTTACACTTGAGATTCACAAAGAAATACGTAGTAAGGGAGGGAAGCAACACACACAAATCCACAGCAAAATGCGCACACACACGACCAAGGATCGAGCTCAAAAGACTATCTCAAAGTTCTCACTAGAACGGAGCTCAAATCACTGAGAATGACAAACGGATGCGCAAAGACTGAGTGTGGATGATCAAGAATGCTCTAAGGTTGCTTGGTGTGCTCCTCCATGCGCCTAGGGGTCCCTTTTATAGCCCCAAGGCAGCTAGGAGCCGTTGAGAGCAAATCTGGAAGGCCTTTCTTGCCTTTTGTCGTCGGGTGCACCGGACAGTCCGGTGCACACCGGACACTGTCCGGTGCCCGATTTCATTGCTTAAATAGCGAAGCCGACCGTTGGCAGACTTGGAGCCGTTGGCGCACCGGACATGTCCGGTGCACACCGGACAGTCCGGTGCCCCCTTCCGACCGTTGGCCCGGCCACGTGTCGCGCGCAGATTCCGCGGCCGACCGTTGGCTCGGTCGACCGTTGGCTCACCGGACAGTCCGGTGCACACCGGACAGTCCGGTGCACACCGGACAGTCCGGTGAATTTTAGCCGTACGCCTTCGGCGAATTCCCGAGAGTGGCCACTTCACGCCGAGTCAGCCTGGCGCACCGGACACTGTCCGGTGCACCACCGGACAGTCCGGTGACCCACCGGACAGTCCGGTGCTCCCAGACTCAGCAGATTCTTGGCTGCTCGAGCCAAGACATTTTCAATTGGATTTTTCCTGTTTCCAGCACTTAGACACAATACATTAGTCCATAAAACAATGTACTAAGTCTGAGAAACATACCTTAATTCTTGATTTGTACTTTGTCCACCTTTTTACACTTAGGCACTTGTGTTGGACACTAAATCACCAAAACACTTAGAAATGGCCCAAAGGCACATTTCCCTTTCAGACAGCAGCCGGGAGAGTCTCTCCGGGACTACATCCGGCGATTCTCGAAGCAGCGCACCGAGCTGCCCAACATCACCGACTCGGATGTCATCGACGCGTTCCTCGCCGGCACCACCTACCGCGACCTGGTGAGCAAGCTGGGTCGCAAGACCCCCACCAGGGCGAGCGAGCTGATGGACATCGCCACCAAGTTCGCCTCCAGCCAGGAGGCGGTCGAGGCTATCTTCCGAAAGGACGAGCAGCCCCAGGGCCGCCCATCGGAAGATACTCCCGAGGCGTCAACTCAGCGCGGCGCCAAGAAGAAGGGCAAGAAGAAGTCGCAAGCGAAACGCGACGCCGCCGACGCGAACCTTGTCGCCGCCGCCGAGTACAAGAACCCTCGGAAACCCCCCGGAGGTGCCAACCTCTTCGACAAGATGCTCAAGGAGCCGTGCCCCTATCACCAGGGGCCCGTCAAGCACACCCTTGAGGAGTGCGTCATGCTTCGGTGCCACTTCCACAGGGCCGGGCCACCCGCGGAGGGTGGCAGGGCCCGCGACGACGATAAGAAGGAAGATCACCAAGCAGGAGAGTTCCCGAGGTCCGCGACTGCTTCACGATCTACGGTGGGCAAGCGGCGAATGCCTCGGCTCGGCACCGCAAGCAAGAGCGCCGGGAGGTCTGCTCGGTGAAGGTGGCGGCGCCAGTCTATCTAGACTGGTCCGACAAGCCCATCACCTTCGACCGAGACGATCACCCCGACCATGTGCCGAGCCTGGGGAAATACCCGCTCGTCGTCGACCCCGTCATCGGCGACGTCAGGCTCACCAAGGTCCTCATGGACGGAGGCAGCAGCCTCAACATCATCTACGCCGAGACCCTTGGGCTCCTGCGTGTCGATCTGCCCTCCATCTGGGCAGGCGCTGCGCCCTTCCATGGGATCATTCCCAGGAAGCGCGTTCAGCCCCTCGGACAGCTCGACCTTCCCGTCTGCTTCGGAACACCCTCCAACTTCCGAAGGGAGACCCTGACGTTCGAGGTGGTCGGGTTCCGAGGAACCTACCACGCGGTACTGGGAAGACCATGCTATGCGAAGTTCATGGCCGTCCCCAACTACACCTACCTGAAGCTCAAGATGTCGGGCCCCAACGGGGTCATCACCGTCGGCCCCACGTACAAACACGCGTTCGAATGTGACGTGGAGTGCGTGGAGTACGCCGAGGCCCTCGCCGAGTCCGAGGCCCTCATCGCCGACCTAGAGAGCCTCTCGAAGGAGGTGCCAGACGTGAAGCGTCATGCCGGCAACATTGAGCCAGCGGAGACGGCTAAGTCCGTCCCCCTCGACCCCAGCGGCGACGCCTCCAAGCAGATCAGGATCGGCTCCAGGCTCGATCCCAAATAGGAAGCAGTGCTCGTCGACTTTCTCTGCACGAACGCCGACGTCTTCGCGTGGAGTCCCTCGGACATGCCCGGCATACCGAGGGATGTCGCCGAGCACTCGCTGGACATCTGAGCCGGAGCCCGACCCGTCAAGCAGCCTCTGCGTCGATTCGACGAGGAGAAGCGCAGAGCCATAGGCGAGGAGATCCACAAGCTAATGGCGGCAGGGTTCATCAAAGAGGTATTCCATCCCGAATGGCTTGCCAACCCTGTGCTTGTGAGAAAGAAAGGGGGGAAATGGCGGATGTGTGTAGACTACACTGGTCTCAACAAAGCATGTCCGAAGGTTCCCTACCCTCTGCCTCGCATTGACCAAATCGTGGATTCCACTGCTGGGTGCGAAACCCTGTCTTTCCTCGATGCCTACTCAGGGTATCATCAAATCAGGATGAAAGAGTCCGACCAGCTCGCGACTTCTTTCATCACACCCTTCGGCATGTACTGCTATGTCACCATGCCGTTCGGCTTTAGGAATGCGGGCGCGACGTACCAGCGGTGCATGAACCATGTGTTCGGCGAACACATTGGCTGCACGGTCGAGGCCTACGTCAATGACATCGTAGTCAAGACGAGGAAAGCCTCCGACCTCCTTTCCGACCTTGAAGTGACATTCCGATGTCTCAAGGCGAAAGGCGTCAAGCTCAATCCCGAGAAGTGTGTCTTCGGGGTGCCCCGAGGCATGCTCTTGGGCTTCATCGTCTCCGAGCGGGGCATCGAAGCCAGCCCGGAGAAGATCGCAGCATTACCAGCATGGGGCCCATCAAGGACTTGAAAGGCGTATAGAGGGTCATGGGATGCCTCACGGCTCTGAGCCGCTTCATCTCACGCCTCGGCGAAAGAGGTCTACCTCTGTATCGCCTCTTAAGGAAGGCCGAGTGCTTCACTTGGACCCCTGAGGCTGAGGAAGCCCTCGGGAACCTGAAGGCGCTCCTCACGAAGGCGCCTATCTTGGTACCCCCAGCTACCGGAGAAGCCCTCTTGGTCTACGTCGCCGCGACCACTCAGGTGGTTAGCGCCACGATTGTGGTCGAGAGGCAAGAATAGGGGCATGCATTGCCCGTTCAGAGGCCAGTCTACTTCGTCAGCGAGGTACTGTCTGAAACCAAGATCCGCTACCCACAAGTTCAGAAGCTGCTGTACGCGATGATCCTAACGCGGTGGAAGCTGCGACACTACTTCGAGTCTCATCCGGTAACTGTGGTGTCATCCTTCCCCCTGGGGGAGATCATCCAGTGCCGAGAGGCCTCGGGTAGGATTGCAAAGTGGGCGGTGGAAATCATGGGCGAGACAATCTCGTTCGCTCCTCGGAAGGTCATCAAGTCCCAGGTCTTGGCGGACTTCGTAGCTGAATGGGTCGACACCCAGCTACCGACGGCTCCGATCCAACCGGAGCTCTAGACCATGTTCTTCGACGGGTCGCTGATGAAGACGGGAGCCGGCGCAGGCCTACTCTTCATCTCGCCCCTCGGGAAGCACATACGCTATGTGCTACGCCTCCATTTCCCGGCATCCAACAATGTGGCTGAGTACGAAGCTCTAGTCAACGGGTTGCGGATCGCCATCGAGCTAGGGGTCCGACGCCTCGACGCTCGCGGTGACTCGCAGCTCGTCATCGACCAAGTCATGAAGAACTCCCACTGCCGCGACCCAAAGATGGAGGCCTACTGCGATGAGGTTCAGCGCCTGGAAGACAAGTTCTACGGGCTTGAGCTCAACCACATCGCTCGGCGCTACAACGAGACTGCGGACGAGCTGGCTAAAATAGACTCGGGGCGAACGACGGTTCCCCCGGATGTCTTCTCCCGGGATCTGCATCAACCCTCCGTCAAGATCGACGACACGCCCGAGCCCTGTCCGAGGCACCCTCGGCTCGGCCCGAGGCATCCTCGGTTCAGCCCGAGGTACCCTCGGCCCCCGAGGGCGAGACGTTGCACGTCGAGGGGGAGCAAAGCGGGGTCACGCCTGATCAAAACTGGCAAACCCCGTACCTGCAATATCTCCACCGAGGAGAGCTACCCCTCGACCGAGCCGAGGCTCGGCGGGTGGCGCGGCGCGCCAAGTCGTTCGTCTTGCTGGGTGATGAGAAGGAGCTCTACCACCGCAGCCCCTCTGGCATCCTCCAGCGATGCATCTCCATCGCCAAAGGTCAGGAACTCCTGCGAGAGATACACTCGGGGGCTTGCGGCCATCATGCAGCGCCTCGAGCCCTTGTCGGGAATGCTTTCCGACAAGGCTTCTACTGGCCAACGGCGGTGGCCGACGCCACTAGAATTGTCTGCACCTGCGAAGGGTGTCAATTCTACGCAAGGCAGACCCACCTGTCCGCTCAGGCTCTGCAGACGATACCCATCACCTGGCCTTTCGCTGTGTGGGGTCTGGATCTCGTCGGCCCCTTGCAGAAGGCACCCGAGGGCTACACGCACCTGCTGGTTGCCATCGACAAATTCTCCAAGTGGATCGAGGTCCGACCCCTGAACAGCATCAGGTCCGAGCAGGCGGTGGCGTTCTTCACCAACATCATCCATTGCTTTGGGGTCCCAAACTCCATCATCACCGACAACGGCACCCAGTTCACCGGCAGAAAGTTCCTGGACTTCTGCGAGGATCACCACATTCGGGTGGACTGGGCCGCCGTGGCTCATCCCATGACGAATGGGCAGGTAGAGCGTGCCAACGGCATGATTCTACAAGGGCTCAAGCCTCGGATCTACAACGACCTCAACAAGTTCGGCAAGCGGTGGATGAAGGAACTCCCCTCGATGGTCTGGAGTCTGAGGACAACACCGAGCCGAGCCACGGGCTTCACGCCGTTCTTTCTAGTCTATGGGGCCGAAGCCATCTTGCCCATAGACTTAGAATACGGTTCCCCGAGGACGAGGGCCTACACCGACCAAAGCAACCAAGCTAGCCGAGAAGACTCGCTGGACCAGCTGGAGGAGGCTCGGGACAAGGCCTTACTACACTCGGCGCGGTACCAGCAGTCCCTGCGATGCTACCACGCCCGAGGGGTCCGGTCCCGAGACCTCCAGGTGGGCGACCTGGTGCTTCGGCTGCGACAAGACGCCCGAGGGCGGCACAAGCTCACGCCCCCCTGGGAGGGGCCGTTCGTCATCGCCAAAGTTCTGAAGCCCGGAACGTACAAGCTGGCCAACAGTCAAGGCGAGGTCTACGACAACGCTTGGAACATCCAACAGCTACGTCGCTTCTACCCTTAAGATGTTTTTAAGTTGATCATATACCTCGCACCGACGCAAAGTTTAGTCATCAAGGAAGGGTCGGCCTCGCCTCGGCAAAGCCCGACCCTCCCTCGGGGGCTAAAAGGGGGGGAACCCCCTCTGCGTCGAAATTTTCCTCGAAAAATGATCTTTTCTGCCAGAATGTCTTTCGCGCTTTTTGACTACTTCAAAAGTGGATCCTGAAAACGATGGAGTACACGTAAGCAGCCAAGGCTGACCGAGCCGAGGGACTCCTACGCCTCCGGGATACGGATACCTCACTCATCACCTTCTGCGATAAGTAACTCACGTTCGGATAAGTGATTCCGCGGACCGAACAAGTCTTCACGTTCGGAAGCTCTTCTGCCGAAGCGATCCTTCGAGCCTTCTCAACTGCGTCGGTGACAGAGCCCCATGGACGGGTAAGAGTGTGCGTAAGCGGCAAGGCCGACCGAGCCGAGGGACTCCTATGCCTCCGGGATACGAATACCTCGCTCATCACCTTCCGCGAGAAGCAACTCTCGCTCGCACAAACACTTCTGTTACCAACAAAAAAGTCCAGATACTCGAAGCAAGAGGAAAAGAGACGCAGCTTTACAACACGGCGAGGGTGTGTTTTGGCCCCGGCGGCCGCAGGAAACACACGCTACAAGACAATCCGATCCTGCAGGCTCGGGTCTTAACGCTGGAAGGGAGCAGCAGCACCCTCGGCATCGACAACCCCTTCGGTCGCAGGAAACTATCCATTACTGTGTGTTAGGTATATGTTGTCTACACGAGACAAGTCCAATGTATGTTAGAGATGAATTACACATTTACATTTTTTCTAAGTTTTATGTTTGGTGTGACACATTTGGCGTTGCACCAGACATATTTGGTGAGTCTTAAAGTGAGTGTGCTAGTTTGCAAGCTCTTTTAAGTCCTTTGTTCGGTGTCATCCAGTCGGGGACCATAATTAGGGGTACCCTCAAGGCTCCTAATTCTCAGCTGGTAACCCCCATCAGCATAAAGCTGCAAAGGCCTGATGGGTGCGATTAAGTCAGGGATCGGTCCATACGAGGGACTCGATCACGCCTCGCCCGAGCCTGGCCTCGGACAAGGGCAGCCGACCCCGGAGGATCTCCGTCTCGCCCGAGGCCCTCCTCCAGCGGCGAACGTGTTCCCGGCTCGCCCGAGGCCCTGTCTTCGCCAAGAAGCAACCCTGACCAAATCACTGCGCCGACCGACCAAGCCGCAGGAGCATTTAATGCAAAGGTGGTCTGACACCTTTATCCTGACGCGCGCCCCCCAGAGCCGAAGTGACCGCCCTCACTTCGCCGCTCCCCTGACCGGCCTGGCAAAAAGACAGCGCCGCCTGCGCCGCTCCGACTGCGGTGCCACTTGACAGAGTGAGGCTGACAGGCAGTCAGGCCCGGCCGCAGGCACCATAGGAAACTCCGCTCCGCCCGACCAAGGGCTCGTACTCGGGCTAAGCCCTGGAAGACGACGAACTCCGCTCCGCCCGACCCAGGCTCGGACTCGGGCTAAGCCCCGGAAGACGGCGAACTCCGCTCCGCCCGACCCAGGGCTCGGACTCGGGCTAAGCCCCGGAAGATGGCGAACTCCGCTCCGCCCGACCCAGGGCTCGGACTCGGGCTAAGCCCCGGAAGACAGCGAACTCCGCTTCGCCCGACCCAGGGCTCGGCCCCAGAAGACGACGAACTCCACTTCGCCTGACCCCAGGACTCGGACTCCGCCCCAGCATCAGCCGGCGATCTCCGCTCCGCCCGACCCAGGGCTCGGACTCGGGCTCGGCCCCAGAAGACGACGAACTCCGCTTCGCCCGACCCAGGGCTCGGACTCCGCCCCGGCATCAGCCGGTGATCTCCGCCTCGGTCGAACCAGGGGCTCGGACTCGACCTCGGCCACAGAAGACAGACTCGACCTCTGCTTCAGAGGAGCTTCCACGTCGCCCAACCTAGGGCGCAGACCAGCCACGACAACAGGAGGCGCCATCATCACCCTACCCCGAACTGACTCGGGCCACGGGGAACAAGACCGGCGTCCCATCTGGCTCGCTCCGCCAGATAGGCAATGATGGCGCCCCGCATACTCTATGACGACGACGGCTCTCAGCCCCCTTACGGAAGCAAGAGGACGTCAGCAAGGACTCAACAGCTCCGACAGCTGTCCCTCCGCCAGGCTCCATCGCTCCTCCGACGGCCACGACATCACACCAACAGGGTGCCAAAATCTCTCCGGCTGCCATGACGGCATGTACTTAGGGCACTAGCTCTCCTCCGCTAGACACGTAGCACTCTGCTACACCCCCCATTGTAAACCTGGATCCTCTCCTTACACCTATAAAAGGAAGGACCAGGGCCCTCTTAGAGAGGGTTGGCCGCGCGGGGACGAGGACGAGACAGGCGCTCGCTTGAAGCCGCTCGCTCCCTCTCCCGCGTGGACGCTTGTAACCCCCTACTGCAAGCGCACCCGACCTGGGCGCGGGACGAACACGAAGGCCGCGGGATTCCCACCTCTCTCACGCCGGTCTCCGGCCGCCTCGCTCTCCCCCCTTCGCGCTCGCCCTCGCGCTCGACCCATCTGGGCTGGGGCACGCGGCGACATTCACTCGTCGGCTCAGGGACCCCCCAGTCTCGGAACGCCGACACATCCGATGCTGCACTGGACACATCCAATAAGTGTTAAATCGATTGTGTCAATTTACAAGCTCCCTGAGGTCCTTATCTGCCGTTCTAGTGTGTTGTATCGGATATATCTGGTGCGGCAATCCAGTGTTTGCGTCACAACAATTAAAACTAGCAGCCTTTTGCTCCAGTTCAAAAATGGATCGATGAATTGAAATGGATTGATAGATCGAAAAACGAGAAAAAATAGCGTCGAAGCTGATATCAGCGCCAAACCTCAAAGTTAAGCCTAAGTTTGGAATCTGAGTTTAGAAGCCTGGTTCAAAGGAATCTCAAAGTTAAGCGTGCTCAACTTGGAGAAACCTGTGATGGGTGACTAGATGGGGAGTTCCCTACTAGAAGGAAAATCACAGTCACCGGAGTTTGTATGACTGGAATATGGGTCTGGCTGGTCTTAGGTGGACTAGACAGCATGATGGATAAGTAGTTGAAATTTGGGGTGATCGGATGATCGATGAATAGTAACGATGAATAGTAACAACGAATAGTAACGACGAAAACGTCGCCATAGATATCATCGATGAATAGTAACGATGATGAATAGCGACGATGAATAGTGTCGGTGAATAGTAACGATAACGAATAGTAACGGTGAATAGTAATGATAACTATTTGCAAAAGAACTTTGAAAAGGATTTACAAAAGAATTTGCAAAAACAAAACATGTGGTGCAAGCGTGGTCCAAAATGTTAAAAATAAAGAAACAATCCACGCCTATCTTGTAAGTATTTATATTGGCTCAACTCCAAGCAACCTTTGCACTTACATTATGCAAACTAGTTCAATTATGCACTTCTATATTTGCTTTGGTTTGTGTTGGCATCAATCACCAAAAAGGGGGAGATTGAAAGGGAATTAGGCTTACACCTAGTTCCTAAATAATTTTGATGGTTGAATTGCCCAACACAAATAATTGGACTAACTAGTTTGCTCTAGTGTACAAGTTATACAGGTGCCAAAGGTTCACACTTAGCCAATAAAAAGACCAAGTATTGGGTTCAACAAAAGAGCAAAGGGGCAACCGAAGGCACCTCTTGTCTGGCGCACCGGACTGTCCGGTGCACCAGAGGACTCCAACTCAAACTCGTCGCCTTCGGGAATTTCCAGAGGCAACTCCACTATAATTCACCGGACTGTCCGGTGTACACCGGACAGTGTCCGGTGCTCCAAGGAAGAGCGGCCTCAGGAACTCGCCAGCCTCGGGAATTCGCTTCGGCTGCTCCGCTATAATTCACCGGACATGTCTGGTGTACACCGGACTGTCCGGTGTAGCTGCGGGGCAACGACTACTTCTGGCGCCAACGGCTACCTGCGACGCATTAAATGCACGCCAGCGCGCGCAGAGGTCAGGAACGCCCATGCTGGCGCACCGGACACTCTACAGTACATGTCCGGTGCGCCACCGGACATCCAGGCGGGCCCAGAAGTCAGAGCTCCAACGGTCGGAACCCAACGGCTTTGGTGACGTGGCTAGGGCACCAGACTGTCCGGTGTGCACCGGACTGTCCGGTGTGCACCGGACTGTCCGGTGCGCCATTCGACAGATAGCCCCACCAAACGGCTAGTTTGGTGGTTGGGGCTATAAATACCCCCAACCACCCCCCATTCATGGCATCCAAGTTTTCACATTTCCAACCACTTACAAGAGCTAGGCATTCAATTCTAGACACACTCAAGAGATCAAATCCTCTCCCAAATTCCACACAAAGCTTTAGTGACTAGTGAGAGAAATTTGCTTGTGTTCTTTCGAGCTCTTGCGCTTGGATTGCTTTCTCCTTTCTTGATTCTTTCTTGCGATCAAACTCACTTGTAATTGAGGCAAGAGACACCAATCTTGTGGTGGTCCTTGTAGGAACTTTGTGTTCTAAGTGATTGAGAAGAGAAAGCTCACTCGGTCCGAGGGACCGTTTGAGAGAGGGTAAGGGTTGAAAGAGACCCGACCTTTGTGGCCTCCTCAACGGGGAGTAGGTTTGCGAGAACCGAACCTCGGTAAAACAAATCCACGTGTCTCACTCTTTATTCGCTTGCGATTTGTTTTGCACCCTCTCTCGCGGACTCTATTATATTTCTAACGCTAACCCGGCTTGTAGTTGTGATTATTTTTGAAATTTTCAGTTTCGCCCTATTCACCCCCCTCTAGGCGACTTTCAATTGGTATCAGAGCCCGGTGCTTCATTAGAGTCTAACCGCTCGAAGTGATGTCGGGAGATCACACCAAGAGGGAGATGGAGACCGGCGACAAGCCCACTACGAGCCACGGGAGCACTTCATCGGAAGAGTCCCGCACCAAGAGGAAGGAGAAGAAGAAGGACTCCTCCAAACGGAAGGAGAAAAGATCTTCTTCTTCACACCACAAAGAGAAGAAGGAAAAATCTTCTTCCCACAAGTCGCATCGGAAAGGCGACAAGCACAAGAGGATGAGGAAAGTGGTCTACTACGAGACCGACACTTCATCAACATCGACCTCCGACTCCGATGCGCCGTCCGTAACTTCTAAGCGCCAAGAGCGCAAGAAGTTTAGTAAGATCCCCTTACACTATCCTCGTACACCTAGACATACTCCATTACTTTCTGTTCCATTAGGCAAACCGCCAACCTTTGATGGCGAAGATTATGCTAGTTGGAGTGATTTAATGAAATTTCATCTAACCTCACTCCACAAAATTATATGGAATGTTGTTGAGTTTGGAGCACAGGTACCATCCATAGGGGATGAAGATTATGATACGGACAAAGTGGCCCAAATCGAGCACTTCAACTCCCAAGCCACAACCATACTCCTTGCCTCCCTAAGTAGAGAGGAATATAACAAAGTGCAAGGGTTGAAGAGTGCGAAGGAAATTTGGGACCTACTCAAGACCGCGCACGAGGGTGATGAACTCACAAAGATCACCAAGCGGGAAACGATCGAGGGGGAGCTCGGTCGTTTTCGTCTTCGCCAAGGGGAGGAGCCACAAGATATGTACAACCGGCTCAAAACCTTGGTGAACCAAGTGCGCAACCTCGGGAGCAAGAAATGGGATGACCACGAGGTGGTTAAGGTTATTTTAAGATCGCTTATTTTCCTTAACCCTACTCAAGTACAATTAATTCGTGGCAACCCAAGATATACACTAATGACTCCCGAGGAAGTAATCGGGAATTTTGTGAGCTTTGAATGTATGATTAAAGGCTCAAAGAAGATCAACGAGCTTGACGAACCCTCCACGTCCGAAGCACAACCGGTGGCATTTAAGGCGACGGAGGAGAAGAAGGAGGAGTCTACACCAAGTAGACAACCAATTGACGCCTCCAAGCTCGACAATGAGGAGATGGCTTTAATCATCAAAAGCTTTCGCCAAATCCTCAAGCAACGGAAGGGGAAGAATTACAAATCCCGTTCCAAGAAGGTTTGCTACAAGTGTGGTAAGCCCGGTCACTTTATTGCTAAATGTCCTTTATCAAGTGACAGTGACAGGGATAACGACAAGAAGGGCAAGAGGAGAGAAAAGAAGAGGTACCACAAGAAGAAGGGCGGCGATGCCCACGTGTGCCGCGAGTGGGACTCCGACGAGAGCTCCACTGACTCCTCCTCCGATGACGAGGACGCCGCCAACATCGCCGTCACCAAGGGACTCCTCTTCCCCAACGTCGGCCACAAGTGCCTCATGGCAAAGGACGGCAAAAGGAAGAAGGTTAAATCTAAATCCTCCACTAAATATGAATCCTCTAGTGATGATAATGCTAGTGATGAGGAGAATAATTTGCGTACCCTTTTTGCCAACCTTAACATGGAACAAAAGGAAAAATTAAATGAATTAATTAGTGCTATTCATGAAAAGGATGACCTTTTGGATTCCCAAGAGGACTTTCTAATTAAGGAAAACAAGAAACATGTTAAGGTTAAAAATGCTTATGCTCTAGAAATAGAAAAATGTCAAAAACTATCTAGTGAGCTAAGCGCTTGCCATGACACTATTGCCAACCTTAGAAATGAAAATGCTAAATTAATTGCTAAGGTTGATTCTCATGTTTGTAATGTTTCAACTTCCAATCCTAGAGATGATAATGTTGATTTACTTGCTAGGATTGATGAGTTAAATATTTCTCTTGCTAGCCTTAGAGATGAGAATGAGAAATTGTTTGCTAAGGCTAAAGAATTAGATGTTTGCAATATTACAATTTCCAATCTTAGAGATAACAATGATATTTTGCATGCTAAGATTGTTGAACTTAATTCTTGCAAACCCTCTACATCTACTATTGAGCATGTGTCTATTTGTGCTAGACGTAGAGATATTGATATTGATGCTATTCATGATCACATGGCTTTAATTAAACAACAAAATGATCATATAGCATTATTGGATGCAAAAATTGCCGAGCATAACTTAGAGAATGAAAAATTTAAATTTGCTAGAAGTATGCTCAATAATGGGAGACGCCCTGGCATCAAGGATGGCATTGGCTTCCAAAGGGGAGACAATGTCAAACTTAATGCCCCTCCTAGAAATTTGTCTAACTTTGTTAAGGGCAAGGCTCCCATGCCTCAGGATAACGAGGGTTACATTTTGTACCCTGCCGGTTATCCCGAGAGCAAAATTAGGAGAATTCATTCTAGGAAGTCTCACTCTGGCCCTAACCATGCTTTTATGTATAAGGGTGAGACATCTAGTTCTAGGCAACCAACCCGTGCTAAGTTGCCTAAAAGGAAAACTCCTAATGCATCAAATGATCATGACATTTATTTTAAAACTTTTGATGCATCATATGTGCTTACTAACAAATCCGGCAAGGTAGTTGCCAAGTTTGTTGGGGGCAAACACAAGGGGTCAAAAACTTGTGTTTGGGTACCCAAAGTTCTTGTTTCTAATGCCAAAGGACCCAAAACCGTTTGGGTACCTAAAGTCAAGAACTAAAATTGTTTTGTAGGTTTATGCATCCGGGGGCTCAAGTTGGATACTCGATAGCGGGTGCACAAACCACATGACTGGGGAGAAGAAGATGTTCTCCTCATATGAGAAAAACCAAGATCCCCAACGAGCTATCACATTCGGGGATGGAAATCAAGGTTTGGTCAAAGGATTGGGTAAAATTGCTATATCACCTGACCATACTATTTCCAATGTTTTTCTTGTAGATTCTTTAGATTACAATTTGCTTTCTGTATCTCAATTATGTCAAATGGGCTACAACTATCTATTTACTGATGTAGGTGTCACTATCTTTAGAAGAAGTGATGATTCAATAGCATTTAAGGGAGTGTTAGAGGGTCAGCTATACTTGGTAGATTTTGATAGAGCTGAACTCGACACTTGCTTAATTGCTAAGACTAACATGGGTTGGCTCTGGCACCGCCGACTAGCCCATGTTGGAATGAAGAATCTTCATAAGCTTCTAAAGGGAGAACACATTTTAGGACTAACAAATGTTCATTTTGAGAAAGACAGGATTTGTAGCGCATGCCAAGCCGAGAAGCAAGTTGGCACCCATCATCCACACAAGAACATCATGACGACCGACGGGCCACTTGAGCTACTCCACATGGATCTATTCGGCCCGATTGCTTACATAATCATCGGCGGGAGTAAGTATTGTCTTGTAATCGTGGATGATTATTCTCGCTTCACTTGGGTGTTCTTTTTGCAGGAAAATCTCATACCCAAGAGACCTTAAAGGGATTCTTGAGACGGGCTCAAAACGAGTTCGGCTTAAGGATTAAGAAAATTAGAAGCGACAACGGGACGGAGTTCAAGAACTCTCAAATTGAAGGCTTTCTTGAAGAGGAGGGCATCAAGCATGAGTTCTCCTCTCCCTACACGCCACAACAAAATGGTGTAGTAGAGAGGAAGAATCGAACTCTATTGGACATGGCAAGAACCATGCTTGATGAGTACAAGACACCGGATCGGTTTTGGGAAGGGTGGTCAACACCGCCTGCTACGCCATCAACCGGTTATATCTACACCGAATCCTCAAGAAGACATCCTATGAACTCCTAACCGGTAAAAAGCCCAATATTTCATATTTTAGAGTCTTTGGTAGCAAATGCTTTATTCTTGTTAAAAGAGGTAGAAAATCTAAATTTGCTCCTAAGACTGTAGAAGGCTTTTTACTAGGATATGATTCAAACACAAGGGCATATAGAGTCTTTAACAAGTCCTCAGGACTAGTTGAAGTTTCTTGTGCCGTTGTGTTTGATGAGACTAACGGCTCTCAAGTAGAGCAAGTTGATCTTGATGAGATAGGTGAAGAACAGGCTCCGTGCATCGCGCTAAGGAACATGTCCATTGGGGATGTGTGCCCTAAGGAACCCGAAGAGCCTCCACATGCACAAGATCAACCATCCTCCTCCACACAAGCATCTCCACCAACCCAAAATGAGGACGAGGCTCAAGTTGATGAAGGAGAAGATCAAAATGATGAGCCACCTCAAGATGACGGCAATGATCAAGGGGGAGATGCAAACAATCAAGACAAGGAGGATGAAGAACCAAGGCCGCCACACCCAAGAGTCCATCAAGCAATCCAACGAGATCACCCCGTCGACACCATCCTCGGCGATATTCATAAGGGGGTAACTACTCGGTCTCGTGTTGCACATTTTTGTGAGCATTACTCTTTTGTTTCCTCTATTGAGCCACACAGGGTAGAGGAAGCACTTCAAGATTCGGATTGGGTGATGGCGATGCAAGAGGAGCTCAACAATTTCACAAGGAACGAGGTATGGCATTTAGTTCCACGTCCTAACCAAAATGTTGTAGGAACCAAGTGGGTCTTCCGCAACAAACAAGACGAGCATGGTGTGGTGACAAGGAACAAAGCTCGACTCGTGGCCAAGGGGTATTCACAAGTCGAAGGTTTAGATTTTGGTGAAACCTATGCACCCGTAGCTAGGCTTGAGTCAATTCGCATATTATTAGCCTATGCTACTTACCATGGCTTCAAGCTTTACCAAATGGACGTGAAGAGTGCCTTCCTCAATGGGCCAATCAAGGAAGAGGTCTATGTTGAGCAACCTCCCGGCTTTGAAGACAGTGAGTATCCTAACCATGTCTATAAGCTCTCTAAGGCGCTTTATGGGCTCAAGCAAGCCCCAAGAGCATGGTATGAATGCCTTAGAGACTTCCTTATTGCAAATGGCTTCAAAGTCGGCAAGGCCGATCCTACTTTATTTACTAAAACTCTTGCAAATGATTTGTTTGTATGCCAAATCTATGTTGATGATATTATATTTGGGTCTACTAACAAATCTACATGTGAGGAATTTAGTAGGATCATGACACAAAAATTCGAGATGTCAATGATGGGGGAGTTGAAGTATTTTCTAGGATTCCAAGTCAAGCAACTCCAAGAGGGCACCTTCATTAGCCAAACGAAGTACACTCAAGACATTCTAACCAAGTTTGGAATGAAGGATGCCAAGCCCATCAAGACACCCATGGGAACTAATGGGCATCTCGACCTCGACACGGGAGGTAAATCCGTCGATCAAAAGGTATACCGGTCGATGATTGGTTCATTACTTTATTTATGTGCATCTCGACCGGACATTATGCTTTCGGTTTGCATGTGTGCAAGATTCCAAGCCGACCCTAAGGAATCTCACCTTACGGCCGTAAAACGAATCTTGAGATATTTGGCTTATATTCCTAAGTTTGGGCTTTGGTACCCTCGGGGATCCACATTTGATTTGATTGGTTATTCGGATGCCGATTGGGCGGGGTGTAAGATTAATAGAAAGAGCACATCGGGGACTTGCCAGTTCTTGGGAAGATCCTTGGTGTCTTGGGCTTCAAAGAAGCAAAATTCGGTCGCTCTTTCTACTACCGAAGCCGAGTACATTGCCGCCGGCCATTGTTGCGCGCAATTGCTTTGGATGAGGCAAACCCTGCGGGACTATGGTTACAAATTAACCAAAGTTCCTCTTCTATGTGATAATGAGAGTGCAATCCGCATGGTGGATAATCCCATTGAGCATAGCCGCACTAAACACATAGCCATTCGGTATCATTTTCTTAGGGATCACCAACAAAAGGGGGATATCGAGATTGCATACATTAACACTAAAGATCAATTAGCCGATATCTTTACCAAACCTCTTGATGAACAAACTTTTACCAAACTTAGGCACGAGCTCAATATTCTTGATTCTAGGAACTTCTTTTGCTAAAAATTGCACACATAGCTCATAAATATACCTTTGATCATGTCTCTTTTATATATGCTATGACTAATGTGTTTTCAAGTCTATTTCAAACCAAGTCATAGGTATATTGAAAGGGAATTAGAGTCTTCGGCGAAGACAAAGGCTTCCACTCCACTCTACTACTCATCCTTCGCCGTCGCTCCGCATCACTCTCCGTCTTTGGTATAATCTTCACTCATTTATTTTATGACCAAAGGAGGAGAAAGTACTTGAAAGGGCTCTAATGATTTCGTTTTTGGCGATTCATGTCAAAGGGGGAGAAAATATGAGCCCAAAGCAAAAGGACCGCACCACCACCCTAATTTTAAAATGATTTTCAAATTGATAAATTTCAAATTAGTATCTCTTATTATGTTCAAAAGGGGGAGGAAGTAGTATTTCAAAAATGATATATCAAAACCCTCTTGAATACTAAGAGGAGGATCTCATTTAGGGGGAGTTTTGTTAGTCAAAGGAAAAGCATTTGAAACAAAGGGAGAAAATTTCAAATCTTGAAAATGCTTCACAAAATCTTATTCATTTACCTTTGACTATTTGCAAAAGAACTTTGAAAAGGATTTACAAAAGAATTTGCAAAAAACAAAACATGTGGTGCAAGCGTGGTCCAAAATGTTAAAAATAAAGAAACAATCCACGCCTATCTTGTAAGTATTTATATTGGCTCAACTCCAAGCAACCTTTGCACTTACATTATGCAAACTAGTTCAATTATGCACTTCTATATTTGCTTTGGTTTGTGTTGGCATCAATCACCAAAAAGGGGGAGATTGAAAGGGAATTAGGCTTACACCTAGTTCCTAAATAATTTTGATGGTTGAATTGCCCAACACAAATAATTGGACTAACTAGTTTGCTCTAGTGTACAAGTTATACAGGTGCCAAAGGTTCACACTTAGCCAATAAAAAGACCAAGTATTGGGTTCAACAAAAGAGCAAAGGGGCAACCGAAGGCACCTCTGGTCTGGCGCACCGGACTGTCCGGTGCACCAGAGGACTCCAACTCAAACTCGTCGCCTTCGGGAATTTCCAGAGGCAACTCCACTATAATTCACCGGACTGTCCGGTGTACACCGGACAGTGTCCGGTGCTCCAAGGAAGAGCGGCCTCAGGAACTCGCCAGCCTCGGGAATTCGCTTCGGCTGCTCCGCTATAATTCACCGGACATGTCCGGTGTACACCGGACTGTCCGGTGTAGCTGCGGGGCAACGGCTACTTCTGGCGCCAACGGCTACCTGCGACGCATTAAATGCACGCCAGCGCGCACAGAGGTCTGGAACGCCCATGCTGGCGCACCGGACACTCTACAGTACATGTCTGGTGCGCCACCGGACATCCAAGCGGGCCCAGAAGTCAGAGCTCCAACGGTCGGAACCCAACGGCTTTGGTGACGTGGCTGGGGCACCAGACTGTCCGGTGTGCACCGGACTGTCCGGTGCGCCATTCGACAGACAGCCCCACCAAACGGCTAGTTTGGTGGTTGGGGCTATAAATACCCCCAACCACCCCCATTCATGGCATCCAAGTTTTCACATTTCCAACCACTTACAAGAGCTAGGCATTCAATTCTAGACACACTCAAGAGATCAAATCCTCTCCCAAATTCCACACAAAGCTTTAGTGACTAGTGAGAGAGATTTGCTTGTGTTCTTTCGAGCTCTTGCGCTTGGATTGCTTTCTCCTTTCTTGATTCTTTCTTGCGATCAAACTCACTTGTAATTGAGGCAAGAGACACCAATCTTGTGGTGGTCCTTGTAGGAACTTTGTGTTCCAAGTGATTGAGAAGAGAAAGCTCACTCGGTCCGAGGGACCGTTTGAGAGAGGGTAAGGGTTGAAAGAGACCCGGCCTTTGTGGCCTCCTCAACGGGGAGTAGGTTTGCGAGAACCGAACCTTGGTAAAACAAATCCACGTGTCTCACTCTTTATTCGCTTGCGATTTGTTTTGCACCCTCTCTCGCGGACTCTATTATATTTCTAACGCTAACCCGGCTTGTAGTTGTGATTATTTTTGAAATTTTCAGTTTCGCCCTATTCACCCCCCCGCCTCTAGGCGGCTTTCACATACGTATATGTATGAGCATGAGGAAAGTTACGAAGAAAATATTTGTAGGGACTTGAAAAATGATTCTGAAGGTATTTCTTAGGAAGAAAATACCTGGAGAATTATTGGTGGAATATTTGGGTAGTATTTCTGGAAAGAAATTGAGGGGGTTACTGGGGAAATATCTTGGCAGTATTTCTGGATAGAATCAGAGGGGATCACTGGGGAAATATTTGTAGGATATTTTGAGGATGATTTTTGGAGAGAATATTGACCACTATAATTTATTTGTTGATATCAATTCGCAAACAAACATTTTGAAATGAAATTTGAAATTCATTTTGAATTTAGAGCAAGTTTGAGAAAATTTCAGGATTTGAATTTTTGGGATGCTACAATGCGCCATGCCGAGTAACCGGTCGACGTCGTCACGCCATTGCTTCATGGCCCCCGGTGAGGCCGTGGAGCTAGGGGTGGCGCAGCAATTCCCTGGCCGCAGACAGCGCCGTAGGCGCTGCCCTCGACGGAGTCTGGGACATCTGTGCTGGGGTGTGCTGCTGTACAGCGTGTACAGCAGCAGCCCCAGACTCGGGGTGGTCGGGTACTCGCGGCGCTGAGGACGCAACCTCTTGCTCCATCACTAAATCTTCTGAAGTTTCGGCGCGATGCTCGATGATTCGCGCCATCATGTTGAGCGAGAAAACAAGCAAAACTTCAAGCCCAGGCCCCCTACCTGGCGCACCAAATGTCGGAGAGGAAATCTCTCCGGCTAGGTGGCGGATTGCACCCGCCCTAAATCCTGAGAAGAGGAGGGGCCTAAGCGTTTTGCTTGTTACGAGATTGTGGATGAACATACGAGAGCACGCGAGGGTTTAGAGTGGTTCGGGCCGCCAGAGCGTAATACCCTACTCCACTATGTGATGTATTGCTTGAGAGCTTGTATGAACTTGTGAGTGTCTAAGGGAGCCTAGGGTTGGATCTGTCCTGTGACGCTGCATGCCTCCCTTTTTATAGCCGAAGGGGGGCATGCATAAAGGTACTGAGCTCCAACATGTGATCCTAGGGACATAGCGATTATAGTACTTGGAGCCACAAACGTTTGCTGCAGGTGCAATCCTCTAGTGCCCTGACACCCGAGATCTCTGTATCCTCGGTATGCAGGGGAGGCTTCTTGTAGAAGGGACGATGAGTATAGTGTGCTGCTCGGCACAGGCGCACTGTTTGTCAACAGACCGGTCAGGCGCGCTGCCTGCTGGATGACCCTGACGCCGCCTGCCATCGGATTGGACAGGACACATTAAATGCTGGGAGGGCATGTCGCCCGTTAGCGTGGTGACAGGCGGCGCGTCCTTTCGGCAATAAATACAGAGGTTGCATGGCTTTGTGGGCTTTGCGTCGGGCTTGGCCCGTTGGCTTATGTCGCAAGCCACGCGCCAGTAGCGGGAAGCGTCGGGCCTGGCCCGGACACGTGCCAGCATCGGACCCCCCCTTATGTCAGGGTCCTTCCCGTCCCGGGACCTTGCTAATGCCCGGGCCTCCCTTGGAGGGGGACTGGGACCTCTCCAAGGGACCTGGCGTGTCTTCTTAGGGGCTCTGGACTTGTACGTATAGGGGTGTAGTGTCCTTTTGTGGGGGTCCGGACCCAACGGTGAAGACTGGGATGCACTACCTTTCCTTGCCACGTGGCGCCCTTGGACCTGCCCGTGTGGTAGGGTTGGGCGTTATTCTCCACGTGGCCTTGAGGTGTTGTACGGATGCGGCGCCTTCATGCTGTAGGAGAAGGTACTCCTGATCGAGGGTACTGACAGATACTTTAGTATTGACCTCAATCCACATGTGTTGAGCTGGATTGAAATGTAAATTAGTTTAAATTACAATCCAATACACCTCAATACATATGGATTGGGGTCAATACTATAGTACCCAAACTAGGCCATAGTGGGTTAAAATCGAGGGCAATGAACATGTCTGGTACATTATCGATGGCTACATCGAACATATCTGGTGTACTCTTAATGACTTTAATCCCAACAATTATAAAATATCCATTACTGTGTGTTAGGTATCTGTTGTCTACACGAGACAAGTTCAATGTATGTTAGAGATGAATTACACATTTACATTTTCTCTAAGTTTTATGTCTGGTGTGACACATTTGGTGTTGCACCAGACACATTTGGTGAGTCTTAAAGTGATTGTGCTAGTTTGCAAGCTCTTTTAAGTCCTTTGTTCGGTGTCATCCGATGTTGCACTGGACACATCCAATAAGTGTTAAATCGATTGTGTCAATTTACAAGCTCCCTGAGGTCCTTATCCGCCGTTCTAGTGTGTTGTATCGGATATATCTGGTGAGGCACATCCAGTGTTTGGATACCACTATGTTCGACTGAAAATGTGCAGCGTTAGTAAGCCTACCTTGGGTCTGTTTGGTTCAGCTTTTTCTGATCAGTTTTTTTGAAAATCTGGCTGTGGGGAGAATCTGGCTGTGGGAGAATCTCAGTATCATTACGATTACGTGTGGAGAAAGATAAAGTTGTTTATAGGGCTCAGGATCTAGAAAGTGACGGATTCCTACTATTACAATGACTCAACCGATTATGGGTTTATGTTGATTTTGGATGATTTTTGCCCCAACGAATTTTATAGAAACTAGCTAAAAAGCTGAGCGTTTGGCAGTCCGCAGCAGCTTTTGGTGGCCAGAAGCTGCCAAAAGCCAAAACAAACAGGCCCCTCGTGTCCTATGCACACGTCCAGTATATCACCGAACATGTTCGGTGCATCCAGAAAAATGCACTTAGGCTAATTTCTTGTCAATTTTAAAGCTTGCAAACTCTCAAATATTTTGCTAAATATATTAGAATATAGTTAATATTTTATAAAGTGTTTTCTATACACATTTTGGTTTGCTCTCCGAGTGTGTTACTAGGCCTGTAGAGGCTTTATATAATAAGCATAATTCCAAGATCTACTGGCACTTGGTAACTGAATTGTCCCGTTAAGCTCCACTCTTAAGGGTACGGCTATCTATTTTAAATTTGATCACACACTTTATTACATCTTGTTCTTTTATTACATCTTGTTCGATAAAATAAAATACCCTAATTGCATCTTTATCTTAAACCCTTGCATTTTGCTTTTATCCTTTCTTTTTCTACTTTGAGCACTTGATTAGCGTTTATGGTATCATTATTCTTTTTGTAGTTGTCATCTATGCTCAATCTGAGATGTAGATCGAACCAAGTTTATTTACATTGATTTGACTACATAAAATATGACAAATGCATACGACATTGCTGGTCTCAATTGTCTTCGACGGACAGTGAACGGAGACAAGAGAATTGAAATTGAATCCATATTTTCTATGGTGAGCTACTCTTGCGTCACAACAAATAAAACTAGCAGCCTTTTGCTCCAGTTCAAAAATGGATCGATGAATTGAAATGGATCGATAGATCGAAAAACGAGAAAAAATAGTGTCGAAGCTGATATCAGCGCCAAACCTCAGGCTAGATCTAATGACTGACGTTTTGGGCCGACCACCATGGCATTAACGATTGGCAACCTGGCCAAAATGTTGGCATGGTTGGTACCGATCAACGACCATGATAAGACTAGGCTGCTCAGTACCAACCGTGGTATTAGAGTGTATGCCATTACGGATCAGGTGCGGTCGATATCGACCATCAGTACCTGACGTGGCGTCACCTAATGGTTGACGTTATCTTAAGCGTTTGAGTTTTTAAAAAGTTCAAACAATTTAATTTTTTTGAACCCATGCTATAAATAGAGGGAGATGTTTGGGTTCATCCGCATAACTCTCATCTATTCATTCACACCTTTCCACTATCCATTTTGATATTGTATCCAAGGTGGAGTCCCAACTTTAATATGTTTATAGACTTGTTCAACGACCAATCTCCACAACATCTTGAGAGTTGAGACCCTATCGATGAGAGGCAAGTCTTCTTCGATGGTCTTTCTTCCGTCCATTATCAGCGAGAGGGCGTTCCAGCTTGTCCCCGTTGTCTAACTCTGCAACCTCACTTTCGTTATCTATATCCTCCTATATATTCATACCAACCAAATACTGACGCTCCTCCCCCATCACTGAGCCTCTAACAACCAACGACCCTTCTCCTACCACTGAGGCTCCATCCACCGACTCTCCTCCTTCGCAACCTTTTACTTATATGTATCCTCCTTCTTACCCGTACGAATATCCATAAACTCCTTATGGACTGTATGATACTCCTCTATATGTTTCTCCTTGTGGTGCTACTCATGTGTTCCCTACCCCCTATGGTGGTCCTCCAACATATGGTGCCCATGCTCCTTTTCGTCCTCCCCCAAGCATGGTAATGCCATCAAGCAGCCACAACGATGCAACCTCCAACCAGTCTGTGTACCTTGATGGATTGTAGCTCCAATGGCGACGGGACTAGACTAAGACGGAGGATAAAAGATTTGTAAGTACATGTATATCTTTATGAGTTTCATACCTTTTTAAGTCGAGGCGAATTTTTGAGTCCATAAATTTATAGGTGCACATGCAGTTACTGCAATCTCTGTTGGATCGACCTTTTAGGGCCAAACAACGTTCATGTACAACACCACCGAACCTCCTCGCTATAGTACCGCCAAGCAACTCAAGGATAGGTGGTCCATGAGCAACCAAAAGGTCATCCCTTTTCAATGGCATCTACACCAATTGTCCACGACCCAACCATGTGCATTAGATGATGCTATGCTGCTCAAGCAAAAAAAGAGAACTTACACAATAAACCCAATGAAATGGACTTCAAGCTAGATCACATGTGGCGTGGTCTTTGTCATAAGCCCAAGTGGTGCACATGACACAGTGATGACGACTCCAGCGATACGAGCAAACGATCTTGTTTCAATGTGGAGGATGAGTATAGCTCCACATCCATTGGGTAGTGTCAAACTGATATACCCTATTAGCCTCGATAGCGTAAGAGCGCATCACAAAAGTAAGGGACTAGTAACGAGTAGCAACGAGCCCCTGTCGAAAAAAGAGCATGATGAACAAGCTCTGCAAGGCTAGCGAGAAGATAAATCAATCTGAATTGTACGAGCACTTGACCAAGTTGTTGGGTCAGTCCACCACTGATATAGATACTGACATGAAAATTGCCCACAAGTTGACCGCAAAAAAAAGGATCAAACAATTTGAAAGTCGTCTAGAGGGGGGTGAATAGGCGGAATCTGAAAAATACAAACTTAAGCACGTACTACAAGCCGGGGTTAGCGTTAGAAATAAAATCGAGTCCGAAAAAAGAGGGCAAAAACAAATCACAAGTAAATAAAGAGAGTGACACAGTGATTTGTTTTACCGAGGTTCAGTTCTTGCAAAACTACTCCCCGTTGAGGTGGTCACAAAGACTAGGTCTTTTTCAACCCTTTTCCTCTCTCAAACGGTCACCTAGACCGAGTGAACTTTTCTCCTCAATCAATTGGGACACTTAGTCCCCACAAGGACCACCACAACTTGGTGTCTCTTGCTTTGATTACAAAAGTCTTGGGAACAAAAAATGGGGAAGAAGAAAAGCGATCCAAGCGCAAGAGCTCAAAAGAACACGGCAAAACTTTCTCTTCTAGTCACTAATTGCTTTGAGTGGAATTGGGACTTGGAGAGGCTTTGATTCAATCTATTTGTGTCTTGTATTGAATGTACTAGCTCTTGTATTGAATGTGTTGGCTGAAAACTTGGATGCTTTGAATGTGTGGTGGTTGGGGGATATTTATAGCCCCACCCACCAAAATGGCCGTTGGGAAAGCTGTCTGTCGACGGGCGCACCGGACAGTCCGGTGCGCCACCGGACACTATCCAGTGCGCCAGCCACGTCACCGAACCATTAGGGTTCGACCGTTGGAGCTTCTGACAGCTGGGCCACCGGACAGTCCGGTGGTGCATCGGACAGGTCCTGTTCACTGTCCGGTGCGCCTTCTGGCGCCTGCTCTGACTCTGCGCGTGCAGTCCGCACTGTTCACTGTTCACTTTTGCAGTCGACCGTTGGCGCAGTAGCCATTGCTCCCGCTGGTACACCGAACAGTCCGGTGAATTATAGCGGGAAACGATTTCCAGAAACCCGAAGGTGGCAAGTTCGGAGTTGATCTCCCTGGTGCACCGGTCACTGTCTGGTGGCACACCGGACAGTCCGGTGCGCCAGACCAGGACATCCTTCGGTTGGATTTGCTCCTTTCTTTTTGAACCCTATCTTGGACTTTTTATTGGTTTATGTTGAACGTTTGACACCTGTAGAACTCATAATCTAGAGGAAATTAATTAGTCCAATTATTTGTGTTGGACAATTCAACCACCAAAATTATTTTAGGAAAAGGTTTGACCCTCCCTTTCACAATTAAAACTAGAAGATGGAGAAAATGAGGAAGATGTGAGTAGTAGTAGTTTTAACTTTCTTTGTACGAACTATGTAATTTTTATTGTTCCTGCGTTTTTATTTACTTTTTAAAAATATAAAATTATACCTTAATTATGTGTTCGATGATATTTTTTCCAAGCAAAACACAACTATTCATTTTAAACAAGTTTGTAAAAGAAAAGCCAGGATATACTGTTAAAATAGTGACGATACAGACTACGTACTAGAGCTTTGTGGTAGATACAGACTAACGACGGTTGATAGTGTGGTTAGTAGTATGATGAGTAGCTGATGTGATGCATGGTATAGACTAAAAGCATTGGATCCGTATCCATCCTCACGATGCCAAGCTATACCACATAGATGGCACATCACATGTACTATAAATCTCAGCGCTTGGGCTTACCACAACGTGATGTGTTATCTTAGCTCTGTAAGCCATAACAACATAACACCGATCTTCGAAGTTCACTACGCAACTGCTTCATTGATTTTTTTTTTACTTTGACTGCTCGTTTTATTTAAAAAAATCTTGAGTTATTGTTTATTTTGTTATGATTTATTTTATCACTTACGGTTGTTTGTTTGACTGTGACATAAACTTTTACATTTTCAAATAAGTGTTTTGAATAAGACGAGTGGTCAAAGTTTTAAAAAAAATATCAACGAATGCATATATTTGTGAGCGGAGATAGTAAGATAAATGTGAATATAGGAGGTGTTTGGTTTATAGATACTAACTTTTACTCTCTTTATTTTGTTCTATTTTACTCCATAAATTATTAAATACAGAAATTTTCGTATCTGGTAATTTATGGAATAATATGGAGAGTCTTAAAATTAGTCACTAGAAACCAAACATCCATATATATATTTTTATAAAAAAAAGTTGAAAATAAAAAAGATTCTGCCGATAAGTTATACCCAAATCATTGCACCACGTACGACGACTGTGATGAAACCCAACGATGCCGTCACGTCAAGTGGGCCTGCTGATACAACCCCTCGACAGTACTGTACGTACGTGCCCCGTTGGCCGGATCACGGTTGATTTGAATTTGATTAGAGGAGACATTAAATTAGTCGGCGTTAGAATAACCTCGATAAAATAATAAAGCATCCAAGGATCAGATAATGAAGAGCTAGCTTCAGTGAAGACGGCCGGTTATATATCCTAGCAAGCAACGCTCCGGCTACAAGGCAAAGCAACACTTGCTTGTCCAGTAAGTGAAGGAAGCGGCAGCTGTCCATCATCCCTCATTCTCAGTTTGGGGTCCTGGGCCTGTGGCTGTGGTGGAGAGAGGTCAGGAGTGGAGCGAGGTCGGAGGAGGTCACCACACCAGCAGCGGCGACGACGATGCTGATCCTGGACCTGGCGATCTGGATCATCCCGGTGACGCTCGTCCTCGTGCCGTTCCGGCGGCTGGTGGTCCTGGTGGCCAGGCTGCAGGAGCTGGAGGAGTGCATCATGCGGCCGCGGCCGCCGCTCATGGACTCGTGGGCGTGGGGCCGCGTCGGCGGCCTGCACACCATGAGCATCATGATGTGAGGTGGGGAAGTCAAGCGAGGGCGCTCAAGGTTCGAATTCGAACCATGTATAAGCTGCAATGGAGCTCAAGGTTTTTACCTAGGATGTAGGAGCTTCTTCCCGGTTGGTAAACGGTAACCGAGTTCATATCTCTCGGTCAGTATGGTATGGGTATGGATATACTCCGATCCTGTCATCTTCTTTTTTCTTTCTGAATATGTTAATTGTGCAATGGTGGCCCTGTATGTAAGAAAATGTAGATATATCTGCAGTCCTGTGTACATGTCATTCAGAAACGGAGCACCTGCTGGCGCCCGTTGTACCTGAACTCTCATTCACAACGCATGTCCATGATTCAGGGTGCTCTGTCCTCTGTAGCCGGGGGGAAAAAATTGTATAGCCGGCTGCATGCAGATAAGTTTCTTTACAGCTTTCTTCCGATTCGTGACACCTGTCCATCTACGGTTGTTTTTTTCTTCTATCCCAACACGATCGAAGCAGATAAAAAAAAAGAGCCCAATGCATGATGCCACATGATTATTGGTAGGTAGGTGCACACATATCATGAATCAGAAAAAAAGGCGCAGAAAAAATAGAGATTTTTTTCCCTCTCACTCTGTGCATAAAGTTTCCTGGCACTGACGCTAAACATAGCTGAATTTGCCGTTGCAACCCGGCGACAGAGGTGCCTTATCCGGGAGGGACCACATGTGTATGCTCAGACTACAGATTTATTACAGAAGCAGGCACAGTGGCTGCGCGACGCGCCGTCGATCGGCCCCTCCATCTCCACCCGATCCCGATCCCGATCTCATCGTTCGTCCCATACTGCCTGCACTGTACTCCGCAACCAGAGCACGCCTGCTGGCAGGCGGCAGCAATCACACCCGGCTCCCCGCGTCGGCCGAACGTCCAGAACTGCCCGTCGTGTTCGTTTTGGTTTTAATTCTAAAGTGAACAGGTTTTTTTTATTATTTTGAAAAAAAAAAACGCCCGCATCTTACACCTAGTTTGTCTATTAAGAAAAATAAAAGAACCGGCACAGAAAAATACTTGTATATATACGCCCTCGTGGTACGCAGTAGAGTAGGCATGGCGCTATGTAAGCTAAAACATCCGGGTGTAAAAACAAGTTGTTTCAAAAGTTTTATAAGAATACTAGTGTCTAGGTTTATAGATGAGGACAACAAAAGGATATTGAGAATCGTTGTCAGAGCTGAAAGCCATTTGAAGAAGATTCTTATTTGGGCCTACAAATTGACTGGCTTCTTTTCTTGACCTTGCAAAAAAAAAAACCACTCTTTATCTGACACTAGGCTCATTTTTATGCCAATCCAGTCCAACATTAGGCCCGTTTGTGGCTGTCTTGGGTCCTTGTATCTTAGGGCAGAAAGCACGGTAGACTTGAGGTGGCGTTTGGGATAGCCCATGGGAATGGGTTTGGGATATAAAGATGGATTAGAGACGAGGTGGTGGATAAGGTCATGTTTGTTTCATTTCAGAATTATATAATCCAACTTATGGATTATATAAGCACTTATTAATTTACTTATAGATTATCATAATTTAGGTATCTAGATTACATATTCCATCTAATAATCAGTGTTGTTTGTTTACCTTCCAACTTATTTAAGTTGGATTATATAATATAGTGGGTAAACAAATAGTGCCTAAGTATAACAGTTTTTTCCTTTTCCCTTGCTTGATCTTTTGGGTTTGGGTTATGGTGACATGGTGAAACCCACACCATGCAGGTGCAGTCCCTACCTCCCCTCACTTCCTCCATGCTCCTTAGCTCTCACCTTTTGCTTTCCTAACACATCCTCCCCACTAGAATAGATTTGGTGGAATGAGAGGCCAGCCCATCTCAAACCCAAGCTCACACTATCCCAATCTAATGAACCAAACATAGATTATAAAGCTATCGAGTTATGAGGCTGTCTCCAACAGATCACGCAAATGGTTACGTAAAATATTGTTTGCACTGTAGACTGCACTTTTTGCAGAGTGAAGTTTGAAACAGAATATGAGATGAGAGATAGGATGGGTAAATTGTTGGAGATAGCCCAATATCCCTATCCAAATCTTATCCCTCGCATCCCATGAACAAAATGCTACATGAGAAGCTACTCATGACGCAACTCTCCCACCCCCTACATTCCATGAAACGAACTCCTCACATCAAAGGAGCCAAGGCCCAAGTATGCACATGCCTGAGCTTGGCTCCGCCAGGGATGTCGCCTACGCCCGGTACCATGGGCTTGGCGTGTTGGTGCCCATTGATCACGAATGGCACACTGTCTTACTTCCCCAACACAACTGTTAAGTAACCCTAGTTAGGGTTATGTGGGTAAATACCTGCTTTGCCCCTGAGGGGTCTCACATCTCTATATAAGGAACCTGTACACCCCTTCATATGATAGAGATCTGTCGGGGACCATAATTAGGGGTACGCTCAAGACCCCTAAATCTCAGCTGGTAACCCCCATCAGCACAAAGCTGCAAAGGCCTGATGGGTGCGATTGAGTCAAGGATCGGTCCATTCAAGGGACATGATCGTGCCTCGCCCGAGCCTAGCCTCGGGCAAGGGAAGCTGACCCCGGAGAACCTACGTCTCGCCCGAGGACCCCCCCCCTCCAGCAACGGGCACACTATCGGCTCGCCCGAGGCCCAGTCTTCACCGAGAAGCAACCTTGGCCACATCGCCACGCCGACCGACCAAATCACAGGGGCATTTAATGCAAAGGTGGCCTGACACCTTTATCCTGACGCACGCCCTCCAGTCGACAGGGCCGAAGTGACCGCAGTCACTTCGCCGCTCTACTGACCGGTCTGACAAGAGGATAGCGCCGCCTGCGCCGCTCCGACTGCTGAGCCACCCGATAGAGTGAGGCTGACAGCAGCCAAGGCCGGCCTCGGGCATCATAGGAAACTCCGCCTCGCCCGACCCTAGGGCTCGGACTCGGGCTCGGCCCCGGAAGACGGCGAACTCCGCTCCGCCCAACCCAGGGCTCGGACTCGGGCTCAGCCCCGGAAGACGGCGAACTCCGCTCCGCCCGACCCAGGGCTCGGACTCGGGCTCGGCCCCGGAAGACGGCGAACTCCGCTCCGCCCAACCCAGGGCTCGGACTCGGGCTCCGCCCCGGAAGACGGCGAACTTCGCTCCGCCCGACCCAGGGCTCGGACTCGGGCTCAGCCCCGGAAGACGACGAACTCTGCCTCGCCCGACCCAGGGCTCGAACTCGGGCTCAGCCCCGGAAGACGACGAACTCCGCCTCGCCCGACCCCAGGGCTCGGACTTGGGCTCAGCCCTAGGAGACGACGGACTCCGCTTCGCCCGACACCAGGGCTCGGACTCAGCCCTGGCCTCAGCCGACGGTCTCCGCCTCGCCCGACCCAGGGGCTCGGACTCGGCCACGGCCACGGAAGATAGACTCGACCTCGACCTCGGAGGAGCCTCCACATCGCCCAACCTAGGGCGCGGACCGACCACGTCGACAGGAGGCGCCATCATCACCCTACCCCGAGCTGACTCAGGCTACGAGGAACAAGACCGGCGTCCCATCTGGCTCGCTCCGCCAGATAGGCAATGATGGCGCCCCGCACGCTCTGTGACGACGGCGGCTCTCGGCCCCCTTACGGAAGCAAGAGGACGTCAGCAAGGACTCGACAGCCCCGACAGCTGTCCTTCCGCTAGGCTCCAGCGCTCCTCCGACGGCCACGACATCACACGAACCGGGTGCCAAAACCTCTCCGGCTGCCACGACGGCATGTACTTAGGGCGCTAGCTCTCCTCCGCTAGACACGTAGCACTCTGCTACACCCCCCATTGTACACCTGGATCCTCTCCTTACGCCTATAAAAGGAAGGACTAGGGCCCTCTTACAGAGGGTTGGCCCGCGCGGGGAAGGACGGGACGGCGCTCGCGCAAGGCCGCTCGCTCCCACTCCCGCGTGGACGCTTGTATCCCCCTACTGCAAGCGCACCCGACTCAGGCGCGGGGCTAACACGAAGGCCGCGGGATCCACTCTCTTACGCCTGCCTCCCTCCGGCTGCTTCCTTTCCCCCTTCGCGTTCCGCCTTGCGTCGACCCATCTGGGCTGGGGCACGTGGCGACAATTCACTCGTCGGTCCAGGGACCCCCCCGGGTTTCGAAACACCGACAGTTGGCGCGCCAGGTAGGGGCCTACTGCGTGTTGATGAACAGCTTCCCGTCAAGCTCCAGATGGGCAGTCTCTAGCAACCTTTCCAGCCCGGGACGGTGCTCCGTTTCGGGAATCTTGAGTTCATGTCCCTCGACGGCAGCTACGACATGATACTCCTTCCCCCGCCGTGCGACAGCGACAATGGCGGTCGACAACCCGCTCGCCGGCGGGGAAATCGACGACGCCTTCCCCACGTGGTGGAAGGACGACATTCGGGCTTGTCCCGTCCCCTCCCCGCCGACGGAGGAGGAGGCGGGGCAACCAAGGTCAAGCGGGAAGCGGCACCTCGTTGGCTGTCGAGCGAGTCGACGGCGTCGGCGCCCCAACGGAGGGCGCGTCGGGCATCGAGCTCGCGTCTGAGACGAAGACGAGCGCCACCTCCCCACAACGCGCCGATCTCAAGCAAACGCACGACGCCAGCACGCTCGCGAAGGACTTGCTAGACGTCACCCTCGTACCCGAGACAACGGTGTAGTCAGTCCCAGACGCGACCTCGCCACCGACCGTCGACCGAAAGGTACCGACCGATTCCCATCTCGTGTCTTTTGGATTCGGCCTCGACCCACCAAGCGACTCCGCTTCGGTGAGCACTCTTGTAGAGACGAGTCCAAACCCTCTGGGGTATCGTGTGCGGTCACCCTGGGACCGACTGACGGCCGACTCGACCTACGAGTCCTCGGGGTCCGAGGAAGATGGCGAGCCCGACCTCTGTTGGGATTTCTCCGGACTTGGTAACCCCAGTGCCGTGCGGGACTTCATGACCGCATGCGACTACTGCCTTTCTGACTGTTCCGACGGCAGCCGCAGCCTCGACAATGAGGACCGCGGCCCAAGTCGTGAATGTTTCCACGTCGATCTAGGGGGTCCCGGCGAAGGCAACCATCTTGGTGTGCCGAAGAACGGTGATCCCCCTAGGCCCGCGCCTCGCGTTGACATCCTTCGGGAGCTAGCTGTGGTCCCCGTCCCGGCGGGGGGTCCTGACCCACAGCTCGAGCATATCCGCGAGAGGCAGGCTAGGCTCGACGAGGGAGCAGGAACGCTTGTGCCGATCCGCCGGGACATCGGGCAGGAATGGGCTGTCCAACCCCTGACCGGAGAAGCGCGTCGTCTCCCCCAGGACATCCAGCACCGCATCGCCGACGACGCCAGGGTGAGGCCGCCGCCGGATTCCAGCGGAGTCGGCCAGAACCTGGCTGCAGCGGCGATACTCCTCCGCGCGATGCCGGAGCCATCGACTACCGAGGGGCGACGTATCCAGGGAGAGCTCAAGAATCTCCTGGAGGACGCCGCGGTCCGACGGGCCGAAAGCTCTGCCTCCCGAAGGCAGGGGTTCCCCTCGGAACATCGCGCTGCGACTTCCCGATTCATGCGGGAAGCCTCGGCCCACTCCGGGCGCACACGCAACACAGCGCCTGCAGTCCCGGGTCGCCTCGGCAACGAGCGTCATCATCACAGCCGTCGGGCCCACCTCGACGACAGGGCATGCCGAGGCTACCACCCCAGACGTGGGGGACGCTACGACAGCGGGGAGGATCGGAGTCCTTCGCCCGAACCACCCGGTCTGCAGGCTTTCAGCCGCGCCATACGACGGGCACCATTCCCGACCCCGGTTCCGAACCCCGACTACTATCACAAAGTACTCGGGGGAGACGAGACCGGAACTATGGCTCGCGGACTATCGGCTGGCCTGCCAACTAGGTGGAACGGACGATGACAACCTCATCATCCGCAACCTCCCCCTGTTCCTCTCTGACACCGCTCGAGCCTGGCTGGAGCACCTGCCCCCGGGGCAGATCTCCAACTGGGACGACCTGGTCCAAGCCTTCGCCGGCAATTTCCAGGGCACGTACGTGCGCCCTGGGAACTCCTGGGATCTCCGAAGCTGCCGCCAGCAGCCGGGAGAGTCTCTCCGGGACTACATCCGGCGATTCTCGAAGCAGCGCATAGAGCTGCCCAACGTCACCGATTCAGATGTCATCGGCGCGTTCCTCGCCGGCACCACCTGTCGCGACCTGGTGAGCAAGCTAGGTCGCAAAACCCCCACTAGGGCGAGCGAGCTGATGGACATCGCCACCAAGTTCGCCTCTAGCCAGGAGGCGGTTGAGGCCATTTTCCGGAAGGACAAGTAGCCCCAGGGCCACCCACCGGAAGATGCTCCCGAGGCGTCAACTCAGCGCGGCGCTAAGAAGAAGGGCAAGAAGAAGTCGCAAGCGAAACGCGACGCCGCCGACGCAGACCTTGTCGCCGTCGCCGAGCACAAGAACCCTCGGAAACCTCCCGGAGGTGCCAACCTCTTCGACAAGATGCTCAAGGAGCCGTGCCCTTATCATCAGGGGCCCGTCAAGCACACCCTTGAGGAGTGTGCCATGCTTCGACGACACTTCCACAAGGCCGGGCCACCCGTGGAGGGTGGCAAGGCCCTCGACGACGCAAAGGAGGAAGATCACAAGGCAGGAGGGTTCCCCGAGGTCCGCAACTGCTTCATGATCTATGGCGGGCAAGTGGCGAACGCCTCGGCTCGGCACCGCAAGCAAGAGCGTCGGGAGGTCTGCTCGGTAAAGGTGGCGGCGCCAGTCTACCTAGACTGGTCCGACAAGCCCATCACCTTCGACCGGGCCGACCATCCAGACTACGTGCCGAGCCCGGGGAGATACCCACTCGTTGTCGACCCCATCATCGGCAACGTCAGGCTCACCAAGGTCCTCATGAACGGAGGCAGCAGCCTCAACATCATCTACGCCGAGACCCTCAAGCTCCTGCGGATCGATCTGTCCTCGGTCCGGACGGGCGCTGCGCCTTTCCACGGGATCATCCCCGGGAAGCGTGTTCAACCCCTCGGACAACTCGACCTACCCGTCTGCTTCGGGACGCCCTCCAACTTTCGAAAGGAGACCCTCACGTTCGAAGTGGTCGGGTTTCAAGGAACCTACCACGCAGTGCTGGGGAGGCCATTCTACGCCAAGTCCATCGTCCCCAACTACACCTACCTCAAGCTCAAGATGCCGGGCCCCAACGGGGTCATCACCGTCGGGCCCACGTACTGACACGCATACGAATGCGATGTGGAGTGCGTGGAGTACGCCGAGGCCCTCGCCGAATCCGAGGCCCTCATCGCTGACCTGGAGAGCCTCTCTAGGGAGGCGCCCGACGCGAAGCGCCACGCCGGCAACTTCGAACCGGCGGAGACGGTCAAGTCCGTCCCTCTCGACCTATGCAACGATGCCTCCAAGCAGATCCGGATCGGTTCCGAGCTCGACCCCAAATAGGAAGCAGTGCTCGTCGACTTTCTCCGCGCGAATGCCGACGTTTTCGCGTGGAGTCCCTCAGACATGCCCGGCATATCGAGGGAAGTCACCGAGCACTCTCTGGATATTCGAGCTGGGGCCCGACCCGTGAAGCAACCTCTGTGCCGATTCGACGAAGAAAAGCGCAGAGCCATAGGCGAAGAGATCCACAAACTATTGGCGGCAGGGTTCATCAAAGAGGTATTCCATCCCGAATGGCTTGCCAACCCTGTGCTTGTGAGAAAGAAAGGGGGGAAATGGCGGATGTGTGTAGACTACACTGGTCTAAACAAAGCATGTCCGAAGGTTCCCTACCCTCTGCCTCGCATCGATCAGATCGTGGATTCCACTGCTGGGTGCGAAACCCTGTCTTTCCTCGATGCCTACTCAGGGTATCACCAGATCAGGATGAAAGAGTCCGACCAGCTCACGACTTCATTCATCACACCCTTCGGCATGTACTGCTATGTTACAATGTCGTTTGGTTTGAGGAATGCGGAGGCAACGTACCAGCGATGCATGAACCATGTGTTTGGCGAACACATCGGCCGAAGGTCGAGGCCTACGTCGATGACATCGTAGTCAAGACGAGGAAGGCCTCTGACCTCCTTTCCGACCTTGAAGCGACATTCCGATGTCTCAAGGCGAAAGGCATGAAGCTTAATCCCGAAAAGTGTGTCTTCGGGGTCCCCCGAGGCATGCTCTTGGGGTTCATCGTCTCCGAGCGGGGCATCGAAGCCAACCCGGAGAAGATTGCAACCATTACCAGCATGGGGCCAATCAAGGACTTGAAAGGCGTACAGAGGGTCATGGGATGTCTCGCGGCTCTGAGCCGCTTCATCTCCTGCCTCGGCGAAAGAGGTCTGCCTCTGTACCGCCTCTTAAGGAAAGCTGAGTGCTTCGCTTGGACTCCCGAGGCCAAGGAAGCCCTCGGGAACCTGAAGGCGCTCCTCACGAACGCGCCCATCTTGGTGCCCCCCGCTGCTGGAGAAGCCCTCTTGATCTACATCGCCGCAACCACCCAGGTGGTTAGCGCCGCGATCGTGGTTGAGAGACGAGAAGAAGGGCATGCATTGCCCGTCCAGAGGCCAGTCTACTTCATCAGTGAGGTACTATCCGAGACCAAGATCCGCTACCCACAAATCCAGAAGCTGTTGTACGCGGTGATCCTGACACGGCGGAAGTTGCGACACTACTTCGAGTCTCATCCGGTGACTGTGGTGTCATCCTTCCCCCTGGGAGAGATCATCCAGTCCCGGGAGGCCTCGGGTAGAATTGCGAAGTGGGCGGTGGAGATCATGGGCGAGACGATCTCGTTCGCCCCTCGGAAGGCCATCAAGTCCCAGGTCTTGGCGGACTTCGTGGCTGAATGGGCCGACACCCAGCTCCAGACGGCTCCGATCCAACCGGAGCTTTGGACCATGTTTTTCGATGGGTCGCTGATGAAGAAGGGGGCCGGCGCAGGCCTCCTCTTCGTCTCGCCCCTCGGAAAGCACCTACGCTACGTGCTACGCCTCCACTTCCCGGCGTCCAACAATGTGGCAGAGTACGAGGCTCTGGTAAACGGGTTGCAAATCGCCATCGAGCTAGGGGTCCGACGCCTCGACGCTCGCGGTGACTCACAGCTCGTCATCGACCAAGTCATGAAGAACTCCCACTACCGCGACCCGAAGATGGAAGCCTATTGCGATGAGGTTCGACGCCTGGAAGACAAGTTCTACGGGCTCGAGTTCAACCACATCGCCCGACGCTACAACGAGACTGCGGACGAGCTGGCTAAAATAGCCTCGGGACGAACAACAGTTCCCCTGGACGTATTCTCCTGAGACCTGCATCAACCCTCCGTCAAGACCGAGGACACGCCCGAGCCCGACGCACCTTCGGCTCCGCCCGAGGCACCCTCGGCTCAGTCCGAGGCACCCTCGGCCCAGTCCGAGGCACCCTCGGCCCAGCCCGAGGTACCCTCGGCCCCCGAGGGTGAGGCACTACGCGTCGAGGAGGAGCCAAGCGAGGTCATGCCTAATCAAAGCTGGCAGACCCCGTACCTGCAATATCTCCACCGAGGGGAGCTGCCCCTCGATCAAGCCGAAGCTCGGCGGTTGGCGCGACGCGCCAAGTCTTTCGTCTTGCTGGGAGATGGGAAGGAGCTCTACCACCGTAGCCCCTCAGGCATTTTCCAGCGATGCATTTCCATCGCTGAAGGCCAGCAGCTCTTGCAAGAGATACACTCGGGGGCTTGCGGCCATCACGCAGCACCTCGAACCCTCGTCAGAAACGCCTTCCGACAAGGATTCTACTGGCCGACGGCGGTGGCCGACGCTACTAGAATTGTCCGCACCTGCGAAGGGTGTCAGTTCTACGCGAGGCAGACCCACCTGCCCGCTCAGGCTCTGCAGACCATACCCATCACCTGGCCGTTTGCTGTGTGGGGTCTGGACCTCGTTGGCCCCTTGCAGAAGGCACCCGGGGGCTACACGCACCTGTTGGTCGCCATCGACAAATTCTCCAAGTGGATCGAGGTCTGACCCCTAAACAGCATCATGTCCGAACAGGCGGTGGCGTTCTTCACCAACATCATCCATCGCTTTGGGGTCCCGAACTCCATCATCACCGACAACGGTACCCAGTTCATCGGCAGAAAGTTCCTGGACTTCTGCGAGGATCACCACATCCGGGTGGACTGGGCTGCCGTGGCACACCCCATGACGAATGGGCAAGTGGAGCGGGCCAACGGCATGATCCTGCAAGGACTCAAGCCTCGGATCTACAACGACCTCAACAAGTTCGGCAAGCGGTGGATGAAGGAACTCCCCTCGGTGGTCTGGAGTCTGAGGACAACGCCGAGCCGAGCCACGGGCTTCACACCGTTTTTTCTAGTCTATGGGGCCGAGGCCATCTTGCCCACAGACTTGGAATACGGTTCCCCGAGGGCGAGGGCCTACACCGACCAAAGCAACCGAGCCAACCGAGAGGACTCACTGGACCAGCTGGAGGAGGCTCGGGACGTGGCCTTACTACACTCGGCGCGGTACCAGCAGTCCCTGCGACGCTACCACGCTCGAGGGGTTCGGTCCCGAGACCTCCAGGTGGGCGACCTGGTGCTTCGGCTGCGACAAGACGCCCGAGGGCGGCACAAGCTCACGCCTCCCTGGGAAGGGCCGTTCGTCATCGCCAAGGTTCTGAAGCCCAGAACATACAAGCTGGCCAACAGTCAAGGCGAGGTCTACAGCAACGCTTGGAACATCCAACAACTACGTTGCTTCTACCCTTAAGATGCTTTCAAGTTGCTCGTATACCTCGTTCACACACCAAGTCTGGTCGTCAAGGAAGGGTCAGCCTTGCCTCGGCAAAGCCCGACCCTCCCTCGGGGGCTAGAAGGGGGGCAACCCCCTCTGCGTCAAAATTTTCCTCGAAAAAAGGAAAAAAAATCTTTTCTGCCAGAATGCCTTTCGTGCTCTTTGACTACTTCAAAAGTGGATCCTGAAAACGACGGAGTTGAGAGCACCTAGAGGGGGGGGTGAATAGGTGATCCTGTAAAAACTTTAACTTATAGCCACAAAAACTTGTTAGAGGTTAGCACAATAATTGCCAAGTGGCTAAAGAGAAGATCTTGCACAATACGACAATCACAGAGAATTCAACACAGAGGAGACACGGTGATTTATCCCGTGGTTCGGCCAAGTACAAAACTTGCCTACTCCACGTTGTGGCGTCCCAACGGACGAGGGTTGCAATCAACCCCTCTCAAGCGGTCCAAAGACACACTTGAATACCACAGTATTTTGCCTTGCTTATCTTTATCCCACTTGCGAGGAATCTCCACAAATTGGAGTCTCTCGCCCTTACACTTAAGATTCACAAAGAAGCACGGAGTAAGGGAGGGAAGCAACACACACAAGACTTCAAAAGATCAGAGCAACAGCACGCACACAAGTCGCAACAAGAGCTCGCAACACAACTCAAAGAGTTCACAACTCCACAAGAGCTCTATATGCTATCACAATGAAACAAATGCGCGAGATCGATGTCTTGGTGCTTAGGAGTGTTGTAGGAATGCTTGGTGTCCTCCTCCATGCGCCTAGGGGTCCCTTTTATAGCCCCAATGCAGCTAGGAGCCGTTGAGAACACATCTGGAAGGCTATCCTTGCCTTCTGTCATCGGGCGCACCGGACAGTCCGGTGCACACCGGACACTGTCCGGTGCCCGATTTATTTCCTTAAATGGCGAAGCCGACCGTTGCCGACCGTTGCAGATCTGGCGCACCGGACAGTCCGGTGCACACCGGACAGTCCGGTGCTTCCTTCCGACCGTTGGCCAGACCACGTGTCGCGCGCAGATTCCGCGGCCGACCGTTGGCTCACCGGACAGTCCGGTGCACACCGGACAGTCCGGTGAATTTTAGCCGTACGCCGTCAACAAATTCCCGAGAGCGGGCTCTTCAGCCGAGGGAGCCTGGCGCACCGGACAGTCCGGTGCCCCAGACCGAAACAGTCCCTTGGCTGTACACAGCCAAGTCTTCTCTTATCTTCTTCTATCTGTTTCTAACACTTAGACAAATATATTAGTACACAAAACCAATGTACTAAGACTTAGAAACATACCTTTGTTGTAGATTTGCACTTTGTTCATTCATGGGCATTGGTTCACATCTAAGCACTTGTGTTGACACTTAATCACCAAAATACTTAGAAATGGGCCAAGGGCACATTTCCCTTTCAATCTCCCCCTTTTTGGTGATTTATGCCAACACAACATAAAGCAACTAGAACAAGTGCAAAATCACTTCAAATAAAAACTCAAATTGGTTTTGATTCAATTTTGGCATATATGGATCATCCTTTGCCACCACTTGGTTTGTTTTTGCAAATCAACCTCAAATCTCTATTTCTATGTCAAACACACATGTTGAGGCATAAAGAGAGTCATTCCAAAAGAGATTGATCAAAGATTTCAAAAACTCCCCCTATTTCCCATAATCAACACTTCTCCCCACAAGAAGCCAACTTTTGTCAATAGAGACAATACGAGATAATAAAAGCCTTTTGACACAACAAAAACTCTATTCTACTATTTTCAAAATCTCTCAAGTGGTAGCTGATCCATTTATCACTTTGGCCTTTATTTTCTCCCCCTTTGGCATGAAGCACCAAAACGGGATCAATCTTGGCCTTTTAACCCCATTGCCTCACCAAAGTCTTCAATTAAGAGCAAATGGCAATAAGATTTCATGAGATGAACTGGGAATTAGTTACCCTCTCATCGGAGTGCAGTGGAAGTCTTTCATGGTCCAAGTCCACCTTTTCCCTTTCAATCCTCCTTCGAGACTAAATTATCAAACTCAAGCACATGGTTAGTCTCAAAGGGTCAAGTTGTAACACATCTCCCCCTAAACATGTGCATCACTTTGCAACGGACTTGTGAGGTCCAGGGAGTGTTTGTACAACTTGAGCACCATAATAAGCAACAAAATGCAAAAAGTAACATGATCAAAAGCATAAGTACATGTATGCTATAATTCAATCCAGGTTCCGCGAATCTATGACATTTAGCTCACTACGCAACCTGCAAAAGGTCTTCTCATCTAGAGGCTTAGTGAAGATATCGGCTAGCTGGTTCTCGGTGCTAACATGAAACACTTCGATATCTTCCTTTTGCTGGTGGTCTCTCAAAAAGTGATGCCGGATGTCTATGTGCTTTGTGCGGCTGTGCTCAACAGGATTCTCCGCCATGCGGATAGCACTCTCATTGTCACATAGGAGTGGGACTTTGCTCAGATTGTAGCCAAAGTCCCGGAGGGTTTGCCTCATCCAAAGTAGTTGCGCGCAACACTGACCTGCGACAACGTACTCGGCCTCAGCGGTGGATAGGGCAACGGATGTTTGTTTCTTAGAGTTCCATGACACCAGGGACCTTCCTAAGAATTGGCACGTCCCCGATGTACTCTTCCTATCGACCTTACATCCAGCATAGTCGGAGTCTGAGTATCCAACTAAGTCAAAGGTAGACCCCTTTGGATACCAGAGCCCGAAGCAAGGCGTAGCAACCAAATATCTAAGAATTCGCTTCACCGCCACTAAGTGACACTCCTTAGGATCGGATTGAAATCTAGCACACATGCATACGCTAAGCATGATATCCGGTCTACTAGCACATAAGTAAAGCAAAGAACCTATCATTGACCGGTATGCTTTTTGATCAACGGACTTACCTCCTTTGTTGAGGTCGGTGTGTCCGTCGGTCCCCATCGGAGTCTTTGCGGGCTTGGCGTCCTTCATCCCAAACCGCTTTAGCAGATCTTGCGTGTACTTCGTTTGGGAGATGAAGGTGCCGTCCTTGAGTTGCTTCACTTGGAACCCAAGGAAGTAGTTCAACTCGCCCATCATCGACATCTCGAATTTCTGCGTCATCACCCTGCTAAACTCTTCACAAGACTTTTGGTTAGTAGAACCAAATATTATGTCATCGACATAAATTTGGCACACAAACAAATCACCATCACATGTCTTTGTAAAAAGAGTTGGATCGGCCTTCCCAACCTTGAAAGCATTAGCAAGTAAAAAGTCTCTAAGGCATTCATACCATGCTCTTGGGGCTTGCTTAAGTCCATAGAGCGCCTTAGAGAGCTTACACACATGGTCGGGGTACCGTTCATCCTCGAAGCCAGGGGGTTGCTCCACGTACACTTCCTCCTTGATTGGCCCGTTGAGGAAAGCGCTCTTCACATCCATTTGGTACAACCTGAAAGAATGGTGAGCGGCATATGCTAGCAAGATACGAATGGACTCTAGCCTAGCCACAGGAGCGAAAGTCTCCTCAAAGTCCAAACCTGCGACTTGGGCATAACCTTTTGCCACAAGTCGAGCCTTGTTCCTCGTCACCACCCCGTGCTCGTCCTGTTTGTTGCGGAACACCCACTTGGTTCCCACAACATTTTGCTTTGGACAAGGCACCAGTGTCCAAACTTCATTGCGCTTGAAGTTGTTGAGCTCCTCCTGCATGGCCAATACCCAATCCGGATCTAGCAAGGCCTCCTCTACCCTGAAAGGCTCAATAGAAGAGACAAAGGAGTAATGCTCACAAAAATTAACTAATCGAGATCGAGTAGTTACTCCCTTGCTAATGTCACCCAGAATTTGATCGACGGGATGATCCCTTTGAATCATTGCTCGAACTTGGGTTGGAGGTGCCGGTTGCGCTTCTTCCTCCATCACTTGATCATCTTGTGCTCCCCCTTGATCAAGCGCCTCCACTTGAGGTACCTGTTCGTCATCTTCGGTTGGGGGATGCACCATAGTTGAGGAAGAAGGTTGATCTCGTTTATCTTGTTCCTGTGGCCGTACTTCTCCAATCGCCATGGTCCGTATAGCGGCCGTCGGAACATCTTCTTCATCTACATCATCACAATCAACAACTTGCTCTCTTGGAGAGCCATTAGTCTCATCAAATACAACGTCGCTAGAGACTTCAACCAAACCCGATGATTTGTTGAAGACTCTATATGCCTTTGTATTTGAGTCATAACCTAACAAAAACCCTTCTACAGCTTTGGGAGCAAACTTAGAATTTCTACCCTTCTTTACTAGAATGTAGCATTTACTCCCAAATACACGAAAGTACGATACATTGGGTTTGTTACCGGTTAGTAGCTCATACGACGTCTTCTTGAGGAGGCGATGAAGGTAGACCCTGTTGATGGCGTGGCAAGCAGTGTTAACGGCTTCCGTCCAAAAGCACTCGGGGGTCTTGAACTCTCCTAGCATCGTCCTCGCCATATCGATGAGCGTCCTGATCTTCCTCTCTACCACACCATTTTGCTGTGGTGTGTAGGGAGCGGAGAACTCGTGCTTGATCCCTTCCTCTTCAAGGAACTCCTCCACTTGAAGGTTCTTGAACTCGGATCCATTGTCGCTCCTTATCTTCTTCACTTTGAGCTCAAACTCATTTTGAGCTCTCCTGAGGAAGCGTTTGAGAGTCCCTTGGGTTTCGGACTTTTCCTGCAAAAAGAACACCCAAGTGAAGCGGGAAAAGTCATCAACAATAACTAAACCATACTTACTTCCTCCTATGCTCAGATAGGCGACGGGTCCAAAAAGGTCCATATGCAGCATCTCCAAGGGTCTTGATGTCGTCATCACATTTTTGGTGTGATGAGAGCCTCCCACCTGTTTCCCTGCTTGACAAGCTGCACAAGGTCTATCTTTTTCGAATTGAACATTAGTTAGACCTATCACGTGTTCTCCCTTTAGAAGCTTGTGAAGGTTCTTCATCCCCACATGTGCTAAGCGGCGATGCCACAGCCAGCCCATGCTAGTCTTAGCTATTAAGCATGCATCTAGACCGGCCTCTTCTTTTGCAAAATCTACTAAATAAAGTTTGCCGTCTAATACACCCTTAAAAGCTAGTGAACCATCACTTCTTCTAAAGACAGACACATCTACATTTGTAAATAGACAGTTATATCCCATATTGCATAATTGACTCACAGATAGCAGATTATATCCAAGAGACTCAACTAAAAACACATTAGATATGGAGTGCTCATTAGAAATTGCAATTTTACCTAAACCTTTTACCTTGCCTTGATTCCCATCACCGAATATAATTGAATCTTGGGAATCCTTATTCTTGACGTAGGAGGTGAACATTTTCTTCTCCCCCGTCATATGGTTTGTGCATCCGCTGTCGATAATCCAGCTTGAACCCCCGGATGCATAAACCTGCAAGGCAAATTTAGGCTTGGGACTTAGGTACCCAACTCTTGTTGGGTCCTACAAGGTTAGTCACAATTTCCTTAGGGACCCAAATGCAAGTTTTATCACCTTTGCATTTTGCCCCTAACTTCCTAGCAATTACTTTTCTATCCTTTCTACAAATTGTAAATGAAGCATTCAAAGCACAATAAATTGTAGAGGGTTCATTCACTACTTTTCTATGAACATTTGCAACATTTCTTTTAGGAACAACATTTCTCCTAGTAACATTTCTATCATACACATAAGAAGAACTAGGAGCAAACATGGCATGAGAATCATAAACATATGAATCAAAAGCATCATAACTTCTATTTCTAGTTTGTCTTTTATCATGATACAAAAAGGCATGGTTCCTTTTAGCACTAGTAGCCATAGGGGCCTTCCCTTTCTCCTTGGCGGGAATGGGAGCCTTATGGCTTGTTAAGTTCTTGGCTTCCCTCTTGAAGCCAAGTCCATCCTTAATTGAGGGGTGTCTACCAACCGTGTAGGCATCCCTAGCAAATTTTAGTTTTTCAAAATCACTTTTGCTAGTCTTAAGTTGAGCATTAAGACTAGCCACTTCATCACTCAATTTTGAAATGGAAAGTAAGTGTTCACTACAAGCATTAATATCAACATCCTTACACCTAGTGCAAATTTCAACATGTTCAACACAAGAGTTGAATTTTTGTGCTTTTACTAGTTTAGCATTTAAGTCATCATTGATGCTCTTTAATTTTGAAATTGAATCATGGCATGTAGACAATTCACAAGTAAGCATTTCATTTCTCTTAATTTCTAATGCAAGGGATTTTTGAGCCTCTACAAACTTATCATGTTCTTCGTACAAGAGATCCTCTTGCTTTTCTAGTAGCCTATTCTTCTCATTTAAAGCATCAATCAATTCATTAATTTTGTCAATCTTAGATCTATCTAATCCTTTAAATAAGCATGAATAGTCTATTTCATCATCACTAGACTCATCCTCACTAGAAGAAGCATAAGTAGAGTTTCGAGTACTTACTTTCTTCTCCTTAGCCATGAGGCACGTGTGATGCTCGTTGGGGAAGAGGGATGACTTGTTGAAGGCGGTGGCGGCGAGTCCTTCGTTGTCGGAGTCGGACGAGGAGCAATCCGAATCCCACTCCTTTCCAATATGAGCCTCGCCCTTTGCCTTCTTGTAATTCTTCTTCTTTTCCCATTTCCCACTCTTCTTTTCCTGGTCACTATCATTATCGGGACAATTAGCAATAAAGTGACCAATCTTACCACACTTGAAGCATGAGCGCTTCCCCTTCGTCTTGGTCTTGTTGGGATGCTCCTTGCGACCCCTTAACGCCGTCTTGAAGCGCTTAATGATGAGAGCCATTTCTTCATCATTAAGCCCGGCCGCCTCAATTTGCGCCACCTTGCTTGGTAGTGCCTCCTTGCTTCTCGATGCCTTGAGAGCAATGGGTTGAGGCTCGTGGATTGGACCGTTCAACGCGTCATCGACGTACCTTGCCTCCTTGATCATCATCCGCCCGCTTACAAATTTTCCAAGAATTTCTTCGGGCGACATTTTGGTGTACCTGGGATTCTCACGAATATTATTCACCAAATGAGGATCAAGAACGGTAAAGGACCTTAGCATTAGGCGGACGACGTCGTGGTCCGTCCATCGCGTGCTTCCATAGCTCCTTATCTTGTTGACAAGGGTTTTGAGCCGGTTGTATGTTTGGGTTGGCTCCTCCCCCCTTATCATAGCAAATCTTCCAAGTTCGCCCTCTACCAACTCCATCTTGGTGAGCATGGTGACGTCGTTGCCCTCGTGAGAGATCTTGAGGGTGTCCCATATCTGCTTGGCATTGTCCAAGCCGCTCACCTTATTGTATTCTTCCCTGCACAAAGATGCTAAAAGAACAGTAGTAGCTTGTGCATTTCTATGGATTTGTTCATTTATAAGCATAGGACTATCCGAGCTATCAAATTTCATTCCATTCTCTACAATCTCCCATATGCTTGGATGAAGAGAGAATAAGTGACTACGCATTTTGTGACTCCAAAATCCGTAGTCCTCCCCATCAAAGTGTGGAGGTTTGCCGAGAGGAATGGAAAGCAAATGCGAATTCGAACTATGTGGAATACGAGAATAATCAAATGAAAAGTTCGAATTGACCGTCTTCCTGTAGTCGTTGTCGTCGTCCTTTTGGGAAGAAGAGGATTCGTCGCTGTCGTAGTAGATGATCTCCTTGATGCGCCTTGTCTTCTTCTTCTTCCCATCTTTACGTCTGTGGCCCGAGCCAGAGTCGTTGGATTTATCATCTTTTGGCTCGTTGACGAAGGACTCCTTTTCCTTGTCGTTGATCACGATTCCCTTCCCCTTAGGATCCATCTCTTCGGGCGGCTAGTCCCTTTCTTGAAGAGAACGGCTCCGATACCAATTGAGAGCACCTAGAGGGGGGGTGAATAGGTGATCCTGTAAAAACTTTAACTTATAGCCACAAAAACTTGTTAGAGGTTAGCACAATAATTGCCAAGTGGCTAAAGAGAAGATCTTGCACAATACGACAATCACAGAGAATTCAACACAGAGGAGACACGGTGATTTATCCCGTGGTTCGGCCAAGTACAAAACTTGCCTACTCCACGTTGTGGCGTCCCAACGGACGAGGGTTGCAATCAACCCCTCTCAAGCGGTCCAAAGACACACTTGAATACCACAGTATTTTGCCTTGCTTATCTTTATCCCACTTGCGAGGAATCTCCACAAATTGGAGTCTCTCGCCCTTACACTTAAGATTCACAAAGAAGCACGGAGTAAGGGAGGGAAGCAACACACACAAGACTTCAAAAGATCAGAGCAACAGCACGCACACAAGTCGCAACAAGAGCTCGCAACACAACTCAAAGAGTTCACAACTCCACAAGAGCTCTATATGCTATCACAATGAAACAAATGCGCGAGATCGATGTCTTGGTGCTTAGGAGTGTTGTAGGAATGCTTGGTGTCCTCCTCCATGCGCCTAGGGGTCCCTTTTATAGCCCCAATGCAGCTAGGAGCCGTTGAGAACACATCTGGAAGGCTATCCTTGCCTTCTGTCGTCGGGCGCACCGGACAGTCCGGTGCACACCGGACACTGTCCGGTGCCCGATTTATTTCCTTAAATGGCGAAGCCGACCGTTGCCGACCGTTGCAGATCTGGCGCACCGGACAGTCCGGTGCACACCGGACAGTCCGGTGCTTCCTTCCGACCGTTGGCCAGACCACGTGTCGCGCGCAGATTCCGCGGCCGACCGTTGGCTCGGCCGACCGTTGGCTCACCGGACAGTCCGGTGCACACCGGACAGTCCGGTGAATTTTAGCCGTACGCCGTCAACAAATTCCCGAGAGCGGGCTCTTCGGCCGAGGGAGCCTGGCGCACCGGACACTGTCCGGTGCACCACCGGACAGTCCGGTGCCCCAGACCGAAACAGTCCCTTGGCTGTACACAGCCAAGTCTTCTCTTATCTTCTTCTATCTGTTTCTAACACTTAGACAAATATATTAGTACACAAAACCAATGTACTAAGACTTAGAAACATACCTTTGTTGTAGATTTGCACTTTGTTCATTCATGGGCATTGGTTCACATCTAAGCACTTGTGTTGACACTTAATCACCAAAATACTTAGAAATGGGCCAAGGGCACATTTCCCTTTCAGGAGTACACGTAAGCAGCCAAGGCTGACCGAGCCGAGGGACTCCTACGCCTCCGGGATACGGATACCTCACTCATCACCTTCTGCGATAAGTAACTCGCGCTCGGATAAGTGACTCCGCGGACCGAACAAGTCTTCATGCTCGAGAGCTCCTCTGCCGAAATGATTTTTTGGGCCTTCTCGACTGCGTCGGTAACAGAACCCTATGGACGAGTAAGAGCGCGCGTAAGCGGCAAGGCTGACCGAGTCGAGGGATTCCTACGCCTCCGGGATATGGATACCTCACTCATCACCTCCCGTGAAAAGCAACTCTCGCCCGCACAAACAATCCTGTTACCGACACATGAGTCTGGATACTCGAAACAAGAGGAAAAGAAGCGCAGCCTTACAACACGGCAACGGCGTGTTTAGGCCTCGGCGGCCGCAGAAAACATACACACACTACAAGACAACCTGATCCTGCAGGCTCGGACGTCGACAGCCGAAGGGGGCAGCAACACCCTCGGCATCAACTACACCTTCGGCGGGGTCTGACCTAGCCTCGGATGGCGACGCGGTCGGAGGGCCCCCACTCTGAAGGACGACATCAGCACCACACCCGGGCCATCGCCGCCAGGGTCTTCTTCGAGAATCCGGCCCGAGCAGGCGGCTCGGCCGGCCACCCCGAGGCCTCGGCCAGCTGTCCCCCAAAGACATCAGCTCGGCTTGTGGCCTCGGCAGCTCAACTCCGGCGTCGGTTCCACCAGTGGACGACCCGGCCAGGCTCTGGCCAACTACACCTCCTTTTTGAAGCCAACTCTGCCTCCGTCCGTGCTGACGCCGCTACCTCCGGCTTCGGCTCATCGAAGGGCGGCCGAGGGGTTCCTTTAACTAAGCAAGAGGGGCCTCGGACAGCAAGGCCGACCGAGCCGAGGGACTCCTACGCCTCCGGGATACGGATACCTCACTCGTCACCTTTGCACGAGGCAACTCACGCTCGGTGAAGCGGTTCAGATAATCAACAAGGCGAGTCTTAGTGCTCGAAATGAAGAAAAAACACGGCTCCGTGCCGAAAAATACATACATGTTCAGGCCTCGACAGCCACAATGAACAAAAACACCGGCACTCAAGGTGCCAATACACACGGAACTCCGGTTCTGTCCCCACGGCAGCAGCGATGGCCTCAGGGCGGGAGCCGCTGCAACCTTGCCCTCGCCCGCGCCGACGCTCGAGGGGCGAGGACAAGTACAAAGAGCCGGAGGCCCGGAGCACGGATGGTGGCGGTGATCCCGTCGGCGACGGGGACTTCCAGGGCCGCATCCACCTCGGCACCTTCGAGTGGAGCATCGGCCCATCGGCAGATCCCCACTCGGATCCTCCCGGACGAGCGGAGCACCGACCTCCTCGCGGAGGCCCCGTACCGTTGCAAAGGCAGGACAGCCCTAGAACACGAACGCCGCTCTAGCGGCGCGCGATGTCTTGGGCGGTCCACCCGTGCGCACGACGCGACAACCGCCCTCGCGGCAGGAGGGGGCACCGGGAGCCAAGCCAGCGAGCCCAACGTGCTGGAGCTGGCGACAACCGCCGTCGACCGGCCCCGCATTGTTGAAGTCTGCCCCGCTCGCAGGGCTATTGAGCGCCCTCTCCCTTGGATGCTAAAGGGGAGGCTGACCCACGAACCCGCGCGGGAGGTAGAGCTCCGGCTCAGCCCGGCCTTCGCCCCAGCAAGGATGATGAACATCCTTGAAGCTGAGGGCGGAGCCAGGATCGCAGCCCAGCTTGCTTCTCCCCGTCAAGAAGCTGGAGGTCACCGTCTTGGGTGACCCCCGGCGAGGGGATGCAGCCGGGCTGCCCGATGAAAATCCTTGAAGCCAAACGATGGCTGAAAGGTACCAGCTTCCACGAAGTTGTGTTCCTCCGATGACAAGGCGGAAGGATTGCGGACGTCCCCATCCGGGGGGCTCAGAAGGTGGAAAGGCACGATGCATGAGGGGAGCGCGAAGACATGGTTGCCCTCCAAGGGGGTCGCCCCCCTTTTAAAGGCGACTCTCCCCACTTGCGCCCTCAACCGTTGCGGGTCGAGTCTTCTCCAACGCGCCCCAAGATTCACCCCCCCCCCCCACGGCGCGGGGGCTGGGTCCCACACGTCATGCAAGCCGGTCCAGGGGAGAAGAAGCCAAGCCGCTGCGCGCGGTGCATGCAACCGCCCAACGGTTACAAGCAGTTCTCCACTTTTGCCCAGACCAGCGGGCGAAAGGGTGGGCAGCCATGCAGGCGGCATGCAACCGCGCCAAGTGGGCGCACCTCTTCGACTTCCAACAAGCCCAGCATGGAGGTCCAGGCCCACGCGTCATGCAACCGGCGCGCCGGTTGCTACGTGTGAGCAACTGCACCGCCACTCACGCCACTACCGCGCCTCCTCGACTGCGGAGTCAATACCGCGACTCGAGGCAACCCTGCAGTGCCAGCCAAGCGCGACGGTCAAATGCGGTCAAAATTGGGCCGGCAGTAATGGCGGTGACAGGCGGGCAGAAGCAGCGGTCACGTCGTCAGCCAAGCTCACGTCCCATCCAGGGGCAGCGGGGGAGCCCTCTCTCACGGCGTGAAGATGGCGCGCCCGTGATCCATTCCTCGAACGGCTCGCGCACGCGCAACGGCCGCCCCGCGAACCGCTTGCCCCGTCGCATTAACTCCACGGCGGGACAGGCGGCGCCTCAAGCGGGAGAAGCAAGCGACGCTTCGCCTTCGCCATAATGACCGCGTCGAAAAAGGTACGCCATCCTTTTCCTTTTCCTCTTTCTCTCTCTTACAACAGGGACCAGGAAAGGGGGATACCCCGAAAAGGACCCTTCTCCGTGAAGGAAACAGGCTTCGAGCCTCCCTACTGATCAGAGGTTCGAAGGCCGGCCCCTCGGAGGGGTTCAACGGCCGCCTCAGATCGATTGGGTTCTGCGCCCACTACTGGTCAGAGGTTCGATGGCCGGCCCCTCGAAGGGTTCAACGGTCGCCTCAGGCCACTCGGGCTCCGCGCCCACTACTGATCAAGGGTTCGTAGGCTGGCCCTCGAAGGGTTCACAGTCGCCTCAGACATAGAGCGAGGGATGACCATGGGTACGTTCGATACATAACCAAGGCTCGAGCTGCGCTCCCGAGGTACCCTAGGACATTTCCGAGACCAGCGGGAACGATCTTGTAACGGAATCCCATCAGAGGGAGGCATCGAGCCCTCGGACCCCGTCGACAGGGGACCGGGTCCGGCAGATCACCCGCAGGTACTTTTGGGCGTGCCTCTGGGCCTCTAGCCGACCCCTAACAAATGGGGCACGGACGTCCGCTCGGATTACCCGCCAGCAGCTCACCGGAGACACCATGTTCGGCGCCCTCTGAGGACAACATGGCGCTTCCCCCCCCCTCCTCCTTGTGGAAAGGCGACGCAAGGGCATATGTAAAAAAGACGAGTCTGTCCTTGACCGTCCTCTCGCCCTGTGCAGAGGCTCGGGGGCTGCTCTCGCAAATCCGGCTCCGGCCAAACCGTTGACAGCGTCAATATACCAGCCCGAGAACTTGGGACCCGACCGTGCACTCGGGCTACGGCTAGCTCGCATGAGGGAACAACTAGACCAGCCGAAGTGTTGCGAAACGCACTAAGACCTCGAAGGAGTAAAACTACTCCTCCGAGGCCTCGGGGGCTACACCCGGCGGGTGCGCTCGCGCGCACCCACCGAAATAGAATGCAACCGAAAAAGGCTGGTCCCCTTGCAAAAAAGTGCGGCAAAAGCCTCCAAGCGAGTATTAGTACTCCCTTGGAGGCTCGGGGGCTACTATCGGGGACCATAATTAGGGGTACCCTCAAGACCCCTAAATCTCAGCTGGTAACCCCCATCAGCACAAAGCTGCAAAGGCCTGATGGATGCGATTAAGTAAAGGATCGGTCCATTCAAGGGACATGATCGTGCCTCGCCCGAGCCTAGCCTCGAGCAAGGGAAGCCGACCCCGGAGAACCTACGTCTCGCCTGAGGACCCCCCCTCCAGCAACGGGCACACTATTGGCTCGCCCGAGGCCCAGTCTTCACCGAGAAGCAACCTTGGCCACATCGCCACGCCGACCGACCAAATCGCAGGGGCATTTAATGCAAAGGTGGCCTGACACCTTTATCCTGACGCACGCCCTCTAGTCGACAGGGTCGAAGTGACCGCAGTCACTTCGCCGCTCTACTGACCGGTCTGACAAGAGGACAGCGCCGCCTGCGCCGCTCCGACTGCTGAGCCACCCGACAGAGTGAGGCTGACAGCAGCCAAGGCCGGCCTCGGGCGTCATAGGAAACTCCGCCTCGCCCGACCCTAGGGCTCGGACTCGGGCTCGGCCCCGGAAGACGGTGAACTCCGCTCCGCCCAACCCAGGGCTCGGACTCGGGCTCAGCCCCGGAAGACGGCGAACTCCACTCCGCCCGACCCAGGGCTCGGACTCGGGCTCGGCCCCGGAAGACGGCGAACTCCGCTCCGCCCAACCCAGGGCTCGGACTCGGGCTCAGCCCGGAAGACGGCGAACTCCGCTCCGCCCGACCCAGGGCTCGGACTCTGGCTCAGCCCCAGAAGACGACGAACTCCGCCTCGCCCGACCCTGGGCTCGAACTCGGGCTCAGCCCCGGAAGACGACGAACTCCGCCTCGCCCGACCCCAGGGCTCGGACTTGGGCTCAGCCCCAGGAGACGACGGACTCCGCTTCGCCCGACCCCAGGGCTCGGACTCAGCCCTGGCCTCAGCCGACAGTCTCCGCCTCGCCCGACCCAGGGGCTCGGACTCGGCCACGGCCACGGAAGATAGACTCGACCTCGACCTCGGAGGAGCCTCCACATCGCCCAACCTAGGGCGCGGACCGACCACGTCGACAGGAGGCGCCATCATCACCCTACCCCGAGCTGACTCAGGCTACGGGGAACAAGACCGACGTCCCATCTGGCTCGCTCCGCCAAATAGGCAATGATGGCGCCCCGCACGCTCTGTGACGACGGCGGCTCTCGGCCCCCTTACGGAAGCAAGAGGACGTCAGCAAGGACTCGACAGCCCCGACAACTGTCCTTCCGCCAGGCTCCAGCGCTCCTCCGACGGCCACGACATCACACGAACCGGGTGCCAAAACCTCTCCGGCTGCCACGACGGCATGTACTTAGGACGCTAGCTCTCCTCCGCTAGACACGTAGCACTCTGCTACACCCCCCATTGTACACCTGGATCCTCTCCTTACGCCTATAAAAGGAAGGACCAGGGCCCTCTTACAGAGGGTTGGCCCGCGCGGGGAAGGACGGGATGGCGCTCGCGCAAGGCCGCTCGCTCCCACTCCCGCGTGGACGCTTGTATCCCCCTACTGCAAGCGCACCCGACTCAGGCGCGGGGCTAACACGAAGGCCGCGGGATCCACTCTCTTACGCCTGCCTCCCTCCGGCTGCTTCCTTTCCCCCCTTCGCGTTCCGCCTTGCGTCGACCCATCTGGGCTGGGGCACGCGGCGACAATTCACTCGTCGGTCCAGGGACACCCCGGGTTTCGAAACACCGACAAGATCAGAAAGAGGCCAGAGGCCCAACCCTATATCCAGTGTCTCGTGTGTTACGCTGTCGTGCTTATGGGAAGGGAGACGGGTCTTCTACAGCTTCTTGCACCTCTACTACTGACGGGAGGGAAGGGAGTGGATCTGGTGATCCGTGGTGACGTAGTTCTCAATACGTTAGCAGCACGCTTTACCTCGACGTTGCTTTGGATCAGATCTGCATCAACTCTTTGTCAAGTCGGCAGGTCCCCCGGCCTAGCCGAACTGTCCTACGCGACAGCCTTCGATTCCGCCTCTACGCAATCGAGCGGTATGTAAATTTTTAGATTGGATATGTGATTCACTTTCCAATCTAACCTTTGCGCCGAAGAAGAACCGCACCTGTCTGACCGCCGCACGGGAAACCAACAGGCTGAAAAAAAATGAAAAGAAGAAAGGGATGGACGGCCACCCTACCTTGCCACATGCAAGTGCAGCGCGCTGATCCGGTAAAAGGGCTGGCAGTTTGCGCGCATGCACATCCGTTGGTTACCAGCTTGCATGGCCACATGCAGCAACGTCCGACCACATTTAGTTAAAAGTGGTCAAAGCAGTTTACATGCAACCCATCGATTTGCTACCCATGTTGCTTGAGAACCGGTCACCATCCTGCATGTAGCGACTAGAATTGTGGAAGTGGCGGCTAGAAAAAAAAAATCCTGTTGAATTAATCAACTTTAGTACATTTTTTTATTTATACTATTTATTCTTGTTGCAAATAGAAAGTAGAATAAAGCATGTTTATATATTAATTAATTATTTCCCGTAGTAATTAATTAGTAGAAAAAAATACATGCTTCAAAATGAGGAAATACCTTTTGCACTCGATGTGCTTATGTTCATGTATTAATTTTAGTATTATTTTTCTGCTTTATTTTCAGTAGTAAATAGCAGAAAATTATTTGAAATACATGTGAACGTTAGGTTGCGCATTTTTATGTCGCCCTAAATATTTATGATGTGTTGAGCTTTTGGACTCACGTCGAGCGATTAAATTGTATAGTGGGTACTCAGACACGTCGATCAGACTACGTTATTAATCGGTTGAGTTATGGCACTGGCTGAGCATTGGCTGCGCCCTGGTAACATGATGCAGTATTTATGTCATACGAACTTGGCTGCGTCATGTGATTGCTATGTCGCACTCTCGTTTTGTCGGACCGCTCCGGTTGAGTCGAACCGCCATCACCGAGTCACGTATTTTTCGCATGCCCTGTAGGCACTGTCCGACTGTCGTGATCATCGAGCCACAATTGCGTCTATTGCGCACGTTGCATGGACTTATCGTGTACCCCGATTACCGAGCCATAATTGTGCCTGTTGCGCTTATTATGAAGGCTTGTTGTGTTGTCGTAGCCCTGATGGCCGCACATGTGTTGACACCAGACGCTAGAGCTTGTACTCGTATGGATTGTGGTGGGTTGTTCAAGCCCCTAAAGTCACATTATGCGCAACCTTCATAAACAATTTTGTTTGGCTCTATATTTTATTTGACTGTGTTGTGTGGCGTTATATATTTATATATCGCCAAGTGGCCATAACAACTATATCAAGCTATATAGTGCTTGGAAATCTGGGAAATTAAATTGAAATACAATGAAACACAAATAAGTTAATTCTCTGCTCTCTCTCTCATGCATAAAGTTTTACCTGAAGTAACCCGAAGATATATAATATAATGCATGAAAGCCTTTTTGGCATAGAAAACATCACAAATTAGGATTTTATTAGTAAGCAAAAAGACGTTACCAAATAATTTAAGACCAGAAATCTCAGTCATACATTACTCAACCAGATGTCAGCACATTGCTCTCTTTGTCGCTGAATGACATGAAGCAAACTATGAGATAAAAAGGACATGTAATCGCTAGCAACACGAAGTTGCGAGTATACTGAGAGGTTATTCTGAGAATTTTTTTCACAATGTTGGTGTGAAAAACCATTGTGTGTTCCTGTCGAACCACTTTACTCGGTCTATCTAGGACCTCTATGCCTGTGTCGCATATATCTCTCGGAATTGTAAATACTTATAGTCACTGAATTGACTCGAGATAGTCCTCTGTCAAGTTTGGTATACACTGTAAGCTAAATGGTAAAGGTCGGTCCTGAATGGACACATATCTGGGGTTTATGTAGCTGAACTATACTGAATTCCACCCTTTGGCATGCTTACCATTATCTACCTCCGATCTACCAGAAGTGAGAAGAGTAGACAAATAACTATGAAATCCCACATCACCACAGAGCTTGAAGCTACATTAGGCATTAATTTGTCCTTGGTTTTTGGTGTTGGAAGAGCCACAATTCTCGACCACAATACTGTCATTGATGGTAATTTGTGACAGAAATATAAAGATCTTATGGAGACCTGTTGTATTCTCCCTAGTCCTGATGACTCCTTCGTATGAGAGTAGTACTATCTGTTGTTGAAGACGGATCCTAGGCAGATACTAGTCTTGTTTTCGTTCTTGCCAAGCAGTTATCATCATTTGTTTCATGAAAAGCTAGTTATATGGTGATTTTTCCCAGATAAAAATGAATTCTTGGCCTTGCCTGTTCTATTCCAAAGCTTCTCTTTTGCCGAACAACGAAGAGATCGAAATAATGCTTTATAGAACAAAATGGTATATAAAATGAGGAGAAATGTTTGCCCTGCTGACAGCATCACAAATTATTAACTATTGTTATAAATTCTCTCTCAAAATTATAATACCTAAAAATGTTGCACAAATTGATACCCAATTTCAGAACAGTATGAGTAATTGGGTAAACCATGGGCAATAATAAAATGAGCTGGACTATACATCTCTGCATATAAAAATCTCTGCTTGGTAGCATTGGCCTGATGCCGTGCACTTTACCACCATTATATACGCACATATTCTCCTATGTGCTTGAAAGCACAATGTAACCAATGAATGTCCTTGTGAGCGCTAGACCCTGATGGTCATTTTACTTGTTGATCTGAAGTCAACTACTAGCTCCAAACGATGAATGGTATGCATGAGCCCCTGAAGGACTCTTCTAGATAACATAGTGTTGCGCATATCAGTCTAAATCTTAATGATTGACTTGTATTTGGTAATAAAAACAATAAGTTTGCAGGATTGTAACCATGAAGCAACTTGTTATTGCGTGTCTTGCTGGAAGTTGAGACTAATCCTTCATGATGAAGGACAAATATGTAGTATTCATGCCACTACATTAATCTAAGTCCAAAGCTCACTGCATAAAACCCCTATCTGTAATGTGCGTAAGATTTCCCAAATAAATCACCACAATAGCATACATTGGCCACAACTAGATGATTGTGATTGGGGATTTTATCTATATGCTTTTTAGAACATCTCGGCATTAGGGGGAGGAATGCCCATATAGTATAATGCCTCAATATTCTATTAAACGCACAAAAGCCAAACTGAATCTGTCGTTCAGTGTGTACTCCTGTGTATATGGAGTTTACCAGAAATCGTTGAGGAGTAACCATATTGGTCTGAATGCTTCTACCTGATGTAGATGTGGATATACCCGGGATTAATATAATATCCACATTTGACTTATTGGCATTTGATCTATTCTCGGGGACGCCTGCGAATATGATCCGTTGGTCTTAGTCAAAGCATATATTCTGATTGCAGATTCACGTGGTCTGTAATAACTCTCCTCCAATGGACTCGCCCTGCTGGTGATTTGCCTCACGAAGAGGTTCATCTTGATGATGAAATTCCTAGCAATGCGCGCAATATCATTGTGCTGGGAATACGGAACAATGAATCTTTTGTTTTGGGAAATGACGAAGATCATTATTAAATGTGGGAGACAAATGTGTCGACACCTATCTTGCCTCTATAGATTGCAAAGGGATCCAAAACAAAGTCCTAGGCATGAGTGCTTGAAGCTCTCTTATCGGGCCATTGATAAATGCAATCGAGGCTGAACCAATAATCGCAAAATAAAAGTCACGAGCTTGAAGTTCGGACATTTATGGGCACTGTTGAAATAATGTGTGGTGAATGCGATGGTTCAAGTGATCTTGTGAGAGATCCATCCCACATATGTGTTGAATAAACACAGTTCCGCTATGCAATATATCTGGCAAATGGCATGAATTAAAATATGTAGTTAATAGGATTCTGATTTCTGAAGATCCGTCATGAGATCCTAGGAGGCCTCATACCTTTGAATTATAAATATGCAACATATAAATCTCGCACCGAATAATACATTCCTGACGAATGAACACTCTCCTATGTAGAGAGAATATCTCCTAGATGAGATTATAGTTCCTTAATGTAACCTTTCCAGAAGAAATAAAGTCTGTGTTAAACACCAAAGTTTGATAATCCCTATAAAGGGATAAAGACCCATACAGACCCGAAAAAGAATAAGATGAGGTACCAAAGGACTTGAAGTTCACCGAATAAGCACATGTGCATTCCATGAGTTTTACTCATGGTAATTTCCACTAGATGTGGAATTATGGTATCCTCTAAAGCCCTGATGGCAGAAACCTATAAGGTTTAGGTGTTACTGGCAAAATATCCCCATTGTGCCAGAATGACAGACTATAACGATGTATCTGATCGATGAAAAATCCCTGATGGATTACGATCTTTGATGGACTTTTGTTAGACCATCATATATGTTGCAAAGGATGAACGCCTAGAGCGATGTGTCATATTTAGAATATGAACTATTGCAACTATATTATCCCCTAAGTCCTATTGAAGGACATGTTTTTTGCTTTGCACAACTATGTATGAATTGTGGTGTAAGATAGAAAATGATAGCACCCCAACCTCATCCATTCTCGTTATTCCAGATGAACAATGAGACATATATCTTGAAGAATATGCTTGCGTTATGAGGGATAATGACTTTGGTAGATGTCATCATCAGGGGGAGCGAATGCTTATATTGATCACAACTGTGAGACAATAAATGTCATATTATATGCCCTGAAGGCGTGAGCTTGATGATCAATATATGAACTTTTATGGAACTTTTTATCAAATATATAGATCCAGTCGATCGAACACCATCAGTCAAAGTGGCTTGTTTATATTGATACGTGCACTTACCTCGTATATCCTAGAAGTGAGTAGAGGTAAAGTTCCTGAAATAGTCCTTGCAAGGATATGCAATCCGTTTGCTAAATATTTATGTGTATATACTTCTAGAAGAAGATGTTTTGCCTTATTGATACGGTTTTGCAAGGATCAGGGGGAGCACATTTCTAAAGTTAGCCCTTGTAGAAGATTCGATATAATCTAGATCCCAAAGGATCGAAACCTGTCCCGATGACAATTGTTGTACTCTTTTTCCCTTGGTGAGTTTTCTTGAAGTTTCTCACAAGAGGTTTTTAATGAGGCAACAAAGTGCAAATGCAATTTGTATCACCATGCACTCTTTCTCCATATTTTTTCCCACTGGGTTTTTCGGAGTTTTAACGAGGCATGTGTTGGTCGCGGTATTCGCCCAAGGGGGAGTGTTAAGTAACCCTAGTTAGGGTTATGTGGGCAAATACCTGCTTTGCCCCTGAGGGGTCTCACATCTCTATATAAGGAACCTGTACACCCTTTCATATGATAGAGATTAGAAAGAGGCCAGAGGCCCAACCCTATATCCAGTGTCTCGTGTGTTACGCTGTTGTGCTTATGTGAAGGGAGACGGGTCTTCTACAGCTTCTTGCGCCTCTACTGCTGATGGGAGGGAAGGGAGTGGATCTGGTGATCCGTGGTGACGTAGTTCTCAATAACAACGACCAATGAGGCGGTGACAATTGCGCTCGTCAGCTCGCTGGCGTTTGACAATGTGAGCCTATTGCCATTCACGCACGACTAGCCCAACTGCGTAGGTGCGAATGTGAAGAGGTCTGCATAGAGCTGCATGGGCACCCCTAGCGCACTAGGCAGTAGATACTAGTAGCACCAATGTGGCCCAACATGGATGGTAGGGCATCCCCACCCGAGTTATTTGAATTTGTAACACTATCGTCGCGCGGCTTCGCCACTTTGTAACTCCGCAGCCGCGCTTCGCCACTTTGGTATTATGGACGAAACACTCGCGCCATTTAGGTACTGTTAATGTCCCGTCATCTGTAATCGTCCGTTTTGTTGCGCTTGTGTACAGCCGTGGACTAAAGTACCCCTACGGCGCAGAGTCTCCTTGCTGACTGCACACTCATCCGCTCTTCAGACTCGCCCGCGCCGCCGGAGACGAGTGCCGGAGAATCTGCGCCGCCGTCTGCAATGTCCGCCATCTGCAACCCGCGTGAGCAAGGAGCTCGTGCCCGCGCCGTTTGAGGAAGGTGCTGGTGCCCGCGCCCCCTTCTGCATCCCGCGCAGCCGTCCTCTGCATCCCGCGCCCTCCTCTGCATCCCGCTGCATGGAGGTAGAAAACTCCGCCTACTCCCCGGATTCAACTCAAGTTTTACCGGTTATGAGCTCGGACGCGCCCCTTCCTTGCCTTCCCACTGGTTCTCCGGTGGAAAGAGTGGATGCACCGATCAGGACCTCGGATTTGTCGGATCCCCTAAATTTTCTTTTTAGGGAGCAACATACAATGGAGGTTTGATTCAATTTACAGTATACAACAATTAATTGTGTTTAGTACCTGCGCCTAGTACTTCATAGGTGTATTATCCTTTGGTTTCAGGTATTAGAAATTGATTGGGGGGCAATACAGATTGATGATAGATGGGAAGAAGAAGGAGAACAACAGACTGCCTCAGAGTCAGTGCTTTATGATCGGTTAGGATTGCTAGCAGAAGATGAACGTGAAACTACTGAAAGGCAAGATGCTTTTACTAGTAGATCGTTTGGTGTCCGCGGTAGCGATGAAATAGATGATGAAACTGCTGCTTTGCCCTGCAATGATTGCATACCACAAGAAAGGGTATTTGTTTGCAACAGATCAAATCCAATAATGAAGATTGGTAGTTTGTACAAGGATATGAAAGAATTCAGGCTGGCTATGAGGCAATATGCGATCAGTAATGAGTTCGAGTTAGGAATTGAGTCAAGCTCACCTTTCAGATATAGAGCTTACTGCAAAGGAGGTGATTGTCCATGGAGAATCAATGCAAGGCTACAGAATGCCGGGTCTCCCACAGTAGTGGTGAGTAATGTTTTATCACATATTTATTGTACTCTCGATAGTGGATGAAATTAGGAAGCTCAGAATGTTTCCTTTCTGTGTGCAGGTTACAGTAATCGTGGATCAGCACACATGCACATCAAGTGGTCGTCGAAAAACAACAACACCCACGAGCTCATGGGTTGCATCCCTAGCACTTCCAATCCTAACGAAGAAACCACATATGGGAGCAAAAGAATTGCAAACTACCTTGCAAGAGCAACACAATTGCACAATTTCTTATGATACAGTGTGGAAAGGTAAAGAGAAGGCCCTTAGAGAGTTGTATGGAACCTGGGAGGATAGCTTCAAGTTACTATTTAGATGGAGAGAAGCTGTTTTGGAGGTTATGCCAGACTCAGTGATTGAGTTTCATGTCGCAGTTGAAGATGGAAAATTATATTTCAGCAGATTCTTTTGTGCTTTTGGCCCTTGTCTTGAAGGTTTTCGTGAAGGTTGCAGGCCCTACTTAAGTGTGGATTCCACAGCTCTTAATGGTCGTTGGAATGGTCACCTCCCCTCAGCTACAAGTGTTGATGGACATAATTGGATGTTTCCAGTGGCATTTGGTTTCTTCGAGTCAGAGACAAAAGACAGTTGGATTTGGTTCATGCAACAACTTCGTAAGGCCATAGGAGACCCTCCAGTTTTAGCTATTTGCTCTGATGCATGCAAAGGCTTGACATCAGCAGTAAACGATGTATTTCCAAATGCTGAAAAAAGAGAATGCTTCCGCCACCTTATGCAAAACTACGTGAAGCACTTTACTGGTTCAGAGCACATGTATCCCGCAGCTAGAGCATATAGGAACACCATATTCGAGCACCACTTCAGTAATGCCAGGGATATACCAGGTGTCAAGCAATGGATTGATGAGTGGCACCCTCTTTTATGGTACAGATGTGGTTTCAACACAGCTATAAAATGTGACTACATAACCAACAACATTGCCGAGGTATTTAACAACTGGATTAAAGACTACAAAGATCTCCCAGTGTGCGAACTTGCAGACAAAATCAGATGTTTGGTTATGGAACTATTTTTTAGAAGGAAAAGGATCGGGGACAAATTGGGAGGTAAAATCCTTCCAATAGTCATCAATTCGTTGAAGGCTAGAACCAGAGGATTGGGTCATTTATCTATACAAAAGGGTGATTATTATCATGCTGAGATCCGTGATAACAACAATATTCATTGCAGACATGTTGTGAAGGCAGAACAGAGATATTGTTCATGTCTCGAATGGCAGCACACGGGAAAACCCTGCCAGCACGGCCTAGTGGTCATTATAGCGCAACAAATGCGAGAAGTTGGAATGGAGCACTTTGTAGATGAATACTTCTCTGTTGACAAATTTAAAAAGGCTTACGCGCGAAGCATTGAAAATGTGGGCGACAAGTCGTTTTGGCCACATGTGGACATAGCCTATGCAGTGAATGCCCCTATTGGTAAGAGGAGCGTTGGTCGGCAAAGGAAGAATCGGATGAAAAGTTGCTTAGAAGGTGGTGCTGCAAAGAAGAAACACTCCGTACCTGTAGAGGAAAAGGAGAAGAAGCTCTTAAGAGGAAAAATTAAATGCCCGAATTGTGGACAACTCGGACATAGGAAGGCCAGCCCAAAATGCCCTCTTAATGGCTCCAAAAAAAGGCAAGCCATATATAATGAATTGCAGCTTCATCTTCCCTATTGTTACTTCATAGTGTTTTTTTTGTGTTTTTCAGGAAACGGAAACCTCGGAAAAATACCACTAAACAATGGTTCCCCAAAAACATGGCTGAATCAGCTGAACCTCATGACAACCCACCAGATGACACCGGAAGAACTGAACCCAGCAGTCAGACACAAGTGATTCTGCAGGAAGAGTTTCAGGCAGTAGATGTTGGGCGATTAACGCCACCAAGGCTATTGTTAGGCGCCAGCACTTCTGTTGGTGATGGTGGCCACTTGACCCCTCCAAGGCACAAAAAGCGAGCAGTAGGCAAGAAGTTGACGCCAAAGAAGAAAAGTGTTTGACAGTACCTATGTGCATGTGGTCAAACTGTGTCTTTCTAATTAAGTGTATGAACTATGTGTGTGAACTTTTTCTGTAATGGTGTCAAACAGCATGTTCTATTGGTCATGGTGTCAAACAGCAATGTTCAAACAGCATGCTATTTGGTCAGTTTGGCGGTGTAAACTGGCCATGGCTGTTGGGTCAGTTTGGACAGCTGAACATGGATGTGTAACCATTGGAGCATGAATGTTTATGTTTCAGCTGTCCAAACTGAATTCTGGTATGTTGTTTCTGTTTCGAATTTGCCATTCAGGAAGAATTGGCACATGAATGTTTCTGTTTCAGCTACACAGCCAGTTTGGTCAGCTTAATTATGTTCAAACATCTCGCATTTTGCCAGTTTGGTCAGCATAATTCTGTTCTACTTTCAACTTAATTCTGTTACAGCTGAATGGCAAATTCGAACAGCTTGACCAAACTGGCAAAAGCAAACTGGCAAACCATTGGAGCTGAATGGCTGTTTGAACATGAATGTTTCTGTCTAACTGAAATAATTCACACATACTAACACAAATACCATGAACAGATAACTGAAATAATTCACACATACTAACACAGATAACACAGCTGAATGGCTGTTTGAACAAATGCGAGATATTACACAGCCACACATACTAACCTCCAAGTTCAGTTACACAGATAACCTCCAAGTTCAGTTAACACATACTAACACAGATACCATGAACAGATAACTCTTACACAGCTAACACAAATAACTCTTACACTGCCACACCACACATACTAACCTTACACTGGTAACACAGATAACTCTTACACAAATAACCTTACACAGCTAACATCCAGTGCCATTCCACACCACACATACTAATCTACTTCATCTGACGATCCACAAGCTCTTCGGAATCCACATCATCCAGTGCCCATTCCCCGCCACCCATATCTTCATCTTCAGCAAAATGGTTATTGAAACATTCAGATAATGGTGGCGAAGGACCAGCTTCAAGATCTTCTAAACGTTGCGCTTCGTCCATCAGTGACTGAGCAAGCTCATACACGCGCCACATTGAGAAGTTCACTGACACATCTTTGGCCGTATCTGGCGAATTCATTATCTCATTTCCGGCCAAATCTTTCAACTCGTTCCCAACTACATGCATCTTTGCAATGGCTATTGCCAGGTCACTACGAACCGTTTCAAATCTGGTTATCTGCGAAACCACATACTATGCAGTTGGAATTGAACTCGGAAATTAATAATACTACTGCAAGGAAACCTTACCGACACTGAACGTGGTTCAGAGCACTGTTTCGCGACAGAAGGGGTCTGCTGCTGGGTGTACCCAGTACCTGATGACAACAGAAGAGTTCAGAGCACTGGTTGTATTGTTGGTAAGTTTGCTGAGTGTTTAGTACCTGATGTGGCCGCGCAGTTCACGCTCGGGGAGGAGTGCTCCTTGGCGCGAACGTACTCGCCTGAAGGCTTGGCAACGATCGACACAGACAGACGACTGAAAGCTGAAGCTACTTCGGCCTCACTGTCCAACTCGACATCGACGTCGACCACCAGGCGTTTCTTCCCCCTCGACGGAGCCGCCATCGGAGGAAGAGCACTATCGGAGGATCGAGCTCGACGGGTAGTGGCGGCGCCGTGGAAGGGGATGAGAGTTAGGTTTTCACCGAGGGGCGCCGTGGTTACAGCGAGGGGCAACGATGACTTTTACCGTAGGTAAGAAAAGGTTACAGAGGCCGGGACATTAACTGTACCAAAATAGCGTGAGGGTTTCGTCCATAATACCGAACTGGCGAAGCACGGCTGCGGAGTTACAAAGTGGCGAAGCCGCGCGACGATAGTGTTACAAATTCAAATAACTCATCCCCACCCCCCACAACTAGAGGCCACCGATATGCAAACTGAGCTACTGGGGCTCTTCAATATACCAAAATTTTGTTTGTTTACCATTTTTGGATCGATTCTGAGATATTTTGTCTATATTTAACTATTTTTCAATGTACCAAAATTTATCGATCGTAATCTGTTTCGGACTTTCCTGTTTTCTAAATTCCGATCGAAAAAAAAATATACGAATGAAAACGATGAGACGGGTTTTTTCCGACCGTTAGTGGTGGTTTGGTGACTAGAGAACCGGAGTAGGAATTCCATTGCTAATCAAAAATCAAACCAGCCTTTACTGACCGTTTTCACCCCTTGCTGAAGAGTCCATGGTAAGGCTTCTTTGTGGTGCTGACCTGTGCAGTCAATGCACGTGTGCTATACTAACTAATATATGGGCCATGAGGCCTACAACGAGTCGGCGGTTTGCCACACGCCGGTGGCCCATGACTCTACTGCATTCTCGGCCCAGCGAGGAGCCAACCGCACGGCTGTTCGCACAGCGGCACACCACTACTCCCGCTGTAGTACCGCCACAAACACGCTTACGCAATGCACGTCAAGAGCTCGTCTGCCACTGCCAGTCGTGTCGGGGGAGTGACTGCGACAGCGTAATGCGGTGTGGCACATCCCGTCGTTCAACGCGGCCATGATAAGCTGTCTGAGAAACGCGGCCATGATTACTCCCTCAGGCCGAAGGGTGAGCTAGCTCTTGGGGGCACGCAGGCAGGCTCCAACAGCATCATGCCAATGAAACGTCGGCGCCGCAGCTTTCCACGGCTCATCAGATTTCATGAGGATGACGTGACCACCGGGCGAGCGGGCGGGCGCCAGACAACACCTGCACAGGGCAATCCGTGCGCTCGAGAGAGCTCGCTCCCGGCGTGCCGGAGAGGGGAGCTAGACGGGCCGGCGTGCGATCGAGTCGGGCGTGGTCAACCGATGGATGCACGGTTTCTCAGTCATCGGCGCTGTCGTGGCAATGATTGATCCCGGCCTGGCCTGGCCAGCGCCATGATGCGGAAGCGCGCGTATATATGATGGCACGCAGAGAGAGAGCTGCGGGCGGCAACCCGGTGGCGGTGGCTGGTATGATATGAGCACAGATGTCAGGCCGGCAGGGCTCTCGCATTCCTCTCCACCCGTTTCAGATTGGCGTTGCCTGATGCACTTATGGTGAGACAGTTGCAGCTCAGCTAGCTAGTTCGCCATCTTCGGTCCGTAATCCATATATATCATCGTGTTCCTGCTTAATTGCAAATCAATCAAGCTACTCCACGTACACGGTACACCCAGCAGCTTTCGCATCCAAAAATGGTTCTCGATCGGCCGGCCGGCCGGCCCGAGTGATATATATAACTGATAAAAGCCTAAAAAGCCTTCACCGTCAGCAAGTTCTTGAGTGCAATAGTTACAGCATTCACCCGTTGCGTTGTCATCAGGTGGTGCTGGCCATCTACTTGGCTCCGCCTGAATGGCCTGCGCGGCTGCGCCCATGATTCTGACGCTGACGGGCGGCGTTGGTGGGGCGTACGCGACCGGCAATCTGGCATGCATGCGCGCGCGCGCGCATGATCTTGTTGATCGGCAGCAGGGCGTTTATTATTTCAGCATGGCTGCTTGCCAATAAGGGCTCCCTTCTAGTGCAGGAATTAATGATGCAACGACGACGCAGCATGATACGGCAATCCCGGGCCCGGCGCTCTCTTTGTCACCCTGGGCCGCCGGGCCGCGGGCGGCTGTGCCACACCATGCGCGCCGCCCGTCGTCTTCGCTTCTACGGCACTGAACCTGGATGGATAATGGATTGTGCGCGGGCGGTAAACACTCACACACGCCCTGCGGACACACAGCGCGCGCATTTACCTTTGTCTCCGTCACGCGCGGTGAAAGTGCTCGATCATGCACGGTAACTTTTTGGCCACACGCCCCCCCTGGCGCCAGTCGCTTTGCTTGCCGGGGGCGCCTAGCCAGAAGCCAGCTGCTGGTCAACCAGCCGCCCATTCCGGCCATCAGAACAAGATCGAAAACTGATATCATATATATCCGGCTTCTCCTTTACTGACAAGGATCGGGATCGATGAGCGACGAAGATCGATCGTTCTCCTCCTCGCTCATCCTGTTTGGTTTGGAACCGTCTCAGTCCAGGTTCAAAGGTTGGTACCGGATGCCTAAACGTGCTGACGTGACTGAAAGGCCAATAGATCGATCGACGAGCGCTAGGGGTTTCGCATCCAGGAACACTTTGAGCCCCCCGCGGTTGCTTTCGGCATTCCGAAAGAATCCACCCCCGGCCGATCGACGGACGATCCAGCAGGCGAAATGCGCCCTCATCCGACCGGCGGCACAGACTAGCTAGTCGGCCAACCGTGGACGCAGATGGAGATGACGACGTATGGTGGCCACGATATCTTGCGGGGGCGAGCGACGGGCGAGGGCGAGATCGGGGCGACAATGATCGGCACCGGCGTGCATGGGTCGTGGGGTGCCTGCCGAAGGCGACAGGACGACACGCGTGAGGGCGGGGGTGTCGTTGGTGGCGCGGGAGAGACGGGCCCGCGGAGGCGGAGCCCCGGTGCATGGTAGGCCCTCCGTCACCTCGACTTCTCGCGCGCGGGGGGTGGGGTGTGTGGCGCTTTTCTTCTTCCTTTTTTCCTCGCTTTGGCGCAGCGGGAGAGAGCGAGGCTGCGGTCTCCGTCTCCCCCCGACGACGGCCGGGGGTGCTGCGGTGGGGGACGGATGAGCAAGGCCACTCGCCCACGTGCCAGCCCGCGCCCATGTCGGACCGGGCCACGTGACGAGATCCCGCGGGATCGGCCCCGGCCATCCTGCTGCTCCTATCCGTGCGTGACCTCGAGGATCCCCGTCGTCGCGGTCGCGCCCTCGTGTCCGGATGGCTCCTTTTATTTTTTTTGCCCCCGCCGCGCGTCGCTGTGTGCGCGCGCGCGCGCCGGAGTGCAGTCTCATGATTGATGCAGCGATCGATGCTTTGTGCAGGGCGAGAGAATCTCCACCACAGGCAGACGGATTGTCGGCTCGGAACGTACTTTTCTGTCAGGAGCGAGGGAGGGTTTTAGTTATTTTTACATCCCTCCCCTTACTTGGGACCCTCTCCTCGTTGCTACCCCTAGTTTTACTCTGTGCTCAGTTTTCCCCTTCGCGATCAAACTGAGGCATCAGTGCCATCCTTCCGTCAACTTCCGTGCCGTTTCCGTCAACCGTTAAAATGTAGAAAAAAAAAAGGCAAAAAAGAAACACAATGGTGGGCCAAGGAATCGAACCCAGCACCACGTGATAACATACAGAACCGAACACCATCAAACTACAAGAACATTACTGACAGATTCAATACAAATATGTTTCATATCTACTAATTTATATGCTTTAAATGCCTTTCCATGCCGAAAATAAATAAATAAATACCAAATGTTGTCAGAAAATAGTGAAACTTGGTATGGAGTCATAATTTGGTACTAGCTACTTGAGATAAATAGATCATGAGGTTATGCAAAAGTGTTAATATAGGTGCTTCACAGATGGACACATCTCTCACTATGTTTCATGACATTCAACTATAACATCATTGCTTGAGCTATATTTCTTACGTTTGTCATTGTCTTTGCTTCAAAAGTGCACCATTAGGTCATCTAACAGTTACAAACTTACTTCATGTAAATATGCCACTTTTTTATTATCTACTAATTTATATGCTTTAAATGCCTTTTCATGCCGAAAATAAATAAATAAATACCAAATATGGTCAGAAAATAGTGAAACTTGGCATGGAGTCATAATTTGGTCCTAGTTGCTTGTGGTAAATAGATCATGAGGTTATGCAAAAGTGTGAAAATAGGTGCTTCACAAATAGACACATATCTCACTATGTTTCATAACATTCAACTATAACATCAGTGCTTGAGCTATATTTCTTACTTTTTTCTTTGTTTTTGCTTCAAAAGTGCACCCTTAGTTCATCTAACGGTTACAAACTTACTTCATGCAAAGATGCCACTTTTTTGATTGTTTACTAATTTATATGCTTTAAATGCCTTTTCAAGCCGAAAATAAATAAATAAATACCAAATGTTGTCAGAAAATAGTGAAACTTGGCATGGAGTCATAATTTGGTACTAGCTGCTTGAGATAAATAGATCATGAGGTTATGCAAAAGTTTCAATATAGGTGCTTCACAAATGGACACATCTCTCACTATGTTTCATGACATTCAACTATAACATCAGTGCTTGAGCTATATTTCTTACGTTTGTCATTGTCTTTGCTTCAAAAGTGCACCATTAGGTCATCTAACAGTTACAAACTTACTTCATGTAAATATGCCACGTTTTTATTATCTACTAATTTATATGCTTTAAATGCCTTTTCATGCCGAAAATAAATAAATAAATACCAAATATGGTCAAAAAATAGTGAAACTTGGCACGGAGTCATAATTTGGTCCTAGTTGCTCGTGGTAAATAGATCATGAGGTTATGCAAAAGTGTAAAAATAGGTGCTTCACAAATGGACACATCTCTCACTATGTTTCATAACATTCAACTATAACATCAGTGATTGAGCTATATTTCTTACTTTTTTCTTTGTTTTTGCTTCAAAAGTGCACCCTTAGTTCATCTAACGGTTACAAACTTACTTCATGCAAAGATGCCACTTTTTTGATTGTTTACTAATTTATATGCTTTAAATGCCTTTTCAAGCCGAAAATAAATAAATAAATACCAAATATGGTCAAAAAATAGTGAAACTTGGCACAGAGTCATAATTTGGTCCTAGTTGCTCGTGGTAAATAGATCATGAGGTTATGCAAAAGTGTAAAAATAGGTGCTTCACAAATGGACACATCTCTCACTATGTTTCATAACATTCAACTATAACATCAGTGATTGAGCTATATTTCTTACTTTTTTCTTTGTTTTTGCTTCAAAAGTGCACCCTTAGTTCATCTAACGGTTACAAACTTACTTCATGCAAAGATGCCACTTTTTTGATTGTTTACTAATTTATATGCTTTAAATGCCTTTTCAAACCGAAAATAAATAAATAAATACCAAATGTTGTCAGAAAATAGTGAAACTTGGCACGGAGTCATAATTTGGTCCTAGTTGCTCGTGGTAAATAGATCATGAGGTTATGCAAAAGTGTAAAAATAGGTGCTTTACAGATGGACACATCTCTCATTATGTTTCATAACATTCAAAGTGTGAAAATAGGTATCTTCTGTAGTTGTAGCAGAAGGTATATAAACTTGGCACGCCTGTAGTTGTAGCTAGCAGATGAGTTTCTTCTGTTGGTTGCGTCACATGGTCACATTTGTGTGCATCGACACACATTCCTTCAAATTCCATCTCTATCTGTTGACCTTGCATTGCAACAACCTCGTTCTGTTTCTGTTGCCGCTCCAGAGCCACATCAGTCCTACGCTCCAGCTCGCCGCGCTGCTCCATGCGCGGGGCCTCGCCGTGACGGTCCTCCACACCGGCTTGAACGCCCCCGACGCCTCGCGCCACCCGGAGCTCACCTTCGTCCTCATCCACGAGTCGTCGTTCCCCGACGAGGTCACGTCCCCCGGCACCGACATCGTCACGCAGCTCCTGGCCCTGAACGTCGCCTGCGAGGCGCCCTTCCGGGAGGCCCTCGCGTCGTACTCCGTGGTGGCCAGGACGTCGCGTGCGCGGTGGTCGACGGGCAGTGCTACTCGGCGCTGCGCGCGGCACACCGGCTGGGCGTCCCGGCGCTCCCGCTGCGGACAGACAGCGCCGCCACGTTCCGCAGCATGCTCGACGGTAGCGACACGGACGCGCTGTGCGGCTTCGTCGGCCACGTCGCCGACGCCGTGCGGGCCTCGGCGTCCGGCGTCGTCATCAACACGTTCGAGAGGATGGAGGCGTCGGAGCTGGCCAAGATCCAGCGCGAGCTGTCCCGTCCGGCGTTCGCGGTGGGGCCTCTGCACTTGCTGTCCCCGGCACCGACGGAGCAGAGCCTGCACGCGCCCGACCGCGGCTGCCTGGCTTGGCTGGACGACCACCCGCTGCGCTCCGTGCTGTACGTGAGCTTAGGAAGTGTGGCCTGCGTCGACCGCGGCGCGTTCGTGGAGATGGCGTGGGGGCTGGCCCGCAGCGGGGTGTCGTTCCTCTGGGTTGGCCGGCCGGGCTTGGTCGGCGGCGTGGCGAGAGCAGGGCCGACGCAAACTGGGCGGGCGGGCGGCCGGAGCTCGAGCAGGGCCTGCTGCGGCGGTCCGGGGCCGGCGGGCGGGTGACCGGAGCTCGAGCAGGGCAGACGGCGGCGGTGTTGGGCCGAACGTCGCGCGGGCGGGCGGAGCTCGAGCAGGGCCGGCAGCGGCGGTGCGGGGCTGAACGTCGGGTGGGCGGGCAGCCGGAGCTCGAGCAGGGCCGACGGCGGTGTTGGGCCGAACAGCGAGGAGCCGACGGTCACGGCGGTCGATGGCTGTTGAGCTTGAGCCTGAGCAGAGAGATTGGGGAATGGGAGAAGATTGGGGGACTTTGTTTTGGTGGGTCCCGAGTGTAAGAAACGGAGATAAACGGAAACGACGTTGGTGGGCATTGTTGAGTAGTTTTTGTGCAGCAAGTGTAGAAATGAGGAAGATGTAAAAGTATGGGTAAAAATGAGTAGTGTGTCCAAACTAAGGATACAGATGTAAAAAACCCTAGTTATTAGTATTTTGCTTTAGAGATAAAGCTTCGTTTTTCTTGGGAACGGATGATGGGGAATATGTTTGGTTATGGCGTTGATTATATGGTCCCACAAACAGTTAGCAAAGGCACACAGTTATGTCGTTCCACCATTAATTAGACGAGTATGTTTTAAGGATTCTGCTACATATCTTATTATATATGACGCATTTCTCGGAGGAATCTGTATAGTTCCCCACCTCACAAGAGCTAGACCTGTGCTTCGTCTTTGCTAACTTTCAGTGAACTCATATAAATAAATCCACCAGAGGGTTTAGAGTTAGTTAGGTCCATTGATTTTATGCATGCCCCATGGCTATATCAAGTGTGTTCTTGTCCATGAGGTGAGGACGCAGAGTAGAGATGGCAATAGGTGGGTGTGCATGGTGATTTCAGATCTGTTGTAATGGTCCCACTGTGCGCAAAACAGCTTGTTGTTGTTGTTGTTGCAATGTCTACTTCAGTCCTTAAGGCTAAAAACAGGACCTCAAACTAGCCATTTGAGAGCTAATGAATCTTATAAATATTACAAGTGAGTTGGTACCCATTCATGATAGCTCTAGAGACACTTAAATGCTCAAAAATCACTCAATGATTAGCGTAGATACTTTGTGAGTGCTTAGATTAATTAGACTACTTCCATTAGCGCTTGCTCTAAGTTTAGGCCGGTGATTAGAAATGAGGTATAGACGCCTCTTATTCCTTGGTGTTTGCGCGCACCGTTGTATTGGTTGTACTGAGAGGAGTTGTAAGTTTTACACGATCACAGAACTACATTTGTGGTGCGGTCGCCATCATATACTAAAGGGAAGGAGACCCATAACATTTTAGCCGAAAACTCGATATTTAGTACAGCAAATAGTATCTAGGGGAGGCCACAACACAAACCGACTTGCAAGTGGTTAAGGACCAGGGCTATCCATAGACTTACCCGACCTGAGCTTGGCCCTCGTGTGTGGGGAACCAACGAGGACTAGAGGAAAACACTTCAATATATCTCAGTAAAATTATCGAAGTCGTCAACTAGAGTTTGTATCTCTATTACACTTAAGCTTTCGTAATTTATATTATGTACTTTGGTCGTGTGTTGTACCTATTAGCTGCTAATATTATCTGATTTGGTCTTACGGTCCAACTAGTGAGGTGCAATACGCGTTATCTAAGAATTCAAGTAATAATTAGCTAGTCTATTATCTAAAAATGTTTGGATAAAAAAGATAACCATTAACATAACCTGTACAAATCCAAACGGGGGGCCTTGATAACTCCCAAACACACATGCACGGGTCATGCATGTAGGTGAGAAGCAATACCGAGTAGTATGAGTACTGTGTACGCAACTCGTATGAGCCGCTAGCTCCAAGCAAGTATAAATGTGGATCGAGTAGATGGAAGACAAGCGCGTTGCCATGTCAAAAGGATGGATGGATGGGCGGCAGGCACGCAATGATGGGATGATGATAGGTGAGGAGGTGAGATAAGCGCCGGCGGGGCCCCCGTGTGGGGGCTAGCCGGCAAGGTGCGTGCCGGCGCAAAGCGGGACACGATGATTTGGGGCATGGTGGGGAAAGGGCATGCGCCCCGGCCCGCCCGCGCTCGCTCTCGCACCGCATGAATGGGCACTTGAACTCGCCTCGTATCGTCGTCCTGTGGAGGCTAGTGCTAGCTGCTGCCATGCCCTACCGCCTACCGTACCAATGGGAGCACGCCCTCTGCAACCATGTCGCCCGTCGTCCATCCTCGAACCGGCCGGTCCGGGGCAGCCTTATTAGCGTTTTGGTTGGTACCAACTCGAAAAGCCAATCATTCCTTCATGCACTGCTCCTACGTGCTGCGATCATTGCATGCTATGCATGGTAGTATTATAACCAGAGCATGCAGTAGTTCTGGTGGTCTTAGCGCGCGGGCCCAAAGCTAGAAACAAATTAATTCAATTTGTAGCCAAGTGCTAGCTAGCTGCTAGTAGCTAATTCATATGTCATGAAATGTGCACTGACATATACATCCCAGGTTAGCTAGCCAGCTACAAACGTCCGTATTTGTCCACTGCACTGCATGCAAAAGTAGCACTTCGATCAAAAGTACAGTTTTTTTTAAAAAAATTTGACAGCGACTCCAATTTCTGCCGCACAATTCCAAAGGAGGGCCTAGGAGCCTAGCTAGCTAGCTGTCGAAATAATGCAGAATAAAGGTAAGTATTAGGCGGACACACGTTCTTAAATATACATCTCTTCCTATAGTAGATATATAGTATTACATGGAGTACTTAGCATATCTAAAATCGATCTAAGCATTTCGAACCAGACAAGTGGTCAAAAATCTGCAACTTTTAGAGAACGTATGTAGTACTATTTTATATTACTCTGCAGTGCATATGCGGCGAAATTAATCTATTTTGCACCACGCTGGGCAGCATATATATATAGTATGCCCAGGAACCATGCATATACAGATCAAGATAAAAGGCATACCACACCCGGTCACCCGCTATACTATAGTTTTTTTTTATATATGCATTATTCCAGTGGTCAGGTGCATGGATTACAAAAACACTATATAGCAACCACTAGGTCGTCAACCAAGGGGAAATATCATGGTCGCCTTAGCTTTTGGTGGAAAAGAAAAAAAAAAGTCCTAAATCTGGGTGGGGAATAGCTGAAGTTAGCTAGGCCAGCAATTTTGAGCGGAGAGGCTGCCTTTAGGCGGGGGAGGGAGGTGGGGAAGTTATGATTGCACCAATTAAGGAGCCCGCCCCCACAAGTTAATGATTGCTGTCCCAGAAACTACGTACGTATGTGTGAAGTGAGATCCAACATTCCTCCCGCCCCTGCTCCCACCATGTCTTTAAAACCCTCGCTCTCCCCCCCCCACTTCTTTTATCACCTTCATCGTCTATCAGCCAGCTCCATTCTATCTACTGCTACTCTCAGTACTATATATCTATCCGCAGTTCCATAGTTCTTCCAGCTGCTCTACACATACACATACACGCTAGCTCTAGCTCTCACATCGATTGAGATCATCAGAGAGGTGGAAGAAGAAGAAGCTAAGATACCAGATCGAGGAAGAGAGGCGGTGCGGTGGTTGGTAGATGATGGAGAGGGTCGAGGACTTAGGGCTCAGCCTCAGCCTCAGCTCGTCCCTCGCGTCTCCTCGCACTCACCATGTCGCCACCATGCTGCTACGCGCTCCAGGTAAATATATAATGCAATTTGTCTATATATATCTCTGTACTAAGTAGCTATGCTTGGATCTATCAGAGAGTAACTGTGAATGACCATATCAATTAAGCTGTAGCTAGCTCTAGTGTACATGTGTGAGTCTTATGTCTGTCTGACTATATGTAAGATTAGTAGTCAGCAACTAAATACCGTACGTGTATGAGTATGGCTGTCACTCGGATGCATCACATATAATGTATCAGAGAAGAGGTTCCTGGAGATGCCACTGCTGCTGCCCGCGAAGCGGACGACCGAGGTCACCGGCGAGGATGGCCTGCGAGGCGGCAGCGATGAGGAGGACGGCGGCTGCGGCATCGACGGCTCCAGGAAGAAGCTCCGGCTGTCCAAGGACCAGTCCGCGGTGCTCGAGGATAGCTTCCGGGAGCACCCAACTCTCAACCCTGTAAGTACTAGTAGTATAGTAGTAGCAGCTAGCATTAAGAGCTACAGTTCTGTGGTTCATCCTCCCGGCCGCTCACCAAGACTCCTGATGGACGAACGTACAGCTAGGCTAGGCAGCAGTAGCTTTCAATCATTCGCCGGTTCTCGACCTTATCAACCTGCCTGTGACTGTGACTGTGACTGTGAGCTGTACTAACTTGCTTATTAATGGCGTGCAGCGGCAGAAGGCAGCCTTGGCGCAGCAGCTAGGCCTGCGGCCCCGCCAGGTGGAGGTGTGGTTCCAGAACAGGCGCGCCAGGTACGTACGTAGCGCACATGCGATATGTCGCCGCGCGCTAGCTCGTGTGTGCTGATGATCAGCAAGCATGCACTGCATGGCCGGGATTTCTCTCTCTTTTCTGCCCCTCGCTCGATCGCTTCATTCGGTCGTGCAGGACGAAGCTGAAGCAGACGGAGGTGGACTGCGAGTACCTGAAGCGCTGCTGCGAGACGCTGACGGAGGAGAACCGGCGGCTGCAGAAGGAGGTGCAGGAGCTCCGCGCGCTCAAGCTCGTGTCGCCGCACCTCTACATGCACATGTCCCCGCCCACCACCCTCACCATGTGCCCCTCCTGCGAGCGCGTCTCCTCGTCCAACGGCAACTCCGCAGCTGCCACGGCGGCCGCGCGCGCGCGCGCCGGCGCCGGCGCCGGCGCCATCGTCTGCCACCCGATCGACCGAGCCACTAGTACGTAGTAGTAGTAGCTGCTACACTAGCTAGCTGTTGCTGTACACGGGCCGGCCGTACGTGTAAGCCAACAAAACAGTCTCTCTGCGCATTTATTCGACCGTGCAAACGACTGTTCCCTCGTTAATCTTAGTATTATTATTATTGACTAATAGCTAGTCACCCACAGTATTAGACTTGAAGATCCAGCAGATTACAGTTACTTTACTGTGTTTTTGATCGAGAGGCCGGTGTGTATGTTCCCGCGGCCGGCCGTCGTCGTGTACGTGCAGGGAAGCAAGAGAAGAGAAGGAATATTAATTAGCAGCTGGTCCTGCAAAGCGGGTGGCTGGATATGGTGGGATACGGGTGTAGGGAGGGTGGGGCGCAAGGAGATGGCACGGTGGTTTGTCCTGTCGAATTGCATCCGGCCCCGGCGCGCGGCGGTGATGATAACGGCCGGCGGCGATGATGCGCCAGAGGTCGCGGTCCGATCGATCTATTGGCCGGTTTCGCTAGCTTGCTGGATAGCCCTGTCCCTCCCCGAAGCCTGATCCTAGCGCTGTTAATTAACACGGATAGGCGGCATGTTCCGTCTCTCTAATCACTCCTGTGATGCATCGTATATATCGTGCTAGCTGTGCAGGCGGCTTAATTATATTAATTAACTCAATGGGCACTCACAGTTTAATTGATCTAGCTCCATAATATAATGGATAGCTAATTAATCTGTGGCCTGAGAAAGCATGATGCTGGAATTTAATTGCTACCTACTGGCTAGATAGATGTTTGATTTGACTGAGGATTATCCGTGGCTGGATCGTTGGACCTATGGGCTATGGATGGCTGTTGTTGGAGTATATACGTGTGAACACGGCAACGGCACATTCTGCAGATTAGAAGCAATCTGCCCCTATCAGTGACGGATTTAATTTTGGTCCTGTCGATTGCGAGTCCTGGGAACCTAGGAACCGTATATATGCTATTCGCGTTGGATAATTATTAGATAGTTTTTTTGATTAATTTCAGGACATAAACCATGACGAAAGGCACGTACTAGCATACATGATGTAACTCATTAACATGCTAGACGTAGACGAAACGATCAAGATCATGTTGCAAACAGTAGGTATGAACTAATGACCTTGTCCATTAATCCTAACCATTACATACGTAAACGATAGATGCAGATTACCGACGTTACATAGGGCTGTATGGGGGCGACGGCTGCATTCTCCCCACTACACCGTAGCCCGGATTTTGTGCAGTACAACATGTGCAGTACTAGTCAATGACGTGTGGGCCTAGTGGAGGGCAGGTCCACACGTCAGTGACTGGTACTGCACGGGCAGTACTGCATTAAATCCGCACTGACTATCCCGGATTAGATTAGATCATGTATGGGTCTGCATGTGGGGAAGAGTTGACAACGACGAACACTGCTTCGTCAGATGTTCTTCCCCTTTTATGTCTGCGATGTGAAAAGGGCCCATAATCAATATGGTTGTTGCAACTCCAATCAAGACGTGTTAGGATAGAATTGGACTGAATCGGCCCATGATCAAATACTTAAGATCAACTCCAATGTTCTCCCGTTAATCTCATATTGATTTACGCTTCGAACTTGATGTCTTATGATTCTCATTTCACAATAAATCAGTATATCAAGACCAAGACATACAATAGCTTGTTGGAAACTAATGAACTCAACAACTACAATGTACCTTTTGATATCAAAGCATACAACTTACAACTTGATAGAGATGGTTGCATTTTTATAACCCCTTAGTCCAGAATCATATGTACTTTAATTAAACTCATGTTTTGGCTATGTATTTTTTAAACACGTTGGGTGGAAGCCCTTTAGTGAGAAGCATTTACTAAGTACATATATTCTCAAGGTCAATTATTTGATAATGGATTCTCTCATTTACAATATAATACTTATATGTGCTTGGCAATAATAGTTAACTTACTGTTATAGGAGTAACAGACTTTTGATTGGTTCATTGTCGCAGTATAGCTTCAATAGATTTGATATGATGTCTACCACTTTTAAAGCGAGTACAAATTTCTTAAGCCACGTAGCCTACCCCCGTTGCCTCATAACATGCAACAAAGACAACATTTATCGATGATAGTGAGTGTTTGTTTTGAGTTTTCCACGATATAGCTCCTCCTACGAGTGTGAATATATAACCTAACATGGACTTTCTACCTTATTCACATCCTGCATAATCTAAATCTAAATAACATATAATATCAAGGCTACTCAAATTTGTATATGTTAACATGAGGTTTTTTGTCCATTGCAAATACCACAACACTTTCTTAGCGACTTTCTAGTGTTCTATCCCTGGATTCTTTTGAAGACTGCCAAGCATCTCTGTTATGAATGCCAAGTCAAGATGAATGCATATTTGAGTATACATTATACTTCTAACAACTAAAGTGTAAGGAACCAATTTCATTCAATCGATCTTAAATTGGTTCCTAGGGCATTGATCTCTCGTCAACTTATCGCCCATGACTGCTGGTGCAGGTGTGCGGTTACACACATGCATACTAAACTTCTTAAGAACATTCTACATGTATATCTTTTATGGTAGTCATAAGACCCCTTTTTCTATATTGTCGAATCTTAATTTCTAAGACATAAGATGCCTCTCCGAGATCTTTCATATCAAAGTGTGAGGACTAAAAGCTCTTAATTTCTAACAACAAATTCTGATCACTACTTTATAATAGCATATCATCCACATAGTTCGAGAAAGATGAATCTCCCATTCTCAAACTATACATAAATTCAATTGTCCTCTATTTTTCCTTAAACCCAAAGTTGATTGTCTTATCAAATTTTATGGACTATTCTACAGCGAAGTGCCACGTGGTTAAGACCAATGGGTGAGCACTACACATGCTTATGGTGTCCCCTTCTCTTCATCCACACATCATGTTTGGTTCTTTTAATCACCATCCTAAACTTTAGGGACTACACTTTAGTCCCTAAAATTTTTATTTGAGAGGTCTCATTTAGCCATACTATTTGGTAATTTAGTGACTAGAAGTGACTAAACTTTAGTCACTAAAGTTTAGGAGGTGGAAACCAAACACCCCCTTAGTGAAATGGATGGGACTTTCATATTTAACCAAATCTTTCTCCACTTGTATACATAACTCCACTTGCATACATGAATAAGCGCTTGTTTGAGTTTATGTAATAACTACTAGATTTAAACCATGGGATAAGACTATCTCCAGCAGCTTACCCTTCCCTATATTCAAACTCTACATTGTGAACAATACAGTTTACAGTACAAAACAATGTTTTAGATGACCACATGGGTGAACTGATGGATACAATATAATGGATGAGCTAATCTTTAGCTAAGCCTTCAACTAGTAGATAGTCCACTAGTTGGTAAAATTAAGCTAATTGGACTAATAGGGGCAACTAATCTTGAGAATGGCATAAGCACTTTTTGCGTGCAAGTTGACAATAGGTATAAATATATTTACCTGCAAATAGTAATATTTACTCCATCTGTCTCAAAATATAGACATAAATTCAAACTACATACATATAGGTTAATTAATGAATGTATGTTTTGTCTAAAACGAATTATATTTTTGGACGGGCGGAGTATTAGTCCTAGAATCCAAAGAGCTCAAAACTAACTTTTAGGGAGTTAACTATTAGCCAACTAAAAACTAGTCTTATGACTTCTTTCTATCTTTTTTCTCTTTAAATTTTAGAGCTAAAACTCCAAACAGGTAGTCTAGAGTTAGCTCTAAACTTTGTATCACCTCATTTTAGAGCATTACAGCTTAAAAATGAGCTAAAGTAAATAAAACTTTTAGAGCTCTAAAGTCTAGAGGAGTTGAACTAAACATACCTTAGTTTATCTAAATTAATGATCTAATTCTTTTAGATCTAATTAGAACAACTAAAAATATCTATATGGACCAAAAGCCTAAGGCTGAGCCGTTTAGCCGATGGCATATCAAATACCCCCTCCATTCTAAAATATAGTTCTTTATTGCCTACTTTTTTTCCACCCACATTTATTTGAATGATAATGAATGTAGATATACATACAAAGTATATTTATAGATTAATTAATGAATGTATGCTTAGTCTAAAACGAATTAGGATGTGTTTGGTTAGATATACAAAGAGAGATGAAATGAGACAGCCACAATTTTTTATAATGTTTGAATAAGAGTCACTTGAGGTCAGGGTAAACACCATAGTAAGTTTTAGTGACTGTGTGATCAAAAAATCGAGGGAATGGTGTCGCTCTCGGCTCATCATACTTTGAACTCAAACCAAACACGTTCTTATATTTTGAGACGGAGGGAGCAGCTAATAGCGAATTAAGGGCATAAAATCGTAGGGTGGAAAGGTGCACACGAAGACGAATCCGGCAGGGAATAACTAATCCAAATCACAATAAGCGCACGCATGTCACATTGACACCGGTCTCCTCCAATTTGTTGCATTCCCGCCACATGTCCAGTACTACTGCACGGAAATGTGGGCAAGATAGACCATTCTAAATTAACATAGTAGTATATAGGAGTCTGTTCTCAGCATGCATGAATATTCTGCACTGAAATGAAACAAAACAATGCGCGCGGCAGGTTTTCTTGGTCGGCTTCCACTCGCTCGCGCTGCGTCGTGTGCGTGACCAACTTGACCCACGGCAGGCGGCGGGCAGATAGCCTGAGCTTTCCAGGCTGCTTTGTATATATAGATAGATAGATGCGAACCTGGACAAATAAACATACACAGATTCAGGCACCCAGGGACGATGAACCGAATCGCGAACGCGCGCTTCGACAGTTCGACGCCCACCGTGACTTGTGGAGCAAAAGCTGGGGTTTCTCTGCTCTGCTGAAGCCTGAACTCCATCCAAGTTTCAGCGTCTCGCATGTGCTATGCTAATCTAAGCTGGTGTTAGCCCGTGCTGTGTGTTACTGCTGCGACACTCATTGTCACTGGCACACCCCGCCGCGCCCCGGCTTTTGCGAGACTGGCTATAGCACAATGATTCGCAGGGGACAGGGTCCTCAGTCCTCACATGGTTGGTCGTGGTACTGTCTCTCTGCTAGACTGGACCCCAAATCAAGAATCAACGAGCAATCACAAGTCAAAACTAGATGAGTACAGAACATACGGACAGATGAGTTCTTTGGACCGGCTGGGACCACTTGAACGTAACCGTCATATGGAGATGTATTATTATATGGTACTAACTAGTAGTACATAAAGGGTGGCTGTATCAATAACTGGTGTTCATGCTACTTGTGATTCTGCCAGACTGTTAACGCGCCACCGCTTATGGGCCAATGGATGGCAGGCCCATTTTCCTGAGAAAAGAGGGCAGCAGGCTAAAATATAAAGCAAAATCCAGCACTGTCTTTTCTCTTTTGGGCCAGAACTGGAGTCCAGCTTGCAGCTTCACAGTTTTCATGGCAGTTATTTTTGTTGGCTATCACAATCACAACCCCATCGGTCAAAAAAAAAAAACCAAAACCTTATAAATACTATTCCTGTAAAATCACCAGTACACAGGGAAACCGGGATCAACTTCTCGCGCCCAACACTCAAGGCCGCCGGCTATAGCGCCGGCGTAAGGGAAGCCGCTCTCCCGGAGGACGCCGACGGCCGCCTCGGAGTCGTCGCCATTCTGGCAGACGAAGTACAGAGGGCAATAGTGCTTGCCGTGCGAGTGCGACACGCCTGCCACTTCGGTCAGGGCGTCCCTGAGCCGGGGAAGCCTCTCCCGCAGCTCGTGCAGCGGGATGTTCACCGAGTTGGCTATGGAGGCGATCTGGAAGTGGTGCACCGGCCGCACGTCCAACAGCAGGTGCGTCCTGCCGCTGTCGACCACCCGCTTGTATTCTCTGCAGCTGGTCCGGGCGCTCTTTGGGAGCGGCGTCTGGATTGCCATCGGCTGCGTCGTAGTAGTAGTTTACAACTTTACATACATCTCAGGTCATAAATTTCTCAACTGTATCTATAGCTAATTGCTATTTACAAAGAAAGTGTAGTAGTTTACCTTGCTAGACTTTGTAGACTGCGTCAAGCTATCATAATCAAACGTAACAAAGCTGTCTTGAGTTAAATCAGGATTATCTCCACAGACTGTGCAAGTTGATGACCTTTTATGTATCTTATTAACCTGCAGAACAATGTAGTAGTGCATGAGCTTTATGAGTGAACCTCTGCCTTCCACACACATATGTAATATAGTGATGATGATTATACATGGTTTGATAACTACTGTGTACATGCAGTACAGAATGGAGTGACATACAGTCTTAAAACGGGAGGATAATGCGTCGAAGAGTAGCATTCTTCCACAAAGGGGTTCACCAACACGAGTTGCAACCTTTATAGTTTCAAGAGCTTGTAGGCAGCCATTCACTCCTGGAACTGAACAATACAAGGCCAATTATTATTAGCTCATGCGTAGACAATATATACGGTACTTATCAAATAATATACAAGTGAAAAACAAGATATGATCATATAATCGTACTCAATACATATAACTGAAATGGATGTACTTCACACACCAGAGTCTTAAAGCAGCTCTCAGCATTATATGGGTGCTATAATCTTATAACTTACCAACCCCAAGAGTATAATTAGCAGAACTAGCAGTCTGGCATGTCGTCGTTGGGTTTGGAAAATGACACCGGTAACATGGACTTCCATTATGGTTATAAACCATCAACTGTTAAAAGGTTAGAGAGTGTCGTCATCAAAGTGAGCGTTAACTTTTCAAGGTTACTTGTAGGCCATTTAATTTGAGACAAGAAGAATTACCTGTCCTTCTAGACCAATTGTTGAACCGGATATGAGAGGCTGAAGAGTAGATGGCAATAAATCAGCACGCAACAGGTGAAAAAACTAATTTAGGAAAAGATTAAAATTGGTAAAGGTTCAGTTTTTTTTTAATATTATAGCTAAAACGAACAAGTGGGGCGTATTGAACTTCGCCAAATGTTAAATAACTGTCAAAGTTTGTTTGGTGGGGAATGAGGACTTCAGTTTAAGGTAATATATATGTTTGTTGTTGCCAACAAAAGTACAGTATTCTATTATTAGTTACCTTGTTGAGAAGGACACAGCAATCACTAAGCATGTACCGACTAGCAGGACTGTTGGTTGCATCAACAACTATGTCATATCTGCGGTCGATCGTTTAGTGTCGAAAACAAGCTTACACAGTAGCAACCAAGAGCGGGAAAACTAAATTCTTCTTCTCACGTTCTCAAGGATACTGCCTCACAACATCCAAAGCATTTTTCGATTTCAGTTTGAGATGATGCTCCAACACGTTGACAGAAGAGTTCATCCTGGATTTGGAGAAAAATATCAAGTCATCACTGATCATTGATATGTAGTGTAGTACAAACCTCTCAGAACACTAGTATATATACTTACGCCCGGCAAGCAGCTGCTGCAGATTTCACCTTAGGTTGCCCAACGTATGCTTCTACGTGTATGACCTGAATAGGAAGGCAGACAGGCAAAAAGAATGGCACTTGGCTTATTTTTGCTTGTACAAAAGAAAGACAATGGTGGGAACTGTCAAACAAATTATTTGTCTCTGACTTAGTCTGAATTCCACGAAATTACTAGTCCACGTGCGGTATACGTGCCCGCCATAGGAGGTAATTAATGTACCGGTGGCGGTGATGCAGATGACAACTACAACATAGACGAAGTACAGTGCATATCTCACACAGTTTACCTGACGATGGAGGTTGCCAAGTTCAACGTCGTCTCCATCAACAACTCCTAGAGAACCTAACAAATTAGTAGTAGAGAAAAAGAGTCAGCAAAACTGAGCAGCTAGCGGTAAAACACGTAAGAATGAAATTGACAATGGGACTATACCAACGCCACATGCAGTCAGGTACAATGCTACGGCCGAGCCCAAGCCTCCGGCTCCGACCACAAGAACTGATGACCGAGAGAGCCTCCGTTGCCCTGCGTCATCCATCCATGTCGTTTAACGCGTTGATCACGACGGAGCAGGGGACAGAGCAACTGAGCAAGCAAGGCAGATTACAGGTAAACCAACCTTGCACGCCGAAGTCGGGGAGGAGGAGCTGGCGGCTGTACCGTCTGACCGCGTCGGGGCTGAGGCCGCTGCCCCCTCGGGCGGCCGCATGCAACCCCATGGCGTCGAGCTTGGTGGACAGGCTGGGAGGAAGCGTGGCCGGCGCGGCGCCGACGCGGAGCTGGGACTCGAAGAAGCGTATGCGGCTGTCAAGCTCGTCCCTCTGGGCGCGCAGCCTCGCGATCTCCCGCATGATCGCCTCCGTCCTCCCGCCGCCGGCGACGCCCATTGCCGTTGTTGTTGCCTCGCGCACACGCATGCAGCTAATAGCGCTCCGTCGTCGTCGTTGCTACTAGCTGAGCTCGCCTATCCGCGTACGTAGCACGGAAGTGGCTAGAGAGTAGCCAATAGGCAGCAGGCGGTGCGGTCTGCGGTGGTTATAGAGATGGCCAAACGGGCCGCCCGGCCCGGCCCGGCCCGGGCCCGGTGAAGCCCGGTCAAAAACCGGGCCGGGCCTGCTGTGCCAGCGGGCTTAATTTTCTGTCCAAGCCCGGCCCGCAGCGGGCCTAAACGGGCCGGGCCGGCCCGTTTAGCAAAAAAACGGGCCGAAAAGCGGGCTAAACGGGCCGGTAAGCACGTTTTAATGTAAAAAAACCGGGCTTAACGGGCTTAGAGGTAAACGGGCCGTGCCGGGCTAGTCCGTCGTGCCTAGTTTCCTGTCCAAGCCCGCCCGCTTATTCTACCGTGCCGGGTTCGGACCGGGCCCAAAAAGCGGGCTTCGTGCCGGGCTCACGGGCCTCGTGCTTTTTGGCCATCTATAGGTGGTTATATTTATAGAGTTCACCCCACACCCAAGAAAGTAGTAGGTAAGTTCGTTGAAGTCCTCGGTGCGTCCCCATTGTCTGGCAATTTCTATAGCTAGATTCGCTCTCTTTACTATGATGATAGAAAATATGGAGAAAACGAGAATAATTAATGACGAGCAAATAGATAAGATATTTCATGTATTCAAAAAACTGAATGTATATTACGTGTAGGATCGGTAAAATAAATTACTATTTTTATTCAGCTCCACGTCAGCTAACTATTTGAGACCGTCATTGTCAGTGGTGTCACTGTCAAGGGCGAGTCGAAGCGTCGTCGCCCGCGTTTAATTTGCACGCAAACGAGTAATAAATAACTTCGTCTCCAAGGCTTTAGCTCAATAACCGTGATCGCACCACGTAACTTGGCAACTACTTTGGAAGAGAACATTGATTGATGATGAATCTTCACCGTGCCAGCCAACAATCGAGAAGCAGGAAACTTGACTTCGTGTTCACTATGAGTAGTAGTTAAGGAATCTGGCAATATATCTCTTGCCACACCAGTTAAGGTGTCTACCGGTGCAGTGCCATATTAGCCGACCGAATGAGAGCCGCTTCAACGGTTGGAACAGTCAACGAACGAGAGAGGATGGGTTCGGTTGGTAACGAGTAAAACGACGTAGCAATGGCCTCTTTTTCCCCCCCCTTCTATTGCTGGCCAGTCCCAGTACGTACAGAGTTTCAAACTTCAAATACACGATTATCAAGAATAATAATGTTACGTGAGCTTTGCAACTGGAATGTTAAAATAGATTGATAAATGATACAAAGAGAATGAATCCCTTATTCTTTTTTATTGACGATCAAAATGATCAATACATATCTACTCCATCCGGTGCAGTAAAGGTAGTCGTTTAGAACATGATTGTGCGTACCAAAGAGTGATTAATTATCATGGAGTTTTCCCTGTTTGCCCTTATTAAACAGGGGTATGGGTGCATTAATGTCACCAAAACAATCAAGCTCGATTGGTTGCTGTAGCACCTCCTGAGGCATTCTATACTGGAGGTCTCAAGCTCGATTCCTCTTAAGCACATCTTTTTTTTTCCGATGCAATTACTCAGGGGCAGCAACGTCCAAATCTCAGACCCACGCGCGCTACGACTTCTTTTGTGCACGCTCGGTCACGCGCAGGATGACTTCCTTTACTGCACCGGAGGGAGTATATATGGTGATGAATGGCAACACATCCCTTCACAAGAGATGAATCTATAATCTATTCCTATGAACCATACGTCGTAGATCTTGTTATTCTCCATCGTTAGATGCTTGAGTGTTTCTTCTCTTAGATTGATGATGTGGATGAGAACATCTTTCCTTTGTTTCTTAACATGGACAACGCAGTTCCATCGCATCAGCTTTACAAGTGAACACCATAGTTTCCGCTCGTGCACGAACACATAAAAGTGGGACCGATCTATTTCGACTATTGAGAGGTGTAGGAACACCTGACTCCTAAGAATATAAGGGTGAATTAGGCGATTATTTTTCACAAAATCAAGGCCTCTATTTTGGTATAGTCAAAACATATACAATAAAATATCTTATGTGCAACTACGATTTTAACTAAATGTTGCTCTCTCTATCATAAAATGATATACAACCTAGGTTTCATACATATCCAATAGCTCATAACTAAGCTATGAAATAAAACACGCAACTAAGGTAACACAATATAAATACGAAAGCCCAAATGCGAAAGAAATACAAGTTTTCATGTATGGCTCTGATATTTTTGCGGATGTATTGAGAAGTGCACAAGCTTCTCTCAATTCATCGTTAGAGCCCGACGCGAGGGCCAAGCTCTCGGTTGGGGTAACTCTACGGATAGTCTTGGGCCTTCTCCGTACGTAAGTGTTGTTCCGATTGTGGCCTCTCTTGGATACTATTTATCATCTTCACTATCGAGCTTTTGATCAAAACATACCAAGCCCTGCTCCCTCCAATATATGGTGATAGCTACTGAGCCACACCACAAATGTAGTTGGTGTGATCTTGCAAGATTACAATCCCCTATGTTTAAATAATACAATGATGCAAGCACCAAGGGGTAAGAGGTGTCTATTCATCTTACATTAGGGTAAAACATAGAGAAAACATTATATGCATCGGACTGACTAACTTAAGTACTTCACAAAGCACCTACATTAATCACTGAGTAATTATATGAACACTTTAGTGTCTAGAGATAGTAGGAATGAATCTCAATTCACTTGCAATGTTTCTCGGCTAGTTAGCCCCCCCCCACCACACACACACTTCTCAAATGGTCGTTTGGCTATAGTTCCCAGGTTGTCGAGCTAAGGTGTGCCATTCTAAATCTCTATTTGGGGGTTTCAGCTTTGTTCCTTTATACATTGTAGCAATGTGTTACTTTTATCTCTATATTCTCAAACGAGTATGTGCCGATGAAACCATAACTCTTTGGCTCCTCCTGTAATATATAGCAAGAAGATATATAGGGGTGGATGAAAAAAATGTGCCGAACAGAACCTTAAAGGCTAGTTTGGGATTCCCAAGAAAAATTAATTCATTTTCCCTTGGAAAATATGAATCCCTTGAAAAAATGCAGTTCCCAAATTAGTCCTAATTAAGCTTCACTACTGGCTATTGTTCACTCTACCTATAAGTTTGTCTCGAACATTTGACTTGACCATGCATGTCACTAAAATCTAAACAGCATATCGTACCGTATCTTGTCGACTACGTGGTGAAACATATTTTTGAATGAATATGCGCACTTGTTGTCCACGGAACGAGGAAACTTTAGTGCGTAGTACTGCTGACTTGTTGACTAAGAAGTGTTTGGTTTTAACATGCCGTAAGTGTACTGTCTCACGTGTTTTAAGTCACGCTGCAGAGGTGATTACTGAGGCAAGGATGCTAGACTAACGAGCATGACGCTTGAACACGGTCAAGGCTCAAGGGTCTGCAACAGTGTGTGATTACATTACCTACCAGCTGACGACACCCAACGCCCACGCACGCACCAAAGATGGAGATGCCCAGAAAACGGGTGCGGTTCGTTTCTTCGTCAGCGGCCGGCAGAAAAAACGGCGCACCGGGTGCCCTCTCGGATAATCGTCCGCCGGCGCTGCCCCGGCGACGAGTACGTGAGGACTGAGGACCTTCTCGCGTGCTGGGACAAGCAGCTTTGAGGTCTCCCCGACATTGAGGTTACTGCAATCGTTAGCAAATTAAGCACGTATACCAATGGACACAGTACCAGCGAAGAGAAGGCATACAGCTAGATCCGTAGCCATGAGCTAAATCTTAAATCCATACCTGTGTATTCATAACCTTCTACATAACAAATGATATCCACAACGCTCGTCACCCGTGAAATTACCCACAAACCTTATATGAATTTAAACATGCATATAATATGTTTTTTTCAAAAAAAAACTTTCTCCCGTGTAAGTATAAATCACTAGAACTCAACATCACGCATGGCATTATTCACATCATAAAATAACAAATGTGATGCGATAGAGGATAAATGAGAGCATAAAACCTTATGATTCATAGGGCTGTTTTTTTCTTATACATAGCGGAATAATGGTACTATTTGGTAAAGCAGCCATGAGTATGGTTTTTTATACCCGTGAATTTTTATTTAGGGCTAGTTTGGTAACCTCAATTTTTAAGGGATTTCTATTTTTCGATGGGAAAATGAACTAATTTTCCTTGGAAAAATAGAAATCAGATGAAAAAATGGGGTTCCCAAACTAGTGTCATTGTTTAGTACCGTAAATGCGTGCATTCCACTTTTGCAGGGGAATCAAAGATAGAACAGGCCAAATTTATGTTAAGAAACTCTAGACCATGCAGCCCACTGATCATTCAGAAAAAAAAAACCCAAAAAAGAATCCTGGCCCATTCCAGACGTTCTCGGAGGCCCGCTCGTGGTCCGCTTCTGCCCCACAACCACAACCAGTGAACCACAACTCGAAGGGACAAACTGAAATGAGACAATTACATATTTAGGACTCTAAATAATGTGTTTCGCAATAATGTCATCCGAAAGATTTAATCCATAAAAAAGGTACTACAAACCTTCTCTAATTGATTATACTACCATTCAACGTATATTCTTCCTTTTTATAATCTGATGTCATGTATTTTCTCCGCAACAAGACAGTTTTACCCCTTATAAATCCCTCTGGCCAACGTCCTAGCAACGAGTGAGCATCCACCCGACTTAGATTAGCAGATTCGTTTTCTCTGGTTCCTTCATGGACGCATGCTGAAATGGATTGCTAATTAATGCTATTGTGGGTTGTTCATTACTGATTGATGAGTACTATACATTACCTGACATGTCGTCACGCCACAAACTTCCTTGCTTTACTCAATTACTCAGTGTACAATTGGTGCATCAAAATTCAAAATGGACTTGCCGCTGTGATTTATTCATGCTTGGATCGATTCAGGTGGCACAAGTACTAACTTTTTTAGCAGTTCAATGGGCACATCCATTCCATGCAACTGGCAACCCTTTTCATTTTCCTTCGTCATCATGTGCTAATCCATAAGAAAGCATTGCAGATCATGCTTTATTTCTCTGGAGTAATTAGCTTTTTTTAGGAATGGTAATTAACCGTTTTAGGCCTTGTTCGTTTACGTTGGATTGCACCCGGAATTGTTCCAACTAACCAAAGTTTATATAAATTAGAGAAGCAATCCGGCTAGGAATCGTTCCGACCCACCAATCCGGTAGAAACGAACAAGGCCTTAAAGAGAAATACTTCTTCGTTTATACCCTGCTTTGCATATGTCTCCATGAGCACAAGTATAACAATCTATGTCGCACTTCAGCATGCTAGAGTGACAACAGAACGGTGCGGGATCCATGGCGAGAGAAGGAAAGTTGGTTCTGTTAGTTCGCTTTGAAGAAAAGACGACCGTATGGAGATGAAGAAGAGAACGGTTGTTTCTGGATTTCCAAATAAAAAATGTGTATAAGTAATAAGGGGTAAAACTGTCTTGTTGTGGAGAAAATACACGAGATCAGATTATAAAAAGGAAGAATATACGTTGAATGGTAGTATAATCAATTAGAGAAGATTTGTAGTACCTTTTTTACGGATTAAATCTTTCGGATGGCATTATTGCGAAGCGCATTGTTTAGAGTCCTAAATATGCAATTGTCTCAATGGGGTCGAATATTACTGCCCCCTGATTGATTGCTTTCAAAAGATATCAAGTGCTTTCAAAAGATTTTTTAGGATAAAATAGGGATCTGTTGGGATACCTACTTTTTTTTTTGAAAAGAAGAGTTTGGAGAGACCCCAAAAATCGAGTATCGAGAGATACTCCTTAGTCCTAGAAAATAAGGCGAATATGTTTTTAGAAAAGTTAATGTTTAAAAATATTGACCAACAATTCACTAAAAAAATATATTAGTTTATGTATGTTACATACTTGAATTTGTATTTAAAAATATTTTTAAATAATGTTTAATTTGTACTAGATATGTGATCGTGCGTTGCGACGGGAGTAAAAAAAATTTGTATGAAACATAGATACGGAACGACAAACATCACTATGATATGTAAAATTAATGTGACAAACATTATCAATATCACACAAATTATTTCTAAAGAGTCAATATATAATTTTTAATGATAGACAAATGCGTCGGCAATCGTACACTAATATAATCTTTTTTAGCGATATCGATAAGTATTTGTCGTATGTTTGTAGGGATGGCATATCGACACGAATTGTTCTCATAACTTAACAGATCAATCACAAAGTTAATTCGAAGAATTTTTGCATCCTACCTACAAAGACATAAGAGAACAAAACGTCAACTTATTGATGACATATTTTAAAAGGAATTAATGGTTAAAGTTTCACTTTAAAGACTTTCCAATAAAAAAATATATGCCTATTTTTTTTTTTGGATAGAGAGTCTTGAAGATGGTCTAACTTCAGCATTCTTCAACTTGCCGGAGAAAAAAAAATGAAGCAGAACAAGGAAACGCATAGAATCTCCTCCTTCCAGCCAGGGGATGGTAAAGGATAGCTGCAGAATTAAGCAAAGGATAACCCATGCATGCTCAGAAAGCCTGGAGCTACCTTTCTCAGTTTCCTGAAATTCCACACACCTCTTCCTCGCAATTCGCAAGCGCAACGCCGGCGTTCACATGTCAGATGACGCAAAGACGAATCACACTGCAGCAACAACAAATCGGATCGGGATCGGATCACATCTATCTACGGCCATGCGCGCGGACTCGTGTAGCCTTCAAAATTGACACGGCCGTACATGGCATCCAGCTATGCCTATGCATATCCTGTCATTCTGTGCCATCAGCGCTGCAGCAGCGAATCAGCATAGGTTCCCAGCTTTTGTGATTCTGGAGGTCGCCGGATCATCAGGGGTCAGGGTCAGGGGTCAATGGATCATCGAGTCCGGAGTAGCTTCTTTTCCTGTTTCAGCACATCAGGATCATATCAGGATGATCTCTGCTGCTCTGCAAATGCTCGTCCGGCCGCTACTAGAAACGTCTGCGGTCTACGGAACGAGATCGTCGGAATGATCCTCCAAGCATAGGTAGTGCTAAAGCAATTACCGATCGAGAGGCAGGTGAGCGGTGCATGGCATGGCCCATTGTCGACGAGGACATATCTGGTGCACATGGAAGATTGGTGCACATGGTGCACATATTAAATCATCACCACTTATTTTAGATCTAACGTCTCTAGTTGATCATTCAATTTACAAATAACACCTTCCACCACTGCACACCACCACGTTGAAGGGTGTTCTTAGCAAAATATACCAAACAACTAGAGACGTTAGATGTAAAATGAGTGGTGATGATTTAATATGTGTACCATGTGCACCAATATTCCATATGCATTAGATATGTTCTCATTGTCGACGCCGCCCTTTTGCCGTGTGTGCTCCGGCAACCATGCATGCAACGGCAGCCGGCTCCACCATCTTTGGGTGGGAGGCTAGCTAGTAGAACGTAATTAAATACTAGTCTGAGAGTATGTTTATAGGGTGTTTGGTTAGAGAGAATAAAGATTAGTCTCTAGTTTTTAGTCCTATTTAGTCTTTTTTTTGCCAAACACTAGGATTAAAATATGGACTAAAATGATTTAGTCTTTAGTCCTTCACATAGGTGCTAAAAGAGACTAAAAACCCACATGAGTATATTCCAAGGGCAATTGGGTCTTGTGGACAATGTATTTAATGACTTTAGAATCTATTTAGTCCCTAGAACCAAACAAGTAGTGACTAAAGTTTAGTCCTAGGACTAAAGTTTAGTCCTAAGACATTGAAACCAAACATGGCCTTAAATCTATAGTTTGTCGATTAAATTTAACACCTTGGACTCTAAACAGATTGACTAATAAATTGATTAATTGTTAGCTAGAGACTGACAAATTATTTACCCATTAGCCATTTGATCTATAGGTGCTAATAGATCGTAAAACGAGAAAAAGACGGCCGCTACCCTTGTAGGTTTTTTCCTTTCTCTCTTGGATAATTGTTTGTCTGTAGAGTAAAACGAACTATTTACTATGTTTTAGACATCTATTAGTCAAACATATCCTGATTAATTATTTGATGGCTAATTGGCAAAGACCATATGGTACATGCAGCTGGTCTATGCCAATTGCCAAGTGATCAAGTCCCCCAACTCCCAAGTCCCAACTCCCAAGTGCCCAAGAGAGGTCATTTTCCTCATTTATTTTGGCATTTTGATCTAGCGGTTTCCAGGAAATGCACACTGTAGTAGCAGTTAATTACCAAGGAGCCCGAGGTCTGCTGTCACATTTAAAATGATAGTGGCTCGCTAGTTCTGCTCGGCCGTGATCAAATTCTTTCCCTCCCTTTCGTCGCATGCTTCACCACCAAGTCTTGTAGCTTCCTCTCCCCGCCCGAAAGCCAAGGATCCATCGCTCCAACTCCAAGCCTCTCAATTCCAACTCCATCGCAACAGCCTATCGAGTCCCCGAACAGTCCTGCGCGCGTCCGCAATGGCGGAGACGGCCGGCGCGGCTCCAGCACAGCAGCCCGCTAGAGTAGCTACGACGACGACGAACAGCGATGTCTCCACGTGGGCGTGGCTGCAGCAGGTCCTCGCGCTGCTGTTCCCGTCCAGCCTCGCCGCGAAGGCCGCGCTGTTTGCGCTCGTGGTGGCGCTGCTGCCGCTGCTGCCGTCGGGGCAGGCGCCCAGGATCTGGGAGCTGCCGCACCTCCTCCTGCTCGGCATCATCATCTCCTACGGCGTCTTCGGCCAGAAGAACGCCGACGCCGAGGTGGCCACCGCTGCCTACGCCACGCCCGTCGACGTGGAGGCGTCGGTGGAGGCCTACGTCTCGCAGATGATGCAGGGCTCGCTTGTCTTCGACGAAAACGACGGCAACGATGGCGCCAACAAGGATGGCAGCGTCCAACAGCAGGCGTGGAGCTCTCGGTACCTTCCAGACGACCCGCTCGTGGTCGTCGCGGACACTTCAGCGCCAGGGACCAACAGCGGCAACGGCGACACCGACACGGGTGGGAAAGGGAAACCACTCCTGCTGCCGGTGAGGAAGCTCAAGCCAGCGGCGGCGGCACCAACAGGGGATATGATGAGCGACGTCAGCGGCATTGAGGACGAGGGGGAGGAGGAGGAAGAAGAAGAGTTACTCCTAGCTCCCAAATCGGGAACGGGATACGGCGTCGTGCGCGAGCACGCCTTCCCTTCGCCGTCCTCTGTCCTCGACGCCGACCTGACCCTCTCACCGTCCTCGCCGCCTCTGCTCCCGCCTCCTCCACCGCCGCCGCCGTTTCTCGGCCGCGGGCGAAGCGGCCTCCTGAAGGCCAAGGCGAGGAGCTTCAACGAGTTCGGGTTCGGGGTCCTTAGTAGCGACCGGAGCCCGAACGGAAGTTTGGGTTCGCACTCGCACAGCGCGGCGGGCAGCAGCAGGAAGTTCCGGCCCAGGTACGCGGTGCAAGCGACGAGGAGCAGCACCTTCGGCCGCTACGATCCTGTAGTGCCCATCCACGACGACGAAGCAGGCGACGAGACGTTGGGTGAGATGGTTGCAACGTCGGACAGCTCGTTTAGCAGTGATCTCGACGATGACACCATCAAGGAGGAAAACAGCTGCGAAGATGATGGGGTGAGTGAGGACGACGGCGTCAACTCGTGCAACGAGGAGCTCTTTGAGCTGGCGACGAGACCGGGACTGGAGGGGGAAACGGAGACGGAGGTGGAGGGCGAGGTGGACAGGAAGGCCGACGAGTTCATAGCCAAGTTCAGGGAGCAGATTAGGATGCAGAAGGTCGAGCAGGCCAGGAGATGACGACCGAACGCGTCCGAAAGTGTTTACAGGCAGCACGCTCACAATCAGCCTCCCTCGTGTATGATAGCGTGTAATTTCTTTCTTTTACGTTGGTTCTTTCTTTCATTTTGGGTGTTGCAATGCAATTATGGCAAAAAAATATTATGTTTTTCATGTAATCGCTGTACAATCAAATTATTAAAAGTCGTGAAGTTTTTTTAAAATAACTATAGATGTATTTTATTATTTACTTTACCAATATATTATATATATTATATTTTTCCTTTTTATATACTAACGAATTAAAACTTGATATATTGGTATAATTTTTTTTTTGACTTTTTTATGATCTTGGTAGTTTGATTACACAACGATTGTATGAAAAAAGGTTGAATTTATAATATTTTTCTTGTAACTACAGGATGAACATGTGTAAATTAACAACTTATTGATGAGGGGCAACATCACACTATATTCACCAAGAAACTATATGGGCTAATGCAACCTCCAAGGACATAATATGAGTGCCTTCAGAATTTCCTAATTGAGAATTGCTTTAAGAATGGGGTGGTCGACATAACACTATTTGCCAAGAAGCTACACAACGATATCTTCATTTATTGGGTTTATACTAATGACATTATATTTGGCTCAACAAATCAAGGACATTACAAAGAGTTTGGTGAATTGATGTTACATGAATTCTAGATGTCAATGATTAGAAAACTTAATTTTCCTTGGTTTTACAATCAAGCAAATGAGAGAAAGATTTTCATCTCTTAAGGAGAGTACATCAAGTATCTACTCAAGAGAATAAATATGGATGAATGTAAGCCAACCAATACATCAATGCCATAAAATAGACATCTCGATCTAGACGAGGGAGATCAACCAATTGATCAAAATCTAATGTTGTATGATTGGTATCTTGTTATATTTAACAACATTTAGGTCCGACATCATGTCTAGTAAGGATCACTTAATTGCGATAAAAGAATCCTTAGGTACCAAAGCACACATCAATTATTGGCCTTCTGTATCCCAAATAAGCTAGTTTCTAGCTCATTAGCTATTCTTATTTGAATTATGTGGGTTGCAAAATTGATATGAAAAGCCGCAACACCCTAAAAGTCCTAAATTTGGTATTCAAGATAATTCTTCCAAGATTTTGGAACTGAGTTTTCGAATAGGGGAACTAGTAAAAAAAGAGTTCATATGAATTAATTATACTTTATCTTCAGAGATATTCTCCAAAGATCTAAACTATAGTTTTTTCTAAGAGTATATAGTTATGTTTGTATAAATAAATAATGAATATCATATTTTGAAAATATTCTTCTAAATAAATGATTAAGCAAAGAGGATCTTTAATTATTTACTAGTGTGAATTATTCCTTGTTGAATCATGTGTTTTTGAAGTATTTATAGAAAGGAATAGAATAACAAATAAACAAATAAGATGATTTACTAGTGTGAATTATTCCTTGTTGAATCATGTGTTTTTGAAGTATTTATAGAAAGGAATAGAATAACAAATAAACAAATAAGATGAAACTTGCATATTATTTTAGATGCACAAACAAAGTCCCACCATGAGAAAAGAAGTTACCAGCGTGGACCGAATCTGGCCTGCCCACGTTCCCACACAGCCACGCCGGCCCACTACCGCACTCTCGCAGCTCAAACTCCTAAGAGTCCCGACATGTGGGCCCGCATGTCAGCCTGATCACCGCGTGCCCATAATCCCGCTGACACTGACCTCCTACCCCGCAGCCTCACTATGCACCGAGCACACGCCTTGCTCTGTTTCATTGTCGTGTGGGGCCGGGTGACCAGTTGCTTCTTCACCGATTCCCATCAAGCCTCACCGGAGAAAGCGGTGATTCTGTTGGAATCGTAACAAATTCATGCGGATCGCACCTGGGATCGCTCGTTCGGTGACTGACTAAAACCTGTCATATTCTTCCTCCATTGGATAATGTCCGCGCGTTCAGGATAGCAGCGAACCTTGCCGTCTTTTACGGGAGCCGTTCGTTGGCCTAGAACTTCGCCCGCAGCTATATAAGCAAAGCTGCACCGCCCCCTCGACCATAGGAGCGAGCAAGATGAGCGAAGGCACCATCAGACCATGCAGAGAGAGCGACGAAATGAGTGAGGTGACCGCCGACGTCGTTCCCCGCTGTTGCCAACAATCGAAGTCCACGGGATGGCCAGAAAACTTCACCGGGTGGTGTTGATGAATTTCGCGGCCTCAACGGGCAAGAACAACGGCGTGAAAGCCAGGAATTCCTCGCTGGCGCTCCTCTACCGCCACAAAACCTTGTGCCACCGTGGGCGAGGTGTATCACTATGAGATTCACGGTAAGGACCTCTTGCCCTTCCCTGGATTCTCGTTCATCCCTGCTTCTATTGTTAGGATTTATGGCCTAGGTCCAATTGAGAAATTCAAAAATCACAAAAGCCCATATAAGTGGATGGCTAGGTAATAGGTGGAACCAATAGCACCATATTGCTAGTTCTAGTGGAGTAGAGCTAGCTTAAATATGGAAGTCACACTCACTCACCAAGTCATGGATGAGAGGAAAGAGTGTGGAGAGCCACACGCGCGCGCGCTTGCTCGCCTAAGCGGGGCGGGGCGAAGGGCGCGGGCGCACGACATGCGCGTGAATGGTCCACCAAAATCTGGCCCCTCGCCTTGCACTACGTATGAAAGATCTGGGAGAAGCTGATGTGATTCTAAACATCAAGCTGATTAAGGTAGATGGTGGGGTTACTCTCTCGCAATCTCACAATGTTGAAAAGGTTTTGAAGCGATTTGGCTTCTCTGAATGCAAACCTTCTCCAACACCTTATGATCCAGTGTGACACTGCGAAAGAACAAGAGAATTTGTTTAGACCAATTGAGATACTCTCAGATTGTCGGTTCACTTATGTATCTTGCTGGTGCAACAAGGTCCGATATCTCGTTTGCTGTGAGCAAATTGAGTAGGTTCATGTCAAACACCCGGACTGATCATTGGCATGCACTTGAGTGGGTTATGTGCTACCTGCAAGGTACAATGAGTTATGGAATTCACTATTCTGGTCAGCATGCAATACTTGAAGGATATAGTGATTCGAACTGGATATCTGATGTAGACAAACTTTATGCCACCGGTGGTTATGTCTTTACTATTGGTGGAGGTGCGGTATCATGGAGGTCATGCAAGCAGACCATCTTGACGAGGTCAACCATGGAAGCTGAGCTAGCTGCACTTGACATAGCAACCGTTGAGGCAAAATGGTTGCGTGAACTCTTGATGGACTTGCCGGTGGTTGAGAAACCAATACCAGCTATCCTTATGAACTGTGACAATCAGACAGTGATTGCTAAAGTGACGAGTTCTAAGGATAATGGAAAGTCATCAAGACATGTCAAAAGACGATTGAAGTCTGTCAGAAAGTTGAGAAACTCTGGAGTTATAAGTGTGACTTATATTTCAACAGATAAAAATCTGGCAGATCCTTTTACCAAGGGACTACCACGTAATGTGATAGAAATCGCATCGAGAGAGATGGGTATGAGACCCGAATAAAGTTGCCATGGTGGAAACCCAGTCTATGTGATCGGAGATCCCGTGAATTAGGTCCTGGGAAGAACAAGCCATTGGTGAACTGAGGAGAGTAACCTTTGACCCTCTCTAAGTAAAGATGCAATACTCTCAAATGCTGTAAGGCAGGTTGGCTTTGTGCCTTAATGTGTTCTGTTGACTTGTATTAGCGAAGATGTTGTCCTGCAGAACATTCTTTGAAAGAACACACCTATATGAGTTAGACTGTCTAACGTCGCAGTCTATGAGATTTGGGTGATCTCTAGTAAACTCATGAAGAGACCTTGGAGTACAACGTATATGCTTCACCCAAGAAGGGGACTACTGGTAGCCAAGTACTGGTCATGACTTCAAGTGAAACATATTCACGCAAAACTTGCAATTCAAGACATAGTCTATTGTCCAAGTTGTGGGTTGGTGTAGCTTGGAGTTCTAGGCGGAAGTTCAACTTAACAGTCTCTGCTAAAAAAACTAGTATATTAAACAGTAGTGAGCAGTGGCGAAAACTGCATATGGGCATTTGAGATCTGGTGGGGGATTGTTAGGATTTATGAGCTAGGCCCAATTGAGAAATTCAAATAAATCCCAAGAAAATCACAAAAGCCCATATAAGTGGATGGCTAGGGAATAGGTGGAACCAATAACACCATATTGCTAGTTCTAGTGGAGTAGAGCTAGCTTAAATATGGAAGTCACACTCACTCACCAAGTCATGGATGAGAGGAGAGAGTGTGGAGAGCCACACGCGCGCACGCTCGCTCGCCTCGCCTCGCCTCGCCTCGCCGGGCCGGGCTAGGGCGAAGGGCGCGGGCGCACGACATGCGCGTGAATGGTCCGCCAAAATCCGGGCCCTCGCCTTGCGGGGGCGTGGCTACCTTTTGCCGTTTGATTTTTTGGTTTCTTGGTTGTTACGTTTATCCTAACTGATCGCTATAAAATCTCAATTGAACGCGAGATTTTCGTGGGCGGATAAGATCGGAGGTCGCGGACTCGGCCCTATAAAAGGAGCCCGGCAGCCAGCATCCAAATCATCCCAGTTTCGCTTTCGCCTCTCTTCATAGCTGAGCCGCCTTTCCAGTTCCCTTCATCCCGACCGTAGACGTGCATCTGCGATCAGGAGAGCAGGTCTCCGGAACCCTTCGTCTTCTAAATCCTGCATCGGAAGAGGGCGAATAAGGTTTTTGGGAAGCGTCTTCACGCGACTGCTCGTGATCTTCTGACCTCGACGACTCTGCTGACTTCGCTGCTTCGACGTCGTCGACCCTGCTGATTCCGACGCGCGCCATCTATCAGTATGTCTAATCAGTACGCATCATCTGATTTGGCTTTTTACTTTAGTTCTTCTGATTTGGTCATGATTTATATTCGGAATTTAATCTGGAATTTGTCTAATTATTCAACAATCCAAAAACCTTATTGTAGACAATTTCCTAGTTTTTCTATGGCTGCTTTTGCCGACGCGTTGAAGCCAGAAAAGTTTAATGGTATGCACTTTAAGAGATGGCAAGTCAAGGCCACGCTCTGGCTTATTGCTATGAATGTCTTCCATGTTAGTAAAGGCAGACCTGAGGGTCCACTGGCTCCTGAACAGGAGAAAGAGTACGACCATGCCAATACTATCTTTACGGGAGCCGTTCTTAGCGCCCTTGTTGACCGTCTGGTTGATGCGAATATTCAGTACACAGACGGAAAAGAGTTGTGGGATGCACTTACTACTAAGTATGGTGCATCAGATGCTGGCAGTGACCTGTATATCATGGAGAGCTTTCATGATTATAAGATGGTTGATAATCGCTCTATTGTAGAGCAAGCTCATGAAATACAGTGTATAGCCAAGGAGCTAGACCACCTTAAGATAGTCCTTCCTGACCGATTTGTGGCTGGGTGCATTATTGCAAAGTTGCTTTCTACATGGAGGAACTTCGCCACATCTCTGAAACATAAGAGACAGGAGATATCAGTTGAAAATCTGATAGCGTCTCTGGATGTTGAGGAGAAAGCTCGGGCTAAGGACACGGGATCTAAAGGAGGCAAGGGCCACTCCAGCGCCAACATGGTTCAAAGGAACCACAACAAGGGCAAAGGAAAGCCAAAATCTAACAAGCCCAACAAAACTACCAACTTCAAGAAGAAGAAGAACAAGACTGAATTGACATGTTTCGCATGTGGCGAGGCGGGTCATTTTGCCAAGGATTGTCCTGATCGAGCGGATCGCCGTGGCAAAAAGGGCAATGTCAACACAGTGGTCGTTAGCAATGAGGAAGACAAAGGGTATGGTATTTTACCTTTCATCTTCTCAGTATTTCAATCACCTAGCTGGTGGCTTGATACGGGTGCTAATGTTCATGTGTGTTCTGACATTAACTTGTTCTCTTCTTATCAGGGCACCCGAGATTCTTCCGTCCTAATGGGGAATGGGTCACATGCTTCTGTTCATGGCACTGGCACAGTGGATCTGAAGTTTACTTCGGGAAAGATCGTGCAGCTGAAGAACGTGCATCATGTCCCTTCTATACACAAGAATCTCGTTAGCGGAACCCTTCTATGTAGAGATGGGTTCAAGGTAGTTTTGGAGTCCAATAAATTAGTTGTGTCAAAGTCTGGACAATTTATTGGTAAAGGCTATGATTGCGGAGGCTTGTTCCGCTTTTCTCTATTAGATTTCAATAATAAGTCTGTGAACCATATTTGCGCTAATGTTGATGATCTTGCGAGTATTTGGCATTCTCGTTTGTATCATATTAATTTTGACTCTATGTCTCAGCTTGCAACCATGAGTTTAATTCCGAATATCACCATAGTCAAAGGTTCTAAGTGCCATAGTTGTGTGCAGTCGAAGCAACCTCGAAAGCCTCATAAGGCTGCTGAGGAGAGACACCTGGCACCGCTAGAACTCATACATTCTGATCTTTGTGAGATGAATGGTGTGTTGACAAAGGGTGGTAAGAGATACTTCATGACATTGATTGATGATGCGTCTAGATTTTGCTATGTATACTTGCTAAAATCTAAAGATGAGGCTTTAGACTACTTTAAAATCTATAAGGCTGAAGTTGAAAACCAACTAGAGAGAAAGATCAAACGTCTTAATTCAGATCGTGGTGGCTAGTTCTTTCCCAAAGTCTTTGATGATTTCTGTGCAGAACATGGCATTATTCATGAGAGGACTCCTCCCTATTCACCCGAGTCAAACGGGATTGCTAAAAGGAAAAACCGTACGTTGACTGACCTGGTGAATGCCATGTTAGACACTTGTGGTTTATCTAAGGCATGGTGGGGGGAGGCAGTCCTGACTTCATGTCATGTTCTGAATAGAATTCCTATGGGCAAAGAAGAGAAAACCCCTTATGAGAAGTGGGTTGGGAGAAAACCATCACTTTCATACTTGCGCACTTGGGGGTGCATGGCGAAAGTCAATGTACCAATTAATAAAAAGCGCAAGCTTGGTCCAAGGACAGTGGATTGTGTCTTTCTTGGATATGCTTCGTGTAGCATAGCATATAGATTTTTAGTAGTTAAATCTGATGTTCCTGATGTGTATGTTGATACTATTATGGAATCACGTAATGCTACTTTCTTTGAACATATATTTCCAATGAAAGACATTCATACCAATTCTAGATACTCTTCTGAGATAACTCCTCGTAGTACACCTATTGAGAGTCTTGAACAGCCACATAAAATTGTCCTAGAGGAGGATGACAATGATGCTCCTAAAAGGAGCAAGAGACAAAGGGTTGAAAAATCCTTTGGTGATGATTTCATTGTGTACCTTGTGGACGATACTCCTACTACTATTGCAGAAGCATTTGCATCTCCAGATGCAGATGATTGGAAAGAAGCAGTTCATAATGAGATGGACTCCATTCTTTCAAATGGTACGTGGGAAGTCACTGATCGACCCTATGGATGCAAACCTGTGGGTTGTAAGTGGGTGTTTAAGAAGAAGCTCAAGCCTGATGGTAGAATTGAGAAGTACAAGGCTAGGCTTGTGGCTAAAGGCTATACACAGAAAGAAGGAGAAGACTTCTTTGATACTTACTCACCTGTTGCTAGAATGACTACTATTCGAGTACTACTTTCCTTGGCTGCCTCGTATGGTCTCCTTGTTCATCAGATGGATGTAAAGACAACTTTTCTTAATGGAGAGCTGGACGAGGAAATCTATATGGAACAACCTGATGGATTTGTAGTAAAGGGTCAAGAAAGCAAGGTGTGCAAGTTATTGAAATCTTTGTATGGTCTGAAGCAAGCACCAAAGCAGTGGCATGAGAAGTTTGACACGACTCTAACGTCTGCAGGCTTTGCCATTAATGAGGCAGACAGGTGTGTATATTATCGCTGTGGTGGGGGCGAAGGAGTTATATTGTGCTTATATGTTGATGATATATTGATATTTGGCACAAACATTGATATGATCAATGAAGTCAAGTCTTTTCTATCAAAGAGTTTTGATATGAAAGATCTGGGAGAAGCTGATGTGATTCTAAACATCAAGCTGATTAAGGCAGATGGTGGGGTTACTCTCTCTCAATCTCACTATGTTGAAAAGGTTTTGAAGCGATTTGGCTTCTCTGAGTGCAAACCTTCTCCAACACCTTATGATCCCAGTGTGACACTGCGAAAGAACAAGAGAATTGGTTTGGACCAATTGAGATACTCTCAGATTGTCGGTTCACTCATGTATCTTGCTGGTGCAACAAGGCCCGATATCTCGTTTGCTGTGAGCAAATTGAGTAGGTTCATGTCAAACCCCGGGACTGATCATTGGCATGCACTTGAGCGGATTATGTGCTACCTGCAAGGTACAATGAGTTATGGAATTCACTATTCTGGTCAGCATGCAGTACTTGAAGGATATAGTGATTCGAACTGGATATCTGATGTAGACAAACTTTATGCCACCGGTGGTTATGTCTTTACTATTGGTGGAGGTGCGGTATCATGGAGGTCATGCAAGCAGACCATCTTGACGAGGTCAACCATGGAAGCTGAGCTAGCTGCACTTGACACAGCAACCGTTGAGGCAGAATGTTTGCGTGAACTCTTGATGGACTTGCCGGTGGTTGAGAAACCAATACCAGCTATCCTTATGAACTGTGACAATCAGACAGTGTCGGGGACCATAATTAGGGGTACCTGAAAGGGAAATGTGCCCTTGGGCCATTTCTAAGTATTTTGGTGATTGAGTGCCAACTCAAGTGCTTAAAATGTGAATTTATGCAATGGATGAACAAAGGGCAAATCAAGAGCAAAGGTATGTTTCTAAGTCTTAGTACATTGGTTTTGTGTACTAATATATTTGTCTAAGTGTTAGAAACAGAAAGAAGAAGAGAAGAGAAGACTTGGCTGTGTACAGCCAAGGGGCTGTTTCGGTCTGGGGCACCGGACTGTCCGGTGGTGCACCGGACAGTGTCCGGTGGTGCACCGGACAGTGTCCGGTGCGCCAGGCTGTCTCGGCCGAAGAGGCCGCTCTCGGGAATTTGCTGACGGCGTACGGCTAAAATTCACCGGACTGTCCGGTGTGCACCGGACTGTCCGGTGAGCCAACGGTCGGCCAGGGCCAACGGTCGGCCGCGCGATCTGCGCGGGACACGTGGCCAAGCCAACGGTCGGAAGGGGGCACCGGACTGTCCGGTGTGCACCGGACATGTCCGGTGCGCCAACGGCTCCCGCATCTGCAACGGTCGGCTTCGCCATTTAAGGAAAGGAATCGGGCACCGGACACTGTCCGGTGTGCACCGGACTGTCCGGTGCGCCCGACGACAGAAGGCAAAGATGGCCTTCCAGATTTGTTCTCAACGGCTCCTAGCTGCCTTGGGGCTATAAAAGGGACCCCTAGGCGCATGGAGGAGAACACCAAGCAACCTTTGAGCATTCTTGATCATCCACACTCAGTCTTTGCGCATCCGTTTGTGATTCTAAGTGATTCGAGCTCTGTTCTTGTGAGAAACTGTGAGATAGTCTTTGAGCTCGATTCTTGGCCGTGTGTGTGCGCATTTCGCTGTGGATTTGTGTGTGTTGCTTCCCTCCCTTACTCCGTGCTTCTTTGTGAATCTTAAGTGTAAGGGCGAGAGACTCCAATTTGTGGAGATTCCTCGCAAGTGGGATAAAGATAAGCAAGGCAAAACACTGTGGTATTCAAGTGGGTCTTTGGACCGCTTGAGAGGGGTTGATTGCAACCCTCGTCCGTTGGGACGCCACAACGTGGAGTAGGCAAGTTTTGTACTTGGCCGAACCACGGGATAAATCACCGTGTCTCCTCTGTGTTGAATTCTCTGTGATTGTCGTATTGTGCAAGATCTCCTCTTTAGCCACTTGGCAATTATTGTGCTAACCCCTAACAAGTTTTTGTGGCTATAAGTTAAGTTTTTACAGGATCACCTATTCACCCCCCTCTAGGTGCTCTCAATTGGTATCAGAGCCGTTCTCTTCACAAAGGGACTTACCGCCCGAAGAGATGGATCCTAAGGGGAAGGGAATAGTGATCAACGACAAGGAAAATGAGTTCTTTGTCAACGACCCAAAAGATGACAAATCCAACGACTCCGGCTCGGGGCATAGACGGAAGGAAGGGAAGAAGAAGAAGACAAGGCGCATCAAGGAGATCATCTACTACGACGATAGTGATGAGTCTACTTCTTCCCAAAAGGATGATGACAACGACTACAAAAAGACGGTCAATTCGAACTTTTCATTTGATTATTCTCGTATTCAACATAGTTCAAATTCGCATTTGCTTTCCATTCCTCTTGGCAAACCTCCACACTTCGATGGGGAGGACTACGGATTTTGGAGTCACAAAATGCGTAGTCACTTATTCTCTCTCCATCCAAGCATATGGGAGATTGTGGAGAATGGAATGAAATTTGATAGCTCGGATAGCCCTATGCTTATAAATGAACAAATTCATAGAAATGCACAAGCTACTACTGTTCTCTTAGCGTCTTTGTGCAGGGAAGAGTACAATAAGGTGAGCGGCTTGGACAATGCCAAGCAGATATGGGACACCCTCAAGATCTCTCACGAGGGGAACGACATCACCATGCTCACCAAGATGGAGTTGGTGGAGGGCGAGCTTGGACGATTCGCCATGATAAGGGGAGAGGAGCCAACTCAAACTTACAACCGGCTCAAGACCCTTATCAACAAAATAAGGAGCTACGGAAGCACGCGTTGGACGGATCACGACGTCGTCCGCCTAATGCTCAGGTCCTTTACCGTTCTTGATCCTCATCTCGTGAACAATATTCGTGAGAATCCCAGGTACACGATGATGACGCCCGAGGAAGTACTTGGAAAATTCGTGAGCGGGCGGATGATGATCAAGGAGGCAAGATACGTCGACGACGCGTTGAACGGTCCACTCCACGAGCCTCAACCCATTGCTCTAAAGGCAACGAGGAGCAAGGAGTCGCTACCTAGCAAGGTGGCGCAAGTTGAGGCGGCCGGGCTCAATGATGAAGAGATGGCTCTCATCATCAAGAGATTCAAGACGGCGCTAAAAGGTCGAAAGGGACAGCCAAGCAAGGCCAAGACCAAGGGAAAGCGATCATGCTTCAAATGCGGTAAGCTTGGTCATTTTATTGCTAACTGTCCCGAAAATGATAGTGACCAGGAGCAAGGGAAAAATGGGAAGAGAGAGAACAAGAAGGTTTACAAGAAGGCCAAAGGCGAAGCACACCTTGGAAAGGAGTGGGATTCGGATTGCTCTTCGTCCGACTCCGACGACGAAGGACTCGCCGCAACTGCCTTCAACAAATCGGCTCTCTTCCCCAACGAGCATCACACTTGCCTCATGGCAAGGGAAAAGAAGGTAATCACTCGTAATGCTAATACTTATGATTCTTCTAGTGATGATGAATCTAGTGAGGATGAAATTGATTACTCTAGTTTATTCAAGGGATTGGATAGAACTAAGATAGCTAAGATTAATGAGTTGATTGATGCCTTAAATGAAAAGGATAGAATCTTAGAGAAACAAGAAGACCTTTTATATGAAGAACATGATAAATTTGTTAGTGCACAAAATTCACTTGCTCTAGAAGTTAAAAGAAATGGAATACTTTCTTGCGAACTTTCTACTTGTAATGAAACCATTTCTTCTTTAAAAGGTGAAATTAATGTTTTAACTGCTAAACTAGAAGTAGCAAGTAACTCTTGTGTTGAAAATATTACAATTTGCACTAGGTGTAAGGATTTTGATGTTAGGGCTTGTAGTGAACACTTAGTTTCAATTTCAAAACTAAATGATGAGGTGGCTAGTCTTAATGCTCAACTTAAGACTAGCAAGAGTGAAGTTGATAAAATAAAATTTGCAAGGGATGCCTACACGGTTGGTAGACACCCCTCAATTAAGGATGGACTTGGCTTCAAGAGAGAAGCTAAGAACTTAACAAGCCATAAGGCTCCCATTCCCGCCAAGGAGAAAGGGAAGGCCCCTATGGCTAGTAGTGTGCAAAAGAACCATGCTTTTATGTATCATGATAGGAGACAAACTAGAAATGCGTATAGGAGTTATAATGCTTATGATGATTTTGACTCTCATGCCATGTTTGCTTCTAGTTCTTCCTATATGCATGGTAGAAATATGTCTAGGAGAAATGCTATTCATCATGTGCCTAGAAAGAATGTTATTCATGCTCCTAGGAAAGTAGTGAATGAACCTTCTAAAATTTATTATGCTTGCAATGCTCCCTTTGCTATTTGTAGAAAGGGTAAGAAGGTAATTGCCAGGAAGTTAGGGGCAAAATGCAAGGGAGACAAAACTTGCATTTGGGTCCCTAAGGAAATTTGCACTAACCTTGTAGGACCCAACAAGAGTTGGGTACCTAAGTCCCAAGCCTAAATTTGCCTTGCAGGTTTATGCATCCGGGGGATCAAGCTGGATTATCGACAGCGGATGCACAAACCATATGACGGGGGAGAAGAAGATGTTCACTTCCTACGTCAAGAATAAGGATTCCCAGGATTCAATTATATTCGGTGATGGGAATCAAGGCAAGGTAAAAGGGTTAGGTAAAATTGCAATTTCTAATGAGCATTCTATCTCTAATGTATTTTTAGTAGAGAGTCTTGGATATAATTTACTATCTGTTAGTCAATTATGTCATATGGGGTATAACTGTCTATTTACAAATGTAGATGTGTCTGTCTTTAGAAGAAGTGATGGTTCACTAGCTTTTAAGGGTGTATTAGACGGCAAACTTTATTTAGTTGATTTTGCAAAAGAAGAGGCCGGTCTAGATGCATGCTTAATAGCTAAGACTAGCATGGGTTGGCTGTGGCATCGCCGCTTAGCACATGTGGGGATGAAGAACCTTCACAAGCTTCTAAAGGGAGAACACGTGATAGGTTTGACTAACGTGCATTTCGAAAAAGATAGACCTTGTGCAGCTTGTCAAGCAGGTAAACAAGTGGGAGGAGCGCATCACGGCAAGAACGTGATGACCACTTCAAGACCCCTGGAGCTGCTGCATATGGACCTCTTCGGACCCGTCGCCTATCTGAGCATAGGAGGGAGTAAGTATGGTTTAGTTATTGTTGATGACTTTTCCCGCTTCACTTGGGTATTCTTTTTGCAGGATAAGTCTGAAACCCAAGGGACCCTCAAGCGCTTCCTCAGGAGAGCTCAAAATGAGTTTGAGCTCAAAGTGAAGAAGATAAGGAGCGACAACGGGTCCGAGTTCAAGAACCTTCAAGTGGAGGAATTTCTTGAGGAGGAAGGGATCAAGCACGAGTTCTCCGCTCCCTACACACCACAGCAAAATGGTGTGGTAGAAAGGAAGAACAGGACGCTAATCGATATGGCGAGGACAATGCTTGGAGAATTCAAGACCCCCGAGTGCTTCTGGTCGGAAGCCGTGAACACGGCTTGCCACGCCATCAACAGGGTCTACCTTCATCGCCTCCTCAAGAAGACTTCGTATGAGCTACTAACCGGTAACAAACCCAATGTATCTTACTTTCGTGTTTTTGGGAGCAAGTGCTACATTCTAGTGAAGAAAGGTAGAAATTCTAAGTTTGCTCCCAAAGCTGTAGAAGGGTTTTTATTAGGTTATGACTCAAATACAAAGGCGTATAGAGTCTTCAACAAATCATCGAGTTTGGTTGAAGTCTCTAGCGACGTTGTATTTGATGAGACTAATGGCTCTCCAAGAGAGCAAGTTGTTGATTGTGATGATGTAGATGAAGAAGATGTTCCGACGGCCGCTATGCGAACCATGGCGATTGGAGAAGTACGACCACAGGAACAAGATGAATGAGATCAACCTTCTTCCTCAACTATGGTGCATCCCCCAACCGAAGATGACGAACAGGTACCTCAAGTGGAGGCTTTTGATCAAGGGGGAGCACAAGATGATCAAGTGATGGAGGAAGAAGCACAACCGGCACCTCCAACCCAAGTTCGAGCGATGATTCAAAGGGATCATCCCGTCGATCAAATTCTGGGTGACATTAGCAAGGGAGTAACTACTCGATCTCGATTAGTTAATTTTTGTGAGCATTACTCCTTTGTCTCTTCTATTGAGCCTTTCAGGGTAGAGGAGGCCTTGCTAGATCCGGATTGGGTATTGGCCATGCAGGAGGAGCTCAACAACTTCAAGCGCAATGAAGTTTGGACACTGGTGCCTCGTCCGAAGCAAAATGTTGTGGGAACCAAGTGGGTGTTCCGCAACAAACAGGACGAGCACGGGGTGGTAACAAGGAACAAGGCTCGACTTGTGGCAAAAGGTTATGCCCGAGTCGCAGGTTTGGACTTTGAGGAGACTTTTGCTCCTGTGGCTAGGCTAGAGTCAATTCGTATCTTGCTAGCATATGCCGCTCACCATTCTTTCAGGTTGTACCAAATGGATGTGAAGAGCGCTTTCCTCAACGGGCCAATCAAGGAGGAGGTGTACGTGGAGCAACCCCCTGGCTTCGAGGATGAACGGTACCCCGACCACGTGTGTAAGCTCTCTAAGGCGCTCTATGGACTTAAGCAAGCCCCAAGAGCATGGTATGAATGCCTTAGAGACTTTTTAATTGCTAATGCTTTCAAGGTTGGGAAAGCCGATCCCGCTCTTTTCACTAAGACATGTGATGGTGATTTGTTTGTGTGCCAAATTTATGTCGATGACATAATATTTGGTTCTACTAACCAAAAGTCTTGTGAAGAGTTTAGCAGGGTGATGACGCAGAAATTCGAGATGTCGATGATGGGCGAATTGAACTACTTCCTTGGGTTCCAAGTGAAGCAACTCAAGGACGGCACCTTCATCTCCCAAACGAAGTACACGCAAGATCTGCTAAAGCGGTTTGGGATGAAGGACGCCAAGCCCGCAAAGACTCCGATGGGGACCGACGGACACACCGACCTCAATAAAGGAGGTAAGTCCGTTGATCAAAAAGCATACCGGTCAATGATAGGTTCTTTGCTTTATTTATGTGCTAGTAGACCGGATATTATGCTCAGCGTATGCATGTGTGCTAGATTTCAATCTGATCCTAAGGAATGTCACTTAGTGGCGGTGAAGCGAATTCTTAGATATTTAGTTGCTACGCCTTGCTTCGGGCTCTGGTATCCAAAGGGGTCTACCTTTGACTTGGTTGGATACTCAGACTCCGACTATGCTGGATGCAAGGTCGATAGGAAGAGTACATCGGGGACGTGCCAATTCTTAGGAAGGTCCCTGGTGTCATGGAACTCTAAGAAACAAACCTCCGTTGCCCTATCCACCGCTGAGGCCGAGTACGTTGCCGCAGGTCAGTGTTGCGCGCAACTACTTTGGATGAGGCAAACCCTCCGGGACTTTGGCTACAATCTGAGCAAAGTCCCACTCCTATGTGACAATGAGAGTGCTATCCGCATGGCGGAGAATCCTGTTGAGCACAGCCGCACAAAGCACATAGACATCCGACATCACTTTTTGAGAGACCACCAGCAAAAGGGAGATATCGAAGTGTTTTATGTTAGCACCGAGAACCAGCTAGCCGATATCTTCACTAAGCCTCTAGATGAGAAGACCTTTTGCAGGTTGCGTAGTGAGCTAAATGTCATAGATTCGCGGAACCTGGATTGAATTGTAGCATACATGTACTTATGCCTTTGATCATGTTCCTTGTTGCATTTTGTTGTTTATTGTGGTGCTCAAGTTGTACAAACACTCCCTGGACCTCACAAGTCCGTTGCAAAGTGATGCACATGTTTAGGGGGAGATGTGTTACAACTTGACCCTTTGAGACTAACCATTTGCTTGAGTTTGCTTGATTTAGTCTCGAAGGTGAATTGAAAGGGGAAGGTGAACTTGGACCATGCAAGACTTCCACTGCACTCCGATGAGAGGGTAACTTATTCCAAGTTCATCTCTATGATCTTATTGCCTTTGTACTCTTAATTGAAGATTTTGGTGCGGCAATGGGGTTAAAGGGCCAAGATTGATCCCGTTTTGGTGCTTGATGCCAAAGGGGGAGAAAATAAAGGCCAAAGCGATAAATGGATCAGCTACCACTTGAGAGATTTTGAAAATAGTAGAATAGAGCTTTTTGTTTTAGCAAAACTCTTTTATTGTGTCTCTTGTCAAAAGTTGGCTTCTTGTGGGGAGAAGTGTTGATTATGGGAAATAGGAGGAGTTTTTGAAATCTTTAATCAATCTCTTTTGGAATGACTCTCTTTATGCTTCAACATGTGTGTTTGACTTAGAGATAGAGATTTGAATTCGATTTGCAAAAACAAACCAAGTGGTGGCAAAGGATGATCCATATATGCCAAAATTGAATCAAAATCAATTTGAGTTTTATTTGAAGTGATTTTGCACTTGTTCTAGTTGCTTTATGTTGTGTTGGCATAAATCACCAAAAAGGGGGAGATTGAAAGGGAAATGTGCCCTTGGGCCATTTCTAAGTATTTTGGTGATTGAGTGCCAACTCAAGTGCTTAAAATGTGAATTTATGCAATGGATGAACAAAGGGCAAATCAAGAGCAAAGGTATGTTTCTAAGTCTTAGTACATTGGTTTTGTGTACTAATATATTTGTCTAAGTGTTAGAAATAGAAAGAAGAAGAGAAGAGAAGACTTGGCTGTGTACAGCCAAGGGGCTGTTTCGGTCTGGGGCACCGGACTGTCCGGTGGTGCACCGGACAGTGTCCGGTGGTGCACCGGACAGTGTCCGGTGCGCCAGGCTGTCTCGGCCGAAGAGGCCGCTCTCGGGAATTTGCTGACGGCGTACGGCTAAAATTCACCGGACTGTCCGGTGTGCACCGGACTGTCCGGTGAGCCAACGGTCGGCCAGGGCCAACGGTCGGCCGCGCGATCTGCGCGGGACACGTGGCCAAGCCAACGGTCGGAAGGGGGCACCGGACTGTCCGGTGTGCACCGGACATGTCCGGTGCGCCAACGGCTCCCGCATCTGCAACGGTCGGCTTCGCCATTTAAGGAAAGGAATCGGGCACCGGACACTGTCCGGTGTGCACCGGACTGTCCGGTGCGCCCGACGACAGAAGGCAAAGATGGCCTTCCAGATTTGTTCTCAACGGCTCCTAGCTGCCTTGGGGCTATAAAAGGGACCCCTAGGCGCATGGAGGAGAACACCAAGCAACCTTTGAGCATTCTTGATCATCCACACTCAGTCTTTGCGCATCCGTTTGTGATTCTAAGTGATTCGAGCTCTGTTCTTGTGAGAAACTGTGAGATAGTCTTTGAGCTCGATTCTTGGCCGTGTGTGTGCGCATTTCGCTGTGGATTTGTGTGTGTTGCTTCCCTCCCTTACTCCGTGCTTCTTTGTGAATCTTAAGTGTAAGGGCGAGAGACTCCAATTTGTGGAGATTCCTCGCAAGTGGGATAAAGATAAGCAAGGCAAAACACTGTGGTATTCAAGTGGGTCTTTGGACCGCTTGAGAGGGGTTGATTGCAACCCTCGTCCGTTGGGACGCCACAACGTGGAGTAGGCAAGTTTTGTACTTGGCCGAACCACGGGATAAATCACCGTGTCTCCTCTGTGTTGAATTCTCTGTGATTGTCGTATTGTGCAAGATCTCCTCTTTAGCCACTTGGCAATTATTGTGCTAACCCCTAACAAGTTTTTGTGGCTATAAGTTAAGTTTTTACAGGATCACCTATTCACCCCCCCCTCTAGGTGCTCTCAGTACCCTAAAGACTCCTAAATCTCAGCTGGTAACCCCCATCAGCACAAAGCTGCAAAGGCCTGATGGGTGCAACTAAGTCAAGGATCAGTCCATTCGAGGGACGCGATCACGCCTCGCCCGAGCCCAGCCTCGGGCAAGGGCAGCCGACCCCGGAGGATTTACGTCTCGCCCGAGGACACCCTCCAGCAACGGACACACCTTCGGCTCGCCCGAGGCCCAGTCTTCGCCAAGAAGCAACCTTGGCTAAATCGCCACGCCAACCGACCAAATCGCAGGGGCATTTAATGCAAAGGTGGCCTGACACCTTTATCCTGACGCACGCCCTCCAGTCGACAGAGCCGAAGTGACCGTAGTCACTTCGCCGCTCCACTGACCGGTCTGACAAGAGGACAGCGCCGCCTGCGCCGCTCCGACTGCTGTGCCACTCGACAGAGTGAGGCTGACAGCAGCCAAGTCCGGCCTCAAGCGCCATAGGAAACTCTGCTTTGCCCGACCCTAGGGCTCGGACTTGGGCTCAGCCCCGGAAGACGACGAACTCCGCTTCGCCCGACCCCAGGGCTCGGACTCGGGCTCAGCCCCGGAAGACGACGAACTCTGCTTCGCCCGACCCCAGGGCTCGGACTCGGGCTCAGCCCCGGAAGACGACGAACTCCGCTTCGCCCGACCCCAGGGCTCGGACTCGGGCTCAGCCCCAGAAGACGACGAACTCCGCTTCGCCCGACCCCAGGGCTCGGACTCGGGCTCAGCCCCGGAAGACGACGAACTCCGCTTTGCCCGACCCCAGGGCTCGGACTCAGCCCTGGCCTCAGCCGACGGTCTCTGCCTCGCCCGACCCAGGGGCTCGGACTCGACCTCGGCCTCGGAAGACAGACTCGACCTCGACCTCGGAGGAGCCTCCACATCGCCCAACCCAGGGCACGGACCGACCACGTCAACAGGAGGCGCCATCATTACCCTACCCCAAGCTGACTCAGGCTACGGGGAACAAGACCGGCGTCCCATCTGGCTCGCTCCGCCAGACAAGTAATGATGGTGCCCCGCACGCTCTATGATGACGTCGGCTCTCAGCCCCCTTACGGAAGCAAGAGGACGTCAGCAAGGACTCGACAGCCCCGACAGCTGTCCTTTCGCCAGGCTCCAGCGCTCCTCCGACGGCCACGACACCACACGAACCAGGTGCCAAAACCTCTCCGGATGCCACGATGGCATGTACTTAGGGCGCTAGCTCTCCTCCGCTAGACACGTTAGCATACTGCTACACCCCCCATTGTACACCTGGATCCTTTCCTTGCGCCTATAAAAGGAAGGACCAGGGCCCTCTTACAGAGGGTTGGCCGCGCGGGGAAGGACGGGACGGCGCTCGCATGAGGTCGCTCACTCCCTCCCGCGTGGACGCTTGTAACCCCCTACTGCAAGCGCACCCGACCTGGGCACGGGACAAACACGAAGGCCGCGGGATTCCACCTCTCACGCCCGTCTCCCTCCGGCTGCTTCCCCCCTTCTCGCTCCATCTCGCGCCGACCCATCTGGGCTGGGACACGCGGCGATAATTTACTCGTCGGTCCAGGGACCCCCCGGGTTCGAAACGCCGACGGTTGGCACGCCAGGTAGGGGCCTGCTGCGTGTTGACGAACAACTTCCCGTCAAGCTCCAGATGGGCAGTCTCCAGCAACCTTTTCAGCCCGGGACGGTGCTCCGTTTCAGGAGCCTTGAGTTCATGTCCCTCGACGGCAGCTACGACATGATACTCCTTCCCCCGCCGTGCGACAACGACAATGGCGGCCAACAGCCCGCCCGCCAGCGGCGGAATCGACGACGTCTTCCCCGCGTGGTGGAAGAACAACATTCGAGCTCACCCCGTCCCCTCCCCCACCGACGGAGGAGGAGGCGGGGCAACCAAGGCCAAGGAGGAGGTGGCACCTCGTCGGCTGTCGAGCGAGTCGACGGCGCCGACGCCCCAACGGGGGGCACGTCGGGCATCAACCTCGCGTCTGAGATGAAGACGAGCGCCATCTCCCCGCAACACGCCAACCCCAAGCAAACGGACGACGCCAGCACACTCACGAAGGACTTGCTGGGCGTCACCCTCGTACCTGAGACGACGGTGCAGTCAGTCCCCCACGTGACTTCGTCACCGCCCGTCGACCAAGAGGTACCAACCGATTCCCATCTCACGCCTTTTGGATTCAGCCTCGACCCGCCAAGCGACTTCGCTTTGGTGGACGCTCTCGTAGAGGCGAGTCCAAACCCTCTGGGGTATCGTATGCGGTCACCCTGGGACCGGCTGACGGACGTCTCGACCTACAGGCCCTCGGGGTCCGAGGAAGATGACGCGCCCGACTTCTGTTGGGATTTCTCCGGACTTGGTAACCCTAGTGCCATGCGGGACTTCATGACCGCATGCGACTACTGCCTTTCCGACTGTTCTGACGGTAGCCACAGCCTCGGCGACGAGGACTGCAGCCCAAGTCGTGAATGTTTCCACGTCGATCTAGGGGGTCCCAACGAAGGCAACCATCTTGGTATGCCGGAGAACGGTGATCTCCCTAGGCCTGTGCCTCGCGTTGACATCCTATGGGAGCTAGCTGTGGTCCCCGTCCCGGCGGGGGGTCATGACCCACAGCTCGAGCAAATCCGCGAGATGCAGGCCAGGCTCGACGAGGGGGCAGGAACACTTGAGCCGATCCGCCGGGACATCGGGCAGGAATGGGCGGGCCAGCCTCCGGCCGGACAAGTGCGTCACCTACCCCAGGGTATCCACCACCACATCGCCGACGATGTCAGGGTAAGGCCGCCACTGGTTTCCAGTGGAGTCAGCCAGAACCTGGCTGCAGCGGCAATGCTTCTCCGCGCGATGCCGGAGCCATCAACCACCGAGGGGCGACGAATTCAGGGAGAGCTCAAGAATCTCCTGGAGGACGCCGCGGTCCGACGGGCCGAACGCTCCGCCTCCCGAAGGCAGGGGTACCCCTCGGAACATCGCGCCGCGACTTCCCGATTCATGCGGGAAGCCTCGATCCACACCGGGCGCACGCGCAACACAGCGCCTGCGGCCCCAGGTCGCCTCGGCAACGAGCACCACCACCGCAACCGTCGGGCCCACCTCTACGAGAAGGTGCGCCGAGGCTACCACCCCAGGCGTGGGGGACGCTACGACAGCGGGGAGGATCGGAGTCCCTCGCCTGAACCACCCGGTCCGCAGGCTTTCAACCGTGCCATACGACGGGCGCCGTTCTCGACCCGGTTCCGAACCCCGACTACTATCACAAAGTACTCGGGGGAGACGAGACCGGAACTGTGGCTCGCGGACTACCGGCTGGCCTGCCAACTGGGTGGAACGGACGATGACAACCTCATCATCCGCAACCTCCCCCTGTTCCTCTCCGACACCGCTCGTGCCTGGTTGGAGCACCTGCCTCTAGGGCAGATCTCCAACTGGGACGACCTGGTCCAAGCCTTCGCCGGCAACTTCCAGGGCACGTACGTGCGCCCTGGGAACTCCTGGGATCTCCGAAGCTGCCGACAACAGCCGGGAGAGTCTCTCCGGGACTACATCTGACGATTCTCGAAGCAGCGCACCGAGCTGCCCAACATCACCGATTCAGATGTCATCGGCGCGTTCCTCGCCGGCACCACCTGCCGCGACCTGGTGAGCAAGCTGGGTCGCAAGACCCCTACCAGGGCGAGCGAACTGATGGACATCGCCACCAAGTTCGCCTCTGGCCAGGAGGCGGTTGAGGCCATCTTCCGGAAGGACAAGCAGCTTCAGAGCCGCCCACCGGAAGATGTCCCCGAGGCGTCAACTCAGCGCGGCGCCAAGAAGAAAGGCAAGAAGAAGTCGCAAGCGAAGCGCGACGCCGCCGACGCGGACCTTGTCACCGCCGCCGAGTACAAGAACCCTCGGAAACCACCCGGAGGTGCCAACCTCTTCGACAAGATGCTCAAGGAGCTGTGCCCCTATCATCAGGGGCCCGTCAAGCACACCCTTGATGAGTGCGCCATGCTCCGGCGCCACTTTCACAAGGCCGGGCCACCCGCGGAGGGTGGCAGGGCTCGCAACGACGACAAGAAGGAAGATCACCAGGCAGGAGAGTTCCCCGAGGTCCGCGACTGCTTCATGATCTACGGTGGGCAAGTGGCGAATGCCTCGGCTCGGCACCGCAAGCAAGAGCGTCGGGAGGTCTGTTCGGTAAAGGTGGCGGTGCTAGTCTACCTAGACTGGTCCGACAAGCCCATCACATTCGACCGAGATGACCACCCCGATCGCGTGCCGAGCCCGGGGAAATACCCGCTCGTTGTCGACCCCGTCATCGGCGACGTCAGGCTCACCAAGGTCCTCATGGACGGGGGCAACAGCCTCAACATCATCTACGCCGAGACCCTCGGGCTCCTGCGGGTCGATCTGTCCTCGGTCCGGGCAGGCGCTGCGCCTTTACACGGGATAATCCCCGGGAAATGCGTCCAGCCCCTCGGACAACTCGATCTTCCCGTCTGCTTTGGGACGCCCTCAAACTTCCGAAGGGAGACCCTCACGTTCGAGGTGGTCAGGTTCCAAGGAACCTACCACGCAGTGCTGGGGAGGCCATGCTACGCAAAGTTCATGGCTGTCCCCAACTACACCTACCTCAAGCTCAAGATGCCGGGCCCCAACGGGGTCATCACCATCGGCCCTACGTACCGACACGCGTTCGAATGCGACGTGGAGTGCGTGGAGTACGCCGAGGCCCTCGCCGAATCCGAGGCCCTCATCGCCGACCTGGAGAGCCTCTCTAAGGAGGCGCCAGACGTGAAGCGCCACGCCGGCAACTTCGAGCCAGCGGAGACGGTTAAATCTGTCCCCCTCGACCCCAGCAGCGACGCCTCCAAGCAGATCCGGGTCGGCTCCGAGCTCGATCCCAAATAGGAAGCAGTGCTCGTCGACTTTCTCCGCGTGAACGCCGACGTTTTCGTGTGGAGTCCCTCGGACATGCCCGGCATACCGAGGGATGTCGCCGAGCACTCGCTGGATATTCGAGCCGGAGCCCGACCCATGAAGCAGCCTCTGCGTCGATTCGACGAAGAAAAGCGCAGAGCCATAGGCGAGGAGATCCACAAGCTAATGGCGACAGGGTTCATCAAAGAGGTATTCCATCCCGAATGGCTTGCCAACCCCGTGCTTGTGAGAAAGAAAGGAGGGAAATGGCGGATGTGTGTAGACTACACTGGTCTAAACAAAGCATGTCCGAAAGTTCCCTACCCTCTGCCTCGCATCGATCAAATCGTGGATTCCACTGCTGGGTGCGAAACCCTATCTTTCCTCGATGCCTACTCGGGGTATCACCAAATCAGGATGAAAGAGTCCGACCAGCTCGCGACTTCTTTCATCACACCCTTCGGCATGTACTGCTATGTTACCATGCCGTTCGGCTTGAGGAATGCGGGTGCAACGTACCAACGGTGCATGAACCACGTGTTCGGCGAACACATTGGCCAGACGGTTGAGGCCTACGTCGATGACATCGTAGTCAAGACGAGGAAAGCCTCCGACCTCCTTTCCGACCTTGAAGTGACATTCTGATGTCTCAAGGCGAAAGGCGTGAAGCTCAATCCCGAAAAGTGTGTCTTCGGGGTTCCCCGAGGCATGCTCTTGGGGTTCATCGTCTCCGAGCGGGGCATCGAGGCCAACCCGGAGAAGATCGCAGCCATCACCAGCATGGGGCCCATCAAGGACTTGAAAGGCGTACAGAGAGTCATGGGATGCCTTGCGGCTCTGAGCCGCTTCATCTCACGCCTCGGCGAAAGAGGCCTGCCTCTGTACCGCCTCTTAAGGAAGGCCGAGTGCTTCACTTGGACCCCTGAGGCCGAGGAAGCCCTCGGGAACCTGAAGGCGCTCCTTACAAACGCGCCCATCTTGGTGCCCCCCGCTGCCGGAGAAGCCCTCTTGATCTACGTCGCCGCGACCACTCAGGTGGTTAGCGCCGCGATTATGGTTGAGAGACGAGAAGAGGGGCATGCATTGCCCGTCCAGAGGCCAGTCTACTTCATCAGCGAGGTACTGTCCGAGACCAAGATCCGCTACCCACAAATTCAGAAGCTGCTATACGCGGTGATCCTGACGCGGTGGAAGTTGCGACACTACTTCGAGTCTCATCCGGTAACTGTGGTGTCATCCTTCCCCCTGGGGGAGATCATCCAGTGCCAAGAGGCCTCGGGTAGAATTGCAAAGTGGGCGGTGGAAATCATGGGCGAAACGATCTCGTTCGCCCCTCGGAAGGCCATCAAGTCCCAGGTCTTGGCGGACTTCGTGGTTGAATGAGTCGACACCCAGCTTCCAACAGCTCCGATCCAACCGGAACTCTGGACCATGTTCTTCGACGGGTCGCTGATGAAGACAGGTGCAGGCGCAGGCCTGCTCTTCATCTCGCCCCTCGGGAAGCACCTACGCTACGTGCTACGCCTCCACTTCCCGGCGTCCAACAATGTGGCTGAGTATGAGGCTCTGGTCAACGGTTTGCGCATCGCCATCGAGCTAGGGGTCCGACGCCTCGACGCTCGTGGTGACTCGCAGCTCGTCATCGACCAAGTCATGAAGAACTCCCACTGCCGCGACCCAAAGATGGAAGCATACTGCGATGAGGTTCGGCGCCTAGAAGACAAGTTCTATGGGCTCGAGCTCAACCACATCGCCTGACTCTACAACGAGACTGCGGACGAGCTGGCTAAAATAGCCTCGGGGCGAACAATGGTTCCCCCGGACGTCTTCTCCCGAGACCTGCATCAACCCTCCATCAAGACAAACGACACGCCCGAGTCCGAGGCACCCTCGGCTCAGTCCGAGGTACCCTCGGCTCAGTCCAAGGTACCCTCGGCACAGTCCGAGGCACCCTCGGCTCAGCCCGAGGCACCCTCGGCTCAGCCCGAGGCACCCTCGGCTCAACCCGAGGCACCCTCAGCTCGGCCCGAGGTACCCTCGGCCCCCGAGGGTGAGGCACTGCGCGTCGAGGAGGAGCGGAGCGGGGTCACGCCTAATCGAAACGGGCGTACCCTGTACCTGCAATATCTCCACCGAGGAGAGCTACCCCTCGACCGAGTCGAAGCTCGGCGGTTGGCGCGACGCGCCAAGTCGTTCGTCTTGCTGGGAGATGGGAAGGAGCTCTACCACCGCAACCCCTCGGGTATCCTCCAGTGATGCATTTCCATCGCCGAAGGTCAGGAGCTCCTACAAGAGATACACTCGGGGGCTTGTGGCCATCATGCAGCACCTCGAGCCCTTGTTGGAAACGCCTTCCGACAAGGTTTCTACTGGCCGACGGCGGTGGCCGACGCCACTAGAATTGTCCGCACGTGCGGAGGGTGTCAGTTCTACGCAAGGCAGACCCATCTGCCCGCTCAGGCCCTGCAGACGATACCCATCACCTGGCCTTTTGCTGTGTGGGGTCTGGACCTCGTCGGCCCCTTGCAGAAGGCACCCGGGGGCTACACGCACCTGTTGGACGCCATCGACAAATTCTCCAAGTGGATCGAGGTCCGACCCCTAAACAGCATCAGGTCCGAACAGGCGGTGGCGTTCTTCACCAACATCATCCATCGCTTTGGGGTCCCGAACCCCATCATCACCGACAACGGCATCCAGTTCACCGGCAGAAAGTTCCTGGACTTCTGTGAGGATCACCACATCCGGGTGGACTGGGCCGCCGTGGCTCACCCCATGACGAATGGGCAAGTAGAGCGTGCCAACGACATGATTCTACAAGGACTCAAGCCTCGGATCTACAACGACCTCAACAAGTTCGGCAAGCGATGGATGAAGGAACTCCCCTCGGTGGTCTGGAGTCTGAGGACAATGCCGAGCCGAGCCACGGGCTTCACGCCGTTCTTTCTAGTCTATGGGGCCGAGGCCATCTTGCCCACAGACTTAGAATACGGTTCCCCGAGGACGAGGGCCTACGCCGACCAAAGCAATCAAGCTAATCGAGAAGACTCACTGGACCAGCTGGAAGAGGCTCGGGACATGGCCTTACTACACTCGGCGCGGTACCAGCAGTCCCTGCGACGCTACCACGCCCGAGGAGTTCGGTCCCGAGACCTCCAGGTGGGCGACTTGGTGCTTCGGCTGTGACAAGACGCCCGAGGGCGGCACAAGCTCACGCCTCCCTGGGAAGGGCCGTTCGTCATCGCCAAAGTTCTGAAGCCCGGAACGTACAAGCTGGCCAACAGTCAAGGCGAGGTCTACAGCAACGCTTGGAACATCCAACAGCTACGTCGCTTGTACCCTTAAGATGCTTTCAAGTTGTTCGTATGCCTCGTTCCCACTCAAAGTTTAGTCATCAAGGAAGGGTCAGCCTTGCCTCGGCAAAGCCCGACCCTCCCTCGGGGGCTAAAAGGGGGGAACCCCCTCTGCGCCAAAATTTTCCTCGGAAAAAGATCTTTTTCGCCAGAATGTCTTTCGTGCTTTTCGACTACTTCGAATGTGGATCCTGAAAACGACGGAGTACACGTAAGCAGCCAAGGCTGACCGAGCCGAGGGACTCCTACGCCTCTGGGATACGGATACCTCACTCATCACCTTCTGCGATAAGTAACTCGCGCTCGGATAAGTGATTCCGCGGACCGAACAAGTCTTCACACTCGAAAGCTCCTCTGCCAGAACGATGTTTCGGGCCTTCTCGGCTACGTCGGTGACAGAACCCTATGGACGAGTAAGAGTGCGCGTAAGCGGCAAGGCCGACCGAGCCGAGGGATTCCTACGCCTCTGGGATACGGATACCTCACTCATCACCTTCCGTGAAAAGCAACTCTCGCTCGCACAAACAATTCTGTTACCGACAAATAAGTCCAGATACTCGAAACAAGAGGAAAAGAAACGCAACTATACAACACGACGATGGTATGTTTGGGCCTCAGCGGCCGCAGAAAACATACACACGCTACAAGATAATCCGATCCTGCAGGCTCGGATCTTGATAGTTGAAGGGAGCAGCAGCACCCTTGGCGTCAACTACACCTTCGGCGAGATCCGACCTAGCCTCGGACGGTGACGCGGTCGAAGGATCTCCACTCTGAAGGACGACATCAGCACCACGCCCAGGCCATCGCCACCAGGGTCTTCTCCAGGAATCCGGCTCGAGCAGACGGCTCGGCCGGCCACCCCGAGGCCTCGGGGTGGCTGTCCCCCGAAGACATGAGCCCGACCCGTGGTCTCGGCAACTCAATCCCAGCGTCGCTCCCACCAGCGGACGACCCGGCCAGGCTCCGGCCGACCAAGTCTTCTTTTCGAAGCCAACTCTGCCTCTGATCGAGCTTGTTGGAACTTGCTCTCAACAGCAAGGAGGCCAACAAGGGTGACTGGTGGTGACCAACAGGGTTACGTGCTCGGGGGCAATAGCTCTGTTAATCTAGCCTCTCACGGGCACTGTGCGGGGGTATTTATAGGTATCTGAGTGCCCAACGCCTTGTGTTAAGGACGCATGTGCCCTCAGACACCTAGTTTATCCCCAGAATATTCCCATAAAGCAGGGTTACAAGCCGTAATTACAAGTATGCCTTTACAAGTTAGGCCCGTAGTACAGAGGCGGCCACGCGGGGCCCGTTACAATGGGCCAGATCACACGTGGGCCTTAGGACTGAACGAGGCCGCACCGCGGGAAGACGTCGCCGCAGGCCTTCGTCAAAGTGCCGAATGGAGCGAAGGGTGTCCCTGCCCGCTTTGTCTCTGTCAGACCATCCACTGCGCGGAGGCCTCGAGCGAAGGGTGGCGTCTTTGCCTTCGCCCCAACATTTGCCCTCCGAGGGACCAGTTCGACAAAGTCACCTGGTGCCGAAGACGTCGCTAGATGGCGGAGACGCTGCCCTCGCTCGAAGTGGTTTCGCGGGGGTTTTTGATGTGACCGTTGATGGACGGCGTACTGTTGGATTGCGGGTTTCCCGAAGCGTCGCGCCCTGCCTATAAAAGGGGGCGGGGGTCGGCGCTGTTTGAACTTTGCCTTCTGCGCTCCGTAAAAACCCTAGCCGCCCGCCGTCTTGCTGCTCCTCTTCCTCCGCTGCTCCTTTTGCTCGACGGAGTTCTGGCTCGAGTGAAGCAGACCGCCCGCCGCCGCCGACGGTACGTAGCAATGCCATCCTCTTCTTCTTCCGCCGACGCCACGCCGCCGGCCGCCGCCTCGTCTGAGGAGACGTTGAGTAGCGTGATGGTGGAGGAGTTGCGCGCCGGCGACTCTGTTGATTTTGGTGTGTCACGGATGACGTCAGCCCGCGTTGAAGATATGCAGCGGTTGGGCTACTTTGGCGGCGGAGTCGCTCGTGCTCCGGGGACGGAGGAAGTCCCCGAGCCGGAGGGCGAGTTGGTTGTTTTCGAGGCGTTCTTCGTCGCCGGTCTCCGCTTGCCTGCGCATCGGTTTGTTGGCGAAGTCCTGCGTAGATTCAACGTTCAAATACATCAGCTGACACCGAATGCCGTGGTGGCATTGGCGAAGTATGTCTGGGCGACGACTTCGTACGGCGGACAGCCGTCAGTTGAAGTTTTTGCGAAGAATTATTGTTTGCATTGCCAGAAAAGGATGGTTGGGGACGGAATTGCCCAGTTCGGGTCGTGCACATTCACGCCGAAGACCGGCAAGACCACAATGCCAGTAGTGGAGTTGGTTCCGTGCGCCCGCAACAAGTGGGGCAATTGGAATGAATTTTGGTTTTACGTTGCTGAGGCTACTGTCGAAGGCCATGAAGGACTCCCCGTTTCTGAGATGTGCTCTCACTATTACTCTGCGTATCCGCCTTTTGAAGTGGCAGAAGAGGATGCAGACGAAGGGGCCCTTCGGTGCGCCGCCGGTCAGAGCAGTGGTCGTGATTTAGTTGAAGAGTTCGTGGCGTACGGGGTCTGGCCCTTGGCGCACGGCTGGGCGCTGGGCGAAGTGTGCCCTCGCCAGATGCCTTTTCACGGAGGAAGGGTGGTGCGAAGTCCTGCCTTCGCACTGAGTTTGTGAAACCGTGACCCGGCCGCCTTTGTGCGTGATGCGGAGGACTTGGCGGTGCGGCTCGTGGGGCGTTACGTGCCGAGGACGGAAGGCCAGCGCAGCTTTGATATCCGCGGGTCAAATGAACGTTTGAACAGGGTCTTCGAATTAAATCAATTGCCGTACGACGGCTACCCTGGTCAAGACGAAGCGGACCGCCGTGGGAAGAAGCCGGCGGTGGAGACTGGAGGCGACCCTGCGCTGGCGGCCGCCCCCTCCTCAAAAAAGAGAAAATTAGGTACTGCGATGGGAGGACTTGGGGTGTCTGATAGTTTTGCTAGAGAGTTAATGAGGACGTGTGCGGCCCCGGGGGAAAGGATGTCTTCGCCCGAGCTCCGGGAGTCTTCGGCTCGGATGCTGAGGGTTACCGGGGGTTGTTGGCCTAGAAATGTTCCTATCCCCTGCGCGGCTGAGGAGGACTGTTTTACATCTCGTATGGTTCATCGGTGGAGAGTTTTTCCTTACAGGCGAAATATCGGTGCTATTGTGTGGGCAGTGATGGACAAGGATCGCCAAGGGGCGGCGCAAAAACGCCAGGCGACTGTCAGGGTTCACGAAGCTCGGCCGAAAAGGCAGCGGGGAACGGCGAAGGCTGCGGCCTCCGGCGGAGGCAAACCGCCGTTGCCGGCGAAGGCGGGCGCCTCTGCACCTAGCAAGGCGCCGGAGGCGACGGAGGCTCCAAACTGACGAAGGTGGTGCCGCCGGCCAGCGGAGTGGCGGAGGCTGCGAAGGTGGCTCGGACGTTGCCACTGCCGGGCAAACGTGTTGCCGACTTCGGCACCGAGATTAATGTGGATGATTATCTTGGGGGTAAGTCTATATATATATATATATATTTCCTTTTTTTAATTTGTTGACGCGTTGCAGGGTCGGGCGAGGGCCAGCTTGCTCTTGCTGCGCCTGGCGCGGCGATTGTGACAGCTGCGCTAGCGCCGAAGGCAAGGGGTGAGACCCTTGGCGTCGGAGGCGAGGTGCCGGCCCTCGCGCTGGTCAGGGACGAGGCAGGCGCGGCGACCCGCCGGCTGAAGGGAGTGACGGAGGCGTTGAGTCAGGCGACGGAGGCGCTGAGTCAGGTCCGCTGAGCTATGCCCTCTCCACCCCCCTTCTCTCTCCTTTTTTTTTACGGCAACGGCCTTACGTGTGCTCTGCAGGTGGCTGACTTCACCAGCCGTACTGCGTCGGGGGCCCTTACGGCAGCTTTGTCTGCCGAAGTCGAGAGACTTCGGACGCAACATGCTGACGCTGTCCGTGAGAAGTCGGCCTCTGACAGCAAGTGCCGTAAACTGGCGGACAAGGTGGCCGCCCTGGAGAAGGAGAAGGCTGACCTCCGGCGCCAGCTGGCGGGGGAGAGGAGGGAGGCCAACGAAGCCATCGCCAAAGAGCAGGCTGCGCAGGCGGAGGCCAAGCTGGCGCGGGCGGAAGGCAATATTGCCAAAGAGCTCGCCGGTCAGCTGCAGCAGCGGCTTACTGCCCTGGAGAGCTGCGCGAAGGGGGCCGAGGCCGCGATGCGGGCGGAGGCCGAACGGACGCGCACTCAGCTGGTGGCTACATATCGCGAGCTGGGTGCGCGGACTGGTGACTTCGAGGTGCCGGAGCGCGAGCCCGGGCTTCGCTGTCTCGAATGGGTGCAGGAGGAGCTCAGGAGCTCCCCACTGTCTTGGAGGGGTTAATGTCGTTCGCCTCCCTGGTCACCTGCGAGGCGGCGATGAACGCACTCTCTCGCGAAGGGTGCCGGCACTTTGAGGCCCTCGACCAGGCAGATGAGGATTTTGGGCGAGATATCTTTGAGGTTGAAGACCCCGTGGTGAAGGAATCCGCTGGGGCCCTCTATGACCGGATGTGGGGTTCGTACGGTCGTGAGGTGGTCAGGGAGCGGGCCGAGGCTGTGAGGGCTCAGGTAACGTTGTCGTTTGTTCGGCGTTTGCTGGATGCGGTCTGTGCGTGTGTTTGCTGAATTTTTGTGTGTTTTGTCTTAGGCGGAGCGCGGCGAGCGGGTGGACGACTTCGGGGCACTGAACAGCGCGTTGCCTGACCCGGAGACGACCCCTGCGGAGGCCGCGACTGAAGTCGCCCTGGGACCGACCCCGGAGACTGCGGAAGACGCACCAGGCGCCCCCGCATCTGCTGCGGCCGGCGAAGACCTGCCCCCAAAGGTGGCCGAAGGCGCGCCTGATGCCCCCGCAGCTGCTGTGCCGAGCGTTGAAGATCCCGCGGTGGTGGAGGCGAAGGCAGCGGCGGAGGCCTCGGCGGAGGCTCCCGCAGCGGCAGGGCCTTCGCAGGTGGCGTAGTGGGTGTTTAGGGTTGGGGAATTTTTGGATGTTGTACTGAATTTTGGTTGCTGTGCAGGTTCAAGATTTTGGGCCTGCGCACGCAACCGCTACTACTGAGTTTTTGGCGGCTTCGACCGCGGAAGATGGAAATGAATATGGTGGGTCTGTATCTGAGTTTTTTGATTTTATTGACTCTGGGAGCTCGGTTGAGTGGACTGAGGAGTCGTCGGAGGAGGACTTGGATTATTTTGCGGCCTTGGACGTGGCTGCGGCGGAGGCTGTGCCACATGCTGCGGACGCGCCAGACGTGCCAGGTCCTAGCATCGGGCGCCGACGACGAAGGGCGGTTGCAAAGCATAGGGTTAGTGCGGAGGAAGGGGCTCGGCTTCGCGTGAGTAGGGCTGGTCGGCAGGAGCTGCTGTCTTTGCCGGCCGCCGCGGGTGCAGGGGAAGGGGAGCTGCGAAGTCTTTTTGCGGGTGAGGAGCTTAGGATAATGTTATTTAATTATAGAGAGATGGGAATTATTCCTAAGGTTGAGCCAATGTAGAGTGTGGCGCCCTCGCTTGTGTATGTGCAAAGGCTTGTAAGATGAAGTTGTGTGCCCTCGCGTGCCTGTGCCTGCGAGGGCGTTGTGTACTTTGTGTGGTATGGTTGGCTATGCTGTGCTGGTGTGATTATAATCGGTCTTAGCACTGATGGTTTTGATGCTGTCGTTTCTGCTTTTGTTGTACTAGTTCGACTGCGCCCTTGGGTGACTTCTGCGTGGATAGTCTTCGCGATAGACTTCGGATTTTTTCGCACTTGTTGTGCTTAGTCCGGCTGCACCCTTAGGCGACTTCTGCGCGGATAGTCTTCGCGATAGACATCGGATTTTTTCGCACTTGTTGTGCTTAGTCCGGCTGCACCCTTAGGCGACTTCTGCGCGGATAGTCTTCGCGATAGACTTCGGATTTTTTCCGCACTTGTTGTGCTTAGTCCGGCTGCGCCCTTAGGCGACTTCTGCGCGGATAGTCTTCGCGATAGACTTCGGATTTTTTCCGCACTTGTTGTGCTTAGTCCGGCTGCACCCTTAGGCGACTTCTGCGCGGATAGTCTTCGCGATAGACTTCGGATTTTTTCCGCACTTGTTGTGCTTAGTCCGGCTGCGCCCTTAGGCGACTTCTGCGCGGATAGTCTTCGCGATAGACTTCGGATTTTTTCCGCACTTGTTGTGCTTAGTCCGGCTGCACCCTTAGGCGACTTCTGCGCGGATAGTCTTCGCGATAGACTTCAGATTTTTTCCGCACTTGTTGTGCTTAGTCCGGCTGCACCCTTAGGCGACTTTTGCGCGGATTTGTCGCACGCGAGGGTGGCTAGCGCTTAGCCTCGCGGTGACTTCGAATTGGTCGAATGCCGAAGACCGTTGTCGCGGTCTTTTTTCGACACATGTTTTTGCGGGGGATTTTTGTCACATATATTACATGGCTCCGCCTCGTTAAAAACCTCACCCCCCGGGAGGAAAAGAGTGCGGGCCGGTACAAGATTGTTTGCGGCGAATTACAAGGGCGAGGTCAGCCCTAAATGGGTCAAATAAAAAATTTGCGAAGGTTGTCGATGTTCCAGGAGTGCTCCAGGTCCTCGCCATTTGGCGTTGTGAGCCTGTAAGCGCTGGGGGAAGCTTTTGACTTGACTATGAAGGGGCCCTCCCACTTGGGCTCCAGCTTGCCCTTGGACTCCGTCCGAGCTGTTCGGACGAGTACGAGGTCCCCCTCGCTGAACTCTCTCGGGATGACTGCGTGGTCGCGCCAGGCTTTGGTCTGGGCTTGGTATTTGTTTAGGGCCTGTAGGGCGAAGACCCGGTCTCCGTCAATGAGATCTTTTGAAGTTGGCTCGTCCACGTCGGGGATGGCTGACGGAACTGTACGCGGGGACCCATGCTTTAATTCTTGCGGGGTCATTGCCTCCGATCCGTATAGAAGGCGGAAAGGAGTGAACCCGGTCGCCCTGCACTCAGTTGTGTTTAGCGCCCAGACTGCCTCCGGTAGTAAATCGGTCCATCTGCCTTTTTTTTCATCGAGGAGCATCTTCTTGACAGCTGTGAAGATTTTCCCATTGGCACGCTCCACGACCCCGTTGGACTGCGGATGATAGACTGAAGCGAAGGCAAGCTTGGTGCCGATGGAGAAACAAAAATCCTTGAAATCTTGGCTGTCAAACTGCTTGCCGTTGTCGACTGTTAGCTCGGACGGTACTCCGAAGCGGCAAACAATGTTCTGCCAAAAGAATTTTTGGGCAGTCTTTGATGTGATTGTGGAAACAGCCCTCGCTTCAATCCATTTGGTGAAGTATTCGACGGCTACGAAGGCGAACTTAAGGTTCCCCTGAGCGGTGGGCAGGGGCCCGACAATGTCCAGGCCCTAGCGCTGGAGAGGCCATGTATGGGCGATCAGCCTTGTATACTGCGAGGGGTTGCCTGACCGAGGGGAGAACTTCTGGCAGGCTTCGCAGGATCTTGTGACGCGATTTGCGGCGCAGATCATTGCAGGCCAGTAAAACCCTTGTCGGATCACCTTGGCAGCCAGGGCCCTTGGCCCTGCGTGCGAGCCGCATGTGCCACTGTGGACTTCGCGTAGGATCTGCATGCCTTCGGTTTCGGTGACACATTTGAGCATTGGCTGACTGACCCCTTTCTTGTATAACTGGCCCTCAATCAGTGCGAAGTCCCGGCTTCGATGTCTGAGGCGCTTTGCCTCACTGACGTCGGTTGGATGATAGTACCCCTGTAGGAACAGGGTTATTGGTGCCCGCCAGTCTTCGGTCATGATTAGGTTGACTATGCGGTGGCCCTCGCTATCGTTAGTTATCTGGAGCCCTTCGGGGCTCCGGACGGCTGGCGTGCCGATGGTGTGAAAAAACACGTCGAAGGGCAGGGGCTCGCCCCTGGCGGCGGCCTTGGCTAATGCATCGGCCTCTTCGTTCTTGGCCCTATCCACATGCTGCAGAGTGAATCCCTTGAACTGTCTCTCGAGACTTCGGATAGCCGCGAGGTATTGCATGAGTGCGGGGTCTTTTGCTGCATAGTCTTTCTCGACCTGGCCGGCAACTATCTTGGAGTCTGTCTTGATGATACATGTGGTGACTCCGAGAGCCCTTAGCTTGCGGAGGCCGAGGATAACCGCTTCATACTCTGCTATATTGTTTGTACATTTGTCGGATTCCAGAGCGAAGTTGAGGCGTGCTGCATATCTGTGTTTGACTCCGGCTGGTGAGGTGACGACTGCAGCGACGCCTGCCCCCGCATGGCACCATGCGCCGTCGCAATGGATGGTCCAGATCTTCTCTGTGGACGGGTCCGGTTGTGTTACTGGCCCAGTCCAGTCGACGACGAAGTCGGCCAGGACTTGCGACTTGATGGTTGTCCTGGGCTCGAAGCTGATGTGGTAGCCGGAGAGTTCGGCTGCCCACTTGGCAATCCTCACTGATGCCTCCGGGTTTCTGAATAGTTCGCCGAGCCCCCTGTCTGAGGTGACTCGGACCTTGAATGCTTCAAAGTAATGGCGCAGTTTGCGCGAGGACATAACAACTGCGTAGGCGATCTTCTCCAGCTCTGTCATGTTGCATTTGGACGGTGTCAGGACTTCGGAGACATAGTAAACAGGGCACTGTCTGACTGCGCCCTCGACTGTCTGCTCCTGCACTAGTGCCGCGCTGACCGCGTGCGGCGAAGCCGCGACATAGAGCAATAGGGGGAGCGAGGAGTCGGGGCTTGTGAGGATGGCCAGCTCCGACAAGTACTGTTTTAGTGAGGCGAAGGCCGCTGCTTGCTCCGGTCCCCAGGAGAAGTCTTTCGCTCCGCGGAGTGTTTTGAGGAAGGGGAGACTTCGCTCGGCGGACCTGGAGATGAATCTGTTGAGAGCGGCCAATCTGCCTGTCAGACGCTGGACGTCCCTGGCGGACTGTGGAGGCGACATGCCGACGATGGCCTGGATCTTGGTTGGGTTGGCCTCGATGCCACGGTGTGACACCAGGTAGCCCAATATCTTGCCCTGACGAACACCGAAGACGCACTTTTCCGGGTTTAGGCGGAGTCGTGCATCTCGCATGTTCGCGAATGTCTCGGCCAGGTCGGCGAGATGGTCCTCCTTATTCTTGCTGGCGACGACGATGTCGTCCACATATGTAAATATATTTCTGCCGACCTGCCCTTCGAGTACTGTTTTGGTGAGTCTGGAGAAGGTGGACCCGGCATTCTTGAGACCCTCCGGCATTCTGACGAAGCAATAAGTGCCGAAGGGTGTTATGAAGCTGGTGCTAGCCTTGTCTTCCTCCTTCATGTATATCTGGTGATAGCCGGAGAAGCAGTCGAGGAGAGACATGACCTCGCATCCGGCCGCGCTATCGACTATTTTGTCGATCCGCGGCAACGGGAAATTGTCCTTTGGGCAGGCCTTATTGAGACTGGTGAAGTCTATGCACATTCGCCATTTCCCGCTTTTTTTCTGTACCATTACGACATTGGAGAGCCACGTGGGGTAAGCCACTGGCTCGATGAATTTAGCCTCCAGGAGGCGGTGCACCTCCGCCTTGGCAGCCTCTGTCTTTTCGTCTGACATTTTGCGAAGTCTCTGCTTTTTGGGTCGCACCGAAGGGTCAATTCCCAAGCTGTGCTCGATTATGGATCGGCTGACTCCGACCAGATCGAGGGCGGACCAGGCGAAGACATCTTTGTTCTTGGCCAGGCAGCAGAGAAGTCTCTCTTCTTCAAGTGAGGTGAGGTCTTCGCTGATAGTGACTGTCTGCTTGGGCGTGGCCTGATCGAGGGGGACAGTCTTGGTCCCGTCTTGGCTCTGCAACTGTGCCTTGTCGTGTTGCTTATCGGTTGGGCTGGCGGGCGCAGGGACCTCGCGCTGGGTCGTGAGACAGTGTACGTTCCTCTGACCAGGCACGAAGTCCCGCTCTATGTTGCGCGCCGTCTGCTGGTTGCCGTAGATTGTGATGGCGCCTAGCGGACCTGGTATCTTCATACATAGGTACAACCCGTGGATGGCAGCTTCGAACTTATTGATGGAGCCCCGGCCCATGATGGCGTTGTATGGATATACCATGTCGACAATGTCGAAGGTTACTTGCTCACTTCGGGCATTGGGTGCTACACCGAAGGAGAGGGGCAACTCTATCTTGCCAACTGGAAAGGTGCCCTTGCCGCCGAAACCATACAAAGGGTTGTCCGAAGGCTTCAGCAAGCTGTGGCTTATACCCATGCGGTCGAAGGCGTGTAGGAAGATGATGTCCGCCTGACTGCCGTTGTCGACTAGGACTTTGTGTAAGTCCCAGCCTGCCACACTGCAATTGATGACCATAGCGTCAATGTGGGGGGCGCTGCGCAGATCGACGTCTCGTGCATCGAAGGTTAGCGGTATGTGGGACCACTTCGTCTGCACGACTGGGCCAGTGACCGCGACATGGTTGATGCTGCGGTAGTGGTCCCGCTTCTGCCGCTTGGTGTCGAAGTCAGTGCTGGACCCCCCTGTTATCATGTGAATGACTCCGCGATATGGCTGATCGGCGAAGTCTTCCTGCTTTGGGGCATGGGGGATGTTTTGGTGTTGCTGGTGTGGTGGTGGGGGTGGAGGAGGTACGATTTGTACTTCCTGATGGTGTTGGTAAGCGTGGTGCGGTGGATGCGGAGCGGGAGCGTGGATATATGGTGGAGGGGGTGGCTGGTAATTATGCGCGACAATTCTGGGATTGTCGGCTGGCTGCGCCCGCGCCATTCTGTCTCTGGTGGCCTTCGTCTCGGGGCAGTCTTTGGTTTGGTGGGCGCAGTCTTCGCCGTGGAAAAGGCAGTAGAACCGGCGCGGCGGCTGCGCGCGCCCTCGGCCCCTGCCACGAGTTCCGTTTCCGCGGCCCTGGGGGGGATATTCCTGGCGACGAGGGGGGTCAGCAGCAGGCTGCTGGTTGGCGATGTTGTGCACTTGCTGTTGACTGCGGCCATCTCGACCGGAGTCTGGTTGCGGAGTCCTCGTCCACGTGCGGCTGGACTGCGGGGCATCTTTGGGCTTCCGCTGTGACTCAATCTTGCGCTGGTGGAGCTCTTCGGATTTGGCATATTTTTCGAAGAGCTGATATAGCTCTTGGAGGTTCTTGGGTGGATCTCTGATACAGTGGCTGTAGAGGACGCCAGCCCGAAGGCCACTGATGGCGTAGTGGATAGCGATCTGATCATCGACGGAGGGCAGTTGTGATTTGAGTGTTAAAAATTTGCGGTAATACTCCCGCAGAGTCTCCTTTTCCAGCTGTTTGCAAAGCGAGAGCTCGGCCAAAGAGTCGGTGTCTGGACGGTACCCTTGGAAGTTGAGAAGGAACTTGTCCCTGAGACTTCTCCACGAATCAATGGACAGCGGAGGCAATCTGGTGAACCAGGTGAGTGCTGGGCCTTCTAGAGCAATGATGAAAGACTTCGCCATTGTGGCGTCGTCCCCTCCGGCGGATGCAACGGCGACTTGATAACTCATTATGTACTGTGTCGGGTCGGTGCTGCCGTTGTACTTGGGATATGCCCCTGCTCGGAAGTTAGCTGGCCAAGGCGTCACTTGTAGGTGCGGCGCCAGGGGACTTCGCTCGTCGAGGTAGTTGACCCCTTGGAATGGCACGCTGTGCTGGAAGGCGTAGTCATGCTGGGGGAAACGCGGGTTCTCCGGCTGCGCCCGGTGTTGCGGGGGTGGGCCATGCTGCAGGCCGAGGTGGCCTTCGCGCGTGTCTTCCAGTTGCGCGCGCTGCTGGAGGGGTGGCTCTTGCTGTGGACCGAGGTGGCCTTCGCGCTGCATCAGCGCGATCTCGCGCTCGAGGTCTTGGGCCTTCTGCTCCTCGTCGCGTATCATTTGCCGCACCTTGGCTAGTGCGGACACACGCTGGCGCTTGGCCTCCAGTATCTCTTTCTGCCTCTGGAGATTGCGGTTCTTGAGGCGCAGGGCGCGCAGCTGTAGCTGTTCTTCTGTTGAGACGCCGAGGACCTCGCCGTCCTCGGTGAGATCCGCGCCCTCCAGTGGGGCGAAGCCTGGGGGCGGCTGCGATTGTCCTTCGGGCCCGCAGGTGCGGAGGGTGTCGTCTTCGCAGGTGCGGGGAATATTGTCTTCGGTGGGCTCTTGGTGGGTGGATTGGGTGAGGGCGAGGGCCTTGCCCTTCCTTGCGGCAAGCAGTGCTGCCTTCGCAGCCTCGTCAGCCTTCGGGTTAGCTCTCTTAGGTGCCATCGCGGGTGGTTTGGTCGTAGCACGAACGGTGGGCGCCAAATGTTGGAACTTGCTCTCAACAGCAAGGAGGCCAACAAGGGTGACTGGTGGTGACCAACAGGGTTACGTGCTCGGGGGCAATAGCTCTGTTAATCTAGCCTCTCACGAGCACTGTGCGGGGGTATTTATAGGTATCTGAGTGCCCAACGCCTTGTGTTAAGGACGCATGTGCCCTCAGACACCTAGTTTATCCCCAGAATATTCCCATAAAGCAGGGTTACAAGCCGTAATTACAAGTATGCCTTTACAAGTTAGGCCCGTAGTACAGAGGCGGCCACGCGGGGCCCGTTACAATGGGCCAGATCACACGTGGGCCTTAGGACTGAACGAGGCCGCACCGCGGGAAGACGTCGCCGCAGGCCTTCGTCAAAGTGCCGAATGGAGCGAAGGGTGTCCCTGCCCGCTTTGTCTCTGTCAGACCATCCACTGCGCGGAGGCCTCGAGCGAAGGGTGGCGTCTTTGCCTTCGCCCCAACAGAGCTGACACCGCTACCTCCGGCTTCGGCTCATCGAAGAGCGGCCGAGGGGTTCCTTTAACTAAGCAAGAGAAGCCTCGGACAGCAAGGCCGACCGAGCCGAGGGACTCCTACACCTCCGGGATACAGATACCTCACTCGTCACCTTCGCACGAGGCGACTCACACTTGGTGAAGCGGTTCAGATAACCAACAAGCGAGTCTTAGTGCTCGAAAATGAGGAAAAAACATGGCTCCGCGCCAAAAATACATACATGTTCAGGCCCCGACAGCCACAATGAACAAAAGACCGGCATTCAAGGTGCCATTACGAACGGAACCCTGGTTCCACCTCCGCAGGTACGAACAACCCCACACGATTGGGGGCCTACAGAGCAACAGAAGGCCGACGGGTGGCTCGCCGTCGCCCGCTCCGGCAGCAGCGACAACGACCCCCGCTCCGGGTGGCCGAACTGCAGCAGCGATGGCCTCAGGGCGGACGCCGCTGCAACCTTGCCCTCGCCCACACCGACGCTCGAGGGGCGAGGACAAGTACAAAGAGCCGGAGGCCCGGAGCGCGGATGGTGGCGGTGATCCCGTCGGCGACGGGGACTTCTCGAGCCGCATCCACCTCGGCACCGACGACAGGAGCCGTCAGCCCATCGGCAGATCCCCACTCGGATCCTCCCGGACGAGCAGGGCACCGACCTCCGCGCGGGGGCGCCGTACCGGTGCAAAGGCAGGGCAGCCCAGAACACGAACGCCGCCCTATGAAGCGCCCCAATCCTCTGGGTCTAAAATGTGATACAATTACTAGTCCCAGGAGGCTAGTAAACACATTTATACATCAGATGATTACAAATCTGCTTAAATGATACAAACCTATAAAGGTGGCAAACAACTTTAAGAGTTGGTCCACAACTCGGGACATATCATCAGATTGGGGCTGAAGCAGCCCGATATACGCAGTGAAGCAATTCAGCGGTCCAACAGCCACATGCAAGGTTGGGAACAGTCGTAACTCTTACCCGATCTCCTTTTCTGAAAACAACAAATAAGCAAGGGTGAGTACAAACGTACTCAGCAGCCCACCTTCACCCGCGGAATGGGGAAATCAGATATAATGCATGGAATATGTGGAGCTCAGGATATTTTGCAGAAACAGCAATATTTTATGCAGAGTTGTTTTGAAAAACATTTTGTATTTTTGCAAAGCGCATCCTCTCCAAAAGTAGCAGGAAGTTTTTCAGTATTATAACAAAATCCCCTGGACTAAACCATCCAGGTATCTCAGCAGTTCCCACTGGTTTTCATTTTCAAAAACAGCTACTGGACTTCCCGTCCACCATAGCTCACGGCTCAACCGCCGAACCTTTTTTTAAAAACCACTTTTCAAAAGCATCTCTTTTTTTTGGAAAACAAAACATTAATTGTCATTCCATACCAGACTCGTCCATTCCTGTGGACACAGACTATTCGAATAGGTTTTCAAACTCTGCGCAGAGGTGTACACTTTACCCACTAGTTCGGCTCTGCGATCCCATGGCCAATGAGACCCGAATCCGACTCTCTTTCTTTCCCCGCACGTCCTAACCTTAACGGTTATCCGGAAGGAGTCAGGCCACCACCATGTCCAAACCGGATAAAACTTTCCCCCTCCTAATCCTCCCGGTGCTCCCCAGCCTTCATAACCCTGGGGTTGGACCGTACGAGTTCAGATTGAGTGACTGCCCACACAGTCTCGAGTGGTTGTACTATTAAAGAGTACAGGTAGTGAAGATGACAAACCGGTCCTTATATGAGGGGACAATCCTTCTGCTCACGCCTAAACCAGCTGAGCCAACACCTTAGGCCCTCCCCTAAACCAGGGAGTCCCTGATTATCCCACTCACAAGGTGATAAGGGTGAAAACCCTTCATCACACACATTTTGAAAAGCATTTTCTTTTGAAAACTCACACCTGTTCTCAAATCATTTGGAACATATATATCAGGGATTGATTGCGGCAAGCGGCTGGGTGGCCATAATAACTTGTCTCAAAATCATATCATGCATAAAATAACAGGCTGAGGGTTGTGGTTGAAAAATCATAGGTAATTTATGCATCAAAGGGATTCAGTGAGCTTGCCGTGTTTATTCGGCAAAGGGGGAAGGGGAGCTCGCGGAACTGGCTTCTGGCACCACCGCCTAGCGTAGACTTGCGGATCTGGCCTTCACGAGACGACACGAACGCTCCGATAACTATGCAACATGAACAAGCAAACATACAAACCGGCAAGTATACCAACAAATATTTAGTATAGTGGTCAGAATAGCGATATATGGATGGGTAGAGTCTTGAGTAGAATCTGTGTCATGTGGTGTTGTGATATTACTGGTGGTGGAGCGGAGGTGCTTACCAGGAGGGTGGACTGGAGGCAAAGCGACACTATGCGTGTAGCCGGCAGAGCGGAGTAACTGAGTGGGTGGGGTGTTTGCCTTGGCTGAGGGTGTTGAGTGTGTGTGGAGAGGGAGAGGGTAGCTGGGTGTATGTGGTGTAGCACAGTGAAGTTCATTGTTAGTGAGAATAGTGACGAATGAATCATCTGACTTAGTATGAATAGGAGAGTTATAGGCAGAATATGGGACAAGAGTATTTTGGGAGTTTTCTGGAATATGGGCCATGCTTAAGGGATGACATGGTTGGATAGGGAATAGTTTGATAAGAATTTAGAAATGAGGATTATTGGAATCTGAGTTTGGAAGCCTGGTTCGAAGGAATCTTAAAGTTAAGCGTGCTCAACTTGGAGAAACCTGGGATGGGTGACCAGATGGGAAGTTCCCTACTGGAAGGAAAATCACAGTCACCGGAGTTCGTATGACTGGAATATGGGTCTGGCTGGTCTTAGGTGGACTGGACAGCATGATGTATGAGTAGTTGAAATTTGGGGTGATCGGCTAATCGATGAATAGTAACGATGAATAGTGACGATGAAAAAATTACTAGATAGCATCGATGAGTAGTAACGATGATGAATAGTAACGATGATGAATAGTAAAACTGAATAGTAACGATGGTAAATAGTGTCAGTGAATAGTAATGATGAATAGTAACAGTGAATATTGATGGTGAATAGTCGTATGAACGAACGATGAACGATGAATAGGAACTATGAACGAACGATGAACGATGAATAGGAACTATGAACGAACGGACGAACGATCGAATGATCGGACGAACGAACGATCGGAATTTCGGCAGCATAACGGCAGGACAAATATTATCTGGAAGAACGATGAATAGGGACTATGAATGAACGATGAACGATGAATAGGAACTATGAACGAACGATGAACGATCGAATGATCGAACGAACGAACGATCGGAATTTCGGCAGCATAACGGCAGGACAAAGATTATTTGGATGAACGAACGGACGAACGATCGAATGATCGGACGAACGAACGATCAGAATTTCGGCAGCATAACGACAGGACAAAGATTATCTGGAAGAACGATGAATAGGGACTATGAACGAACGATGAATAGGAACTATGATCGAACGAACGAACGATCGGAATTTCGGCAGCATAACGGTAGGAAAAAGATTATTTGGACGAACGAACAGACGAACGATCGAACGATCGGACGAACGGACGAACGAACCATGAACGATCGGACGAACGATCGAACGATCGGACGAACGAACGAACAAACTAAGAACAGGGGACGAACGATCGAAGAACGATCGAACGATCCTTGTGCTAGTGTGTGCTTGTGTGGAACATGGAGTGGGTGTGTGGGGGGGAGAGAGTTGCCATGAAATGGCTTGGGGTGGGATGAGAGGAGGCCCTTGCCCCTCTATTTATAGCCATGGTGGGGGGATTAGGGGGAGGGATGAGAGGATTAGTGGGAGGATGAGAGGATTAGTGGGAGATTAGCATGTATTTGTCTTGTATAAGTGAGATTAGCTTGTAGAGCTCACCGTATGACACTGGAGGCATACGTATACGTATGAGCATGAGGAAAGTTATGAAGAAAATATTTATAGGGACTTGAAAAATGATTCTGAAGGTATTTCTCAGGAGGAAAATATCTGGAGATATATCGGTGGAATATTTGGGCAGTATTTCTGGAAAGAACTTGAAGGGGATTACTCGGGAAATATCTGGGCGGTATTTCTGGAAAGAATTCGAGGGTGATCACTGGGGAAATATTTGTAGGATATTTTGAGGAGGATTTTGGAGAGAATATAGACCACTATAATTTATTTGTTGATATCAACTTGCAAACAAACATTTTGAAACGAAATTTGAAATTCATTTTGAATTTAGAGTGAGTTTGAGAAAATTTCAGGATTTGAATTTTTGGGATGCTACACCGTAGCAGCGCGCGACGTCTTGGGCGGTCCTCCCATGCGCGCGGCGCGACAACCGCCCTTGCGGCGGGAGGGGGCACCGGGAGCCAAGCCGGCGAGCCTAACGCGCTGAAGCTGACGACGCCCGCCGTCGACCAGCCCCGCGTTGTCGAAGTCCGCCCCTCTCGCAGGACCAGTGAGCGCCCTCTCCCTTGAATGCTGAAGGAGAGGCTGACCCACGAACCCACGCGGGAGGGAGAGCTCCGGCTCAGCCCGGCCTCCGCCCCAGCAAGGATGATGAACATCCTTGAAGCTGAGGGTGGGACCAAGATCGCAGCCCGGCTTGCTTCTCCCCACCCAGGGGCTGGTGGTCACCGTCTTGGGTGACCACCGGCGAGGGGATGCAGCCGGGCTGCCTGATGAAAATCCTTGAAGCCGAACGATGGCTGAAAGGTACCAACTTCCACGAAGTTGCGTTCCTCCAATGACAAGGCGGAAGGATTGTGGGTGTCCCCCATCCGGGGGCTCGGAAGGTGGAAAGACACAGTGCATAAGGGAGCGCGAAGACATGGTCGCCTTTCAAGGGGGTCACCCTCCTTTTAAAGGCGACTCTCCCTACTTGCGTCCCCAGCCGTCGTGGGCTGAGTCTTCTCCAACACGCTCCAAGGTCCTCCCCCTACGGCGCGGGGGCTGGGTCCCACGCGTCATGCAAACTGGCCCAGGGCAGAAGAAGCCAAACCGCCGCGCGCGGTGCATGCAACCGCCCAACGGTTACAAGCGTTCCTCCACTTTCGCCCAGACCAGCGGGTGAAAGGGCGGACAGCCATGCAGGTGGCATGCAACTGCGACAAGTGGGTGGCCCCTCCGACTTCCAACGCACCCAGCATGGAGGCCCGGGCCCACGCGTCATGCAACCGGCGCGTCAGTTGCTACGTGTGAGCAACTACACCGCCACTCGCACCACTACCACGCCTCCTCGACTGCGGAACCAGTACCGCGACTCGAGGCAACCCTGCGTACGACCGAGCAGTGCCAGCCAGGCGCGACGGACAATACGACCAAAAATGGGCTGGCAGTAATGGCGGTGGCAGGCGGGCAGGAGCAGCGGTCATGTCGTCAGCCAAGCTCACGTCACCTCGTGGGACAGCGAGAGAACCCTCTCTCACGGCGTGAAGACGGCGCGCCCATGTTCCGTTCCTCGAACGGCTCACGCACGCGCAACGGCCACCTCGCGAACCACTCGCCCCGTCGCATTAACTCCGCGGCGGGACAGGCGGCGCCTCAGGCAAGAGAAGCAAGCGACGCTTCGCCTTCGCCATAATGACCGCGTCAAAAAAGGTACGCCACGTCATTCGATTTTGTATCCTTTTCCTTTTCCTCTTTCTCTCTCTTACAACAGGGACCGGGAAAGGGGGATACCCCGAAAAGGATCCTTCTCCGTGAAGGAAACAGGCCCCGAGCCTCCCTACTGATCAGAGGTTCAAAGGCTGGCCCCTCGGAGGGGTTTAACAGCCGCCTCAGAGCGCTTGGGTTCCGCGCCCACTACTGGTCAGAGGTTCGAAGGCCGGCCCCTCGGAAGGGTTCAACGGCCGCCTCAGGCCACTCGGGCTCCGCGCCCACTACTGATCAGGGGTTCGTAGGCTGGCCCTCGAAGGGTTCACAGCCGCCTCAAACACAGAGCGAGGGATGACCCTGGGTACGTTCGATACATAACCAAGGCTCGGGCTACGCTCCCGAGGTACCCTAGGACATTTCCGAGACCAGCGGGAACGATCTTGTAACGGAATCCCATCAGAGGGAGGCATCGAGCCCTCGGACCCCGTCGAAAGGGGACCGGGTCCGGCAGGTCACCCGCAGGTACTTTTGGAGCGCGCCTCCGGGCCTCTAGCCAACCCCTAACAAATGGGGCATGGGCGTCCACTCGGATTACCCGTCAGCAGCTCACCGGAAACACCATGTTCGGCGCCCTCTGAGGGCAGCATGGCGCTTCCCCCCTCCTCCTTGCGGAAAGGCGATGCAAGGGCGTATGTAAAAAAGTCGAGTTTGTCCTTGACCGTCCTCTCGCCCTGTGCAGAGGCTCGGGGGCTGCTCTCGCAAACCCGGCTCCGGCCAAACCGTTGACAGCGTCAACATACCAGCCCGAGAACTTGGGACCCGACCGTGCACCCGGGCTACGGCCAGCTCGCATGAGGGAACAACCAGACCAGCCAGAGTGTTGCGAAATGCATTAAGACCTCGAAGGAGTCAAACCACTCCTCCGAGGCCTCGGGGGCTACACCCGGCGGGTGCGCTCGCTCGCACCCACCGGAACAAAACGCAACCAAGAGAGGCTGGTCCCCTTGCAAAAAAGTGCGACAAAAGCCTCCAAGCGAGTATTAACACTCCCTTTGAGGCTCGGGGGCTACTGTCGGGGACCATAATTAGGGGTACCCTCAAGACTCCTAAATCTCAGCTGGTAACCCCCATCAGCACAAAGCTGCAAAGGCCTGATGGGTGCGACTAAGTCAAGGATCGGTCCATTCGAGGGACGCGATCACGCCTCGCCCGAGCCCAGCCTCGGGCAAGGGCAGCCGACCCCGGAGGATTTACGTCTCGCCCGAGGACCCCCTCCAGCAACGGACACACCTTCGGCTCGCCCGAGGCCCAGTCTTCGCCAAGAAGCAACCTTGGCCATATCGCCACGCCAACCGACCAAATCGCAGGGGCATTTAATGCAAAGGTGGCCTGACACCTTTATCCTGACGCACGCCCTCCAGTCGACAGAGCCGAAGTGACCGTAGTCACTTCGCCGCTCCACTGACCGGTCTGACAAGAGGACAGCGCCGCCTGCGCCGCTCCGACTGCTGTGCCACTCGACAGAGTGAGGCTGACAGCAGCCAAGTCCGGCCTCAGGTGCCATAGGAAACTCCGCTTTGCCCGACCCCAGGGCTCGGACTTGGGCTCAGCCCCGGAAGACGACTAACTCCGCTTCGCCCGACCCCAGGGCTCGGACTCGGGCTCAGCCCTGGAAGACGACGAACTCCGCTTCGCCCGACCCCAGGGCTCGGACTCGGGCTCAGCCCCGGAAGACGACGAACTCCGCTTCGCCCGACCCCAGGGCTCGGACTCGGGCTCAGCCCCGAAAGACGACGAACTCCGCTTCGCCCGACCCCAGGGCTCGGACTCAGCCCTGGCCTCAGCTGACGGTCTTCGCCTCGCCCGACCCAGGGGCTCAGACTCGACCTCGGCCTCGGAAGACAGACTCGACCTCGGAGGAGCCTCCACATCGCCCAACCCAGGGCACGGACCGACCACGTCAACAGGAGGCGCCATCATTACCCTACCCCAAGCTGACTCAGGCTATGGGGAACAAGACCGGCGTCCCATCTGGCTCGCTCCGCCAGACAAGTAATGATGGCGCCCCGCACGCTCTATGACGACGGCGGCTCTCAGCCCCCTTACGGAAGCAAGAGGACGTCAGCAAGGACTCGACAGCCCCGACAGCTGTCCTTCCGCCAGGCTCCAGCGCTCCTCCGACGGCCACGACACTACACGAACTGGGTGCCAAAACCTCTCCGGCTGCCACGATGGCATGTACTTAGGGCGCTAGCTCTCCTCCGCTAGACACGTTAGCATACTGCTACACCCCCCATTGTACACCTGGATCCTTTCCTTGCGCCTATAAAAGGAAGGACCAGGGCCCTCTTACAGAGGGTTGGCCGCGCGGTGAAGGACGGGACGGCGCTCGCGTGAGGCCGCTCACTCCCTCCCGCGTGGACGCTTGTAACCCCCTACTGCAAGCGCACCCGACCTGGGCGCGGGACAAACACGAAGGCTGCGGGATTCCACCTCTCACGCCCGTCTCCCTCCGGCTGCTTCCCCCCTTCGCGCTCCGTCTCGCGCCGACCTATCTGGGCTGGGGCACGCGGCGATAATTTACTCGTCGGTCCAGGGACCCCCCGAGTTCGAAACGCCGACAGACAGTGATTGCTAAAGTGACGAGTTCTAAGGATAATGGAAAGTCATCAATACATGTCAAAAGACGATTGAAGTCCGTCAGAAAGTTGAGAAACTCTGGAGTTATAAGTGTGACTTATATTTCAACAGATAAAAATCTGGCAGATCCTTTTACCAAGGGACTACCACGTAATGTGATAGAAATCGCATCGAGAGAGATGGGTATGAGACCCGAATAAAGTTGCCATGGTGGAAACCCAGTCTATGTGATTGGAGATCCCATGAATTAGGTCCTAGGAAGAACAAGCCATTGGTGAACTGAGGAGAGTAACCTTTGACCCTCTCTAAGTAAAGATGCAATACTCTCAAATGATGTAAGGCAGGTTGGCTTTGTGCCTTAATGTGTTCTGTTGGCTTGTATTAGCGAAGATGTTGTCCTGCAGAACATTCTTTGAAAGAACACACCTATATGAGTTAGACTGTCTAACGTCGCAGTCTATGAGATTTGGGTGATCTCTAGTAAACTCATGAAGAGACCTTGGAGTACGACGTATATGCTCCACCCGAGAAGGGGACTACTGGTAGCCAAGTACTGGTCATGACTTCAAGTGAAACCTATTCACACAAAACTTACAATTCAAGGCATAGTCCATTGTCCAAGTTGTGGGTTGGTGTAGCTTGGAGTTCTAGGCGGAAGTTCAACTTAACAGTCTCTACTGAAACACTAGTATATTAAACAGTAGTGAACAGTGGCAAAAACTGCAGATGGGCATTTGAGATCTGGTGGGGGATTGTTAGGATTTATGGGCTAGGCCCAATTGAGAAATTCAAATAAATCCCAGGAAAATCACAAAAGCCCGTATAAGTGGATGGCTAGGGAATAGGTGGAACCAATAGCACCATATTGCTAGTTCTAGTGGAGTAGATGAAAGGGAAATGTGCCTTTGGGCCATTTCTAAGTATTTTGGTGATTGAGTGCAAACACAAGTGCTTAAATGTGAAAATATGCCCATAGATGAACAAAGTGCAAATCACAAGTTAAGGTATGTTTCTAAGCCTTAGTACATTGGTTTTGTGTACTAATATTCTTGTCTAAGTGTTAGAAACAGGAAGAAGAAGAGGAGTGGAGGGCTGCTTCGGGCTGGGGCACCGGACTGTCCGGTGTGCACCGGACAGTGTCCGGTGCGCCAGACCAGCGTGGAGCAAACCAGTCGCTCTCGGGTTTTTCTCCGGCGACTTCGGCTAAAATTCACCGGACTGTCCGGTGTGCACCGGACTGTCCGGTGAGCCAACGGTCGGCCGGGCCAACGGTCGGCCGCGCGATCGGCGCGCGACACGTGGCCGAGCCAACGGTCGGAAAGATACACCGGACTGTCCGGTGTGCACCGGACATGTCCGGTGCGCCAACTGTGCGCAGATCTGCATCAGAAAGCAACGGTCGGATGAGCTTTTTATGGAAACAAATCGGGCACCGGACAGTGTCCGGTGTGCACCGGACTGTCCGGTGCGCCCGACGACAGAAGGCAAGGATAGCCTTCCAGATGTGTTCTCAACGGCTCCTAGCTGCCTTGGGGCTATAAAAGGGACCCCTAGGGGCATGGAGGAGGACACCAAGCATTCCTACAACCTTTTTAAGCACCAAGACATTGATCTAGCGCATTCGATTCATTGTGATAGCATATAGAGCTCTTGTGGAGTTGTGTACTCTTTGAGTTGTGTTGCGAGCTCTTATTGCTGCTTGTGTGCGTGTTGCTCTGATCTCTTGAAGTCTTGTGTGCGTTGCTCATTCCCTCCCTTGCTCCGTGATTCTCTGTGAACATCTTTTGTAAGGGCGAGAGGCTCCAATTTGTGGAGATTCCTCGCAAGTGGGATAAAGATAAGCAAGGCAAAATACTGTGGTATTCAAGTGGGTCTTTGGACCGCTTGAGAGGGGTTGATTGCAACCCTCGTCCGTTGGGACGCCACAACGTGGAATAGGCAAGTTTTGTACTTGGCCGAACCACGGGATAAATCACCGTGTCTCCTCTGTGTTGAATTCCCTGTGATTGTCGTATTGTGCAAGATCTTCTCTTTAGCCACTTGGCAATTATTGTGCTAACCTCTAACAAGTTTTTGTGGCTATAAGTTAAGTTTTTACAGGATCACCTATTCACCACCCCTCTAGGTGCTCTCAATTGGTATCGGAGCCGTTCTCTTCAAGGAAGGGACTAACCGCCCGAAGAGATGGATCCTAAGGGAAAGGGAATCGTGATCAACGACAAGGAAAAGGAGTCCTTCGTCAACGAGCCAAAAGATGACAAATCCAACGACTCTGGCTCGGGCCACAGACGTAAAGATGGGAAGAAGAAGAAGACAAGGCGCATCAAGGAGATCGTCTACTACGATAGCGACGAATCCTCTTCTTCCCAAAAGGACGACGACCACAACGACTACGAGCAAAGGAAACCGGTTAATTCTAACTTTTCCTTTGACTACTCTCGTATTCCGCAAAGTTCAAATTCACATTTGCTTTCCATTCCACTCAGCAAGCCCCCACACTTTGATGGGGAGGACTACGGATTTTGGAGCCACAAAATGCGTAGTCACCTATTCTCTCTCCATCCTAGTATATGGGAGATTGTAGATAGTGGAATGCACTTTAATAGTTCGGATAGTCCTATATTCATTAATGAGCAAATCCATAAGAATGCACAAGCTACTACTGTTCTTCTAGCTTCATTGTGCAGGGATGAATATAACAAAGTGAGTGGCTTGGATAACGCCAAGCAAATCTGGGATACCCTCAAGATCTCTCATGAGGGAAATGACGCTACCTTGCTCACCAAAATGGAGTTGGTGGAGGGCGAGCTTGGACGGTTCGCGATGATAAGGGGCGAGGAGCCAACTCAAACATACAACCGGCTCAAGACCCTTATCAACAAAATAAGGAGCTACGGAAGCACGCGATGGACGGACCACGATGTCGTCCGACTAATGCTAAGGTCCTTTACCGTTCTTGATCCTCATTTGGTGAATAATATTCGTGAGAATCCCAGGTACACCAAAATGTCGCCCGAAGAAGTCTTAGGAAAATTCGTCAGCGGGCGAATGTTGATCAAGGAGGCAAGGTACGTGGACGACGCCTTGAATGGACCGATCAACGAACCACAACCTTTTGCTCTCAAAGCAACAAGAAGCAAGGAGGTGCTACCTAGCAAGGTGGCACAAATTGAGGCGGTCGGACTTAATGATGAAGAGATGGCTCTCATCATAAAACGTTTCAAGACGGTGCTAAAGGGTCACAAGGGGCAGCCAAGCAAGACCAAGACGAAGGGGAAGCGCTCATGCTTCAAGTGCGGTAAGATTGGTCATTTTATCGCTAACTGCCCCGATAATGATAGTGACCAGGAAAAGGGAAACAAGAGGGAAAAGAAGAAGCATTACAAGAAGGCAAAGGGCGAGGCGCATCTAGGCAAGGAGTGGGACTCGGATTGCTCCTCTTCCGACTCCGACAATGAAGGACTCGCCGCCACCGCCTTCAACAAATCAACCCTTTTCCCCAACGAGCGTCACACATGCCTCATGGCAAGGGAGAAGAAGGTATGTACTCGCAACTCTACCTATGCTTCTTCAAGTGAGGACGAATCTAGTGATGAGGATGAAGTAGATTATTCATGTTTGTTCAAGGGCTTAGATAGATCTAAGATAGACAAAATTAATGAATTAATTGATGCCTTGAATGAAAAGAATATACTTTTAGAAAAGCAAGAGGATTTGTTGTATGAAGAACATGATAAGTTTGTAGAGGCTCAAAAATCCCTTACATTAGAAATTAAGAGGAATGAAATGCTTGCTTGTGAAGTGTCAACATGCCATGATTCTATTTCTAACTTAAAGAGCATAAACGATGATTTAAATGCTAAACTAGTAGAAGCAAATAAATCCAACTCTTGTGTTGAATATGTTGAAATTTGCACTAGGTGTAAGGATATTGACATTAATGCTTGTAACGAACACTTAGTTTCTATTTCAAAATTGAATGATGAATTAGCTAGTCTTAATGCTCAACTTAAGACTAGCAAGACTAATTTTGATAAACTAAAATTTGCTAGGGATGCCTACACGGTTGGTAGACACCCCTCAATTAAGGATGGGCTTGGCTTCAAGAGAGAAGTCAAGAACTTGACAAGCCATAAGGCTCCTATCTTCGCCAAGGAGAAAGGGAAGGCTCCTATGGCTAGTAGCACTAAAAAGAACCATGCTTTTTTGTATCATGATAGAAGACAAACTAGAAGTGCTTATAGGGGTTATAATGCTTATGATGATTTTGATGCTCATGTCATGGTTGCTTCTAGTTCTTCTTATGTGCATAATAGAAATATGCCTAGGAAAAATATACATCAAATGCCTAGGAGAAATGTAGTTCATAATGCTCCTAGGAAAGTAGTAAATGGACCTTCTACAATTTATTGTGCTTTAAATGCTTCTTTTGCCATTTGTAGAAAGGATAAGAAAATTGTTGCTAGGAAGTTAGGGGCAAAATGCAAGGGAGACAAAACTTGCATTTGGGTCCCTAAGGATATTTGCACTAACCTTGTAGGACCCAACAAGAGTTGGGTACCTAAGTCCCAAGCCTAAATTTGCCTTGCAGGTTTATGCATCCGGGGGTTCAAGCTAGATTATTGATAGCGGATGCACAAACCATATGACGGGGGAGAAGAAGATGTTCACCTCCTACGTCAAGAATAAGGATTCCCAAGATTCAATCATATTCGGTGATGGGAATCAAGGCAAGGTAAAAGGGTTAGGTAAAATTGCAATTTCTAATGAGCACTCCATATCTAATGTGTTTTTAGTTGAGTCTCTTGGATATAATCTGCTATCTGTAAGTCAATTATGCAATATGGGATATAACTGTCTATTTACAAATGTAGATGTGTCTGTCTTTAGAAAAAGTGATGGTTCACTAGCTTTTAAGGGTGTATTAGACGGCAAACTTTATTTAGTTGATTTTGCAAAAGAAGAGGCCGGTCTAGATGCATGCTTAATAGCTAAGACTAGCATGGGCTGGCTGTGGCATCGCCGCTTAGCACATGTGGGGATGAAGAACCTTCACAAGCTTCTAAAGGGAGAACACGTGATAGGTCTAACTAATGTTCAATTCGAAAAAGATAGACCTTGTGCAGCTTGTCAAGCAGGGAAACAGGTGGGAGGCTCTCATCACACCAAAAATGTGATGACAACATCAAGACCCTTGGAGATGCTGCATATGGACCTTTTTGGACCCGTCGCCTATCTGAGCATAGGAGGAAGTAAGTATGGTTTAGTTATTGTTGATGACTTTTCCCGCTTCACTTGGGTATTCTTTTTGCAGGATAAGTCTGAAACCCAAGGAACCCTCAAGCGCTTCCTCAGGAGAACTCAAAATGAGTTTGAGCTCAAAGTGAAGAAGATAAGGAGCGACAACGGGTCCGAGTTCAAGAACCTTCAAGTGGAGGAATTCCTTGAGGAGGAAGGGATCAAGCACGAGTTCTCCGCTCCCTACACACCACAGCAAAATGGTGTGGTAGAGAGGAAGAACAGGACACTAATCGATATGGCGAGGACAATGCTTGGAGAATTCAAGACCCCCGAGTGTTTCTGGTCGGAAGCCGTGAACACGGCTTGCCACGCCATCAACAGGGTCTATCTTCATCGCCTCCTCAAGAAGACTTCGTATGAGCTACTAACCGGTAACAAACCCAATGTATCTTACTTTCGTGTATTTGGGAGCAAGTGCTACATTCTAGTGAAGAAGGGTAGAAATTCTAAGTTTGCTCCCAAAGCTGTAGAAGGGTTTTTGTTAGGTTATGACTCAAATACAAAGGCGTATAGAGTCTTCAACAAATCATCGGGTTTGGTTGAAGTCTCTAGCGACGTTGTATTTGATGAGACTAATGGCTCTCCAAGAGAGCAAGTTGTTGATTGTGATGATGTAGATGAAGAAGATGTTCCGACGACCGCTATACGAACCATGGCGATTGGAGAAGTGCGGCCACAGGAACAAGATGAGCAAGATCAACCCTCTTCCTCAATTATGGTGCATCCCCCGACTCAAGACGATGAACAGGTTCATCAAAAGGAGGCGTGTGATCAAGGGGGAGCACAAGATGATCACGTGATGGAGGAAGAAGCGCAACCGGCACCTCCAACCCAAGTTCGAGCGACGATCCAAAGGGATCATCCCGTCGACCAAATTCTGGGTGACATTAGCAAGGGAGTAACTACTCGGTCTCGATTAGTTAATTTTTGTGAACATTACTCTTTTGTCTCTTCTATTGAGCCTTTCAGGGTAGAAGAGGCCTTGCTAGATCCGGACTGGGTGTTGGCCATGCAAGAGGAGCTAAACAACTTCAAGTGCAATGAAGTTTGGACACTGGTGCCTCGTCCCAAGCAAAATGTTGTGGGAACCAAGTGGGTGTTCCGCAACAAACAGGACGAGCACGGGGTGGTGACGAGAAACAAGGCTCGACTTGTGGCAAAAGGTTATGCCCAAGTCGCAGGTTTGGATTTCGAGGAGACTTTTGCTCCTGTGGCTAGGCTAGAATCAATTCGTATCTTGCTAGCATATGCCGCTCACCATTCTTTCAGGTTGTTCCAAATGGATGTGAAGAGCGCGTTCCTCAACGGACCAATCAAGGAGGAGGTATACGTGGAGCAACCTCCTGGCTTTGAGGATGAACGGTACCCCGACCATGTGTGTAAGCTCTCTAAGGCGCTCTATGGACTTAAGCAAGCCCCAAGAGCATGGTATGAATGCCTTAGAGACTTTTTAATTGCTAATGCTTTCAAGGTTGGGAAAGCCGATCCAACTCTCTTTACAAAGACATGTGATGGTGATTTGTTTGTGTGCCAAATTTATGTCGATGACATAATATTTGGTTCTACTAACCAAAAGTCATGTGAAGAGTTTAGCAGGGTGATGACGCAGAAGTTCGAGATGTCGATGATGGGCGAGTTGAACTACTTCCTTGGGTTCCAAGTGAAGCAACTCAAGGACGGCACCTTCATCTCCCAAACAAAGTACACGCAAGATCTGCTAAAGCGGTTTGGGATGAAGGACGCCAAGCCCGCAAAGACGCCGATGGGAACCGACGGACACACAGACCTCAACAAAGGAGGTAAGTCCGTTGATCAAAAAGCATACCGGTCAATGATAGGTTCTTTGCTTTATCTATGTGCTAGTAGACCGGACATTATGCTTAGCGTATGCATGTGTGCTAGATTTCAATCCGATCCTAAGGAGTGTCACTTAGTGGCAGTGAAGCGAATTCTTAGATATTTGGTTGCTACGCCTTGCTTCGGGCTCTCGTATCCAAAGGGGTCTACCTTTGACTTAGTTGGATACTCAGATTCCGACTATGCTGGATGTAAGGTCGATAGGAAGAGCACATCGGGGACGTGCCAATTCTTAGGAAGGTCCCTGGTGTCATGGAACTCTAAGAAACAAACCTCCGTTGCCCTATCCACCGCTGAGGCCGAGTATGTTGCCGCAGGACAGTGTTGCGCGCAACTACTTTGGATGAGGCAAACCCTCAGGGACTTTGGCTACAATCTGAGCAAAGTCCCACTCCTATGTGATAATGAGAGTGCTATCCGCATGGCGGAAAATCCTGTTGAACACAGCCGCACAAAGCACATAGACATCCGGCATCACTTTTTGAGAGACCACCAGCAAAAGGGAGATATCGAAGTGTTTCATGTTAGCACCGAGAACCAGCTAGCCGATATCTTTACCAAGCCTCTAGATGAGAAGACCTTTTGCAGGCTGCGTAGTGAGCTAAATGTCTTAGATTCGCGGAACTTGGATTAAATTGTAGCATACATGTGTTTATGCCCTTGATCATGTTCATTCTGCATTTTGTTGCTTATTGTGGTGCTCAAGTTGTACAAACACTCTCTGGACCTCACAAGTCCATTGCAAAGTGATGCACATGTTTAGGGGGAGATGTGTTACAACTTGACCCTTTGAGACTAACCATATGCTTGAGTTTGCTTGATCTAGTCTCGAAGGAGAATTGAAAGGGAAAAGGTGGACTTGGACCATGAAAGACTTCCACTGCACTCCGATGAGAGGGTAATTACTTCCAAGTTCATCTCATGAACTCTTATTGCCATTTGCTCTTAATTGAAAATTTTGGTGAGGCAATGGGGTTCCAGGGCCAAGATTGATCCCGTTTTGGTGCTTGATGCCAAAGGGGGAGAAAATAAAGGCCAAAGCAATAAATGGATCAGCTACCACTTGAGAAATTTTGAAAAAGTATAATAGAGCTTTTGGTTTGTCAAAACTCTTGTATTGTCTCTTTTGTCAAAAGTTGGCTTCTTGTGGGGAGAAATGTTGATTATGGGAAAAAGGGGGAGTTATTGAAATCCGTGGTCAAATTTCTTTGGAATGACTCTCTTTATGCTTCAACATGTGTGTTTGACTTAGAGATAGAGATTTGAGTTTGATTTGCAAAAACAAACCAAGTGGTGGCAAAGGATGATCCATATATGCCAAAATTGAATAAAACTCAAAGTTAGTTTTTATTTGAAGTAGTTTTGCACTTGCTCCACTTGTTTTATGTTGTGTTGGCATAAATCACCAAAAAGGGGGAGATTGAAAGGGAAATGTGCCTTTGGGCCATTTCTAAGTATTTTGGTGATTGAGTGCAAACACAAGTGCTTAAATGTGAAAATATGCCCATAGATGAACAAAGTGCAAATCACAAGTTAAGGTATGTTTCTAAGCCTTAGAACATTGGTTTTGTGTACTAATATTCTTGTCTAAGTGTTAGAAACAGGAAGAAGAAGAGGAGTGGAGGGCTGCTTCGGGCTGGGGCACCGGACTGTCCGGTGTGCACCGGACAGTGTCCGGTGTGCACCGGACAGTGTCCGGTGCGCCAGACCAGCGTGGAGCAAACCAGCCGCTCTCGGGTTTTTCTCCGGCGACTTCGGCTAAAATTCACCGGACTGTCCGGTGTGCACCGGACTGTCCGGTGAGCCAACGGTCGGCCGGGCCAACGGTCGGCCGCGCGATCGGCGCGCGACACGTGGCCGAGCCAACGGTCGGAAAGATACACCGGACTGTCCGGTGTGCACCGGACATGTCCGGTGTGCACCGGACATGTCCGGTGCGCCAACTGTGCGCAGATCTGCATCAGAAAGCAACGGTCGGATGAGCTTTTTATGGAAACAAATCGGGCACCGGACAGTGTCCGGTGTGCACCGGACTGTCCGGTGCGCCCGACGACAGAAGGCAAGGATAGCCTTCCAGATGTGTTCTCAACGGCTCCTAGCTGCCTTGGGGCTATAAAAGGGACCCCTAGGCGCATGGAGGAGGACACCAAGCATTCCTACAACCTTTCTAAGCACCAAGACATTGATCTAGCGCATTCGATTCATTGTGATAGCATATAGAGCTCTTGTGGAGTTGTGTACTCTTTGAGTTGTGTTGCGAGCTCTTATTGCTGCTTGTGTGCGTGTTGCTCTGATCTCTTGAAGTCTTGTGTGCGTTGCTCATTCCCTCCCTTGCTCCGTGATTCTCTGTGAACATCTTTTGTAAGGGCGAGAGGCTCCAATTTGTGGAGATTCCTCGCAAGTGGGATAAAGATAAGCAAGGCAAAATATTGTGGTATTCAAGTGGGTCTTTGGACCGCTTGAGAGGGGTTGATTGCAACCCTCGTCCGTTGGGACGCCACAACGTGGAATAGGCAAGTTTTGTACTTGGCCGAACCACGGGATAAATCACCGTGTCTCCTCTGTGTTGAATTCCCTGTGATTGTCGTATTGTGCAAGATCTTCTCTTTAGCCACTTGGCAATTATTGTGCTAACCTCTAACAAGTTTTTGTGGCTATAAGTTAAGTTTTTACAGGATCACCTATTCACCCCCCCCTCTAGGTGCTCTCAGTAGAGCTAGCTTAAATATGGAAGTCACACTCACTCACCAAGTCATGGATGAGAGGAGAGAGTGTGGAGAGCCACACGCGCGCTCGCTCGCCTCGCCTGGCCGGGCCGGGCCGGGGCGAAGGGCGCGGGCGCACGACATGCGCGTGAATGGTCCGCCAAAATCCGACCCCTCGCCTTGCGGGGGCGCGGCTACCTTTTGCCGTTTGATTTTTTGGTTTCTTGGCTGTTACGTTTATCATAACTGATCGCTATAAAATCTCAACTGAACGCGAGATTTTCGTGGGCGGATAAGATCGGAGGTCGCGGACTCGGCCCTATAAAAGGAGCCCGGCAGCCAGCATCCAAATTATCACAGTTTCGCTTTCGCCTCTCTTCATAGCTGAGCCGCCTTTCCAGTTCCCTTCATCCCGACCGCAGACGTGCATCTGCGATCAGGAGAGTAGGTCTCCGGAACCCTTCGTCTTCTAGATCCTGCACCGGGAGAGGGCGAATAAGGTTTTTGGGAAGCGTCTTCACGCGACTACTCGTGATCTTCTGACCTCGACAACTCTACTGACTTCGCTGCTTCGACGTTGTCGACCCTGCTGATTCCGGCGCGCGCCATCTATCAGTATGTCTAATCAGTACGCATCATCTGATTTGGCTTTTTACTTCAGTTCTTCTGATTTGGTCATGATTTATATTCAGAATTTAATCTGGAATTTGTCTAATTATTCAACATCTATTAGGGTCGTTCAAATCAAAGTTTGGGGCACCAGGTCAACTAGGGGGATTTCGTCGGCAATGGCACCACCGTCACCTTGGGAGCGTCGCTGCGCTGCTAACCAGAGAGGAGAGAGAGAAGGAAGATGAGTTTGAGCCATTGGATCCGACACCGGTGGGTGAGATTAGATTAAAGAAAAGGATTCGGCCAATAGAATCATAGTCCTGGATCTTCGCGTGAGCGACTCTGATTGGAATCAAATGTACCATTTCGGTTGTTAACGTTGAGCCGTTTGATCAAGATCGAATGGCCGAGAAGCATGCAAGGCTATAATGGTTGATTGGTTGTGTAAAGTTTGCTTAAGAGACCCCCAGAAACTTGTATATCAACCCGCCATTCACAGCCTTTGAAAGATCTTAGCAAACAGGTCCACGATTTTACATAAAGAACCCTGATCTTCTACCCAAATTGAGCCACCATCCATCCATCGCTGGAAGTGTATAAATAAATCCTGAAAATCTATTTTTAAATATAAAAATATTTCTAGAAAGCTTAGATAGATCATATCTCCTCCGTTATAACTCCGATTTGATCTGTTCAAGTTGCGTTAGTTTTGTAATAAATTTTCCTACACACTAAAAGCATTATTGGTACCATATGTTTATAATTACATATTTGCTTAACCTATACCTATTCAACTAACTCTTCTAATCAAGGTTTATCTGACTATAATTATAATTTGACTAAAAGATGATTTCTAATCAAGTTATGACCTAGATAGAAAATAAATTAGTTATTTATTTGTTATATCTTTCTCATATGATTTATATCAATCAAAATAATATAGCTTTAATTCTTTAATCACATAGATCTTTAGAAAACCATATCTTTTCAACCGTAACTCCGATTTTAGTGATTCTCAAACCAACAATTTCGTAGCAACGTGTATAATACTAATTTGTGGATTGTTTTCATCTTTGGTGTAATGTTACCATATCCATTATTTGTTTGATTGTATGTATTGCTACGAGTAGATGTGAGGTGATGAGGAATCTGGAGCCCAACTTTTGGGGCAGCATATGGACTACAAGGTTATCATAAGTATAAGGCAAGTTGTGTCCTTAATTACTTTTTTGACCTAATAATGTTCATGGTTCTTAATCAGTGCAACATATTTAGGTTAACTTGATGAGACCTAATAGGTTACCTAGTTTTGTTTACCCCACACCTTGCAAACAAATGAATTATTGGGTAGTCTTGCTAGTGCTCTATCTATTTTTGGATTAATGCTACTTACGATTACACTCATGTTCCATTATGATTTATTATTTTTGGCTTTATTATTATGCATGAAAAGATCATACTATTTAATTGGAACATGGAGCGACCACCCGAGACAACAGTGCTACCACAAGACTATATGGCTCTGGTCTTGGCTAATTAATTAGGGAAGCTAGTGTGTGAGCCATTACCCGAAAGGGGCAAGCGGGGAAGGAGTTGCGCAAGCATAGTGTTGGCTGTAATTACTGCGATGGTGTTACATATCGTGGAACATGGCCTATGATCCTTTGCATATATCCGTAGCAGGTTCTCATGCTAGTAGAACTTTGTAAAGGCCTCGTAGCGTTCCTATGCCACCACACCTCGGTAGTGTGGTATTGTGCTTGACCGACAAAGGCGTGGTTGGGTGCAAAGTTCTCTGGACTTTTACGCTACTTCTTAGTAAAGATGTGCAACCCCTATAGAGTGTAAAACTGGTATATCAGCCGTGCTCACGGTCAAGAGCGGCTTGGGCCCTCACATGAGTAATTTATGGAATTAAACTTAACATATCATTTGCATGCATTGTGGGATTTATTATTAATTGTGATCAATTATTTAATTGGATTGGTATACACTTATACTTAGTAATTGTTAATAAATTTTGACCAACTTCTTTAAAAGCAATGCTCATCCATAACCATTTTTCCTTGGTAACCCTTACACTACACATGAGCCCCCACCGTAGGTGAGCTCATGCATATTATTCCCCACACTTGTTGAGCGATGAACGTATGTGAGCTCACCCTTGCTATAATCACACAAGGTTAAAACAGTACCGCAAGATGAGGAGCATGAAGGATGCTACAATGAGTTCGGAGAGGTCTAGGCCATCGTCTTCCAGTCAATTATAGTTGCGGGGGATCGTTGCCTTCATATGATGTATTATACTTAGCTATTTTTGTACGGAATTCTATTTTATAATAAAGATGTGACATTGATTTCTGTACCATGCGTCATCATATGTGTGAGACTTGATTCTAGCATACATTTGAGATGCGTCCGGGTTTGCCCTTAAACCTGGGTGTGCCAAAAGCACTTACTAAGGGTCATATGCTTGGTAAATCATTAGTATTATAGTCATCTAAAAAGCTAAATAATGTTGGCTTGTGAACTATCTAAGCGGAATATATTGTCGTGGGTGCTTGTTGTGCGCAAACTCTTTACATGAAACAAATTTTTATACTATTATGTAGTTTTAGAAAAGGTACCTCTTTTGTGTTCAATGAGAATGGCGTAAAACTTGCTAATAATTTGGTTCAAAAATCTTGGACCAAGTAAAAGGGAAATGATCTTTAAGCCATTTCTATATAAGTTTTGGTGTTTGATGACCATCACAATATTATGGACTAATAGTTTGCTAAGAGTGGTTGCAGGTTCATAAGAATGGGAATAAATGATTTAATCTAAATTGTGGCTCAAAACACAGCTAGAAAGGGCATAATTTGGAAAAGACAAACTATGAGTAGTTAAACAACTTGAATAAGTTCCAAATGATCCTATGAACATATTTAGCACCCAAGAGAGGCTAGAAAGATCAGACATTGAAATTAGTCTTTTGGTGCTAAGTTTGAGCAAAGATGAGAAAAAGAGTTGAGATGAGCAAAAGTATAAGGAACTATGGCTTAGACCAGTTGGACGGACTCTAGATATGTTTGTCTAAGTCTATAGGGGTGGTCAAGAAGACAACCAAACAAATACAAGTAAGAAAAGCCCCAAAAGAACTTAAGATTGTGCTTTGCAGCGCACTGGACCAAGTCTGGTGTGCATCGGACAAATTTGGTGGTGCACTGGACCAATTACATTGAGAGGACATTCCTTGGGCGCAGACTGCTTGGCACACTGGACTAATCCTGTCGGTGTTTTGGGTCCGACCGCACACCCGGGGTTGCCCCTCAAGGTGCTTTTAGGAGTAGGACGGTGTCGACGACTGTAGCAAAATGGTTCGTGCCGATCGCACGAGGGACAATGGACAAGGTTTGCAGGTTCGGGCCGCTTAGAAGTGCGTAACACCCTACGTCCTGGTGAGTATATGAGCGTGGTTACAAGAGGATTCTCGGGATAGAGGGCGCAGAGAGTTTTTGTGGGTGGCTAAGTAGAGTCGGATCGATCGATCTGAAGGGGTGCCCCCTAGGCCTTATATACTCGGCCGTGGAGCATTACATATGATATGATAGCAACAAGTAGCTGAAAGATAGTGAACTTCTTGAGCTTATCCCTACGTAACCTCCGCCGACTTATCCTCGCATGGCTCCGTTGCATGGGGGCTTCAGCGCGGGAAAGTCGGGTCTCTGTTTGTGATTCATTCGTTCGACGTTGTGGGCCGCCTGTGTTTGCACTAATCAGTCCCGCGTCCTCTTTATTGGTTGTCTTTCCCTAGGCCTACGAAAGAATGACCTTACGAATTATTGGGCCCTTGGGCTTTTCGTGAGGCCTTTTACTTCTTTAGTGGACCCAGGGGATATCTATCCCCCACAAGCCCCCGATCTTTGAGTTAATTTAGAGGTAATCAACTCAAAGATCCAAGGTCCAGAAAATGACTTCCTGCTGCCTCCTCTGGCTCTGATCACTCGTTCGACCAAAGTTTGGTTTTGTGCTTGTGCCTTAGAAATCGGCATTTTGGATTATAAGATTCTGGACTTCCTTGGGTGCACCGAAGGTGCACCCAATGGGTGTAGCCCCCGACCTTTGAGTAGATTTTAGAAGATAATCTACTCGAAGGTCTTCTCCGAAGATTTTCTCCATTCGCGCTCCTGCATCTCAGTTGAGGATTGATCTTTCCAATCTTGTTCTACGCCTTAGAGGTCGGCACTATATTGATTTAGAATGATAATCCATGGGGTGCACCGAAGGTGCACCCAATGGGTGTAGCCCCCGACCTTCAAGTGGATTTTTGAGGATAATCCACTCGAAGGTCTTCCTTCTGTGTCCATTTGCTGAAAATTATCCTTTCTGCTTGTAAAAAATTGTCATGATGTCATCCGCACTAGGTCATCAGTTTTATGCTTCAGAGGTCAGCATGTATTTTGTCTTTTGTAGCCAGGTTCGCAATCCATCCATATCTCGCTAGGTAGTGTAATTTATTTGCTCTGTGACTGATTGGACATTTGATGGACGTTCTCTGTCTAGTCTTCACGTCGCTTCTTTCGGCCATATCTTGTACTTTGCTGGTTATATTTGGCTTTCCTTTCATCCTTACTGATATCTCATTTTTGTCTTGAGGTATTCACTGCATGCTCTGCACAGACGTGACCGTTTGAAAAATGTACCGAAAATTCCTGGGCGTCCCCCCCCCAATGGGTGTGGGCAAGGGACGACTTGGTACGCTGAGTGTTTTAGCCGGTTGCCTCTGAGTAGTAATGCGATGGGACGGCTAGTGTAATCATATCCTTCGCGCTGTTGACTGGAGTCCCAATGGGTGTAGTGTTGCATGAAACGGCGTCCGCCGCCTGACGTGTCTTCGGGTGGGTGGAAGTGCTTATTGAATGCCTTGCGACTGTTCAGTGACCGCGGTTAGAAGTGAGCGGTTGCCTTTCCCTTCTATAAATAACCCCTTTGCTTCTCTGGTTTCTTCACATCTCTTCGTTGCTCCTTACTGCCTCTTCCCTTTCTTCTCTCCCAAAGCTCTCAACCATGGGCAAGAACAACAAGCGTAAGCGTGAGCCGACTCCTCCATCAGAGGAGTTTGGTGACTCGGAGTACTCGGAGGAGGAGTTCTCTTCCGAGCCCGAGGGGTCTCCGGCTCCCGTCTCTCCCCCGGCGTCGTCCGATGACTCGGACGACTCCCAGGGGATAGCCGCGGAGGTCTGGACATACATCCGGGCCGTCGAGCGCGCCGGGCTCGAAGGCTCGGATGAGTCGGAGTACTCCTCGGATGAGGAGGACTCGGACGGCGGCGAGGAGGGTGAAGACGACGACGACGACGATGACGACGATGACGGCGACGGCGGCAGCAGTGGCAGGGGCGGCGGCGACGGCAGGGGCAGCACCAAGGGCGGCAGCGGGGGCAGCACCAAGGGCGGCGGCGGCGGCAGGGGCAGGGCCAGTGGCTAGGTGCCAATGGTCTTCTTAGATTTTAGTATAGTTTAGTATATAATGTAGTAGTAATTATTGTAATTTAGTAGTAGTAGTAGTGGTATAATGTAGTTTAGTAGTAGTAGTAATGTAGAGTAGAATTAGGGAAGTATCAACTCATAAAGAGTTGGTTTGTAACTTGTTAACTTCCCTTCAATGAAAGTTGTCGTTTATCTCCTCTTTTTGATGACTCGTCACTGGTTTTGCCAAATGTTGAATCGATTCTTTTGATATAGTAGAAACAGCGCCGAGCGGTTGTGAAGATTGACATCAGCGTTTTAGAAGTAACACTGAGCAATCGAACACAAGACCGTCGTTTCAGAGGCGATGCCGAATGATAGAAGGTCGGCATCGGTATTTTAGAAGTAATGCCGAGCGATTGAACACGTGGTCGGCGCTTTAGAGGCAGCGCCGAGTGATTGAAGGTCGGCGTCGGCATTTTTAGAAGTAATGCCGAGCGATCGAACACGTGGTCGGCGCTTTAGAGGCAGCGCCGAGTGATTGAAGGTCGACGTCGGCATTTTAGAAGTAATGCCGGGCGATTGAACTCGTGATCGGCGTTTTAGAGGCAGCGCCGAGTGATTGAAGGTCGGCGTCGGCATTTTAGAAGTAATGCCGAGCGATTGAACTCGTGATCGGCGTTTTAGAGGCAGCGCCGAGTGATTGAAGGTCGGCGTCGGCATTTTAGAAGTAATGCCGAGCGATCGAACACGTGGTCGGCGTTTTAGAGGCAGCGCCGAGTGATTGAAGGTCGGCGTCGGCATTTTAGAAGTAATGCCGAGCAATCGAACATGTGATCGGCGTTTTAGAGGCAGCGCCGAGCGATTGAAGGTCGGCGTCGGCATTTTAGAAGTAATGCCGAGCAATCGAACACGTGGTCGGCGTTTTAGAGGCTGCGCCGAGTGATTGAAGGTCGGCGTCGGCATTTTAGAAGTAATGCCGAGCAATTGAACACGTGGTCGGCGCTTTAAAGGCAGCGCCGAGTGATAGCCAGCTTCTCAAGTTAATTTGAGGAAAACGGCCAAGTGATGAGGTGGCACATCGGCTTTCTTGGAAATATCTGTTAGGTATCCACGTGGCATGCTGGGATTTCGGAGATGACCGCCGGGTGATGACTGGGCACTTTTTGAAAAGGTATCTGGCTCAAGAATATCCCTTAAGAGTCGCGCTTTTAGCCGCCTTTGCTTTCCGTGCCCTAGTTCTTGCATTTCCGCATCTGAGTCTTCCCTGCCGCTCGCCTCCTGCTCTGTTTCGCCAGCGAGAAGCAAAAATGGCGCCCAAGAGGAAAAACGCGAACTCGTCTGCTGCAGTGATCCCCGCCATCGATCCCAACAGTCAGTTACCCTTCGCAGGTAACCATATGTCTGTGATTTCTGAAGTTGAGCTTCTCCGCCTTGTTTCCGTCGGGGTTCTCCCTCCACGGGAACTCTGTTCTTGGCGTTCTTGCCATGGGACTACTGTCCCAACCGAAGATACCCACGAATCAGTGGTCTATACTCCTTTCCTTCTTCGCGGCCTCGGCCTTCCCATATCTCCTTTTTTCCGTGGCATCCTTGATTTTTATCATATCAACCTGACTCACCTGAACCCTAACTCCATTCTCCAAATCTCTATCTTCGTTCACCTTTGCGAAGCTTATCTTGGCGTGCTGCCGCATTTTGGCTTATGGAAGTATCTGTATCACTGCCGTCCTGGGATGGCCGGGGGGCAACATCAATTGGTCGGAGGTGCCAGTTTAGAGATGCGCCGGGGGCGGAAGACCGAGTATCTCGAGATACCTCTCAAGGACAGCATTAAAGGTTGGCGTCTGGAGTGGTTTATAGTGGACAATTATGGAAACTCTCTTCCTCCTCGCTCAGGGAGACAGGCAGACGTTCGCACTCCGAGTTGGACTGAATCTCCCACGGACCAAGAAGTAGCCGAGGCGGGCGTGTTGCTTACTGAGGTTGGATTACTGAAAGAGAGAGGTCTGACTGCCGAAGCCGTGGTCACAGATTTTGTTTTCAAAAACATTCAGCCGCTGAAGGACAGGGCCTATCCGGCATATCTTTACCGAGGGCTGGCCGACCCAACTCGAGTTACTAATAGGAGAATTCCTTCTGTTGATTTGGTGAGCCGACTCGAGATGATCCTCAGGGGTAAGGTTTCAAACGTTGGAGCTCCAGTGGCATACTCGGCTTGGAACCTGCCTTCTCCCAAAGATTTCACTCTTTTTGTGTCCAATCCGCCTGTGACAGATAGCAATTTGGGTCTTAGAGTTCGACCTTCTGCTGAAGATGTCCGTTCCTTAGTTGCTTCGCTCGGGGAGATACCTGATGATGAACGGCAGATTTATTTTGAAGTGCCCCTGAACCCTAGTGATGCAGACATAAACGACATGCTTGATCTGTTAGCTGAGGATTCATCTGATACTGTTCCTGATGGTACACTGGCAGTGGTGCCGCTTCCAGAGGTTGATGCGACCTTGGATGTCTCGAAACCTGCCAATACTCGCCCGAGGCGTCCTAGCCGAACCAGTCAGCCCGAGCCTTCTGCTGATGAGCAGAAAAGGAAAAGAAGACGCCTCCGGCGAGTGTCTAGCTTTGATGAGGATGCCAGCACCTTAGCTCCTACTGCTGAAGAAATGACTGCAACTGGTCTAGCTGACGTTGATCCCAATGGGTGTGCTCCGCCTGCTGCTGACCCCAATGAGGATGCTGTTTGCGCTGCTGCTGTGGAAGATGAGGAGGAAGAGAATGAAACTCCATTAACTCGGAAGAACAGTCGGCAGCTCGTCGCTAGCGGTGGTAGTAGTGGGGTTCCTTCTCCTGCCTTGTCTGCTCTTATTGGTCTGCAAGAACTGTCCATGACCAATTTTGATCAAGCTCTAGAGGATATGGTCCCTGAGAACTTGCTGTTGGAACCTGCAGACGTTGATGCAACAGAAATTTGCGCAGCCGTGCCAGATGCTGGGTTAAGGTCGTCCCGTGCCTCGTCGACCTTAGAGCACGATCTTGAGGGCCGGGATAATGACTTGGACCGTCCTGATCCTGTGGAAACAGCTGAAGGCCCGTCGACCTTAGAGGTGGTCACGGCAGAGAGCTTGGATCCTTTGAATAGTACTGACATGTGCCCAGCCCCCGAGGGTGTCGCCGGGGAGGACTCAACTCAGGCGAGGAGTGTAGGCCACTACCCAGCCCCCGAGGGTGTTGCCGGGGGTGACCCGGCTCAAGTGGGCAGTGCCAACCTTGACCCAGCCCCCGAGGGTGTCCGAGCGGGGTCTCCCTCCTGCACTTCTATGGATGTTCATGTGGGTTCACCTCCACATTCTGGCGGCATGATGGTGGCTCGGACTCCGGATCAGGGGGTCGCTTTGGAGGGCAGCATCCCCACTGATCTGGAGTTGAACTCTGCTGAATGTACTGAGCTTGTTCCTGCTGGTCTACTGCAAGCTGCTTCGGGTGGTGGTCTGATACCTGATTATCAGCTGATTTCTCCTGACCTGGGGATCCCTTCGTTCTTTTCCAACCTCCAGGTGCTGTGCCGTGCTTTAATTTGATCTCTATGTTGCATGAATTGCTGTCATTATGCTCATCTGTTCTTCTCGTCAGGCTTTGGTGAATGGATTGGCCAGTCAACTGAAGTCACAGGGTGCTTCTACCCCAGAAGTGGCGTCATCTCTCGAGCGTTGGAATCCAGTGTTGCTTCGTCGTCGTGTATCTGAGTTGGAGGCCACCAATGCTGGTCGGTGTCCTTTCTTCTTCTTCTTTATTCTTGTCCGTAGGTTGTTTTACCTTCTGACCTCGTTTTGTTTGAATACTTCTTGATAGGGATGACTCGGCAGATCATAGTTCTTGAAGAAAAACATTCTCAAGATCAAGCTGAAATGACTCGACGATGCGCTGACTTCGAGGAGAAGTATTCTCAAAGTCAGATCGAGTTGAGTCAGGTCTCTGCGGCTTTGGATGATGCTAACGCTCTGAGTTCTTCTCTTCATGTCCAGCTTAACTCTGAGAAGGTAGCTTACGAACCTGTGCTTCGCCTTATCACGCTCTTGGATTCTGAATGAGCTTGATTTTTGCTTGTAGGAAGAAAAACGTATCCTTGCTACTTCTCGCGACAACTTGGACAGACTGTACCGGGATTCTAGTAACTCGCTGACCATCTTGGAGAGGAGCCACCGCTTTACGATGGAGGAGCTTGACAGTCAGCGCCGTCAACTGCAAGAATCTTCGGACGAAGTGGCCCGCCTTGCACAGTTGCTATCAGCAAAGGATGCCACCATCAAGGAACTCCGAGCTTCCAAGAAAACCATTGCCCGGGAGTTAGAAACTGCTCAGCAAGCTGTTAAAGTTGCTGAAGAAGCTGCTGTCACTTTCAAAGCTCAGCGCGATAAGGCCCTGGACAAGGCCATTCGGGCGGGACGAATCTTGATGAGAAGACCTGGCGTGGTTGTCCCCGAGGATATAAGGGCCGATGTGGTTGCTGCCCCTGATTCCTCGAATCGCCCTTCTTCGTCAGTCGTTCCTGAGAGAGACATTGGAAAATAAAGAAACAGTTCGCGTGCTCTGAGCGCGCAGTTAGCATGAGCAAGTATTTATTTAGAGGACATCAGCTTATCATTCGAATGTTATGATTTCTTTCTTATCGTATCAGAATTTATTAGTTTGCAAATTTGTGGTATGCTACATGATAATTATGAAGTTTGTTTGTGGGATATGGAGATCATCCCTTGAACTGCATAAGCGCGAGTATGCTTATACTGGTTCAAACCATCAATTACTTTTAGCCGGTAACTTCCGTTAGTAGGGCATAGTGGTCACCCCCGAGTTAAGTAAGCGTGAGCATGTTGCACCGCCTTAAGTCGTTGCCGACTTAAGCCGATTGCTCCGTTTGTAGGGCATAGTGGTCACCCCGAGTTAAGTAAGCGTGAGCATGTTGCACCGCCTTAAGTCGTTTCCGACTTAAGCCGATTGCTCCGTTTGTAGGGCATAGTGGTCACCCCGAGTTAAGTAAGCGTGAGCATGTTGCACCGCCTTAAGTCGTTGCCGACTTAAGCCGATTGCTCCGTTTGTAGGGCATAGTGGTCACCCCGAGTTAAATAAGCGTGAGCATGTTGCACCGCCTTAAGTCGTTGCCGACTTAAGCCGATTGCTCCGTTTGTAGGGCATAGTGGTCACCCCGAGTTAAATAAGCGTGAGCATGTTGCACCGCCTTAAGTCGTTGCCGACTTAAGCCGATTGCTCCGTTTGTAGGGCATAGTGGTCACCCCGAGTTAAGTAAGAATGCAAGTCAATCATAAATGAATCAAGTATCTTTGAAATCTCTCTTTATTGATGACATATTTCCACTTTACAAAGTACATGGCCGCCCCGGCTGTTTTGAAGTACAGCTAGGGGTAAAACCTTCTGAGGTGCTCTATGTTCCAAGAGTTCCCGACTTCTGTACCATCCGTCTGGGTGAGGCGATACGATCCGGGCCGAGTGACTTCTGCTACTATGAAGGGTCCTTCCCATAAGGGTGATAGCTTGTGTCGTCCCTCCCCTGTTAGAATTCGGCGGAGGACGAGGTCCCCTACTGAAAAGAACCTTTGCCGCACAGCCTTATCGTGATAGCGCCTTAGAGTCTGCTGGTATCGCGCTGATTGTATTACTGCATTCAGTCGTTCTTCCTCAAGTATATCAATATCCTCCAGCCTGGTGGCCTCAGCTTCCGCTATGCTTTCGAAAATCAATCTTGGCGCCCCAAACTTGAGATCAGCGGGGAGCACTGCTTCCGACCCATAGACCATGAAAAAAGGAGTGTTTCCATGCAGGGCCCGGCTAGGTTGAGTTCTCAAGCTCCAAACAACATAAGGCAATTCTCTTATCCATTTTCCTGCGAATTTTTCATTTTTATCAAAGACCCTTTTTCTGAGTGCCTCCAATATCATTCCGTTGGCTCGCTCAACCTGCCCGTTGGCTCTCGGATGGGCTACAGATGCATACTTGATCTGAATGCTTTTTTGCTCGCAGAAGTCAAAGAATTCTGAACTGGTAAAGTTGGATCCCAAGTCAGTGATGATACTGTTTGGTATCCCAAATCTGAATATTATGCTTTGTATGAATTCCACGGCTTTAGCAGAGGTTAAAGAGGCAATGGGCTGGAACTCTATCCATTTAGTAAACTTGTCAATTGCCACCAATACATGGGTGTATCCTCCTTGAGCTTTCTTGAAAGGTCCAATCATATCTAATCCCCAGCATGCAAAAGGCCAAGTTACTGGTATGGTTTGTAGCTGCTGTGCTGGCAGGTGCTGTTGTTTTGACAGGTACTGGCAAGCTTCGCATCTCTGAACTAGCTCGGCTGCATCATTCTTTGCTGTCGGCCAATAGAATCCTGACCTGAAAACCTTCCCGACTAATGTTCTGGATGCTGCATGTATTCCGCACTGCCCTGCATGGACTTCCTCCAGAAGTTGCTTCCCGGTGGACGGGAGAACGCACTTCATGAGGACGCCTGACGCGCCCCTCCGATATAATACCTCCCCAATGAGTGTGTAGTGAGCTGATTGTCTGGCAATGCGCTCTGCTGAGTTCTTGTCATCTGGCTCTTCTTCATTCTTTATATACTTAATAATCGGTTGCCTCCAGTCATCAGAGTCTGACTCGGGTTGGTCTATGATGTTGCACTCTTCTATTTGATCCATCGAGATGCTCGGCTGAAGGATTTCTTGCACGAAGACCCCGGGCGGGACTTGAGTTCGACCGGATCCGAGCTTGGACAGTATATCAGCCGCCGTGTTCCGATCTCTTTCTATATGATGAAACTCCAGACCTTCGAATTTATCTTCTAGCTTTCGGACGGCGGCGCAGTATCTCCCCATTGAATCACTTGAACAATCCCATTCCTTGTTTATCTGACTGATGACTACCAGAGAATCCCCATATACCATCAAAGCTTCATACTCGGCTGCGTTGTTAGAAGCCGGGAATAGCAATTGGAGAGCGTACTTGAGGTGTTCGCCTCCAGGTGCAGTGAAGAGAATTCCTGCTCCTGCTCCCAGCAGCTTCAGCGAGCCATCAAAATACATTCGCCATACTTCTGTGGTTTCTGGATTATCCGGCACTTGCTGTTCTGTCCACTCTGATACGAAGTCGACCAGTGCTTGAGTTTTGATGGCAGTGCGAGGTCGGAACTCGATATCATGGGACCCCAACTCGCAAGCCCACTTGGCTATTCGGCCAATGGCCTCCTTGTTGTGAAGAATGTCCCCTATTGGAAAACCAGTAACTACTATGACTTTGTGGTCGTCAAAGTAGTGACGCAACTTGCGGGCAGTTAGAAGTACTGCATATAATAGCTTCTGAACTTGAGGATACTTTTTCTTTGATGGGCCTAGAACCTCACTGATGAAATAGACGGGGTGTTGAACCGGGTAGGCATGCCCTTCTTCCACTCGCTCGACTACCAACGCAGTGCTTACCACGTGAGTCGTGCAAGAGATATATAACAGTAGATCTTCAGCCGGCTGAGTCGGCATAGCTCGCCGGGGCGGTTTCAATACTGGCGGTGTTGTCAGGAATTTCTTCAGTGCGTCTAGAGCTTCTTATGCCTCTGAAGTCCATTGAAACTTATCCACCTTCTTCAGCAATTTATAAAATGGCAGACCTTTTTCTCCCAGTCTGGATATGAATCTGCTCAGGGCTGCCATACATCCAGTGAGTCGCTGAACCTTCTTCTGTGATCGAGGAGCTTCCATCTTCATGATAGCTTCAATCTTATCTGGATTAGCTTCAATTCCCCGGTGGCTGACAATAAATCCGAGTAACTTTCCTGCTGGTACCCCGAAGACGCATTTTTCAGGATTGAGCTTCCATCTATATCTTCTCAAGCTGTTGAAAACCAGCTGTAAGTCTTCGATGAAGTTTTCTGGATTCTCTGTTTTGATCACCACATCGTCCACGTAAGCTTCCACACGCTTGCCCCAGTGATCGGCTAAGCATGTTTGAATAGCTCTCTGATAAGTCGCTCCAGCGTTTTTGAGGCCAAACGGCATGGAGGTATAACAGAAAGCACCAAATGGGGTGATGAACGCCGTTTTTTCCTCGTCTTCTTTTGCCAAACTAATCTGATGATACCCGGAATAGCAATCTAAGAAAGACAGCATCGAACATCCAGCGGTGGAATCCACCACTTGATCTATCCTTGGGAGCCCGAAGGGATCCTTCGGACAGTGTTTGTTGAGATCGGTATAGTCGACGCACATGCGCCAATCCACTTTATTCTTTTTGAGTACAAGAACAGGGTTGGCTAACCACTCGGGGTGTAATACTTCTCTAATAAATCCGGCCGTGACCAAGCGAGCTAACTCGGCACGAATGGCCTCTCTCTTGTCGGGCGTGAAACGACGCAGCTTTTGCCGGATTGGCCTCGCCTGGGGATAGACCTTCAATTTGTGCTCGGCCAGTTCTCTTGGGACTCCCGGCATATCCGCAGGTTGCCACGCGAATACGTCTCGGTTATCTTGCAGGAACTGGACGAGCGCGCTTTCCTATTTGTCACTCAGACTGGAGCTGATGATGGCCGTCTTGCGCTCATCAGCGAAGCCCAGGTTGATCCGCTTGGTGTCTTCAGTCGGCCGCATAGAGGTCGCGGCCTGAGCTTCGTTTGCCGGTACGGCGAGGTCTTCATCAGGCTTAGAGTTCGCCGGTGTAGAAGGAATCGCTGATGGCTTGGTGGTGAGGGCTGCTTGGATGGCCACCCGGAAACATTCTGCGGCGCCTTGGAAGTCGGCGCGTACAGTTATGATTCCTTGTGGTCCTGGCATCTTCAGTATCATGTACGTGTAGTGTGGAATGGCCATGAACTTGGCCAGCCCTGGCCTCCCGATGATGGCGTTGTACCCGCAGTCGAAGTTCGCCACCTCGAACCTCAAGAACTCGGTTCTGTAATTATCCGGAGTCCCGAAGGTGACCGGCGTGTAGATGTGGCCCAGCGGATACTCCCCTTCCGTCGGCACGATGCCGAAGAAAGGAGCGTCTGACTCGTGGAGCTCTTTGAGGTGAACTCCCAAGCCTTGAAGCGTACGGGGAAAGGTGACGTTGATGCTGCTCCCCCCGTCTACCAGTACCTTCTTCACCCGGCTCTCTCGGATCACCGGATCGACGAGGAGCGGGTATTTGCCTGGGTGGTTGAAGTTGAGCCATTGATCCTCCCGAGTGAACGTGATTGGGTGCTCCGACCACCGGTACGGGGCGGGAGGGCCGGTGGTCGCCACTAGTATCTGGCGGTCGTTGAGCTTTTGTTGTCTCTTGTTCTCCTGCGACCCATGCCCGCCGAAGATGACGTTGACCTCCCTGTCAATGCGCGGGAAAGCTCCACCTCCCCCTTCCTCCGGCTGATGGGGTTGTCGTGGTTCATCTGGTCCTCCCCTCGGCGGAGGAGGTGGTAGAGGTTGGAAGGGTCGGCCATGCCCGACGGAGTGCTTGAAATCCCGGCAGTTGCGGAGAGTGTGGCGCATATCCTTGTGGTACGGGCACTGGGCGTCGAGGATGTCGTCCAGCGTGCGTTCGCCTCCACGAGGTCCTCCTCGGGCGCGAGAGGCGGGTGGTCCGGCGGCGTGTACCTCTTCGCGAGGCCTCTTCTCCCAGCGCTTGTCGGGCGGCTGGTTCGCGTCGCGTCGTGGTGCCGCTGGTACGGGTTTTGCTCCTCCGATGAGGTCCTGGGCCCGCTCGTCAGCGGTGATGTAGAGGTCGGCTTCCCGGAACAGCTCCTCGGAGGTGGTTGGCGCCTTTTGCAGTATGGTTCGGACGAAAGCCGAGTCATTAGATCCTCTGTAGAAGTCCTCGATCACGGCCGCCTCCGTGACCTCGGGGATGCGGTTTCTCATGGTCTGGAACCTTTTAAGGTATGACCGGAGAGTCTCATCTCCCCGGCGCTTGATGGATTTGAGGTCCCATGGTTGCGCTGGCTTGTCGGAGAGAGACTGGAAGTTGGCGGTGAAACGTCGGCTGAAGTCTCCCCAGTCGTCGATGCAGTGTCGGGGTAGATGCCGTAGCCACTGCAGTGCGTCTTGCCCGAGGACGATGGGCAGATACGCAGTCATGACGTCCTCAGATGCCCCGGCAGCCCGAGCGGCGGTGGTGTAGACGGCTAACCAGCCCCCTGGGTCCTGCTTAGGTTCATATTTGTCGACATTGGATACCTTGAAGTTTGGAGGCCATTGGATGGCCCTAAGGCGCGGAGTAAGAGCAGATACTCCGCACGTGTCCTCCTGTCGTCGAGGATGTCGCCTGTCCCGGGGAGGGGAGTGGCGGTGGTGGTTCCTCGACCGTTCCCGGGTGGTTCCACCAGTTGAAGCCGTTGCTGACTCAGTTCGGGTGGCCTGGCTTTGAGTCGGGAAGCCATGATCTCGGTCATACTCCTCCCGACGGCGAATTTCGTTCTCGTGCCGCCGTTCGCGCGAAGCATTGATAGAGCTTCGCGCGTCTCGGCGACTGTTGATGGCGTGTCGCAGATCGTTCGGCGGATGGGCGAGCGGTAGAAGATGGTTGGCTGCCTGAGTGAACAGGCGCCGGTATCCCTCGGCATCGGGGGTCCGAGGAAGTCCGTCGGCTATCCGGGCCAGAACGCCTCCGACTTCGCTCGGCGTATTCATAGCTCGGGCGAAGTCGGGGTTCAGGTTGCGCCCGAAGAGCGGATTCTCGCGTCGTTGCCTTGCATCTTGCTCGGCTTGCTCCTGAGTCCGACGGCGATCTCGTCGTCGGGAGTTCCTTCGTTCCCTGAAGACGCGTTCTTCCGGAGTTTCTCCTATCTCTGAGACCTCGTCTCGCGAGACAGGCTGCTCCGGATCCCGTTCTCCAGCTGCGTGATGTCGTCGGATGTTCCTGCGTCGGTTCCTTCGTCGGCGGGACTCTCGCTGAGGCGGTTCTTCTCCGGGCGCAGTCGGTTCATCGTCGGAGACGGCGGGCGATTCTGCCCTCCCAATGAAGAGGACGTCGGGGTAGAACGGCATTGCTGCCGCGGCGAATTTCTTTCCGTTCTCCTTTGAGGTCGGAGGAACGGGAAGAATGACTGGCCTCTCCCTGATCTCCTTCCTTCTCATGACCTGTGTCCATTCTTTCGTCGGGGAAGTAGACAGCGGAGTCTTCCGGGTCAGCGAGCTTCTAGCTCCAGCCTCCCCGGAGGCGATCTCGTTCCGAAGAGCCGGAGGTAGCGTTTTTCCAGCATTTTCGGAGTTTGTTGGAGGAGACTTCTGTTCCGGTAGATCCGCGAGGCGGTGTAGAATTCCCTCTTCGTCCGCCACGGATGAGATTGTTCCGAAGCAGAATGTGGATCTGGGACGCATGGTAATCTTGCTGTGGAAGGTGACGGCCATTGAGCTAGCTTGGATCGTCGACACACCCCCTACCTGGCGCGCCAGCTGTCGGTGTTTTGGGTCCGACCGCACACCCGGGGTTGCCCCTCAAGGTGCTTTTAGGAGTAGGACGGTGTCGACGACTGTAGCAAAATGGTTCGTGCCGATCGCACGAGGGACAATGGACAAGGTTTGCAGGTTCGGGCCGCTTAGAAGTGCGTAACACCCTACGTCCTGGTGAGTATATGAGCGTGGTTACAAGAGGATTCTCGGGATAGAGGGCGCAGAGAGTTTTTGTGGGTGGCTAAGTAGAGTCGGATCGATCGATCTGAAGGGGTGCCCCCTAGGCCTTATATACTCGGCCGTGGAGCATTACATATGATATGATAGCAACAAGTAGCTGAAAGATAGTGAACTTCTTGAGCTTATCCCTACGTAACCTCCGCCGACTTATCCTCGCATGGCTCCGTTGCATGGGGGCTTCAGCGCGGGAAAGTCGGGTCTCTGTTTGTGATTCATTCGTTCGACGTTGTGGGCCGCCTGTGTTTGCACTAATCAGTCCCGCGTCCTCTTTATTGGTTGTCTTTCCCTAGGCCTACGAAAGAATGACCTTACGAATTATTGGGTCCTTGGGCTTTTCGTGAGGCCTTTTACTTCTTTAGTGGACCCAGGGGATATCTATCCCCCACAAATCCGATGTGCAACGAACGGAGCACCAGACACTTACGCAGAAAAGTTGTTTTCTGGAAGAAAGGAGCCGGAGCACCAAACCGAAGCCCTTTATGCACCGGACCTTTCAGGACTCAACAGTTGGGTTTAGATTCCAATGGTTGGATGATGTGACAGCACAAGTGGTAGGATCTGGTGGTGCACCGGACTAGTCTGGTGCTCCTGAGACCTAACAACTTTTTTCAATGGTCACTAGAACAGCAGGCATCACAGAGGTCCAATGTGCATTGAACCAATTACTATTGGAGGTCCAATGCACTCGAATTCAACCCAAGTTTTGGGATTTGATCCCAACAGCTATATGGGTGGCTGGGGGCTATAAATACACCTCCAACATGCCCATTCAATATTCAAGAGAAGAGCATTAACTCCCACACACAAGAGCAACACTCCCAAGTGATCAAAGCATCCCAAGTGCCACAAATCAAGTAGAGAGCTAGTCTTAGCCATTCCTTTGTGCGAAATAGAGCTAGTGCACTTAAGTGATCTAAGTTGAGGAGCTTGTGTTGTGACCATTGAGCTTTGGTGCAAGGCGAGAATCGATTGTTAAGCGATCAAGAGCCTCCAAGTGTGTGGAGAGCCTTGAACCCATTGAGAAAAGAGACAGGAGTCAAGTTTGATATTTGAAATCACTTGAGAGGGTTGAAAGAGACCCAAAGGACTCCTCAATGTATACATAGGTATCATTGGGAAACTAAACTCTAGTAAACAAATTATTGTGTCATTGTGTTTGATTGTCTGCAATTTGTTTCCATTCTTCCTCCCTGTGTTCTCTTGCATTAATCTTCATACAAATCTCGAAGCATTTCTCCAAAGTTCATTCCTCATCTTCATAAGGGAAACACATTGCAAGATAGAACTATCTCCTTACTCTGATCGACTCTACATCTTATAATATACACTAATTAGGATCAATTACTTGTTGTTAAGTGATAAATTTCAGGTTTCGCGTATCCACACCCTCTAGGCGACTATCACCAAGCGCATAGATTTCTATCATCACTTCCTTTGAGATCATATAGCGAAAGGTGACATTTCATTATGAGTGAGGATGGATGGTCAACTAGCGGATATCTGCACAAAACCATTAGGGAAGCTAGGTTTTGTATGTCGACGAATGATGTTAGTGTTCTTGATCTAAGTAACTTCACTTAAAATGAGCTTGTGTTGCATTGTAATGTAACACATGTTTAAATTTGTTATGTATATAGGGATTGCTTAACTATATTTAGATAACTGTCCAAAAGCACATGAAAACGCTTAACTTGGACTTAAACTTGATGATCAATAGATTTTAATTCCAAATATTGCACCACATATACATGGATGTTGATTTATTATATTTTAGTTAAGTTTTTGAGCATCTATTACAATCATTCATCTAAAGACTGAAAGGGAATTAGGCTTACACCTAGTTCCTAAATAATTTTGGTGGTTGAATTGCCCAACACAAATAATTGGACTAACTAGTTTGCCCAAGTGTGTAGATTATACAGGTGTAAAAGGTTCACCCTCAGCCAATAAAAAGACCAAGTTTTGGATTCAATAAAGGAGCAAAGGAGCAACCGAAGGCACCCCTGGTCTGGCGCACCGGACTGTCCGGTGTGCCACCGGACAGTGAACAGTTCCTGTCCGGTGCACCAGGGGACTCAGACTCAAACTCGCCACCTTCGGGAATTTCCAGGGCGACTCGGCTATAATTCACCGGACTGTCCGGTGTACACCGGACAGTGTCCGGTGCGCCAAGGGAGGTCGGCCTCAGGAACTCGCCAGCTTCGGGAAACGCCAACGGCTAGCCTGCTAAAATTCACCAGACTGTCCGGTGTGCACCGGACTGTCCGGTGCGCCTCCGAAGCAACGGTCATCTCCGCGCCAACGGCTCTCTGCCGCGCATTTAATGCGCCCTCTGCGCGCGCAGAAGTCAGAATCGCCCATGCTGGCACACCGGACATCAAACAGTACCTGTCCGGTGTGCACCGGACACCCAGGCGGGCCCACAAGTCAGAAGCTCCAACGGTCAGAATCCAACGGCAGTGATGACGTGGCAGGGGGCACCGGACTGTCCGGTGTGCACCGGACTGTCCGGTGCGCCATCGAACAGACAGCCTTCCAACGGCCACTTTTGGTGGTTGGGGCTATAAATACCCCAACCACCCCACCATTCATTGCATCCAAGTTTTCCCACTTCTCAACCACTTACAAGAGCTAGGCATTCAATTCTAGACACATTCAAAGAGATCAAATCCTCTCCAATTCCACACAAAACCCTAGTGACTAGTGAGAGTGATTTGCCGTGTTCATTTGGGCTCTTGCGCTTGGATTGCTTCTTTTCTTTCTCACTTGCTCTTGTGATCAACACTCAATTGTAATCAAGGCAAGAGGCACCAATTGTGTGGTGGCCCTTGCGGGGAAGTTTTGTTCCCGGCTTTTGATTTGAGAAGAGAAAGCTCACTCGATCCGAGGGATCGTTTGAGAGAGGGAAGGGTTGAAAGAGACCCGGCCTTTGTGGCCTCCTCAACGGGGAGTAGGTTTGCAAGAACCGAACCTCGGTAAAACAAATCTCCGTGTCTCACTTGCTTATTCGCTTGGGTTTTGTTTTGCGCCCTCTCTCTCGGACTCGTTTATATTTCTAACGCTAACCCGGCTTGTAGTTGTGTTTATATTTGTAAATTTCAGTTTCGCCCTATTCACCCCCCCTCTAGGCGACTATCAATTGGTATCAGAGCCCGGTGCTTCATTAGAGCCTAACCGCTCGAAGTAATGTCGGGAGATCACGCCAAGAAGGAGATGGAGACCGGCGAAAAGCCCACTACAAGCCACGGGAGCACTTCATCGGAAGAGTCCCGCACCAAGAGGAAGGAGAAGAAGAAGGACTCCTCCAAACGGAAGGAGAAAAAGTCTTCCTCTTCTCACCACAAAGAGAAGAAGGAAAAGTCTTCTTCCCACAAGCCGCATCGGAAAGGCGACAAGCACAAGAGGATGAGGAAGGTGGTCTACTACGAGACCGACACTTCATCAACATCGACCTCCGACTCCGATGCGCCCTCCGTCACTTCTAAGCGCCAAGAGCGCAAGAAGTATAGTAAGATCCCCCTACGCTATCCTCGCATTTCCAAACATACACCTTTACTTTCCGTCCCATTAGGCAAACCACCAACTTTTGATGGTGAAGATTACGCTAGGTGGAGCGATTTAATGCGATTTCATCTAACCTCGCTCCACAAAAGCATATGGGATGTTGTTGAGTTTGGTGCGCAGGTACCATCCGTAGGGGATGAGAACTATGATGAGGATGAGGTGGCCCAAATCGAGCACTTCAACTCTCAAGCAACAACAATACTCCTAGCCTCTTTGAGTAGAGAAGAGTATAACAAAGTTCAAGGGTTGAAGAATGCAAAGGAGATTTGGGATTTACTCAAGACCGCACATGAAGGTGATGAGCTCACCAAGATCACCAAGCGGGAAACGATCGAGGGGGAGCTCGGTCGGTTCCGGCTTCGCAAAGGGGAGGAGCCACAACACATGTACAATCGGCTCAAGACCTTGGTGAACCAAGCGCGCAACCTCGGGAGCGTAAAGTGGGATGACCACGAGGTGGTTAAGGTTATTCTAAGATCACTTATTTTCCTTAACCCTACTCAAGTTCAATTAATTCGTGGTAATCCTAGATATACTAAAATGACCCCCGAGGAAGTTATCGGGAATTTTGTAAGTTTTGAGTGCATGATCGAAGGCTCGAGGAAGATCAACGAGCTTGATGATGCCACCACATCCGAAGCTCAACCCGTTGCATTCAAGGCAACGGAGGAGAAGAAGGAGGAGTCTACATCAAGTCGACAACCCATAGACGCCTCCAAGCTCGACAATGAGGAAATGGCGCTCGTCATCAAGAGCTTCCGCCAAATCCTCAAGCAAAGGAGGGAGAAGGATTACAAGTCTCGCTCCAAGAAGGTTTGCTACAAGTGTGGTAAGCCCGGTCATTTTATTGCTAAATGTCCTATATCTAGTGACAGTGACCGAGGTGACGACAAGAAGGGGAGAAGAAAGGAGAAGAAGAGGTATTACAAGAAGAAGGGCGGCGATGCCCATGTTTGTCGCGAGTGGGACTCCGACGAGAGCTCAAGCGACTCCTCCGACGACGAGGACGCCGCCAACATCGCCGTCACCAAGGGACTCCTCTTCCCCAACGTCGGCCACAAGTGCCTCATGGCAAAGGACGGCAAAAAGAAGGTTAAATCTAAATCCTCCACTAAATATGAATCCTCTAGTGATGACAATGCTAGTGATGAGGAAGATAATTTGCGTTCCCTTTTTGCCAACCTTAACATAGCTCAAAAGGAAAAATTGAATGAATTGGTTAGTGCTATTCATGAAAAGGATGACCTTTTGGATTCCCAAGAGGACCTCCTTATTAAGGAAAACAAGAAACATGTTAAGGTTAAAAATGCTTACGCTCTTCAAGTTGAAAAATGTGAAAAATTGTCTAGTGAGCTAAGCACCTGTCGTGAGACTATTGACAACCTTAGAAATGAAAATGCTAGTTTAAATGCTAAGGTTGATTCACATGTTTGTAATGTTTCAATTCCCAATCTTAGAGATGATAATGTTGATTTGCTTGCTAAGATTGATGAATTGAATGTATCTCTTGCTAGCCTTAAATTAGAGAATGAAAATTTAATTGCTAAGGCTAAAGATTTTGATGTTTGCAAAATTACTATTTCCGATCTTAGAGATAAGAATGATATACTTCATGCTAAGATTGTTGAACTTAATTCTTGCAAACCATCTACATCTACCATTGAGCATGTCACTATTTGCACTAGATGTAGAAATGTTGATATTGATGCTATTCATGATCATATGGCTTTAATTAAACAACAAAATGATCATATAGCAAAACTAGATGCTAAAATTGCCGAGCACAACCTAGAGAATGAGAAATTTAAATTTGCTCGTAGCATGCTTTATAATGGGAGACGCCCCGACATTAAGGATGGCATTGGCTACCAAAGGGGAGACAATGTCAAACTTAATGCTCCTCCTAAGAACTTGTCTAACTTTGTTAAGGGCAAGGCTCCCATGCCTCAGGATAACGAGGGCTACATTTTGTACCCTGCCGGTTATCCCGAGAGCAAAATTAGGAAAATTCATTCTAGGAAGTCTCACTCTGGCCCTAATCATGCTTTTATGTATAAGGGTGAGACATCTAGCTCTAGGCAACCAACCCGTGCCAAGTTGCCTAGAAAGAAAACTCCTATTGCATCAAATGATCATGCTATTTCATTTAAAACATTTGATGCTTCTTATGTGCTTACAAGCAAATCCGGCAAGGTAGTTGCCAAATTTGTTGGGGGCAAACACAAGGGCTCCAAGACTTGTGTTTGGGTACCCAAAGTTCTTGTTTCTAATGCCAAAGGACCCAAAACCGTTTGGGTACCTAAAGTCAAGAACTAAAATTGTTTTGTAGGTTTATGCATCCGGAGGCTCAAGTTGGATACTCGACAGCGGGTGCACAAACCACATGACCGGGGAGAAAAGGATGTTCTCCTCATATGAGAAAAACAAAGATCCCCAACGAGCTATCACATTCGGGGATGGAAATCAAGGTTTGGTCAAAGGACTTGGTAAAATTGCTATATCTCCTGACCATTCTATTTCCAATGTTTTTCTTGTAGATTCTTTAGATTACAACTTGCTTTCTGTTTCCCAATTATGTCAAATGGGCTACAACTGTCTTTTTACTGATGTAGGTGTCACTGTCTTTAGAAGAAGTGATGATTCAATAGCATTTAAGGGTGTGTTAGAGGGTCAGCTATACTTAGTAGATTTTGATAGAGCTGAGCTCGACACATGCTTAATTGCTAAGACTAACATGGGTTGGCTCTGGCACCGCCGACTAGCCCATGTTGGGATGAAGAATCTTCATAAGCTTCTAAAGGGAGAGCACATTTTAGGATTAACAAATGTTCATTTTGAGAAAGACAGGATTTGTAGCGCATGCCAGGCGGGGAAGCAAGTTGGAGTCCATCATCCACACAAGAACATCATGACGACCGACAGGCCGCTTGAGCTACTCCACATGGATCTATTCGGCCCGATTGCTTACATAAGCATCGGCGGGAGTAAGTATTGTCTTGTAATAGTGGATGATTATTCTCGCTTCACTTGGGTATTCTTTTTACAGGAAAAATCTCAAACCCAAGAAACTTTAAAGGGATTCTTGAGACGGGCTCAAAATGAGTTCGGCTTAAGGATCAAGAAAATAAGAAGCGACAACGGGACGGAGTTCAAGAACTCTCAAATTGAAGGCTTCCTTGAGGAGGAGGGCATCAAGCATGAGTTCTCTTCTCCCTACACACCTCAACAAAATGGTGTAGTGGAGAGGAAGAATCGAACTCTTTTGGACATGGCAAGAACCATGCTTGATGAGTACAAGACACCGGACCGGTTTTGGGCCGAAGCGGTCAACACCGCCTGCTACGCCATCAATCGGTTATATCTTCACCGAATCCTCAAGAAGACATCCTATGAACTCCTAACCGGTAAAAAGCCCAACATTTCATACTTTAGAGTTTTTGGTAGCAAATGCTTTATTCTTGTTAAAAGAGGTAGAAAATCTAAATTTGCTCCTAAAACTGTAGAAGGCTTTTTACTTGGTTATGACTCAAACACAAGGGCGTATAGAGTCTTTAACAAGTCCTCAGGACTTGTTGAAGTTTCTTGTGACGTTGTGTTTGATGAGACTAACGGCTCTCAAGTAGAGCAAGTTGATCTTGATGAGATAGGTGAAGAACAGGCTCCATGCATAGCGCTAAGGAACATGTCCATTGGGGATGTGTGTCCTAAGGAATCCGAAGAGCCTCCACATGCACAAGATCAACCATCCTCCTCCACGCAAGCATCTCCACCAACCCAAGATGAGGACGAGGCTCAAGATGTTGAACAAGAAAATCAAGAAGATGAGCCACCTCAAAATGACGGCAACGATCAAGGGGGAGATGCAAATGATCAAGAAAAGGAGGATGAACAAGAACCAAGGCCGCCACACCCAAGAGTCCACCAAGCAATCCAACGAGATCACCCCGTCGACACCATCCTCGGCGACATTCATAAGGGGGTAACCACTCGATCTCGTGTTGCACATTTTTGTGAACATTACTCTTTTGTTTCCTCTATTGAGCCACACAGGATAGAGGAAGCACTTCAAGATTCGGATTGGGTGGTGGCAATGCAAGAGGAGCTCAACAATTTCACGAGGAACGAGGTATGGCATTTAGTTCCACGTCCTAACCAAAATGTTGTAGGAACCAAATGGGTCTTCCGCAACAAGCAAGATGAGCATGGTGTGGTGACAAGGAACAAAGCTCGACTCGTGGCAAAAGGGTATTCACAAGTCGAAGGTTTGGATTTCGGTGAAACCTATGCACCCGTAGCTAGGCTTGAGTCAATTCGCATATTATTGGCCTATGCTACTTACCATGGCTTTAAGCTCTATCAAATGGACGTGAAAAGTGCCTTCCTCAACGGACCAATCAAGGAAGAGGTCTATGTTGAGCAACCTCCCGGCTTTGAAGACAGTGAGTACCCTAACCATGTCTATAGGCTATCTAAGGCGCTTTATGTGTAAAGCCCAAAATCTGTATAGGAGAAAAATAATAGGGTAAATAACTAAGTATACTTAATTGTTGGTGATTTGGGGCTTAGACGATTTTTTTCTTCTTCTGATGCATACTCAATTAAAGGAATTAAAGTAGTTGAGCAATCAATAAATAAAGAAAGAAATATGCATCTCATGCTGATGTTATTTTTGTGATGTATTTTATTTGAATAAAGAAATCACAACTTAATTTGACCTCAAATTAATAATATAAATATAAAACAGAATATGAGAAAGGAAATTTTCATAAAGTCCTTCCTTTCTTCCATAATTAAACCATAGGGAGAAGAATAAATAAGAATAATCAATGAATAGTATTAATGCAAACTGTAGGGTATTATTCATATCATAATTTATTTGATCCTTGAAATCTGGAATTTAAAATAAGAATTTAAACATAGATTGAACCCTGAAAATGGGAATTTGAAAACAAATAAAAAAACAAAAAGGGGGGAAAAGCCTCTACGGGCCAAATTCCATCCTGGAGGCCCATTTTTACCGCGCTCCATGCACACTGCGCAGTCCACTTCCGCGCTCACTGCAGATGGGGCCCGCGCTTCATCCACCCCTCTAGCGTGCGCCTGCCATACACTGACAGGTCGGTCCCACATGTCAGCTCTATCCCTTCCCATTTCTTCGCCGCGTCCACGTGATTTGGGCAAGCTCAAGACTCCACGCGCGGCGACAACAGAAGCAGCCGAGATCCTCGCCAGTGGTAGCCCACCTCCCTCCGCGCGAAACCCCCTCTCTATCAGCCATCTCCTCCCTCACGGTTCCCTGCAGGCCGGGCCTCCTTTTTCCTCTCGGCCCTCGATGCCGTTTCCCAGCCATGGCGGGGAGCCTGTGTGTCGCGTGGTGGCCCTCCGCACCGCGATTCAAGGTATTAAGCCCCCATGTTGTTCTTGCTCTTCCTCCCCGCAACGACTCCCGTGATCCGTTCGTGGAGCAATTTTCGCTCGACCGTGAATCCGGGGGAATCGGTTGCGAGTCGTGGGCTTCGGTCGCACGTATATCTACATACTGCTCCTATCCCTATTACGCTCGACACCGTGCCATACAACCAGCACGCCAACTCCTTAGACAAGTGATTGCCACCGTCGTTGCCCTATTTCCTCCATCGCCCAGCGCCGGTGGATGACTCTCGACGTCTAGAAGGACACGGGGATCCTTGGCGAACGGTTACGGGGCGGAATCGTGATCGATTTCGCCGGGGATTGCCCACCGGCGACGACTCCACCGCGTGGCATCCGTTCCTACCGAGGGCTGGCGCCTCCACGACTTCGGGACTGGTATGCTCCACTCCCTACGCACTGTCCCTACGATTAATTAGACCAATCGTGGTTAAGCAATGGCATTTTGGGCGTCCGTGATTGCCCGCCTCGGTGCACGGCCGGGGTGTTCGCGCATTCTCGCAGCTCGACGATCTGGCACCATAATTAGTTGTGAGATTGCCTTCACCGGTTTCGCCACCTTCTCCACTACGTTGTGACCCATTTAATTTCGGAATGGGTCATCGAGGCCCCTGCGGCCGAACTCCGGCGTTGCGCCGCCGTGGATGATGCGCACTGCCGAGCTAGGGGATGTGGTGTTTGGTGAGGGGGGAGACTCCCATGAGCCGTTGATCGACTCGCTAACGACCAGGATTGGGCGTAGGGCGGTGATCGTTGGATACAGATCGTGTGGTTATATGTAGATCTTGCTCCATTGAACCACAACCGTTGATCCCTGATCTGTGGGTTCACAATGCGTACCGGTTCACGGATGGGGAACTCTAATCTGGGTCGTTGACAACATATCTGACGGCTATAGTGCACCGTATCCTTTGAGTCGTCCCGATTTACAAAAGAGACCCTGTATTTTAGATGAATCAACCCGACGTCCATCTCGGTGGTAGTCTGAGTCTGCTGAAGTTTTATAGTATAGCCCCTACACTTCTCTGATTTTGGGGCACAGTCCAGATAAATTATAAAACAGAGAAATACATCTAGAAAAAGATTTATAATACAAAATTAATTCCAATAACTTGTTTAATCCCTAGAAAATTCATCTCAAGTCCAAATTGCTCCATTCCAGTTCCTAAATTTTTATAATATTATTGTCTAACCATTAGTACCACTGTTTTGCCATGAAAGACACATTAAAAATTTATCTATCACTTAATCATGTATTAAATACACAAAACCTTGGAAAATTCATAACTTAAAATCTATAACTCCAAATTTAATGATTCTAGTTCCTATGATCTCATTTTAATGTCTAGATTATTACTGTGTATTTTATTTACATGCTTGGTGTAATGTTAATTTTTGCTATACCATGTATGTATTGTATTGATGCGAGTAGACGAGCAAGCTACAGAGGATTCTGAGGTTCAGCAAGTAGAGATAGCTGAGCAGGAGCTCATTGAAGGCAAGTTGTGCCCTTGATCACTTCTTTTACCTATTCATGTTCTTATTAATCATAATGATCTGCATAGGGTAATTTTGCTGGGACCCAATAGGATACCCTAGATTTTGACTATCTTTATACCTTGTATCACCACTGGTTTTACTACAAACTTTTTGGGTAGTACATGCTATTGCTTTATGTGGCTTTGGGTATAAAGATATTCATCACTCATTGTTATACTTTTTAATATCTGTTTATTATTATTATTCATGATAAGATCATTATGTTAATGGGAACATGGAGAACCACCCGGGAAAACAGTGCTACCACAAGGGTTTAATGGGACGCCCTTGGCTGATTAACTAGGAAAGCTAGTGGAGGGCTACCTTACCCGAAAGGGGCAAGGGCAGTAGGGGAGTGGTCAGTGTAGGGAGGTCCCTGGTTGATTTTGCTGCGATGGCAGTCAGTCAGGAACCCTGCATTGGAACTTCCTATAAACTGTAGCGGGTAGTCTGAAGCTAGTGGAACTTTGTAAAGGCCTCGTAGTGGTACCCTGCCTCGCTTCCTAGGTAGAGGTGTATGGAGTCTGATCAACTCCGTGGCAAATGGGTAACACGACTTGTGGGTAAAGATGCGCAACCTCTGCAGAGTGTAAAACTGGTATACTAGCCGTGCTCACGGTCATGAGCGGCTCGGACACTCACATGATTAAATTATGGAACTTAAACTTAATCTGTCATTTCATTGCATTTGGGATTATTTTACTATTACCTTTCTTTATTATTATTAAGGTTTGGTATTTACTTACACTTAGTAACTGCTAATAAAACTTTGATCAACTTATAAAAGCAATGCTCAGCTTCAGCCTTTATTTCATTGATCAGCCTTACACTTCATGAACTCCCACCTTTGGTGAGTTCATGTCACATTATTCCCCACAACTTGTTGAGCGATGAACGTATGTGAGCTCACTCTTGCTGTCTCACACCCCCCCACAGGAGAAGAGCAGGTGGTTCAGGAGGAGCCACAAGGCGAGGAGTATGATCTGATCTAGGTGGCGTTTCTCAGTTGACATCTGCGCCGACGATCCTTAGTTCGTTTTATATTCATTATTTTATTTTGTAATGAGTCTTCCGCTATGTAATAAATACTCTGATTATTGTGACATTTATCTCTATACACTCTGTTATTGTATATGTTGTCTTCTTGGCGCATGTATGAGATGCACCTGGCTTTGTTCCTTAAAGCCGGGTGTTACAGAAGTGGTATCAGAGGAAATGTTGACTGTAGGACGAAACCTAGATAGAAATGGACAACCCTTACCTACTTATCTCATTTTGATTCATTCTATACTTATCTTACTCTGATTCTCTCTATACTTATCTTGATCCTGTCTCACCTTCTACTATTCTACTCTGATTATTCTTACCTTCTCTACTCTGAGACAAGATGGATTTCACACCTTGGAATCCTACATTTAAGACCTTTTTAAGAGATAAGGAACCTAAGACAAAATTAAAATTATTTTCTCTATTAAAAATGTTGGTTGATTGTTCTGATGATCAATGTCTGATTTGCTTCTTTGATTGATTGAAATAGTATAGACGGGCATCTTAGCATGTACCACCATAAGGTAATGTATTAGCTTTAGTGGATAACACACTAATCTACTTAGCTAATAAATCCCCCGCAGTAACATTCCTCGTAATTACTCGCCTTGTCTACAATTCTTCCTTTCTTACCCTGTGTTTCTAACCCAGATGGGCTACCCCTATACTGTTAGAAGAGAGCAGTATAGACGTGATCCTTGGTATGTCATGGTTAAGAAAGGCAAAGGCGATTTATACACTGTGCTAAGGGAACCATAGAACTCACCAGTTCCAAAGGACAAAGATTTGAAGTTGAAGTTGAAGTTGCAGTAACTATTACCATCAGACTAGCGACATTCTTAGTAGATGAGAAGTTTGTTGGTGACAACATCCGTGTGGTTAGAGATTTTCCGGATGTCTTTCCAGAGGAGTTACCAGGGATGCCACCTGATAGAGAAGTTGAGTTTGTTATTGATCTCTTACCTGGAACCGCCCCTATTTCTAAACGGCCATATAGGATGTCCGTAGAGGAGTTGAAGGAACTTAAGAAGCAGTTGACGGAGTTACAAGAGGCTGGTTACATTCGTCCGAGTTCCTCACCTTGGGGAGCACCGGTGTTATTTGTGCAGAAGAAGGATGGATCGCAACGGATGTGTGTGGACTATAGATCACTTAATGATGTCACGGTGAAGAACAAGTATCCATTACCCCGTATTGAGGATTTGTTTGATTAGATGAGAGGAGCCAGGGTGTTCTCGAAGATTGATCTCAGATCGGGTTACCATCAGTTGAAGATTAGACCATCGGATATCCCCAAGACGGCTTTCTCGACTCGATATGGATTATATGAGTTCACTGTTATGTCGTTTGGATTAACTAATGCACCAGCCTATTTTATGGATCTGAAGAATAAGGTGTGCATGATCTGGACAAGTTCATCGTGGTTTTCATCGATGATATTTTTATTTATTCCAAGAGTGATAGTGATCATGAGGAACATCTGAGACTGGTGCTACAGAAGCTACGAGATAATCAACTCTACGCCAAGTACAATAAATGCGAGTTCTGGATTGACGAGGTGTCATTCCTTGGACATATAATTTCTAATGGAGGGATATCAGTGGATCCTGCTAAAGTCAAGGAAATAGTGGTGTGGAGCATACCCACTACAGTTACGGAGATTCGGAGTTTGTTGGGACTTGCAGGATATTATCGGAGATTTATTGAAGGATTCTCTAAGATTGCCAAGCCTATGACCTCGCTTCTGGAGAAAGGAAGAGAATTTAAGTGGGATGAGAAGTGCCAAGAAAGCTTTGATCAATTGAAGGAGAGATTGATGTCACCTCCAGTGTTGGTTATGCCAGACTTATAGAAAGGATTTGATATTTATTGTGATGCATGTGGCCAAGGATTGGGATGTGTGCTCATGCAAGAAGGACATGTGATCGCTTATGCGTCTCGTCAGTTGCGGAAACACGAATTGAACTACCCCACTCATGATTTAGAGCTGGCAGCCGTTGTGCACGCGCTTAAGATTTGGAGACATTATATCATGGGGACCAAGTGTCAAGTATACACGGATCATAAGAGTTTGAAGTATATATTCACTCAGAAGGATCTCAACCTTAGGCAACACCGTTGGTTGGAGATTATTAAGGATTATGATTTGGAGATTCACTATCACCCGGGCAAGGCAAATTTGGTTGCAGATGCCTTAAGTCGGAAAGAGCATGTTCACTCCGCTTTTGTTGTCCAGCTACCCGATGAATTAGCAAAAGACTTTGAGAGACTCAACTTGGGAATTGTTACACACACTGAAGGAGTTACCATCGAGTTGGAACCTACCTTAGAGCAAGAGATTCGTAAGGGTCAGGTTGGTGATGCTAAGATGCAAGAGATCAAGGATCTTATTACTGAAGGAAGAGTTCCGGAATTCACGGAGGATGAGCAAGGTACTATATGGTTCAAAGATCGGATATGTGTTCCAGAGATTGAAAGCCTTCGTGAGACGATATTGAGGGAAGCTCATGATTCTGATTATTCTATCCACCCTGGTAGCACTAAGATGTATCAAGATTTGAAGCAAAAGTATTGGTGGTATGGACTGAAAAGAGATGTTGCTGCTCATGTGGCTAAGTGTGATGTATGTCAAAGAGTCAAGGCCGAACATCAAAGACCCGCTGGACTATTGCACCCATTGAAGATACCCGAGTGGAAATGGGAAGAAATTGGTATGGATTTCATTGTTGGACTACCCCGCACTCCAGCAGAATATGACTCTATTTGGGTAATTATGGACAGATTGACAAAGGTGGCTCATTTTATACCTGTGAGGACTAATTACACGGGAGCCAAGCTAGCGGAATTGTATATGACTCGGATAGTTTGTCTACATGGAGTGCCTAAGAAGATCGTGTCTGATCGAGGATCGCAGTTTACTTCTCGATTTTGGAAGAAGTTGCATGAGAGCTTGGATACAAAGTTGAATTTTAGTTCAGCCTACCATCCCCAGACTGATGGACAGACAGAGAGGACTAATCAAGTGCTGGAAGATATGTTAAGAGCTTGTGCTCTTAAGCATGGTGGCAGTTGGGAGAAGAGTTTACCATATGCTGAGTTTTCTTATAATAATAGCTACCAGGCTAGTTTGAAGATGTCACCATTTGAAGCTCTGTATGGTAGAAAATGCAGGACTCCACTGTATTGGGATCAAACTGGAGAAAGACAGTTCTTTGGGCCTGAACTTATTCAAGAGGCAGAAGAACAAGTTCGAATGATAAGAGAAAATTTGAGAATTGCGCAATCCAGGCAAAAGAGCTATGCTGATAATAGAAGGAGACTACTAGAGTTTAAGGAGGGTGATCATGTCTATTTGAAGGTGTCACCACTTCGGGGTATGAGGAGATTGAAAGTTAAAGGAAAGTTGTCCCCTTACTTTATTGGACCCTTTTGAGTTTTTAGGCAAGTTGGAAAGATGGCCTACCAACTCGAGCTACCTGATAATCTATCCGATGTGCATAATGTGTTTCATGTGTCACAACTTAAGAAGTGCCTCTGTGTCCCTGAAGAGCAGCTACCAATGGAGGACCTCAGTGTGCAAGATGATCTGACCTACGCTAAGTACCCTATCAAGATTCTGGACACTCTGACTCGAGTTACAAGAAATAAGTTGATAAAGATGTGCAAGGTACAATGGAGTCGCCATGGTGAAGATGAAGCTACTAGGGAGAGGAAAAAGAGCTTCGCATAGATTTTCCCCATCTTTTCCCTCGTTCTTCCTAAATCTCGAGGACGAGATTTTTGTTAAGGGGGGTAGGATTTGTAAAGCCCAAAATCTGTATAGGAGAAAAATAATAGGGTAAATAACTAAGTATACTTAATTGTTGGTGATTTGGGGCTTAGACGATTTTTTTCTTCTTCTGATGCATACTCAATTAAAGGAATTAAAGTAGTTGAGCAATCAATAAATAAAGAAAGAAATATGCATCTCATGCTGATGTTATTTTTGTGATGTATTTTATTTGAATAAAGAAATCACAACTTAATTTGACCTCAAATTAATAATATAAATATAAAACAGAATATGAGAAAGGAAATTTTCATAAAGTCCTTCCTTTCTTCCATAATTAAACCATAGGGAGAAGAATAAATAAGAATAATCAATGAATAGTATTAATGCAAACTGTAGGGTATTATTCATATCATAATTTATTTGATCCTTGAAATCTGGAATTTAAAATAAGAATTTAAACATAGATTGAACCCTGAAAATGGGAATTTGAAAACAAATAAAAAAAACAAAAAGGGGGGAAAAGCCTCTACGGGCCAAATTCCATCCTGGAGGCCCATTTTTACCGCGCTCCATGCACACTGCGCAGTCCACTTCCGCGCTCACTGCAGATGGGGCCCGCGCTTCATCCACCCCTCTAGCGTGCGCCTGCCATACACTGACAGGTCGGTCCCACATGTCAGCTCTATCCCTTCCCATTTCTTCGCCGCGTCCACGTGATTTGGGCAAGCTCAAGACTCCACGCGCGGCGACAACAGAAGCAGCCGAGATCCTCGCCAGTGGTAGCCCACCTCCCTCCGCGCGAAACCCCCTCTCTATCAGCCATCTCCTCCCTCACGGTTCCCTGCAGGCCGGGCCTCCTTTTTCCTCTCGGCCCTCGATGCCGTTTCCCAGCCATGGCGGGGAGCCTGCGTGTCGCGTGGTGGCCCTCCGCACCGCGATTCAAGGTATTAAGCCCCCATGTTGTTCTTGCTCTTCCTCCCCGCAACGACTCCCGTGATCCGTTCGTGGAGCAATTTTCGCTCGACCGTGAATCCGGGGGAATCGGTTGCGAGTCGTGGGCTTCGGTCGCACGTATATCTACATACTGCTCCTATCCCTATTACGCTCGACACCGTGCCATACAACCAGCACGCCAACTCCTTAGACAAGTGATTGCCACCGTCGTTGCCCTATTTCCTCCATCGCCCAGCGCCGGTGGATGACTCTCGACGTCTAGAAGGACACGGGGATCCTTGGCGAACGGTTACGGGGCGGAATCGTGATCGATTTCGCCGGGGATTGCCCACCGGCGACGACTCCACCGCGTGGCATCCGTTCCTACCGAGGGCTGGCGCCTCCACGACTTCGGGACTGGTATGCTCCACTCCCTACGCACTGTCCCTACGATTAATTAGACCAATCGTGGTTAAGCAATGGCATTTTGGGCGTCCATGATTGCCCGCCTCGGTGCACGGCCGGGGTGTTCGCGCATTCTCGCAGCTCGACGATCTGGCACCATAATTAGTTGTGAGATTGCCTTCACCGGTTTCGCCACCTTCTCCACTACGTTGTGACCCATTTAATTTCGGAATGGGTCATCGAGGCCCCTGCGGCCGAACTCCGGCGTTGCGCCGCCGTGGATGATGCGCACTGCCGAGCTAGGGGATGTGGTGTTTGGTGAGGGGGGAGACTCCCATGAGCCGTTGATCGACTCGCTAACGACCAGGATTGGGCGTAGGGCGGTGATCGTTGGATACAGATCGTGTGGTTATATGTAGATCTTGCTCCATTGAACCACAACCGTTGATCCCTGATCTGTGGGTTCACAATGCGTACCGGTTCACGGATGGGGAACTCTAATCTGGGTCGTTGACAACATATCTGACGGCTATAGTGCACCGTATCCTTTGAGTCGTCCCGATTTACAAAAGAGACCCTGTATTTTAGATGAATCAACCCGACGTCCATCTCGGTGGTAGTCTGAGTCTGCTGAAGTTTTATAGTATAGCCCCTACACTTCTCTGATTTTGGGGCACAGTCCAGATAAATTATAAAACAGAGAAATACATCTAGAAAAAGATTTATAATACAAAATTAATTCCAATAACTTGTTTAATCCCTAGAAAATTCATCTCAAGTCCAAATTGCTCCATTCCAGTTCCTAAATTTTTATAATATTATTGTCTAACCATTAGTACCACTGTTTTGCCATGAAAGACACATTAAAAATTTATCTATCACTTAATCATGTATTAAATACACAAAACCTTGGAAAATTCATAACTTAAAATCTATAACTCCAAATTTAATGATTCTAGTTCCTATGATCTCATTTTAATGTCTAGATTATTACTGTGTATTTTATTTACATGCTTGGTGTAATGTTAATTTTTGCTATACCATGTATGTATTGTATTGATGCGAGTAGACGAGCAAGCTACAGAGGATTCTGAGGTTCAGCAAGTAGAGATAGCTGAGCAGGAGCTCATTGAAGGCAAGTTGTGCCCTTGATCACTTCTTTTACCTATTCATGTTCTTATTAATCATAATGATCTGCATAGGGTAATTTTGCTGGGACCCAATAGGATACCCTAGATTTTGACTATCTTTATACCTTGTATCACCACTGGTTTTACTACAAACTTTTTGGGTAGTATATGCTATTGCTTTATGTGGCTTTGGGTATAAAGATATTCATCACTCATTGTTATACTTTTTAATATCTGTTTATTATTATTATTCATGATAAGATCATTATGTTAATGGGAACATGGAGAACCACCCGGGAAAACAGTGCTACCACAAGGGTTTAATGGGACGCCCTTGGCTGATTAACTAGGAAAGCTAGTGGAGGGCTACCTTACCCGAAAGGGGCAAGGGCAGTAGGGGAGTGGTCAGTGTAGGGAGGTCCCTGGTTGATTTTGCTGCGATGGCAGTCAGTCAGGAACCCTGCATTGGAACTTCCTATAAACTGTAGCGGGTAGTCTGAAGCTAGTGGAACTTTGTAAAGGCCTCGTAGTGGTACCCTGCCTCGCTTCCTAGGTAGAGGTGTATGGAGTCTGATCAACTCCGTGGCAAATGGGTAACACGACTTGTGGGTAAAGATGCGCAACCTCTGCAGAGTGTAAAACTGGTATACTAGCCGTGCTCACGGTCATGAGCGGCTCGGACACTCACATGATTAAATTATGGAACTTAAACTTAATCTGTCATTTCATTGCATTTGGGATTATTTTACTATTACCTTTCTTTATTATTATTAAGGTTTGGTATTTACTTACACTTAGTAACTGCTAATAAAACTTTGATCAACTTATAAAAGCAATGCTCAGCTTCAGCCTTTATTTCATTGATCAGCCTTACACTTCATGAACTCCCACCTTTGGTGAGTTCATGTCACATTATTCCCCACAACTTGTTGAGCGATGAACGTATGTGAGCTCACTCTTGCTGTCTCACACCCCCCCACAGGAGAAGAGCAGGTGGTTCAGGAGGAGCCACAAGGCGAGGAGTATGATCTGATCTAGGTGGCGTTTCTCAGTTGACATCTGCGCCGACGATCCTTAGTTCGTTTTATATTCATTATTTTATTTTGTAATGAGTCTTCCGCTATGTAATAAATACTCTGATTATTGTGACATTTATCTCTATACACTCTGTTATTGTATATGTTGTCTTCTTGGCGCATGTATGAGATGCACCTGGCTTTGTTCCTTAAAGCCGGGTGTTACATTATGGGCTCAAGCAAGCCCCAAGAGCATGGTATGAATGCCTAAGAGATTTCCTTATTTCTAATGGCTTCAAAGTCGGCAAGGCAGATCCTACACTCTTTACTAAAACTCTTGAAAATGACTTGTTTGTATGCCAAATTTATGTTGATGATATTATATTTGGATCTACTAACGAGTCTACATGTGAGGAGTTTAGTAGGATCATGACACAGAAATTCGAGATGTCGATGATGGGGGAGTTGAAGTATTTTCTAGGATTCCAAGTCAAGCAACTCCAAGAGGGCACCTTCATTTGCCAAACGAAGTACACTCAAGACATTCTAACCAAGTTTGGAATGAAGGATGCCAAGCCCATCAAGACACCCATGGGAACCAATGGGCATCTCGACCTCGACACGGGAGGTAAATCCGTCGATCAAAAGGTATACCGGTCGATGATTGGTTCATTGCTTTATTTATGTGCATCTCGACCGGATATTATGCTTTCCGTTTGCATGTGTGCAAGATTTCAATCCGACCCTAAGGAATCCCACCTTACGGCCGTAAAACGAATCTTGAGATATTTAGCTTATACTCCTAAGTTTGGGCTTTGGTACCCTCGGGGATCCACTTTTGATTTGATTGGTTATTCGGATGCCGATTGGGCAGGGTGTAAGATTAATAGGAAGAGCACATCGGGGACTTGCCAGTTCTTGGGAAGATCCTTGGTGTCTTGGGCTTCAAAGAAGCAAAATTCGGTCGCTCTTTCCACCGCCGAAGCCGAGTACATTGCCGCAGGCCATTGTTGCGCGCAATTGCTTTGGATGAGGCAAACCCTGCGGGACTACGGTTACAAATTAACCAAAGTTCCTTTACTATGTGATAATGAGAGTGCAATCAAAATGGCCGACAACCCCGTCGAGCATAGCCGCACTAAGCACATAGCCATTCGGTATCATTTTCTTAGGGATCACCAACAAAAGGGAGATATCGAGATTTCTTACATTAACACTAAATATCAATTAGCCGATATCTTTACCAAGCCTCTTGATGAACAATCTTTTACCAGACTTAGGCATGAGCTCAATATTCTCGATTCTAGAAATTTCCTTTGCTAGCTTGCACACATAGCTCATTTGAATACCTTTGATTATATCTCTTTTATATGCTATGACTAATGTGTCTTCAAGTCTATTTCAAACCAAGTCATAGGTATATTGAAAGGGAATTGGAGTCCTCGGCAAAGACAAAGGCTTCCACTCCATAACTCATACTTCGCCATCACTCCAAGCACCTCTCTATTCTTTGGGGAGAAATGAGAATTCAAAGCAAAAGGACTTCGTCTTTGGTATAATCTTAACTCATTTACTTATGACCAAAGGGGAAGATAGTACCTAAGGGCTCTAATGACTCCGTTTTTGGCGATTCATGCCAAAAAGGGGGAGAAATGAGCCCAAAGCAAAAGGACCGCACCACCACCACCAAATTCAAAAAACTTAGTGTTTTCCAAAAGTATTTATCAATTGATATCCTATTATGTTCAAAAGGGGGATTTCAAAAATCTTACATCAAAACCCTCTTGAACACTAAGAGGAGGATTTAATTTAGGGAGAGTTTTGTTTAGTCAAAGGAAAAGCATTTGAAACAGAGGGAGAAAATTTCAAATCTTGAAAATGCTTTGCAAACTCTTATTCATTTACCTTTGACTATTTGCAAAAGATCTTTGAAATGAATTTACAAAAAAAAATTTTGCAAAAACAAAACATGTGGTGCAAACGTGGTCCAAAATATTAAATAAGAAAGAAACATTCCATGCATATCTTGTAAGTAGTTATATTGGCTCAATTCCAAGCAACCTTTACACTTACATTATGCAAACTAGTTCAATTATGCACATCTCTGTTTGCTTTGGTTTGTGTTGGCATCAATCACCAAAAAGGGGGAGATTGAAAGGGAATTAGGCTTACACCTAGTTCCTAAATAATTTTGGTGGTTGAATTGCCCAACACAAATAATTGGACTAACTAGTTTGCCCAAGTGTGTAGATTATACAGGTGTAAAAGGTTCACCCTCAGCCAATAAAAAGACCAAGTTTTGGATTCAATAAAGGAGCAAAGGAGCAACCGAAGGCACCCCTGGTCTGGCGCACCGGACTGTCCGGTGTGCCACCGGACAGTGAACAGTTCCTGTCCGGTGCACCAGGGGACTCAGACTCAAACTCGCCACCTTCGGGAATTTCCAGGGCGACTCGGCTATAATTCACCGGACTGTCCGGTGTACACCGGACAGTGTCCGGTGCGCCAAGGGAGGTCGGCCTCAGGAACTCGCCAGCTTCGGGAAACGCCAACGGCTAGCCCGCTAAAATTCACCGGACTGTCCGGTGTGCACCGGACTGTCCGGTGCGCCTCCGAAGCAACGGTCATCTCCGCGCCAACGGCTCTCTGCCGCGCATTTAATGCGCCCTCTGCGCGCGCAGAAGTCAGAATCGCCCATGCTGGCACACCGGACATCAAACAGTACCTGTCCGGTGTGCACCGGACACCCAGGCGGGCCCACAAGTCAGAAGCTCCAACGGTCAGAATCCAACGGCAGTGATGACGTGGCAGGGGGCACCGGACTGTCCGGTGTGCACCGGACTGTCCGGTGCGCCATCGAATAGACAGCCTTCCAACGGCCACTTTTGGTGGTTGGGGCTATAAATACCCCAACCACCCCACCATTCATTGCATCCAAGTTTTCCCACTTCTCAACCACTTACAAGAGCTAGGCATTCAATTCTAGACACATTCAAAGAGATCAAATCCTCTCCAATTCCACACAAAACCCTAGTGACTAGTGAGAGTGATTTGCCGTGTTCATTTGAGCTCTTGCGCTTGGATTGCTTCTTTTCTTTCTCACTTGCTCTTGTGATCAACACTCAATTGTAATCAAGGCAAGAGGCACCAATTGTGTGGTGGCCCTTGCGGGGAAGTTTTGTTCCCGGCTTTTGATTTGAGAAGAGAAAGCTCACTCGATCTGAGGGATCGTTTGAGAGAGGGAAGGGTTGAAAGAGACCCGGCCTTTGTGGCCTCCTCAACGGGGAGTAGGTTTGCAAGAACCGAACCTCGGTAAAACAAATCTCCGTGTCTCACTTGCTTATTCGCTTGGGTTTTGTTTTGCGCCCTCTCTCTCGGACTCGTTTATATTTTTAACGCTAACCCGGCTTGTAGTTGTGTTTATATTTGTAAATTTCAGTTTCGCCCTATTCACCCCCCTCTAGGCGACTATCAAAGACAGAGCGCTCAATACTCAAAATCATTAAAACCTCTATTGAACGGTCATGCAATGACTCCGCAAAATATTGTTTGATATAAATAATATGGGGTAGGTCACGTAATCAAAAGCTAAAGATAAAGGCATCAGAGTCACAAAGATCTATACAAGTCCAAGCTCTCAATACAGGATAAAAATCCTATGTCCTATTTGTTGATGGTGTTATATTCTTCATCAACCCACTTGGTCATCAACACAAATCAACACTTGGCTTGATATCTCTTAAATGATACAATCCACTTCATATCACCATGTATCCTTGTTGATTCATCAACTGCAATTTTGCTTGCTCTTCATCATTGCCTCGATCCATTAACGCTAAGTCCTTGCATAAGCTTCTCTACCATGTGCGGTCCATCACTCCAAAGCCTTTGACTTGTCCTTCACACTTGCACCTAGTGTCCAATGTAGCCAAGCCTTGTCTCTTGATGTTCTCCACCTAGCTACATGATACCATGTCATATCTCATATGTAATGAACTCCTTCATCACACTAGTTGAGCATAGCAACAACACCAAGACATTTTACCACTATGGCACATGTTGCTCATAGTAGTGTACCTATGGACTAATCACCTATGTATCTCAACATAAACATATATTAGTCCACCTAGGTTGTCAGTCAATAAGCAAATCCAAACTAGGGTCTTTCAAGTGGTGATGACTTCCTAGAGATAAAGATATTGTTGCTCCATGTTAAGCGTTCAAGGCTTCTATAGGTTAGGGAATTTCTATGTTTGGAAGATAAAAGAAGGTTTCAAAAACATTGATAGACTATCAGTGATGACAGTCGAGAAAACGACATGATAGGGTGGTCAGGATGCTACAGGGGCATGACAATGTGCCATCAGAGCTTACAGGAGGCATGACAAGATCGTTTGGTCGGAGAAAAGGAGCCTACATTAATTTATAAAGAGTGGTTTAAGCAACAAAAATGACGGATGAAATGGTGAATTAGGCGAATCACTTCATCCTTCCCCCATCCCTTTTCAGCATCTTGGTCATTGGCCTATATCGTATTTTTATTTTTTTCACGAGTTAAATGTATTAGAGGTCCATTAATATATGTCATGGCTTCCGTTAGATTCATCAACTCCAAAAGATGATTTTTACGAATTCATACCACATACCACTTCGTCTAGTTCTTTGATTAAACTTTTGGGTCTACAATTTTTAACTAGTTCAATATAGGTTATACCTCTTTGTTTAGCTATTAGATATTACATGACATATGAAGTTAACGACCAACATGACATGAAATTTTCTAAGTTCATGTTTATCGTCTAACTACACATGTTATATCATAGGTAAGGGTAAAATAAAAGGTTACAAACTTTTGATCAACTATTTAAAAGGTGCATAAATTCAGAAGTTAAATATACTAGTTAGGTGCTCGTATGTTGCTAGAGTTTCTATTTATGCTTGAGTATAGAGTATAAAACAATCATGTGTGTTCTGTTGACTAGGTGTGTGTCGGTATCTCAAGATTGGGGTACCTACTACTGTTGGATCAAGACAGACCCTCCAGACTACCCTTAGTCACCATGCTAATGGTGGTTCGTCCTAGCCCAGTGGCTAGGCCTGCTCAGTAAGGCCACTGGCCTCGGGTGAAGGCCAACACCTGTAATTAGCGCTCTAGAACCCCAGTGGAGGGGTCCGAGTTTGCCACGTGTCTTGAAGACAAGGGCTCTCGGAACCTACGCCCGGGGGCTAGACCCTCGGGAACGGCCCCGACCCTCGTGGCGGACCACCCGAACCTCTCGCCTAAGGGGGTCCGGTGCTGCCACGTGTTGGCCAACACCAGATGAGACAGGACCTCCCTCGAACGCCTTTCGGAACCTCAGTTAAGGGCGGTCTAAAGCTATCATGTGGAAGGGTGGTCCCAGTCACTACTCCCTACACAAGGCGAGGCCTGATGCTACCACGTGTACGACGCGTGACGTAATCCATCAAGGGAAGCCTGACGTCAACCTCAAAGTGTGAAGTGCATGTGCTTTAACTGCGAACAAGACATATACATGCCCACCCTAATGGCAGGCAGTGTGTCCGCGGTACGCATGTTTACAACAACTCACTTCCTATGTCGCTAGGGGTCCGCAGCGGTTCCACCTAAAATTTCCCCTCTATATCACTTTTTTGCGTCACATCATCAATATTTCACCCCCTATTTTTTCATCTCCCGCAGCGGTTCCCCCTATACCTCACTACAACTATAAAATATCATTTATCTTTTATTACTATTTTTTGTCAACTATTAAATAGGGAACACTGTGTAAGAGAGTTGCTATAGTGTTCTCCTTGATCTGGGGGACGTGCGCGCCTTCTCCTACGACTGCAGCGTGTAGGGGGCTCTTTATTGTCAGCCGCTGCGGGCTTAGAGCCTCCTATCCAAGAGGAGGGGGCACGGTATACTTCAATTGAAACTCACGCGTTACCAAAGCAAAAGGCCACGCCTAAGCACTTCTACGAGCGGTAACGCATCAGCCTATACCTCAACAGCCTACACCTCAACCTACAAATGCGCCCTGCTCCGATTATACGGTGAACGAACCGGCACCGCATGACAGGAGATCTACACGGCGACTTTCCTCCGAGTTGTCAAATAAAGCAAGAGCCTTCCCGGAACGAAAGGAATCCCAAGCAATAGCGGCGGCATCCCAAGCCCCAACGGCAAGAATAACAGAGGGCAGAGCAAAGCAGAAGTTGAGCAGAGCAGCCCCAGACCAGCACGCTCAAGCAAAACACTCTCCCTCTCAAATTCCAAACCCTGCCACCACGAACCATTGCTCTTTCCCCATTGCACATTTACCCCACCAAGAGTAACCCGCCGATCTAGAGCGCGCCCAAGGCTAGAACAGAGCAATGCGCAAGGCGCTCGTCAACGCCGTCCTCTTCCCGGCTCTCGCCGTGGTCGTCGCTCTGGCCATCTGCTACTTCGTCCGCCGCCGCCGCGGTCGCGGCCGCGGTCGCTCGGTACTGCCCTCCCACGGCGGCAGCGCGAGGGCGGACCGGTTCCAGGCGGCCGGCGCCTCGGGCGGCTACGTCGCCGGCGGGGAGGAGGTGCTGTTGCGGTTCCCCGGAGGCGAGGCGCTCACGGTGGCCGCGATCCTCGAGGCGCCTGGGGAGGTGGTAGCCAAGTCTTCGCACAGCACGCTGTACCGCGCCGGGCTCAGCGCCGGGGAGGCCGTCGCGCTGCTCCGGTTCGTGCGCCCGGCCTGCGCCGCGGGCGCAGAGGAGGCCGCGGCGGCCGCGCGGGTGCTCGGCGCCGTGCGCCACCCCAACCTCGTGCCGATCCGCGCGCTGTACATCGGCCCGCGCGGGGAGAAGCTGCTCGTGCACCCGTTCTACGCCGCCGGTTCGCTGCGCCGGTTCCTGCAAGGTCTGTTTCGCTTCATGCATTTGCTTTCGACCCAAGCTAGCTTTGAGTAAGGATAATCATACGAAATGATTTGCTCGATTGTCGATAAGGTTTCCTGGTTCTGGTTCCATTGCTTGGATTTACTGCAGAATTTGAAACTCGCCTCAGATTTAGATGATTAGCTACTTTCGTCATCCCATGCCCGCGGCCCGCGGGGTGCGGTAAAAGCGTCGCAGGCAATGATGCATCGCGGATTAAGCAAATTGCTGTGGTGGCCTGGTGGGTATTATGTTACAGCCTTGCAGGGTGGTTTTATTACTTTTAGCCATGTTCTTCACCGTTACGCTTGATGCTCTTGTCCTTAACTACACAAAGGGACGGTTCATAAAATGCTTGGTAAAATTCTCATAGTTGGTTGGTTGTTATCTGCTCCACAGTGCATCTTCTTCTTGTTGCGTAAGATCTCGGTTTACATGTGGCAAGCTTCACTCCTTTTCAATATAACGCTTTCAAGCTTTTAATTGTTGCCTTTACAATTTGGGCGATGCAAGTCCTCTATCAAATAAGGCTATGGGGGAAAGCCGATTTTTTTCCCCAGACGTACATGGTGGTTGTTTTATTATCCGACAGAGAAATGCTTCTTTAGCGGGTTTCATGACTTTTCTGGGCTTTATGTTGGTGGAATGGTGGCGCTTCTGAACTGTTTGTGGTTTCCTGCATCTATCAGCTCTCGTTTTCAGGGAGTTTTGGATCACACTCTTTGATTAAAAATATAGTATACCATTGAGCCATCAATTAGTGTCATAGAGAAAGACTTGCCTAATAGTTTTTATTGCTGACCTTGAAAAAATGTTTTTATTGCTTGCATGCACAGAAGAACTTGTGCAATTTTGGTTGCAATTATCTTTGGCCCATTTGATTTCAAAATACCAACGGTTCGAAAAGGACAGTTTTTGGTTATAAAGGAATTTCACCCATTACTAATAACAAGGTAGTCTCAAGTCAGTCGTGAAATATCAATATCCCCCCCCCCCCCCCCCCCCCCCCCCCCAAAAAAAAAATTTTTTTTGTTTGCAAGTTCTCATCTTTATCTTTTCTTCTGACCTGCAGAGGGAATCAATGATTCACAGAGATGGGAGATAATTTGCAAGTTGTCTATCGGCATTGTGAAAGGACTGGACCACCTTCACACAGCATCGCAGAAACCAATCATTCATGGCAATCTGAAAACAAATAACATTATGCTTGACGCTGATTTCCAGCCCAGGATATCAGACTTCGGCCTCTACCTTCTGCTGAACCCTGCTGCTGCGCAGGAGATGCTTGAGACATCTGCAATGCAGGGTTATAAGGCTCCAGAGCTGATCAAGATTAGGGATGGCACCAGGGAGAGTGATATCTACAGTTTGGGAGTGATTATGCTCGAGATGCTTGCTCAGAAGGAGGCCGCAAATGATGAATCGCCAAATGCGCGTGACATCCATTTGCCGGTCTCTTTCAGAGATCTGGTTCTCGAGAGGAAGATATCTGAAGCTTTCAGTTCCGAGCTTATCATACAGAGCAAGAATTCTGGGAAGGAGGGCAATCTGAATGCCTACTTTGAATTGGCAACGGCTTGCTGTAATCCATCATCGTCATTGAGACCAGATACAAAGAAAATACTAAAAAGGCTTGAAGACATAGCAAGATAACAATAGATGCGCGCGGCGGTGAGGCTCCAGTCTGTTTAGAAAGTGTGGTGTGTTATAGCAGCGGCCAGCAGGATAGCTTTGACGTCCCTTGTATTGTTTGTTACTTCCTGCATACAGCAGAGATTGTGTTGGGGGCATTTGGAAAATGATCCTAACATAAGCTAGGAGCCCCAAGCATGTATAGAAAAGTATATTTTCCTCGTAACAACATAGGAACTCATCCGAGAACATAATGTGTGTGCTTTCAGCGTGGAAATTTCATAAAATTTTCTTAAATTGCATTTGTCTTTCTTGTAGGTTTTGTTAATTGCCATTTGTCTTGCCTGAAGGCGACAGTATGCGATTTCAGTTTCCAGCCATCAGACAACTATGCTGATCTGTTTGAACTGGTGATGAAATTCAGTCTCTACTACTATTGCAAGCTAGTGACACTGTGACAGCAATGATGCATACTTGTACTATACGCTACTGAAGAGGAGCTTTGGTCAAAAGATGCCCAGGCCTCTATGCCTAGGGTTTGTTGGTCTCTTGATTCCTTGTCATCAACAATCCTGAAACATGAGTGAGCAATGGAGTACGTCGGCTCTTTTGGAGGCACGGGCTAGTGACAATAATCCTATCAGCGTCTCTTTAGTGTTGGCCTCGAAACTTCATTGCCTTGCGGTCCCAGGCATGTCGACATCAGTAGTACTGCTCTATGCCTAATGCCTATATGCAACATTAAATTTAATCCTATCTTTCAAGGTTGCTCGAGCCATCGATTTTTTACCTAGAAGAAGCACGACACGAGAGTGCACCCTTTTAAAACTATCAATTCCACGAACACTTTCACTGCTACTTTCGCGAGAAAGCTTGGATTGTTTCAATTGTTCTCTCAATCTGTCAACAAGTCAAACGGACATTTGTATCTAAGGTCAGGGTTGTAAGTAAGGTTTTCACTTCCAGATCTCAAATCTTCACCCACGGCATGCGGCCAAATATGGGCTTCAAATTCAGTATGAAAGGGACCTGTCATTCTTTGTCACACTCGAGGAGATCGAGGCTGTCTTGCAGTTTTGCTACAACCATGTGACGTCCTCTGTTGTCGTTCTCGCTTTCCGAAAATTTTCAGCTTTAACAAACTATTATAAGGAAAATTAATACTTATATTATATAATTAATATAATAGTTAGATAAATCGTTAAAAATATGTTTTTAGTAAACTTTTTGAAGAATACGAATGTTGTTAATATTTTTTTAATCTAATTAAACTTAGTTTGAGCGATACAAAATATTATAATAATATTTATTTTTGTTTTAGGACACCAATCCCATCTATACGGTCAGCATTCAAAAACCAATCCCATCTACCATGTAGTCATAGTCATCATACATAATGATCCTGCCGTGCAAAGAAAAAGCACTCAGTATATCATGTGGCAAAGAAAAGAAACACCCAATAAATAATAAAAAACAGTCCAAGGAGCTCAGAAGTATTAATTACTCCATGTGCTGTTGTTCCTGGCACGTGATTAGATGGTACCCTGTGCCGTGGCGCAGAGGGCGCAGTGCGGATCACCAAAAAGTCACCAAGCACAGCAAATCTCGACAGCTAGCCTAATTATAACATACAATTACAAAATACACCAGATTAAAATAGAGACGTCCATCACTTGCTATACACGTGATTTTTATCCAATTCAGGGCAAGCAAGCGAGACAAAAGAAAAGTTTCGTTGTCGGGGGAAAAAAGAAGACAAACAAGCAGCTCGAATGCCCACGAAATGTTCAAAAAATTTCGAACCATGATTATTGGCCCAAATTTGTAAGGATTCGAATTTATTTACATACACCTTTTAAGGGTAACCTACATAAATTACAAGGTACATACGTCGATGTGGTTTTCAGGAAATGAGCATGGCTGATGTTCTACGTCAGAAGTACACTGCTGGAGGCTCTCACGGTCACGGCTCAGAGTTTACGTCTCTTTCAAGATCTCCTGCGACAGTGTCTTGATAGAAAGCTCCACGTCCTCAAGCAACTCGCCTAGGAACGGGATGATCTCTGTTAGGAGAATAACGTGCTCCTCCTTCAGTTCAGATGTTGGACCACGTACCTGATAACATTCAGATCCATCATTTTGCGGTGAACTTTATCACTCCTAATCATCACCAGTACCTGCAATTTTATGAGAAAGTTATAAGACAGAGGGATCCTGTACATACTGTACTCTGTATTAGGTAACCTGAATCCTGTGAGTGCTGAATCTACTTTAGTTAGTGCAGGTGTATCACCAAGTTATAGGCAAAAAAATCTGAAAACTTTAAGGTCCCGTTTGTTTTCTTTCATTTTGAGGAACTAGAATCTTACTAATAAAATAAGCTATTTTTTTTAGAATGTGACATTACACCAATTTTCAAAGTTATCATATAAGCCTATCTCAAATTCATGGGATGAGAGATGAAAATTAATTCTATAGATTTACATGCTATTTTTCCGATGTACAACTTATAGTACACTCTTCTACTTGCTTCGCTATAACATAAATATAGTATATAACTATCTCTCTCATATGATTTAGGATAATCTACAAATATATTATGTATATAAATATATGAACTTAATTAGTTTTATCTAAATTATAATTATTAAAATGTAATTGAATTCTAACGAAAAAAACGGGACCTAAGATATTTCTGTCATGCTTGAGCGACCTTGCTCGTAAACATAGCCATTGGATGCACGAGAACATAGAGGCTATACATTCGGTGTTAAATGACGATGGAGTGTATCATGAGTTGGTGATTTTTGTTACGTTATGTGCAGCCTTTTTCTTTTTCAAGCATGCAATGTTTTTTATGTTGTCCTCCTAACTCCTAAGGCAAATTGTGCAGCGGTCAGTTTTAATAAAAACTTAAATTGTTAGAAGAAGATAGACAATTCACTTATATACTTCAACATCTTGCATCTGAAAAATTCAACGATAATCGTGGGTGAAGAATGTAGGTCAATTCAAATTCTTGCATACATACCACAAGGCAACTGCTACAATCAACCGTTTCATGATGTCAACCAAGAACCAAACGCCAACCGATATGACCGTCAGGCATTTTTTGATATAGAAAGTTTTATTAATCTTAGACAATTACATCAAGAAGATACAATAGTACTAAGATTACTCTCGGTCTCTACACACTAAAATGTACACAACCAAACAGAGATGAAAAAACAATAGGAGAAACAAACTCTTCCCAAAACAAACTATCACTCACAACAGTCTTTCACGCTAACCACTAACTAGACAATACTAGGATCAAGGTTGAGACACTCCATAAGAAACGTCTTTAGGAAGAATACAACATATAAGACGCTGTCGTTGCGATGACCCACCAATAAAGGCCCGATGACCCACCAATAAAGGCCAGATCAAAGGTTTTCACCTAAGAGAAAAGACCCTCGGTACTTCAGATAATGCATTCATCATGGTCAAGGCCAGATATAACCAATTAAGATCAGACCTAGAGATTTCTCCCCGAAGTCGATGAGACCGACTCCTATAAGTTCCATCAAAATCAAAGATCACCAGCTTTGCCTCCACCTTCTTTCCATACTTATACCGACATACCACCAAATCTTGGCTAATATCAAATGGACATGAACTCTGAAACAGAGCCCTATCGAATCTTGGTGCAGATATTTATGCGACAATAATCGTTGGGCGGACAGAGCAACTTATCTGATAACTAAGCATGAGCATATGGTAGAACAAAACAATGAAATAATTTCTCTTTTCGTAAGGTGTATTTGAATCCGGTTAGTCTTTTCGGATTATATGTTGGCCATCAATTACTTTTACAAGATAACTGATTGTTGCAAAACCAATTCCTATTAAGAGATACTCCCTTAGTTCTAATATATTAGTCGTTTTAACACTTTTTTGTCCTTATTAAAATGGATGACAATAAATCTAGACACGCATATAAAACACATACATCAAATATTGTATGAATCCATTAACACTCTAAAACGAATACTATTTTGGGACGAAGAGAGTATATGTTACATGCATTTGTTGACATGATCTTTATCTACTAAGCATACATATAGTATGTATGTTTCTTTGTCAATACATACAAAGATTGATTTCCCAAATCCTAATAATCCCCTGAAATTTTTAGAACATTTCTTCTCTTCCAAATGAGCACTTTCAAAAGGCACAACTTCCATTTGTGCCATAATTAGGAGGCATTTGTTTGGGATTATAATCTATCCAGATTATATATTCCAACCACTTTAGAACTAAGTTGTTAGATTATATAATCTGGGTAGATTATAATCCCAAACAAACGCCCCCTTAGTGACGGCATTTTCTAGACTCTAGTGCAGCAGTGCGTACAGTATTACTCGAACACAAAGGTACCTACAAATCTACGATGAAGTCACAAGTCATAACAGGAAAATAATTAGAAAGCACGTCATTTCTGTCGAGAGCTGTGTGTGCGTATGTAACAAATTCAGTGGCAAAGAATCAACACAATCAGCAGCATTCATCTACACTCCTGCATTCCTATGCCACCTGGAGAGGCACTAAGTGGACATCAACTGCAGCAATTTAAGCTATCCTGCTACGTGGAATCCAAAGGGTTGGATAATTCAGAGAAGATCCTTGGCTAGATTTGGTGGCACGTCTATAGAATGGACGTCAGCAGTTGACGATGGCAGAAGGTGTTGGTCTAACTCTCCCAGATCACTGTCTCCAAGAACCGATGAAGATACCGAATCCATATCATCATCTAGAAAGTGAGAAAATAAAGGATAGCTAAATTGTCACCAAAATAGAAGATAGCTAGCAAATGAACAAGATGACACACCATATATAAAGTATCTACTATTGTTTGAAGTACGAAAGGGTCTCTACCTGAGTTGGTTAGGTGGTATGAGTAGCACTCAGTTACTGAGTTCGACTCCCCGTGGGAGCGAATTCCAGGCCGTGGTTAAAAAAATCTCCTCGTCTATCCCACGCCAGAGCACGGGTCTAAGGCTCAGTTATATGGATCAAGCCCCGGGCCCTGGACCGGGTGGCCCGGGTGTAGATCCGCCCTTGTTTGAAGTCTCAGTTAGAATCTGGAGTGGCTTATAGAAGGTCACAAGATATTGAGCTGAAGAAAATGAATTCTGAGAAACTAATAATCTTAGTGTTGATAACTCAGTCCTATCTAACTTACTAGCTATACATTATCATTACCTCTTTTTTACTAGGCTGGGTGGTTATTTCGAATATGGCCAAAAGTCTACCAGATTACTTGCTAGTAAAGTATTCAGGATGGTCAGCCACTCATTACACCAAGGAATACCAGTCCAACGGAGGTTCAATTTGTTGATGTTTATAGGACAGTTAAAAATGTAAAGTTTCACAACAAGGTCTAGGCGTCTACCGCCTACGTAACAGTTTTTATTAAAAAAAAACAGGTCAACTGCACAAATCCTAATAAGAAGAATTTCCAGGCACAAACTCACCAGAAAATGCAGATTGAGTAGGAACGTGTCTTACTGTGGAAACTTGGATGCTTTCTGGTAGAAGACAATTAAAAAATGAACCTAAACATTGGGGGGAAAGAAATCAGATACCTAAACTCTGAAGCATGACAGGACAAAGACAGGTTAAACTGGTGATACCAACCCACTCTTGCTAGCCTATTCACCCACCCAGGGATTGATTTCTTGGTCAAGCTCTTACAGACATCATCTGTAAAATGGTTGCAGTTCTTCGAAATCAAATGATACGTGTTGCCGTTGTACTTTCCTGCAAGATTTTCAATGAACGAGCGGAACTCTGCTCTAGACAAGTCAGTTGTGCCCATCCACACAGATCTTCTGTAGATGAAACCAGGACAGCTTTTCGGTTCCACCTCGAATACTCCACTTGCCGGAAACTGGTGTGCTCCAAATCCGTACTCCATACCATGAACTGTTTATTTGAGTAAACCATACACCAGTGTTTGAGTTTATGCTCATAAAATCATTTATCTAGCAGAATGCAAGCTACCAAATGCAAGTCAAGAAGTAATGACAAATTGACAACTACGAGTTGTACAACTATTTTTTACCGAGAAGCAATGGTACACCTTATGAATAAATACTGTAAAGATTACAAACAAGTGTACCACTGAAAAGTGAAGTACAGATTCTTCAGTGTTCGTCTCGAACAGCAAATAAGCCTTAAAACACACGTCTACCAACATTGCGAACTAATCAAGCAATTGACAATTGCATAACATGTAGGACTAGTTTGGCGACAAGTGAATTGGAGAAAATCCATGAAGGAGGAAATCTCCTGCTATATAATTTGAATAGCAGTGGATTTCCTCTCTATTGGATCTCCTTCAATTCTCTGGTCAAACCAGCTCGTAAAGACAATGTTCATCCTTACTACTCAAAACTTGTCAAGTGTCCATCCCTACGCCACCGACCCACCGTTCAACTGGCATATTTAGGGTCCATCCCCTATGCCACCCTTACTACAGCCTTCAACAGGAAAATAGCTGCGTAACCATCAGCCTGTCAGAAACAGAGAATGTAAAAAATTGAACCCCGATTTAGCAGTTTTCTTCCGTGCCCAGATTATTCGAATTCCTTTTCTTGCTTACGGACAGCAGCAGAAGATCGTAACATCCAGGGAATTCAAAAAAACCCTATCGCAATATTCCGCCCCCTTCTCTTCAACTGTAAACTATCGTTGTTCCCCTCTTCAATCACTAGACTACGGTTTTGGGTAACTACTAGTTACAGCTGAAACCTTATCCCCTCCAAACAGGTATTGCACGAGCACGAGAATGTGTACAACTTCAACAGGACAAAAGGTAGTAGAAACATAGGTACCTTCGATTCCAGAGTGGAAAATACCGAGGCCGAACCAGTAGAGGTAGTTGTTCATGGGCGTCAGGTCGTACACGTTGAGCACCACGGGCGCCCCTCCGCAGGAGCCGTTCTGCGCTTCCATGCCCACCCCGCCGCCGGTGAAGCCGATTGGCGCTACAGATCTCGCGACTCGCGCGGCATTGGCTTCCCGGTTAGTGCCCTGGTCGAGCTGAATCGAAGGTAAGCGAGGCTACGGATCGTTTTGCTCCGCCGCTCCGATTTTGGTTTGGTTTGAAGCGAGAAGGGAAAGAGCTCGACTCATTAACCAGCGAACGAAACAACTAGCATGATACCGACCACCCCGACCTCTCGAGATATTTTCCGTTAGGCGCTGGCGTTGTAACGTGTTGAAGCCACTGTCGTGTGGGGTTTCCCAAGCGTGGGGCCGATAGTCCAGTGAAACGTAAAGGTGAGGGGACTTTAGTTTCCAGTTCAATTATAGCGCGATGGATTTAAAGCAGGGATGCTGATTGATTTTTAGTGGGGTGCCACAATCGTGCATGAGGTGCCGGGAGCTCGGAACGGCGTTGGACTGGTGTAATGACTGAAAAATAAAAGGCTACGAAACAACTATATTTTAGAACGGGAGTATTATAAATGAGTGATCAGACGGCATACAGAGATTTTTTTATCATCTCTACTACTTATTAAGGCTATAAGGGTAGTCTATCATTTTCTGTTCTGCCTTTTTTTCATTTCCTGTTTTGTCCTCATCCCTGTCCGGCAGTAAAAAATGAAATCTGTAAGAATTGTGAATCAAACTCAAGACATGCTGCTAGATTAGAGACAACATATCCACCACACCACGTCTTATTTTATTGTTATAGTAGAAGATATGAGAGTTATTAAAAGTAAGGTATGGTTGATGCCACACTAAGCCATAATGGCTCCTCCGCCACTGCTGTCCGGCAAACCATCACATTCTGTGACGCGGGACGTCGAGCAACTCCTGACTTGGGGCACTCCGGTCCCATGTGACAAAATCCCCCATTCCCATTCAGCCATTCCTATCGTGCAAGCCATCACACACTCCGGACGTTGGGCCCACATTGCAGACTACGGGCACCCACGTGACAGCCACCCTTAGTTTTGCACACACCAGACCCACGTCTGCTCGCGCAAAAAGTTGCCTCAATTTGACACTGGCAGGAGCATTTGACCACGATTGCTTTCTCTGAAGAAGGAAGGCTTATAAGCCGGTAGAAGCTATGTTGGTTGGCTGGTATGGTCATAAAAATGTGCAAGTCGTGACGACGACATAGGTCGTGTGGGCTGTGTTTCTTTGGTGCGGCCCAAGTAGCTGCCAGGAGGCCGCACGCTTCTTACCCTGACCCAGCTTAGCTTTAGGGTCAGTCTCCCTTGCTTTCTCTGCCCAGCGAGCCCTCGCCCTCTAGCTCTTCCCGCTAGCGCCGTCTCCATCCCGTGCTCTCCTGTTCATCGTCGATCTCAGCCATCTCAGGAGCACCCGCTCACTCCCAGACGCCCGCGCAAAGGAATCCCCCACGATCTCCCTCCAAACTTCCCACTCCCTCCATGATCTCCCCCTCTAGCTCATGATCCCTCTGCCCGCCCCCACCCCCCGCCTGCCACGTCCACGGGCGCAACAAGCCAACAACCCACACTCGGCCCCGCTACCCCGATCCGTCGCCATAAATTCGCTACCTCCTCCTCGAGTCCTGCTTGATCGCTCCATGCTCGACCGGTCGACCGAACGGAAGGGCAGCCCCGACCGTGACCACAGCGCGATGTGCGATGAGTGAGGGCGGTGGCGGGGGTTGCGACCAACGACGGAGAGCCACACAAAGAAGCCCGTGGGCAATGTTTTCCTCAAGGTTCGCTCGCTCATTCCTTCCTTCCTTGTGTTATTGGCGTGTGATCCTAGCTAGCGCTCTCTTGATTTCATCCTTATCCACGTGAATCCTGGATCACACTGCATGCAGATCGGATTACTGGAAGGCCAGACCAACTGCTCGCATTCACTGGTGCACGGTGTGGGAGCTGAGAGCTCCGTTCCTATGGCCAGGTCCCACCTCTCTTGGGCCCTTGTGTAGATACGCAGAGGTAGTATCCCCTAATTTGTTTGTCATGTCCCCTAATTTATTTGTCAGAGCTACTTGAGGATGTCAATGAGGTATGGCTCCACTGGTTCATCAGTATTCAGTAATTACAAGGCATTATGAGTTACCATGCTCCCTCCTGCTAAGCTAGCTAAATGTGGTTATCAGGTCTCAATAAGTATCCATTTTTAAAAGTATAAATTGTTATAGCCATACATGCAAGTCTTTATTTTGGAAATAACCAAAGGTTTTGAACCTGCATTGTGCTAACTCGTAAATCATTCCTAAAATGCGATTTCTTTTTTTCATTCAGAGTTCGGTTGGACAAATTAAGATGGATTGAGATCTTAGTTGTTAAGGTAGAAGCAAAAGCACCACCACTGAATCCTGTACTTTAAAAGGTGATAGCAGCAGTTGTGGTCTTCGATATCTTAGTGTGTTACTTGGTGATAGCAGCAGCTGCGATCTCCAATATTCTAGGGCATGTTTGCCTCCCTCTTCTAAACTTAGAGATCTAAAAGCTTTAGAATGTTTTATCTTTATTTTGATGTCCAAATCTCTAATGTAAGGTGGGCTAAAGGTTAAAGCCAACTTTAGACCACCTGATGCATATAAGGAAGAAGGGTCCACATGCACTATTCTCTGTAGCATAGCAAAATCGAGCTCGATGTCCTTGAAGATTGATCGAGATAATATTAGTCAGTACTGAATTTAATTTTAATGACAAGTTTGTAATGGGTAGGATAATAAGGGATATGTTACAGGTTGTTGGTTTCTTGGATGAATATGTTGCTGCATAGGGTTAGGCCTGAAAGGAGAAACAGAACAGGATTGGTTTTTGTAGCTCTCCTCCCCTCATCTCTCCACGGGATTGGAATATATATAACTTTGTGAGTTTATATGAAAAGCAATAGATATTGTTTATTTCCTCTCTTCTCTTCTCTCCTCTCCTCTCCTCTCTATGCCATATTACTGCTTTTAAACTAAGGCGACACTGCTAGAGGCACTATTATATGTCAAGTTCATATATTAAGAATTTGAACTCTAGCCTATTGATGATGATAATTGTTCATTGTCTGAAATTCCTCTATTTGATCTCTATATATGTTTGAAATTCCTAAACAACAATATGGTGTGTTTGGTTGGTTTCTCTCGCCAACCTGGTTGTGTGAGCCAGGATCACTGGAGCCTGGCTCTGGAGATGCGACCAATCTGCTCGTATCTGGTGAGCCTGGCCCAGGGTGCTTTAAGGATCGTGTGAGCCTGGATCCAAATCTACATGCAGGCAACCAAACACAGAGCTCGCACGCGCATAGCCTGGTTCACAGCAATCAAACAGCAGCTACCCGCATCCTGTGATGCAAGCACGCACAGATGCAGACAACCAAACAGACCCATTATGTCCATGTTTGTGTGTTAATATTTTTTGGTCATTATGTCATGAGTTTGTGTTAATAATCTGAACACTAAAGCATGTGGTAGGCACCATTATGTCTAAAATTCCTATACACATTGCTTATGATTGTTTGAGGATTACACCTATCTTGAGTTTTTATATTAATAATCTGAATAGTAAGGTTTGTTGTACCTTGTAACACTTGAGTTTAGTTGTTGGCTCTGAACTCTAAAAAATATTTTTTTACCAAATACAATATCAGATGTAATTTTACTACTGTGATTAAGTTGTATCACATATTCACAGTAGTATTATTGTGTTCTTCAAGCAAGTCAATTACAGTGAGCTTTTAGTCATGAATTTTACAGTAGTCTATGAAAGATCATTCTTGAATTTTTGCCTTTAAATTGTCTTGTTAAATCTTGTATACTACACTACTAGGTGAGTGCTCGTGCGTCACAGGCCCGAGTTTCTCTTCAACGTCATCCCAGACGGCTTGTGGATGTCGTCCTTCATCTCATAACAGTATAACACACATTTGTATATATAAGTTATCGAGCTATTATATGATCTCGTTGCAACGCACGAGCACTGAGCTATAAGCTAATATAGCTACAGGCGGATCTCAGGACAAAGAAAAAAGAGAGATAAATAAGATTTAGGGCGAGCTAAAGTTAAATTGTAATTTACGGCGGCAATGAAAATTTTCCTCCTGCCCGGGGATCCGCCCCGGGATATACAGCTCTCTGGTTATGCATATGCCCTACACGTATATGTACAGGCTCGGCAACTCTATTGCCTCGCGCAGTCTGCCACTAGTATTTCACTCTCAGTAATCGCACGACTAACACTGCTGCATCATGAAACTTCTGCGCAGCAAAAATTAGACTAGTAGATGCTGGGGTGGCTCCCCCTCCCCCTCACATCATATTACATCAGGCGGCGCTGCAGTTCACGTCCTCGGGCTCGGCGACATTGTAGTAGAGCGTGGACGTTCTGTCGTCGAACTTGGAGACGACGTGGTGCGGCGTCAGCCCACAGTAGCACTTGCGGAGGCGCTGGATGCAGATGTCCATGATCTTCTGGAACATGTGGTCTTCCTGGATGAAGGGCTGCTTCACGAACTCCTCCAGCGCCATCCACTGAAAATAAACGTCTCTCTCGGTGGGTTAGCGCAAGCTTATCGATCGATCACTGTCCCGAACTTCATTCATTATCTGAATATCGTGAAATGAAGCCTGAAATGTTTTTTTTCTCCAGTACTAGTTTTGCAGGCTCGTTTAAAAGAAAAAACGTGATGAAATCCCCTTGAAATAAAGATGGAGACGCACCTTCGCTGCCTGAATCTCTGTCTCGTCAATCTTGATCTCACTCGACACAGGCCTCAGCATGCAGATGAAGAAGAGGTCGGACTTGTGAAACGCCACGTTGTGGGCATGCCTGGCAACACACGTTACGTAGGACAAATTTAGCCTACAGTTCGAAGATACTGAGACGCAATTATATCGGGTTAATCGCCGAAACAGAGGAAGGCAAACAAACTACTGTACCTGAAAGCAACGACGTCAACGAACTCGGTGTCGACCTGCATAGCGTATCGCAATCACAGCGCTTGTGAGAATCGATCCCTACGAGGAAGACGGATCGGAAAGTACTGGGCTCTAGCCTTCTAGCGAGTTCCATTTTCTTACCCCGGTTTCCTCCTTCACCTCTCTGCTGGCCCCCGTGTAGATTTCCTCAGACTGCGACAGAAGGAAATTTTAGTAACAGAAAAATTGTACACAAAGTCACACACCATGCCTGACGGCCTTGGACAAGACTGTAAGTTTTCTCACCGCAAGAATGAAGCCTGTGGGGAGTTTCCATACGCCATCCAGCGACGATCCGCGGTACTTCTCTTGCACCACTAGAACCTGATGAGATTGTTCAAGAGAATGCCATCAGAGTTCAGAAACACAAGAGAATGCCTGTCCGTTCCGTTCCCATCGAAAGAGAAGCGTGGACATAGACGGGACCCCGCTCACCTCCATTTGGTCGTTGATCACAAAACCCCCAACCCCAACCTGATGAGAAGCATTTGCTGGGAGCATATTCGGTTCATCGGGGATCCAGTACGTCATCATCAAATACGCTTCCTCCGCGTGGTGGTACTTGAAGCCTTCCTGCAGAACAGAGTTTCAGAAAGAGCTCTGAGTGTTAAGAAACAGTTGGTGGATTCTATTGGTTCGGAGTCTCCGCTGCACATGTCGGAAAGCATTGCAGAACTGATTATCGGGACCGAGATTCATTCTGAAGACCAGATTCGTACCTTCACTGCTAAAGGGACGAACTCGGCTAGATCCACCGGTAATTTCAACCACACCCCTTTCTTCCCCTGCAGCATCAACACCGTAGCAAAAACAAATCAGCAAACGGCACGGCCGTCCTTCAGCACCGAACTCAAACCTTCCCAAGGTGTGCCGATCGGATGGACGGGAGAGAGATCAGAAACGGGGGGCCCAGCCGTACCACGGACTTCCAGTAGGAGAGCGACGCCGCGAGGGAGCGCGCGAAGGCGGCCCTGTCGGCCGGCAGCCGATCGGCGTCGACGACGACCCCGCCGTACTCGTCGTCGGTGGCCTCCAGCACGAAGTTGTTCTCCAGCGCCGTCCACCAGTGCTGGTGGCCCCCGGCGCCGCCGCCGCCCGTCTCCGACCAGTTGGCGACGCCCAGCAGCTCGGCCGGGTCGCTCCTGAAGAGCCTCTTGCGCGCCGCCGACCGCACCCCGCTCAGCATCCGGCTGATGGAGTGGGAGTAGGACGCGCTCACCCTGCAGTCTGGAGGGAGAGCCAGGAACGATTGGCGAAAGCTGAAGCCAGAGACCAATCCGGAAACAAACGGTGCAGGTACCTCTGGAAGCGCAGGAGCAGCTGAGGAAGCACCTCGCCGTGCCCGTGCTCCCGACGCGGCGGCGCCCGGCCGCCACCGGGCAGAGACCGGCAGCCGCGGCGGTGTCAAGCAAGCCGCTCTCCATCCTCCGCTGTACTTGAGACTGGAGACACTCTCCGCGGCGCGAGGGCTCGACCGCTCGAGTGATCGCTGAACAACCTGCTGTCCTGCTCGGATACGGTCCCGCGAATAGCTGAGCTCCACACGACGCCTGCCGGGCGCTTATAAAAGATCGCATTGCCGCGAGGGTCCACGTCAGTCTCACGAGGCCGAGGTCCGAGGGGCCCGGTGGGCCGGACACGCCGTATGCGTGGGGATTGTCGGGTTCCGGAGCGCGCAAGAAAAAATATCTCCCCCGCAGCGCACCGGCTCGGATCACTAGAAATTCCGCACGAATATCACTCGCCGTCCTTAGAGATGTCAATAGTAAATTTCCACGGAGTTTGGCACCTCATATCCATCTTTATCCATAGGTAATCGACTTTAAATTTTAGTGCGTATTTGTTAGCGGGTTGATGCGGATTAGAAAAAGTTTAACTTATAATAACTCTTATTTGGTTCAAAAGACTCGTGTGTTAGGTTGGTTCTGGATCGAAATACTTCTTAAAAATGTGGTTTTAAGAATTCCTTAAAATCTAGCGAACCATTTCAACTCACTTTCTCTCCACCATCCTGTCACTCATGCCTTATCCACTCGAGACCAGCACATGGACGCGCCGACACTGTCGGCATGCTCGGACGAGGAACCCCCGCCGACCTACCATCCGACGTTAATACCCCGCCTGCCTCCCGTCGTCGATCCCCCACTGGCCTGCCCTCCAGCGTGCTGGTCTCCATCAGTGCCATCAGACTCCACCACCGGCTTGCTGCGCCTCCCACCGTCAATCCCCCGCTCGCTGCCTTCGAATGCCAACGTGTTCTCCAGTAGGCACAACCCGCGAGCCTTGCTACTGTTGTTGACGAACAGGTAAAGGTCAGTGCTCGTCATCGCCTAGAAAAGCCTGGTAGTCACGGCAAATGTTACAAATTCACTGAAATACATCTTGATGTTGTTGGGATGTTCCTTTAATTATGACTGAAATGTAGGAGTGAGACATCATCACTAAAAATTATGACTTGGTTAATAATGGCTTTAATTTATGTATATCTTGTGCTTATGAATTTATCAAATATTAAAATAGTGTCGGTTTCATTTATTTTGAATGATGTCATCTTATTGAATTGAAGATGTCATCCTGAGTGTGGTAATATGACCAGAAAGGTGACCATATTCAGTCCATCTCTCATCACGGAACAAACAAGAGATGATGCAGCTTCAACCCACTTTAACCATGTAATCAAACAAGAAACTAGGTTCAACCTGTCACCTAAACCAAACAAGGAATGGGTCCGACCCAACCAAAAAAATGGGTCGACTCCAACCCGAACCACGTTTTTTCGAAACCAAACACATGATTATTGTACCATACCCATACCTACCATACCAATTCCCATGAATTAACGGGTATCAGGTCCCATTGACACCTCTAGTCTTTATATAACGACACCCATTGACATACTCTGCGCTATTTTTTGCGCGGTTTGGTGGGTGGGCCTAGAGTGTCAGTGCGAAGGGTGGTCTGGTGATTAGCCCCAAAATTCTCGAGCATGGAAACTATTTTTGCGCGGTGTGGTGGGTAGTATAGATATAGATTATTTATTTCTAAATATTAAGGTATGTGTGGTTTGGTGGTTAGCCATAAATTTTTAGAGTAGGTTGGTGTGGGTTCGAGTGCACGCTCTACACTATTTTTCTATGCGGTATGGTGGGTGGGTCCAGAGTGTGAGCTGGTAACATCAGATATCCAAATTAGGTTATTAACAGAGTAGTATAAATGGCGATGATATGTTGGAAAATCTAGCGTTTGATTAAGATTCTAGATTTTCGGTAGTTTAGAAAGCTAAAACCGATACTAAACTAGTAAACTTGACAGCGTGCAGGAGTGCATCGTCGTCATTCCTCGCTACTAACGAGGGCGAGACAGCTGCTGCCTCTTATCCAGATATCTGTTAAGGGCCCTGCATAATCCAAACGCATGTGGTTGGTTACTAGAAATGCTGTGTGGCCGGTGGGGGCGACAGGGACCGGCGAGGTGGGCTAAACAAGAGAATCAGTGGAGTGATTTACTGTTAGGTACACGCACTGCCCCGGCCCCTGAGCTTCCGGCGCCGCTTTGCGTGGATGGCCGGCCAGCGGCCACATTATCGGTTTGGTTTATTGAGCGCGAGTAGGTCGTCGTGGTACGGCTGCTTCTGCTTTCCCCTGCCGGGTGAGTGTGCTCCGAGTCATAGTTCGGTACTAGACGATAAGCGGGTTGATTTGACACCCGATCTGAAATCCGAACTGAGTTTTTTTCCCTCTCTCTTATATAGACCAATGCCGTTGATGCATTATCGTCACGGTGAAACACCTGTAGGATCAGAGGAGGAGTATGATTATTCAAGAGATTTCCCCCCTGACAAAAGATTTTTTTGACGGAACGTGTCGCTGCCGTGCCGGAGCACCGGTCTTCCGGAAGCAAAAGCGAAGCGCCCGGGCCTTTTGTTGTGTAATTGTGTTGCAGGAAGGGCGCACGTGACGGATGGAGACGTGTTGGTGCCTCGGATAGGGCATGCCGCACACATGGGGGCAAGTCCGTGCGCGTGTGAGTCGGGCGCTGTTCCGTGGAAACAGGTGGTGTGCCCTCCTGCCGCGAGGCCCGCCGCCCGCGGGCCACACGAGAGGCACGGAGGCGGACACGGCTCTCGAAGGCGACGGCGCGCGCCAACGCGGCAACACGTGGGATGAACGGCCCGGGCTGCTCCGGGAACGGAGGAGCTGCCTCGTCGGTTAAACGCAACGCGTCAGCGCATGGCCGTCCGGCACGCCGGCGACGTGTTCGACTGCTGCCGCGCGAAGTGCTCCCATCAGACTATCAGAGGAGGATTTCTGGTCGGTCAGCGGCCCAGCGCCACGCAGCGAGCATCAGTTGTTTACCACAGCAGATGATATATGTTGTGCACATGCTTCGTGAGCTTTCGCGACACTGTTGGTCGGCCGTGAGCCTGTCACACGAAACGGGTCGGCTGCACTGGCTGCGGCTCTCCGCAGCAGCGAGCTGGTTCAGCCGATCAGTATTACATGGATGTTGTCTAAGGCCTAAATTAAAGGATACGGAGTAGATCGGTGGGATTTGAGACAAAACTTTAGCTATGGAAAGAGACTAGTGAAGAGCGAGGTCCATGTGTTTGATCTGAGTAAGCATATCTTGTGTTTCTGCGTTTGTTGGGGACTTGTTCTCAAATGCTATGAGTCAAGAACAAGACAACAGAAAATGTTAAATGTTAATATCCTTCGTCCTTCGAAGCATTATTCCCCCAAGGATATAATGATTTTTGGACGAAGGTTATGAAGGACGCACCTTCATCAGCATAAAATATAATAATAAAGAAGGAAACATATGAAACATGAAGATAACATAAACAGTTGTGTACTATTGTCGACTTATTTTCATTTTATTATAATGAAAATATAAAAATGATATTAAATCATAAATGTACCTTCAGCTCGTGAGAAGATAAAATTACAAGTGTGACGCAAAGGCCAATGCCAACTCAGCGTGAACAGTACAGGATCACTGTTCATCTATTTATAGGCACGGGACGCAGCCCATGTAAAATTACATTAATGCCCCTCACATTTATCAATAACTCTATGATAATCCTTCGAGGTCCAATCTGGTTTTTCATCTTTAAGTCGGTTTCCTTTTCCGCCGCTATTCCGAAGCTCTTCTACACAAAGCTTCGGCTCTGCGCCAACCTTCGTGTTCTCTGTGCTTCTTCGTACCGTGGCTCTGATCCGAGTCCGAAGATACCTGTCAATGTACTTTACTCCAGAAATATTGTTAAATAATGTTTTAGAGGACCTTCGGAAGCCGAAGGCCCCCAACAGTAGCCCCTCGCAATATTAATTTGCTAGAATGACAAATTCAGATTGCGAAATGGACGAAGGCTATGAGCCGAAGGTCCGAAAAAACACCTTCCTTTTGCTAGAATAGCAACAGTCTCTGGCAAATGGGGCCCTCCAGTCTTCGACATAATAGGTTTATAAATACGGGCTCGCCACAATTTATTCGGCACGCTCTCTTGCCATCTGTTTTTCCTGCTCAAATAGTTTTCTGCCTACAAAAATTTGGTTGTCTCCCTTGTTTTAAGCTTCGGAAGCGAGAGGCAAGAATTCCGAAGGAATGTCTGAGGAGAAGAAGGTTGCTGCCGGAATGTCTGAGGAGAAGAAGGTTGCTGCCGAAATGAAGCTGAGCCTTTCTGAAGAGATGCATCTGGGTTTTCTTGAGTCAATGGCGAAGACGAATACGGAGAAGATTACAAGGGAGATTTTAGAAGGTTTATCTGAGGATACTGGTGAGAGTGACAGTTACGATGCAGATAGCGGGGGTGAAGATTCCGAAGATCGGCCATGGCGACCAAGCCATTCAGTCTTCGGAAAATCAACTATTGGGCAAAGTCACCTTGAAAATATGAAGGGGAGATACTTTCGAGATATGTCCATTGTGAGAGCAGATGCCGGAGAAAGAACTGTGCCGAGCCCTGAAGATGATGAAGTCGTTATCTTCCGAAGCTTTTTAAAAGCTGGGCTACGATTTCCTTTAAGCAGATTCGTGGTAGAAGTCCTGAGAATATATCAGGTTTACCTTCATCAACTTACCCCTGAAGCAATAATAAGAATGGGACTCTTCGTCTGGGCTGTGAAGAGTCAGGGTCTAGAGCCAAGTGTGAAAAGCTTTTGCAATATACATGAATTGTTATATGAAACGAAGCCCTGGGGTAAAGAGCAATATCATAACAACTTTGATTGCTACAACTTCGGCGCTCGCTCTGGGTCAAGCTGCCTCGTGCCCACGTTTCGTAAGAGATGGCCCGAGGAATGGATGAAAGAATGGTTCTATGTTAAAAATGATTTGAAGGTTCGAGAAGATATTAAGGATATCATCATGCGCCCCATCTGGCAGCGCTTCGGACTCCGGAAACCGAAGGTGGAAATGGATGAGGTAGCCGAGGAATGCCAACGGGCCTTCGGCGCAGTCTGCTCTTTTATCAGGACAAGGGATTTAATACAAGAGCACATTGCTTTCAGAGTGTGGCCTCTTGCAGATAACTGGGAAATGCCGAAAGAAACTGTTAAAGAAACTGACGAAGGTGGGCTAATCAGGCTGAAATATACATTCAAGTATGGAGACAAATTCGTTGAACCCGATGATGATTGGTTAAGGAGCATTGAGACTTTAAGTGATGAATTGCTTGGGGTATACTCGAAGGCTGAAGATACTGCATTGTCAGCAGCCTTCGGAGGCCGAAGAAAGAAAAGACTGAACCGAGTATTTGATGCAATTGGGTTCGTGTACACCGACTACCATTATCCAGTGCGGGGGTAGAAAAGGAAAGGTACAGCTTCTGCAAAAGAAACCGCTTCAGCTGGTCCTAGCGAGCCAGCACCGGAGAGAAAAAGGGTGAAAGTTCTCACACACCGGCCACGCTACATTGAACTGGCCACAGTGCCTGAATTCGGCAGCGCAACATCTACGGCTCCCGAAGCTAAGGGATCAACTCTACTACCAGGATCCACAGAGTTGGCCGAAGCGCCAACAACAAAAGAATTGGAGGAGCCACAGACTCTGTTACCAGAAACCAAAGAGTTGGCCGAAGCACCATCAACAGAAAAGATGGAAGAAGCAAAAGCATCAACTGAGAGAGCAAAAATATCAGAAATTTTAAGTCCTTCAGTAGAGATTGGAGTAACAAGAATTAAAAAGGGGCCAACAGTGACCCCAAAAAGAAAGAGAATGGTTAACGAATTGGATGTTTTGGAAACAATTAAACTTCCAAGCACAACCCCAAAGAAGACTGCTGAGATTTCTGAGGCGCTTGCTGAAGTATCCGCTGCTGAGGCTCCGAAGCAACAGACTGAAGTTGGAACTGGGCCTTCAGAACCAACCAAGGTAATACCTTTAGAAGCAGAAGAAGCAAAAATTGCAAGGTCAACTGAAGAAATGAAAATGTCAGAGCCTAGTTTGGTCGAAGAAATTGATACTGCTGTCCCCGAAGCAACTTCCAAAATATATGATTATATTGTGCGTCATGCTTCGGGGAAAAAGTTGTCGGAAGAAGAAGCTTTTGAAGCTAACCACTATGCCAAAGAACTGAAATATCCGAAGGGGGCTCTAGTATTCAATGGGACGAACGAAGAAGATTTCCTATACTGCCTCCCAGACAACAAAGAATTATCCGTCTGTCGGGAGATGGCTAGAAGTATGGGGTTTCCGAAGCTCGAAGCTGGCTTATGTACTATGACAAAAGAAGATCTCGCGGACAGTCTTGCATATAATAGCCTGAAGGTATGAGAATTAGACGTTTAGAGATTTTATAATTCGTAACTCATTCTTTTATTCTTATACAAATTCTTTTTCATATAGGGTTTAATTCTAAGCAACGCACTGAGGGCACAAAAGAGTGCCGAAGACGAGAGCTATGAAATTGCGTTCAACAATCTGCGATCAGAAGTTATCAAACTGAGGAACGAAGCTCTAGAAAAAGACAAAATTCTGCTTTCATTGGTAGACAAGGTAAAAAAGGACGAAGCTGCTTCAAAGGTCCAGACCGAAGCTCAAAAATGTGAAATTAAAGATCTTCAGAAACAGCTAGCTAGAGCTAAAGAAGAACGTATACTTGAAGAGACAAAACGAGAGCTTAGTGACCAATTGGCCAATCATTTGGAGATAAGCGTTAAGGAGCTTCGTGCATCCCAGAGAAAATACTATGTTAAATCCATAGAGTGCGTCAAGAAAATAAAATCCAGCTTCGCCAGCGTTGGTGCATTCTCTAGCGAAGAGAATTTTTCAAGAGGCGATCCCGAAGGTCCAATGGAATGGATCAGCCACGAAGCAGAGGCCTTCGAGGAAATTCTGAACAACCGCGACGACATCTGCGCTTTTTCGGGTACTAGAGGGATTGCTACTGTTTTGAAGAAGAAGGGCTGCAAGCACGTAAAATCCCTAGCGCAGTCCGAAGCTACTTTGTCTACTGAAGATATTAAAGACCCCTCACCCGAAGCAAGCATGGTCGGCAGAAAATTCTTCACCGATATCTGGGATAACGGCGGCCGAGAACTAGCGCAAGAAATCATCCAAAGGAGTGAAAAAGGCATCCACGATGCTAGAAAAGTAGCAGAAGCTGCCGAAAAAAGTACAGAGCCCGAAGGGCACATAGGTATTAATTAGTGGTTTTTATCATGCTGTAATTTCTATTTCCAAACTCCATTCTCGGCTTGTAATAGTAATATAGCTGTATCTTTTCTTCCGTCAGAAGCTGCTAAAGCATCTCTGGGCCCCCACCCGAAGGGGGACGATGAAATTAGACAAATGGTCGAAGTCATTATGGACAAGGTTGTCAATCAACTATTGAACGAAGCTGCAGAAATAGTGCTTAAAGAGGATTGAATGCCATTGTAGAAACATTTGAAATGTAAAAATGTGTAATATATTGTAACTTTAAATGTAATATACAATCTATTTATAGTTTTATTCTTTACGATGCATGAAACTTTGCATACATACCATTTTTTGAGCCTTCGGCGGAAAAAAACACCTTCCCTTCTTTTCATGCTTCGTGAAGAAAATCTTTTTCCATATCATAAGAATTTGCTTACTTCTCTGATGAAAAATGTCCAAGCTTCGTGAAATGTTCTTCGAAGCTGTAAAGAAGTTTTATGTTGCTTTTCTGATGAGGCTACACTTCATCTCGATTTGCTTTGTGCCTTAGCACGATTTTTTTTCCCAAAATATGTTCCGAAGGTCAATAATGTATCCCCTTCTTGTTCCAGATGCATTATGCTGTATGATGCTTATGTTATGCAAAAATGATGTGATGATGTTATGTTATGCAAAAATAATGTTTGTGTCGCAGATACATATACCTGTAATAAAGCACACACACACTTTATATCAGCGCTGACTTTTTGCTGTAAGCCTCCCTTAGGAGCTTCTTCGCCTTTTACTTTCAGCGGAATCAGCGTTTATTTTTTGCTGTAAGCCTCCCTTAGGAGCTTCTTCGCCTTTTACTTTCAGCGGAATCAGCGTTTATTTTTCACTGTAAGCCTCCCTTAGGAGCTTCTTCGCCTTTTACTTTCAGCGGAATCAGCGTTTATTTTTCGCTGTATGTTTAGAAAACTTACACTGCGCTCCCTTAGGAACGACTTTTTACTGCTTCAAACAATTTGTACTGTGTCCATTAGATCGAATTTTTGATAATACAAAAGTCCTTCAAATCAGTATAAGTTCGTATGCTTCGGCAACTCGAGCCTATGGAAAAAACATATTTTTATTATGGTAGAAGACGGAAGTATTACAAGAAATTGAAATTCAATTAAAGACATTTGAACTCTTCATAATTGTTCCTTATTAACAAAAAAGTAATAGCTAATGTAGGAAATGCAAAAGAACTGTTGTTGATGTAGGATATTCGTCAGTAGATGTGCTTCGACTCTGGCACAATGCTATTGACTGTGCGAGCTTCGGATTCCTCTCTGAAATCTCGCTGAAGGTTAGTGCGCTGACTCTCTTCTGGCTGCTGACCTCTTTGGATCGGCGGTGGCGGTGGAGGTTGCTGCCAGGATGCTTGGGGTTGACTCGCCAAAGCAACAGAAGCTGCAGGGTGGTTGCCTACATATTCTGGGATATAAGGTGAGTGATACGAAGCAGTATGCATAACCTGCTTCGGCTGACTCTGTTGCGCTGCTGCTTCCGCTATTTCCTTCTGCTTTTGGATGGTAACATGGCACATTCTGGTAGTATGGCCCTTGTCTTCACCACAGAATAGGCAATATATTTTTCTTGGCTGGTCTCCAAACCTTCCCCCGAAGCCCCTGGCGCCTCTGCCCCTTGGCGCTGGTGGCCGAAAAGAACTCTGCTGTTGGGCCGAAGCTTGTGAAGAGTGTTGTGGCCTTTGCTGCTG